>NC_142097.1:27245588-27857319 GCF_054644295.1 Miniopterus natalensis
GGGGCTCATGGCCGACCAGAGCCTCCTGGGAAGGCAGAAGGCTGGTTTCTCTCTCTAGGCTGTGTAGTGTAGCAGTTGAGAACACAGATTCCAGAGGCAGGCTGACCTTGGGCAAGTGACTGAGCACCTTTGTGCCTCAGTTTCCCCATCTGTAAAATGAAGACGATCTTTCCTGCCAGAGGGCTGTTGCAAGTGGGACCGTGGAAAGTGGCTGGAGCTGCGTCTGGCACCGAGGCAGTGCCGGAGGCGAGCTGCTGAGTGCCATCCCACGCTGCGGCCCTCGGCTCCCAGCCTCTCCTGGGCCGGTGGGAGGGAGAATGGCCACGGGCGCTCATTCCTTGCTGCAGGAAAAATGTGCAGGGGAAACCCCATAGGGAAGGTTGGAACTCCGTCATGTCTACAAAAGATGACACTTACACAAAGGAATCTACTTTTGTCTTCCTTGATTCTGGCCAAGAAACTGGGCTCTTGGTTGCATTTCTATGGCTCCTGGGGCCCAGAATCTCACTTCTACTCTCAGAAAGCCCTTGTGGTATGTTGAGGAGGTTCATGTGTACAGTCCCCCTGGGACCTCTACCCGTAAACATAACACGAGGTTCAGAGAATGCAGGTGGCCAAAGCGTCTTTATTTAGAAGCACAGAGTTCACTGCCCAGAGCAGTCAGCCGAGTGCACTCCCCAGGCTGAGGTGGCCCGCTGCCCAGGGCCCCTCCTGCCGCACTCCTAGCCCCATCACCCCACCCCACACACCTGATTTCTCTCCCTGCCCCATCTGCAGGTCACCTCCACCAATAGATTAGTTTCTCATCAGCCTGGACGGCCTGCGGTCCCTTACTGGCACGCCTGGGAACTGGGTGTGTGAAGTGTCCAGCTTGGACTGCACCCGAGAGTGAGTCCCTGGGGACTGGGCCTCGCGCATCCCATTTCTTCCACACTTTGAGGAGGGCCAAGTGCATGGGATACACACGGGGCCTGGCCAGGAAATCTTGACCCTGGGTTAGCTCTGAATTCAATTGCTATTGTGGGTGTCTTTCACAAGGACAGGAAGAAGGGAAGAGACGCACAGGTCAAGAAGCAGCTAAACCCTGCCGGGCGGCAACTGCAATAGATGAGAATGATGCTGGTTTGGGGAAACTGGGGTAGGTGAGGGATAGAGAATGGAAAGGTATATAAATGCCCCATTTACCAGTCTTGGCAGCTCCCCGGCCTGGGAGAGGAGGGGGCCCGCTGCTGCTCAGTCAGGCTCTGCCATCTGCCACATCTCAGCGGAGATCAGCACTGGAGGGCTCGTTGTAGGCAGAGCTTTTTTTTTTTTTTTTTTGCTTTTTTTTTTTAATGCGGCAGGATCAGGCTCAAGATGTCACTCTAGTGAGCAGGACTGGAGATGGGGGAGGGAAATGTCTAGGAAAACAGGAGAGAAATAAATGGAAGCTTCCATGCTCCAGGAGGAGGGAAGATCAGGGGCAGAAAAGGAAGGAAGGAAAAAGAAGCTAAAGAAGAAAAAAAAGTGTAGAAAAGATGGGCTTGATTTAGCAGGTACACATCGCCCATCTTTTCCTGGCCTGCCAGAGGCAGCAAAAGCCCAAGAAACAGGGCTCCTGGATCCCAAAGTCACTTCCATCCTCTCCCCAAGCCTGATTTTCACACCATAAGCTCAAGAGTGTCTGGCCAGCCTCTCTCCTCCCTCTCTGGAATGGCTTGTGCCAAACACTCCTGGCCTTCAGAGATTATTACAATGACAACAGTGATCATAAACGAAGAATGACTTATTCCGGGAGACTGAGAGATTCGGCGCAGGCTGACTCTTTCTGGAGACCTCTGTGGACGCCCCCTCCTCCGCAGGTTACAGCAGAGGAGAGCCTCAGCTCCCAGGATGCTTTCTCCACAGGTAATCCTGCTTCAGGATTCCCACAGTCCCAATGGCGCCCATTTCAGCGTCTCATCACAGACTTAGACTCCATTCCAAGAACTCCTAAAAGGAAATGGACTCAAAAGACTACATACGGCTTAGGTTAGGACCAACGAGAGTGAAATGGCAGTAACAATAACATTAGCATCAGTTTACCTTACTGGAGCCCTTTTCAATGGCAGTCACTGTGTTAAGAACTTGACATGTACTTTCTCATTAATTTCCCAGAACTCTATGAGATATGCCCATTCTGCAGAGGAGAAAGCTAAGGCTTACACAGGCAAGTAAGTACTTTGGTCAGGATCATAAGTGTGGCAGGAGGTCAGGGCCAGGTGCCTGGACTCCAGATGCTGTGCTCCGCAAACACCAACCTGGGCTGAACCCCAAGAGCAGCCTGCACTCTTACCAGCTCCTCCCCAACAACAGTTCAAATCAGTGCTCACCCTGCCACCCTCTCCAGGAATTCTCAGCCATTGACCTGATTTCCTATTTAACACTGAAAAACATACACATCACCATATACAAACTTGCTCAATTTCCCACTATTAGACAAACCCACTTGTTTCTGCCGGGGTCTCCTCATACCCAGAGAGGGTGTCCCGCCTCTTCCTGCCTAAGCCCACCCAGCCTTCTCCTCCCAGCACTCTCAGAACCTCACAGCACAGATTATCTGCTCTCTACTGGGCCTTGGAGCTCTCGCTGCTTCCTCTCTACTGGACCCTTCCTACTAGTTTTAAACATGCTCACATGGCCCAGCTGGTGTTGCCCAGTGGTTGCACGTTGACCCATGAACCTAGAAGTCACAGTTGGATTCCCAGTCAGGGCACATGCCTGGCTTGTGGGCTCGATCCCCAGTAGGGGGCATGCAGGAGGCAGCCGATCAGTGACTCTCTCTCATCATTGATGTTTCTCTCTCTCTCTCTCTGAAATCAAGAAAAAAAATATATTTTAAACATGCTCACGTGGCTTTCATTTTATAGGAAAAAATAAAACACTTCCCTCTATTCATTTCCCTCCCCCAGTTGCTGCCCCAACTTTGCCCCTCCCTTCACAGTCATACCTTGAAGACTTGCCTGTGCTCCCTGGTCCCTGTCTTCTTCCTCACCTCCCACCCCCTCTTCACCTCACCCCAACCAGGGTCTCTTTCCTGAAATGGCCATGGCTACAGTCACCAATGACTTTCATGCTGCTAGCTCCAATGGGCATTTTAAAATTCTTTTTATTCTGCTCCATTCGATACTTCCAACAGTTTTATATTGGTTCTCTCCTTTAACATATTTTCTTCCTATCTTTGGCCTCTTTTGTGGCTTATCTTCCTTAACCGGCCTTTAAATGTAAGGGTTCCTTAAGGTTTAGTCCTGGGCACCCTCACTCTGCACTACTTGGAGATCCAACACATCCCAGGACTTCAATGACACCTGTAAACCAGCATCTCCCCCTGAACTTTCTCTTCTGTCTGAACCTCTCCACATGACACCTCCATTTGGATTTCTCAAGGCATCTCATAATCAACAAGTAAAATAAAACTAATGATCTAATCTCCCTTAAGCCTGTTTATATTCCCACCAGTCTCTATTTTGGTGAATCTATCCTAGTCAGCTCTTCATCCTTACTCTCTCCAGTCCACCATCAAGTTCTGCCAAATTTGCTCCCTAAATCTCTCAAAGGTATCTATGCTTTCTAGCTCAGCCACCCCCTCACTCAAGTTGCATTATCTCTTGCCTTCCTCTATTCCTACTCCCAACATTAACTTTTCTATACTCTAGCTAAAGATCTTATTAAAATGAAACTCGTCACCCCCCCTTGT
The DNA here is from genome assembly GCF_054644295.1 of Miniopterus natalensis. Classification (NCBI taxonomy): domain Eukaryota; kingdom Metazoa; phylum Chordata; class Mammalia; order Chiroptera; family Miniopteridae; genus Miniopterus; species Miniopterus natalensis. Next base: position 27,249,304 of record NC_142097.1, read on the forward strand.
TTAAAACTCAATGACTTTCCCACTGTTCTTAGTATAAGACCTATAAGGTCTAAATATGACCTATGCAGGTCCTGCCAGACTGGCTCCCAACTTGCTCTCAGGCCTCTCCACACTCCAGCCACGCAGCCTTGTCTGGGCTCCTGCAACACACTAGGCTCCCTCCTGACTCAGAGCTTAATATATGCGATTTCTTCTGCGAGGAATATGCCTCTCCAACATCACCATGCTGACAGCTTCTCAGCCTTCAGCTCTCACGTTCAAAAGCTTTCTTTGGGAAGACTTTCCGGGTCTCCCAAACGAGATGAATCCCCACTCACAGGCTCTCGCCGTGCCCCACCAGTCTCTTTCAGAGCACTCACCATGGTTGGACATTATGTCTTTTGGGGATTACTATGGACACTATCTCCCCATTAGATGCTAAGTTCCAATGAGAGCAAGGAACAGTTTTACTCACTGGTCATCCCTAGAAACTAGCACAGTCCCTGGCACATCACATATCAAGTGTATACGTGAATTACTAGCAAAGGAAACAGAAAATATTCTAAAAATTCATTCTTCAAAGGCACAGTTATTAAAACTTTGGTGGGCATAAAAGACCCTAGGGATCACCCAATCGTATGCTGACCACTCTCAAATGCCCTTTCCTTTCTTGGTTTTCCTCTAACTTTTGTGCAGAGGTAATGGGGGCAGGAAGGATACACTACGGAGACCCCCTGGAATGACAGGATTATATTGTATAATGTGTCAAGGGAGAGGCCTATTTTTCATTAGTGTTTCAATAAAATACACACTTCCAATACTTGTAAGAGATATAAAAAATGTTTATTTAACCAGAGAGATTAAAGTGTGTAATATGACTATTGGTTCATGTATCGATGCCAATGTATCTATAGATTCTAAACAGGAAGTACTTCCCTTTACCATTAAACTAGGTGAGTGCATAGTAAAGTGCTGTGAGATGACAGGAAATAACGAGGCACACAGATGCTGGAGGAAAAACTTGACACCACACCAGTGTTGGAGCTGGTTCACATGGGCTCTCCAGAGCCAACTGTTAAATTTTCAGGAACTTTGAGAGTTCGTTGTTGAATGGCCAGTTAAAAATCAAGTTGTGCCCTAGCAGACTGAAGGGTCCTGGGTTTGATTCCGGCCAAGGGCATGTACCTCATTTGCAGGCTTGATCCCTGGCCCCAGTTGGGGCTCATGTGGGAGGCAACCAATCGATGTGTCTCTCTCACATCCATCTTTCTCTCTGTCTCCCTTCCACTCTCTCTGAAAAAGCAATGAAAAAATATCAAGTGAGGATTTAAAAAAAAAAAATCAAGTTATATTAACATACAATTAACAGCAAAGGTAATACTCAAAATTCATCTCTTCCTAATTATTTCACACCTTACTCTTATCTGTGCTCTTGAGGTTCTGTACATCTACTTATTTGCACGGTGGAAATACTAGACAATGGCGAGCTGTGCATCCCTTTCCAGCTCTACGCCAGTCATGTCACCTTGAAAGTTTGAAATGAGCCATAGTGGGGGTATTTACACCCTAGAAGCTGACAAGTGCTACCCATCAGGGTTTGGTACCGATTTGGGGAAGTGAATGTTATACCTTTAGCAACACACCACTGAACTGAAGGTTTATAGGAAGCGTGGAACAAACTTTTACTTGGAAGATGGATGGGTTGAAGAAGTACAGAAACATGTGCCCGTCTTCAGGAAGCCATTCTCAAAATTGTGTTAGAGTTGAAGGTACTTGTTTTCTTTCTCAATTTAAAGCTATAATTATTCTATAAACATGACTTTTATTACAAATACCAGTTATGAAAGCGTCTGTAACTTTATGGAACAACCTGTATGTCATGACTTCTAGACAAAAATAAACGTGTTGACTAAATTGAGACATAAGTTCTTGAGAGTGGGCGGGAGAGATTCCCTTCCTTTCTCCCTGCCAAACTTCTAGAAAGAGGAGCTTGTACTCAATCTGTTTGCTTACCTTCTCATCAGTCTTGGCTTCTGTCTCCATCATTGGACAGAAATTGCTCTAAGGTAACCACTGACCTCCTTACGGCTAAATTCAGTATCTTTTCAATCCTCAAGGCCATGACCTCTGCTTGGTTTGTGTGCCATTCCCCAGCCTCCTCCGCTAGACTGAATTAGTAGAGCAGAAATCCTACCCTCCACTTCAGCCCTAGCCTCGCACACTATTTGGCACCTTCTAAGTACTCGGCCATTGTTTGCTGAATCAGTGGCCCGAGTTTTTATTTCTGTAACCTTAAGTATGTCATCTCATGTTTCTGGATGTCTGTTCTCTGACATGAAAGGAAGGTGAGCTATGTGGGGAGCTTCAGTTTGTCAAGAGCTCACCTTTAGGGTCCTGAGGAGACTGAAATTCTCCCCGCTTCAACTGAGCAATAGGAGCAGGTATGTCCTCTTTACTGCCAGGCAAACTCTTGGGTTTTCGCTTTCTCTTTGGTCCTTGGGCCTATGCCCCAAAACTATTCCTTTGCCTTCTGTTGTTTCTTGGCTCAGAGCCAAGGTGAGTGACTTTGAGGAACTTACATTGTCACCTTCCCAAGCTATACAGTTGGGATGAAGGGGAGCTGCACAAGACAAGCCAAGTGTTCACAACTCATGGGAGATCTGTAAACTGTGGGCCGGGTACATTCCCATACTTGGGTTATGCTTATTTTATCTTCATAATGTTTTTTCCCTAGAGTTGATCCCCTTCAACTCGTTAATCGTTTCTGTTGCTTTTATTGAATTCCCTCGAGTCTAAACTTCTTTTTTCTTAGAGTTGCCGGAATCAGAACCAAACAGTATTCCATATGCCAGTTTCCACTCCAGCATTACAGGATTTACAGAAGGGGAGGGATCATCTCGCTAATGGCTTAGTGGCACAAAGATCCCATCAGTCAACAACATTCAAGTTTCCACTGTCATCTGGGGGTCAAAGCTTTTGGTTCGCCCAGCTCATTATCCCAAATACTGATTGTCCTGCATTTGCTTTCTGGCTCACTGTCTCCATGAGGTGTCCGCCTATTGGGTCAAAGGCCCCAACGTGGTGCAGTCACCTCTGAAATTAAAAGGGGAAAAACACATCCACCTTGTGCATACACATACATAAAGAGCAGTCCAGCAATACTCACCTGAATGCTAGATTAGTCAGCAAACCATCAGAAATGAATCTAAATGAAGGAGGGCAGAGTTCAACGAAAAGTCATGATAAAGAAACACACTGGGCCCAGGCTGATTAAAGATAATTAGTTGTGGAAAATAAGATTGGGCTCCAGCCAAGTATTTGTTGTTGGTTTTTTTTTTAAGAATTTGTTTTTGACAAAGATAAACCAAAGGATCCAATAGTCATGTTGGGGGAATTTAGTGGTTCTTTTATAGGAGTTGAAGAGCCAGAACAAAGCAACAGTCAGTTTCAAAGTGCGGCTCAACTCTCCCTCTGTTTGTTGTTCTGCTCATAAACATACAAGCTGTTTTCTTTCATCTGCACAGGGCTAAGACAATATGGAGAATCTATAATAGGTTTAAACCAGATTTATAAATAAATGCACAGAGTGGTGGTCAAGCCTGAGATCTTTTGGCCTAAGAAAAGATCTTAATGTCCCTGGCTGAAATTATTTTAAAAAGAGGAATCTCTTCAAAGTCCTAAAAGCCATCTGACTTGCCAGCGATAAGGAAAAGAGGTATCTCTTACCTAAATTGTTAAAACCCATAAAGGTGTTTGAGATGCTCAATAACAACAGAGAGGTTTAACCTCCACAGAGGGAATGGGAACAATTCTCCATGGATGTCTGCCTCCATGTCCAGATATAGGGGGGCCGACAACAGGGGAGGAGGGGAGCTGGTGAGTGACGCCAGATAACTTTATTTGGACTGAAACTGCAACGCCAAAGGGTCTGTGAAACCACCTGCCTGAAATATTGTTTTGATAAATAAGCCATATCCTCGTGGAATTGAAATCTCCAACTGTTCCACTGGCACGGACATCTCTGCAGTGACAGCACATGCCCCAGATTGTGGAGTTAACTTGAATTAAATTTCAGATGTGGGGGAGCTAAGGGAGGGGGTGGTGGCAGTGGGAGGGTTACAAACAGTATGCTGAGGCTCTGATGTTGTCACAACCAGATGGCTTCAACTGTATCATTTAAACAAAAACAAACATGTCCAGAAATAATGTAATAATGACAGGAGAAGCACAGAGTAGCTTCACCTATACCTGAAATCTTAACAGCTTTGTACCCACGGTAAAGCCCACATTAGAAATTCCATAAATATTGGAAAATCCCAGAAGAGACCTTCGTCCTGCTAGAAGCTTGGTGGCAGGATTGCTACCCACCCCTCGAGAACATATTCCCTGAACCCACCAGCCCCAAACCCACTGCTTTCGGTAAGAAAGCAAACCTGAAATCTGGTTTGTCCTCTGGAACCTCTGGAGAACAAGCCAGCAAAGGCGCCTTTCCAGTTTTGCTCCTACTGTCCCCACAGGAAGGAAGCTTCACCTCAGGTTTCACAAACATTTCAGAAAAGATAATTCCCAAAGTTACTGACAATCTTCTCAGAGTTCTACATTAGAAGAACTGTCACTCAACAGTTTTGTGATCTTAGGTGTGTCACGTAACCTCTCTGGGTTTCAACTTCTCTCATCTATAAAATGGGAAGATACTATTTGTCACTTGTCTTACCAAACTCAAGTTGTTGGGAAGTTCAAATGAGATACTGTGCATGGAAGGTTCGCTGAAAACTGAGAACTGCTGAGCAAATGCAGTTACCTGAAGGACAATGCGGGTGGAGGAGACTCCTTGTATGCCCTGATCCCCGGAGCTGTGTGCTGATCTGGAAAGTGAGGACCAAGAAGGTGTGCAGGGACAGCAGCCAGAACATGGAGAACTGGGCGCTTGCTCACACAGGTGACACTTAGGAGGACACTGAAGAGTGCAATGGAGGGGTTGGTTTCTAACAAGCAAATCCTGTCTGTCATTGTACTGATAATAGATCTTATTTACTCCATTCCAGGGGTGGCAAGATAAATGAAAATTGGAATATTTGCAAAGGCTAAAGTCACTGAAGGAAATTAGAAGATGAAATATGTCAAATTTCCACCTAAGGTCAAACAAAGCACACCTTGGCCAGATGGACAATGCTTTTCCCAATGTTACCTTCACTGTCTGTCCACACTGCTATGAGAAAGGCAGAAGAGGAGCCCCAGAGCATTCTTGTGAGCTTGCTGGGAATTCAGACATCACATCAAGTCAGTGACAGAACTAGTCAGAGATAGTAATTTCCCTTTATTTAATCTCCACAGCCATGTCCCCTTGATCTTTTTATATTTCACTAGAAGGGACACTGAGAGTAGGTCTTAAACTGTGTAGGGTGCAGAAAGCCCACTTCCATTACCTGCCTTGGCAGAGGTAGGAGCCTAATCCCCAGTATAGGATGTGGACTGAGAGATACTCAAGGACAAGAGACTGGCAGACGCTGGTAGCTCACCAAGGAAACCTGAGATTAGGAAGATGTAATAAATCCCCACCACTCAGACATTTCAAACATTATCTCTGCAAGCTGCAGAATCAAACTAGGCCTTCAAAATCCCTTAAGGAACTCAGACCCAAAACACAAATCAGATGAGTGAAACAAAAGACCAGATACACCACACAGTACAAAATAGTCATTATTTATATTTTCAAAAAGAAAAAAATTAACATTTGGAAGTTCTCCCCTGTAGGAAGAGGGGTGAATTGGAAGGAACAGGACTGGCTCCTATGCAGGCGCAGGTACGAACAGCTGAGCAATCGGGGCTGGGATTTTTTCACACAGCATTAATAATAAAATTTCCTTTTCTCTTCTCTTTTGTTTTGTTTTTTTAGAAAAGGGGGGAGGGAGAAATAAAATCAGAGAAAAATGCCAAAAAACATTTTCCACAATATCTAAAAACAGAGAACTATAGTTCTTATCAAGACAGTATGAATTCTGGGTAAATTATTTTTTTCCAGTCTTCAAAACCAATAAAGATTTTTTTGCAAAAGCCACCACATCAGAACACTCATCTTCCAGATCAAATAACCTCCTTCCCCTTTCGCCTTCACTTGTCGTTTTTTCATAAAGGGATAAAAGGATGTATTCTGCTCTTGCAAACAATAAGTGCTAACAACAAGAGAGCTCTTCTGATACTTGCATGGTGGTGAGGAGTTTTCACAAATATCCAAGTTTTAGCACAGTTGTATGGACTGAAATTTCTCTCAATATAAATAGTATTAGAATCCACAAACTGATTTTTGAGAAATTCTGCAAAAATCCTTTCTTCTTTCCCCTTCTCTTAAAACTAAATGTCCTTCCTTTTTTTCCTTTTTGCTCCAGGCACCTGACGATTTGTTCTGCTCAGTCAGATGCAGACAGGTTTCTCCAAGTACCACCACTGGGATGTCCTCAGGGCCAGCGCCTAAACCGAATCCCCACAGGATCAAACTCGGTCAGGCCAAAGGGAACACAGTGACGCAGCAACAGGGTTTTCATTAGGTTGAACAGCCCCGAGTCCCCGGCCCTTCCCTCCCCCCACTTTCCCCAAGTTTATTTAGTGCTGTTTTAAAAGTCTGGGGCCACGATGCAGTCTTTTCCCCCACAGCAGAGTAAAAGCTCCACAGATTGCGCTGTCTACCTGGTGGTCAGTGGCAGCAACAGTGGCTGCTGCTTCTGGAAAATAAACGGAGTCTTACAACAGGCAGGATCTTAGGACTGCTTCAGACGTTTGCGTGGGGGTCCCAGAAAGGGGCACTGTGCTGAAGCCAGAGAGCGGTACGCCTCAGCCACCAAGTGGGGATGCGACACCACCATTGCCTTCCACCCCGAGGTCTCCAAGACATCCGAAGCATGACTAGGAGAAATGTGGAGAGATGGGTTACCAAAGGAGTTAAGGATGGATTAAACAGCCGCCTAGACAGCCTCATTTCCCAGAGTTTGCTGTAATGGGTGTGAATGCAAGAAACACTCAGTCAGAAAACTCTTAATATGCATGAGAATTCGCTTGTTAGAGGGTATGCAGACCGCTGACCAGATTGTGGCTGTTGTAACTTTGAAAACCAGGATTTTGTGCCACTAGATAATCAACTACAAGGTGAAATGTTCCTCAGGATCTTCTCTACACTGTCAAAGCTCTTCACTTTTTTTTTTTTTTTTATCTTCACCCGAGGATATGTCTTACTGATTTTAGAGAGAGGGGAAGAAGGGTGGGGGGAGAAACATGGATGTACGAGAGAAACAATAATCAGTTGCCTCCCATACACTCGCACTGGGGCTTGAACCCGCAACCTTTTGGTGCATGGGATGGTGTTCCAACCAATTGAGCCACACCAGCCAGGGCTATCAACGCTCTTTATGTTGCTAATGAAGAGAGAGCTCTGAGCTTCCACCAGGCTTTGCCATTTAACAGTGCCCTAACCACAGAGCAGATCAGAGCCTGGGGTCTATCTGAATATAAAAAAGGAGGGGATACTAACCACACTGTGTTGAATGGTTCAATCTATAAAGCACCAAGCAAGTGTCCAGCATAGACTGAGCACTAACTCGGACCAACATTTCGTGGTCTCCTCCCTCTTTTGCCTCAATCGGTAACTCCTTCAAAACAATCTTACAGACTGTGAGGGCATCGTTTCCTGTTTGGGGGCATTTTCCGTGTTGAATAATGTTCACTATTTACCTGGCAAACTCTTAGACCCGCCTCACCCCAGAAATGCTGTCGTGAGGGCTTTATAAGGCCCGCTCCTCTTCCTTGGGCTTCTCCAACTGTTATTCCCCATCAGGCAAGGGAGCAGAAGATGCCCTACTGAGAATTATTTCAGAAAGTAATATGGCCAGGTCATTTATCATTTCAGGTTGAAGGAATAGATCTTCTGGAATGAACATTTCTTTCTCAAAAAAGGATTTAACAACCTCATCTACTGATGATCCCTTCTCTTTTCCCCATCCCACGATGGACCATTAGATATATTTTAGTAACTCATAAAAACATGCTTCTGTTCATCAGAGATCTACATGCCTTTTATCAAGCCAGTGAATGTGAAGTAAAGATGCTATCATTTGGGGAACACAGCTTTTTTTGGCCAGCACATTATCATTTTCATCAATCTGATCACTACGAGGAAGTAAAACACCTCACTCAGCAATCAAATTAGACCCATGAAAGCAAAACCATCTTCCACACTCTCAAGATGAAGGAAAAGATGAAAACATTATACTTACTACTAAAAGGTTAATGAAGCTTCTCGTCTATTTTATTCACTAATTCAAAGTCTTTCTCATTTCTCTAGCTATCCCAACTACCCTGAAAGAAGAACTTTGAAGATGCCAACTCACTAGTTGATGAAATCCACTGCCTGAGTTTTCAATTGATCTGCACTGTGGAGGTCAGCCAAGATGAGAATTTCTGCGGCGTTCTCCACGGAGAGGTTGCTGCAGAGGGCATCCTCACACATGACCTTTAAACGCTCCAGGGCATACTGTAAAACACAAGCACCGCTGTCAGAGCAGGAATCGCTCTGGGCTGACGCTACGGAAGCTTATTCTGCAGCTGTACCATTATGTAATGTACCTGAACAAAACTGCAGACTGTGAGAAGGCTACCACTGCAATTATAAAATATAACCATACTCCAAAGGCTGAAGTGAAGACAGCTAAATAACCTGCATACCTACCATTCAAGTTCTACAGTCTTCCTATGAGAAAAACGGCAATTATGAAGTAGACCGACATCCTCAAGTTTACCCTGTCCCAGGTACGATTAAAGTGTTTCTTAAACCATCACCACCTACCCTTACAAGGAGGCATTATTCTGCTTCATGTCACCAGGGACACTACATTTTAAACTTCTGCAATCCTTTTATTAGAGCCACACTAGGGTGAAGGACAGTCCTTTCTACTTAAGCATTGTCACCAGCCCAGCAGGGTATCCCGACTGCCCATTGGGCTGTGGAAAGGAGCCCTGTGGTGACTTTCACCAGCATCTCTGCCACCAGTTGTTCCTGAATGAGGGCCAAACACAGCGTCCTTTTAAATAGAGAAGGATAATGGAGTCCTACTTTACTAGGGTTGAGGTTAAGATTCTCAGGGTAGAAGAATAAAGCAATAAAGACCCTGGGTCCAGTTTCAGTCTAAAAACTTCCTCTTTTCCAAGTAAAGGGTATCAATGTTTTGTAAATGAAAGTCTAGGTTAATACTGGGCACATCTGACTTAGTTGATTTGTTTTGAGGCAACTGTACTCCTTGCTCTCAAATATGAGATTATGAACTTACTGAGGAACTTCAAGGAGGAGGAGGAGGAAGGGATAAAAGGAGGCACAAAATAAAATGGCATTAATCAGCTCACAAGAAAGGGGTTTGGTTGAGGGTATCCAGTCTCCATACAGGCCCCATCTCAAGGGGCCTCAGAACTCAACTGACACAACACTCCTCCAAGCGGAATCATGACAATCAAACCAGGACAACTTTATTTTTATGAATTTTGGGTGAGGAGGCATATCTGCTGGCACTGTGATCTCCTGCAGCAAAAAGAGAGTTTTATTGGTTTTGGTGCAGCTTTAATTTTTTACATTTGAGTAACTGGAAAACAGTTTCCATGGAAAACAAGAATGACATTAGACAAGCAAGAAATTAGGTTTTTGTTTTAAAAGGCTAGAAAAGGTTGAGTAAATGTTCAGTTTTTACACAGTACTGCACAGAATATTTCTATTATCCTTTCTCAATACATTCTTTTAAAAGGACTTTTACTGCATAATTAGACAAAAGTAGCCACTTTTGCCCCTTGGGGGACAAAGTTTTTTCTTAATTATACTTCTGAAAAACCTGCCTAATGGCAGTACTTACCCGAGAGATTGAAATTGTGTCTCCCAGGCCTGGCCAACGTGTTTTGTTTTGTTTTTGGTCTAATTACACATGTCCCCAGGAGACTGGAAAAGCTCAGAAGAAGCTGTTCCAGCCTCTTGGGTAAATTCTAGATGTTTAGATCCTTCCATGAAAGATTTCTTATTCTGTTTTCCTGAAGCTCACAAAGAGGTATAAAGGTAAGAATAACTTTCAAATAAGTTTGGAGGAGTGTGTCTAATTGGAAATTCTGAATGGAATTTGAAAACATACCCTTTAGTTACTTCTCATTCATAAATTTAAAGCACTGCAGTGACTCAACTGCTTTAGCTTTTAAAATCATAAGCTAACATACTGTACTGAAAATACCATCCTTAGAATGTCACTTCAGGCTGATCCCCATGCCCTGTGCACTTACAGTAGGTTCCCAGCAGGTTCTCTGGCTGAGGAATAGAAATGAAAACCCAGGGACAACAGATGTCTAACCTTGGCTCTGAGAATATATAACTCTGAGCCTTAGTATTTCTGTCTAAAAAGTGGGCCTTTCGATACTACTCACCCTCATGGGAGCTAGAGGATGAGAGGAAGATAAATGCCTGGTTGTATAAACACAAGAGACCCGACTCATTGAAAATCAGAGGGCAGATGAGTCAGAATCACTATAAATTCATGTCTATAAAAAGCAGGCATTGGGCTATGTGTCTCCAACTTCCCCTGAGCTCACAATGTGTATTTTCTTACTTTCTCCACTAGAAGCAAGTTTCCTTTGGTCAGAACTGAGCTAGAATGGAGGGTATGGGATGTTCGCATTGCTTAACTGTACTGATAAAATCTTGCAAGGTAATAAGCAGGATACAGCTAGCTATTATTCAATCCTTTTCATCTGTAGCATTGATTGGCTTTACATGCCTTATCCCCTACAAACACTCCAAAGAGCTAATCAATAAAGATAAAACCTCCACTGTAAACACAGGTACTTTCCTCTGTTCTCAGGGGTGCAAAGGAAGGTAGAAGATTATTCCCATGAGCAAATCCTGAAACGGCTCTAGTGCCCTTTCGTTAGAGTCAGAGCCAGCCTTGCCTCAGATGGCTGCTGCAGCATCCTGGCAGAAAGACGAGGCACTGCCAGCAGAGAACCATCCTTCTCATAGGTCTACTACTGGCCAGGTTTAAGCCCCTTGACACCCTTGCTTCAACCCTCCTTCCCAACACAAGAAAAGCTTCTGCAGGATAAATAGTAATCACACACACACACCCATCATGCTTCCTTAGACCACAGGGCCTTGGATGGCAGGTCACTGAGCTCTCTTTGATGTATTTACACAATGAAAGTCAGTTTCCCAAAGTGTGTTTTGGGGAACACTAATCCTGGGGGTGATCCTTGAGGAAAACTAAATTGGAGAAATGCTATCATATTCCTTTTCAGAAAACTCACAGTGCACATGAACATACTAAAGGTTCTGAGAAATCCTGCAATAAAATAGCAATACAAAACCCCCCATTTGACTTGGTTAAACTCAGTGTTTCATTAACCTTTCCCCTCAAGTTTATTTTGGGAATCACTGGTCGACTGTTTTAGGTAATCACCATATTTCCTTGTTAAGATCCACGTTTTTATTTTCATACTGTAACATTTCTCAAATCAAAATGTATCTTACAATGAAAGTATACATTTACTCTAGTAGCATCTCTTTTTTCCCCAAAGAGCTATTAACCATCTTATAATTTAGAATATTTCAATAATTACTTAAAAATGCTAACCAGGACACTGTTAAAAGATTATTCCCTTATTGAAAAAGTTTAAATAAAAGTTAATGAATTCAAGAACATTTTATAAATTATAAAGCCAAATTATAAATCCAAATGTTAGCATTATCTGAGTCTTTAATATCACTATGGTTAAATCTGAGATTGGGAAGAGAGGTAAATGGCAAGCTTATTCTTCTTTCCCACAGGTAGAGTGGCCATATGTAATTTACCATTCAAAGCAGGATACTTTTGAAAATAAAAAGGGTGCTATCAATAATTGTGCTATAACACAAGTGTAAACCAGGACTCTCCAGCCAAACTAAGATATATGCTCATTTTACCCACAATACAGCATAGAAGCCCAGTTGTGAAACTCAAGAGGTCACAGAAACTCCTAGTCTTATGATTATTTTTCTATTCCTATCTCACCTTGTCAGCAGCTGCCAGCAAATCATCAGCCATTTTGTCCAGGTTTGGAGCCTTCCCCGTGTAAATGAAGCACATCATTTCCTTAAAAACTTCAGGCTCCACATCATTGATTTCAACCCGATTCTATGCCAGAAAAACCAGAAGTGAAAAACATTCCAACAGAACAAATTCCCTAAACAATTTTCATGATTTTAAGCTCTGGTGAGGAGAGAATCCTGTATCATTTAAAACCTAACACGAATGGAAAACTGTTCTTTGCCGTATTTGATTATAATAGCCTTTCTCTGTCATATGTACCACCTTTGTTTTCTCAAATACAACAGCAAGACAAGTATTATCTTTCATTTTTCACCTTTCTTTTCTTGAGTAGAGACACATGTCTAATACCCTCACCTCAAACACTTTCGATAATTTGCCTGGGAGAGAGAGAGTCTGATGTACCTAGAATCCTTCTGGACCACCTCTCTCTGCTCTCAGAAAGTATCTGTTCATGGAATTTGTACATTTCAGTAACACAGTAAGGAAAAAATAAGTAGGAAAATAAATTCACTGCCAAATTGGAAAAATCATCTGAATCTAGTCACCTAGCTAAAAGACATATTTTTATTCTGATACATACCTTTTTGCTCTCCTCCATTTCATGTTCAAACATGGCACTAAAAACTGGAGAACGAGCTAGAAAGTGAAAGGCAACAGAGACAAATGTAGTTATCACATTATAATCGCTTGGTTCTTCTGTTATGTAGAAGAGGACATTTTCTTCTCTGATATAGGAAAGGGTCAATTATACCAGAATTATAAAATTCCTTTCTTCTTATACCAATAAGTGAATAATTATAATGCATAGGGAAAAAAGAAATTGCTACTTTCAAAGTAATTTATTAGCTCGATTCCAACCATTCATATTTAAAAAATTTTTTTTTTAAATCCTCTCCAGAGAATATTTTTTCCATTGCTTTTCAGAGAGAGTGGAAGGGAGACAGAGAGAAAGAAACACTGATGTGAGAGAGACACATTGACTGGCTTCCTCCTGAACATGCCCCAACTTGGAGCAGGGAGCAAATCTGCAACCTAGGTGCCCTTGACCGGAATCAAACCTATGACATTTTAGTGCGCAGGCCAATGCTTTAACCACTGAGCAACTGGCCAGGGCAACAACCATTCATATTTTAAGGAAATTACTCAAATTACCTATGTTGGATGACAATGATATTCTCTGGGTAGATTTGGGGTTCAAATGGGAGGTCTTTAGGGTCTAAGCAGGATATCCTGATACCTAGATTTTTTGCCTGGAACAATGACACCTACTCTCTCCACCTCCAGGGATCACACAGCAAGGAGGTCAAGAACAGGGTTCAATGGCATCCATTAACTAGATGAAAAGCATGCTTGTTTATGGCAGGTTTTCTGTTCCTTCAAGTCTTACATTCTCAACAGAGATAACAACCCAAAGAAGCAAAAAAAATCTTAGATATTGCAATCATTTGTGGCCCTTCAAAGCTCAACCCTACCCAACAAAATCTTATTCCTTAGTATTCAATGTCTCTCATTAGGGATAATTTAATTTTTTTCCTTAGGGGTGGGAATAATGAAAAAAGGTTGAGAAACAGTGTTCTAAGTCATGCCCAATTCTAGTCTAATAAACATTATAAATAATAAGTAAACTTAATTTCAACCATGAAAGTAATAAAATGGCTAAGAACTCAAATTTTATCATGTGGTCCAGTAAATCAGGGATTTTGGTGAAAGTTGAGACTACCAATTTCTACCTAAGAGAGGAAGAACAGATGGAATATACAGTAAGACTCTGAGCTAACAGGTAACTGGAACTTTGATCTACAGTTTATGTCAGAAAGGACTAATTTTATTTTATTTATTTTTATTTTTTTAATAATTTTTATTTTTGTTTAAAGTATTACAGATGTCCCTTTTTCTCCCCAATGACCCTTTCCCCCCTGTTCTTTCCCCCTCCCCAGTCCCTCTCCCCACCATTGTCCGTGTCCTTGGGTTGTGCATATATGCATATAAATTCTTTGGTTACTCTCTCCCCCTCCATCCCCTCTCCCCCTTCCCTCTGACATTTCGTTAATTTTAGATCTGCCATATTTTAACCACATAATCTTGGGCAAATCACTTAACCCTCTGAGCCTCAACGTTTCAATCTATTCCAAAGGATATTAATTCTCATTGTTCTTATCTAAGAAGGGCTACAGACTAAAAGGTACTAAATAAACACATTACAGAAGTTGAATACTAAAGGGCTGGTGTTTTTAATAAAAAGGGGAGGTTCCAAAGCAGTGATATGCTTAGAGGGTCTACAGTGAATAGACAGAAGCTGATGAGAATAAAATCACCCTGGGAGAGTAAGTAGAGTGAAAAGAAAGCTGAGGGACCAATTTTAAAGGGATGGCTACACATTAGAAGTAGCCAGAGAACCAGAAGAAAACCAGAAGAAAGGAATCAAATAATATATGAACTAAAGAGTTCCTCAAATTTAAGAACTAGCAGGTCATATAACTTTGGAAAACTGCTTTCATTGCATGAAGGTGAACTGAGGATAAGTGGGAAGAAAGAAGTAGAGACACTGAGTGTGCTAACTTAAGAAATTTAGCTCTGAAAAAAAGAGAGAAAGACAATAACTAGATGGAGAAGCCTGAGCCTGTTTACAGGTGGAGGGTAAACAGGCAACAGGAGAAAGAGAGATGGTGAAGATACCAGATAACAAGGTAAAAGTGGCAGAGTAAGGCTTCTGAGAAGGCAGTATGGGATATGAAACAGGACAGAAGTAGAAAGTACAGTTGGCTCTGGACACAAGGAAGAACACCCCTTCCACTGAGAATGCAGGGAAAATGCAGGGAAAGTGAGGGGCAAGAGCTAAGGGGAAGAGTCTCAATTTTCTTTTGGAAGAAGTAGCAAGGTCGTCTTTTAGGAGTTGGAGATTAAAGGAGAGTGGTAAAGGTTTGAAGTACCTATTGCTGAGAAAAAGAAATGGAGCTAACTGTAGAAAGAGTTCGTGGCAGTGCTGAGGGCCTAGCTGAGTATGGAGTGCGTTAACCTAAGAGTTGATGACTTTCTTTAGCAATACATGGTAATATCTAGTTGAGAGGGGGAAGAGAAAGATGATTAGATTGAGCCAGACTGAGGTTTTGCCAGGTGTATATTGTAGTATAATACAGCAGAGGGTCTTGGTAAGAAATCTGTTGCCTGAAGGTTCATGCTATTTCCGTTTATGTCCTATGGCCTGAATAGAAGTTTGTGGCTGACTGCTATGCTTTCACGTGAGGTGAAGTCAGCCCTGCCTTATCAGCTCCTCCTGTGTCAGTCTTTCTAGTCTTAAAGACAAGAGGTCTATTATTACAATAAGACCCGATCCTCCATGTCACCAGCAACATTCTCATTCTTCTAATATGTTTATATAAAAGACAAGGCTAAGACCTCCAGGGTTGGTGACTTAGCTAGATGGTAGTTTAGTCCTGAGTCCAGAATTCTCTCTGTTACATCCTAAGTCCCTGTCTAGGGACCAGTACCTGATCTTAACCAGTGTCTTGACATCTGTTTTCTAGGTGCAAAGGCATTCAATACATATCATCATCCATTCCTGGAAAATGGTGGCCTAAGTCCACTACAGAGGAAGAACAGAAATACCATTTTTATGGAGAGTTGCCTTTTTGGTTATGACAACTAATGTCACCACAATATTAAAATATATTTAGTTGCAATTTTTTTGCACTAGTTTAAAAGCTTGAAGTTATTCAAAAGGTGATTATGCTGCCACTGTTTTTCCTTGTTTCACCAAAACTAACACTCCCCACGAATAAATACTAACCTGCTAAGATAGCTTTGTGAGCCTGGAATTCCTGGCCAGCAACACACAAACAACAGTCTGTGAACCGGGAATTCTCCCACAGTCCTCCTAACTCATCGGCCAACCGGCACTCGGGAACCTTCACCATATTCATGGTATTCTGGCCAGAAATGTTGACGGAATCTTGCACCACACTCACCTGTGAAGACAAGCAAACACAGTCCAAAGCTTTTGTTACCAGGAATTTCCTTCCCAGCAGGGAGAGAGATGATTTTTACCTTGTTGCTATAGTACATTCAGATACTACAAAGTTAGTCATATTCTCTTGAAATCACCTCCACAAATCAAAGCTTTATCCTGTGGATCAAGTAATTTCCTATCTATCACAATCATACTTAGTCTACATCATCTCAAGAAAATGGGGAGAGAGCCCCACATATCTCCTTCTCCTCCAACTTCTAATAAGCTCCACCCCCCATCCCTGAAAACCTGGGCAAAGCCATCAGAGGGAAAAAACTGACAGAAACAACTGTTAAACTTCAAGTACTGACCTTATCCTGCCTTAAGGGAAAGGTTAAATACAAAGAACTCCTATAGAAACTACCACTTAAACTCTTTAGAGAGAAAAATCTAGTATGCCTAAAAAGCACTTCACTTACTTTAGTTAGGTCTGGAACATGAAAATAAAATGCAGCTTCCATAGGGCCTGATAAATAATTGGTAGTTCCTCACAAATGTTACTTTAATGAACAGGACTGGGCTTCTAGTAGTGATAACTGAGTGGGTATCTCACACCACTTATACCCTTACTCAGTCATCTGTGACAATGATATGCAAGATGGCTGGCCCCCGCTAGACATGCCCTTATAGCTTTGGAACAGAATGATGAGAACAGGTTTAAAGAGGGATCCAACATGCCACATGGCTTCAGCAGCAGCATGTTTTAACCAGGTGAATTAACAGTTCAGTTTAGATTTAAAAAACAACAAGGTAATTTCTAGATGGGTCAGTGAAAGTCAGATAAGTTTGTTAGTATACCAAATATAAGAATTTATAAATCATATAATATTATAAGGTAAACATAAGTTACCAAACTGAAGATAAGACCCAGCAGATCAGTCTTCTGCCTAACAACCACTGCTATGCTTTGCCTCCTACATCATATTAGGTTAGAAATGTTAAAATCAAAGCAAAATTCGTAAACCTCAGCATCAGCTACCCACTCTTGCTATTCCTATGAGTTAGATGAGAAAGGCAGCTTAGGAACATTCTAAATGACCCAAATTTCTTTTAACCTTCAAAACAGAAGTCATCCCTTAAATGCAGTCATAAACCCTGAGGCAAAGTTAATGCCCCATCCAAATGACCCGTAATCCCTTCTGTGCAGGAGTGAGATATTTATTATAGGGTCAAGAAATTTATTCATTTGTTTGAAATGAGCTGTTATAGTCTTGAGCAATGAAGCAGCCAAGTTAATCAATTATGAATGTGCTTAGCATTAGCAGCACATTTATCAGAGCCAGATTATAACATTATTTTAATAGCCTGAGACCCAGCATGAACTACTACACAGAGATTCTTTCTTGTCCTGTGTAAGATCTCTAATTTGGTTCAGCCATTCTCTCATATTAACATCCTTACTTCCCTGATATAATATTAATATCAAAAGTAGAAGTTGCCTGTTTCCAGTTATAGCTTCAAAATACCACTGATTTTTTTTTTTTTTATTAAAGAAAAAAACCAAGTAAATCCAACTTCCTCTTAGAAAAAGGCAGGAATCTCTTGGGATGATCAATGAAGGGAATGGAGAATGCTTTTGGCACTAAGTCCTAAGCTTGAATTAAACCAGGCTGACAGGAGCCCAAAGTCATTAACACTTGATGGCAATTTACTAGACTGGGTAAAATGAACTGGCAAGAGATAAGGTAAATTTCAGACTATGGTTACCAGTGGACCCTCTGCTGGTTAGATGCATGCTTGGTAATGAGTGGGACCCCAAAACTGTGATTCTTCTCACAGGGACAATTCCTCTCTCTAGACACAGACAGAAACGCAGCAGGAAGGAGAATGTACCTTTACTGTCTGAGCCAGACTTGTTCCGCAGATATATGGATGCCTGGAGTCTCCAGAGCTCTGAATGTCTGGCACCTCTTACTAACATTAAATATGCTTAATTAAAAATAAATTTTAAATGGCATTCACAAATGAGTCTTCAGAGCCCAAACTTTTAACTTAGAAAGGGATTGTTTTCCTCTGCAAATGATGCTGCTAAAATGAAACCATTTTGAGAAAAACTAAAGATTTTTTTTTTAATGCCTATAAAGTTGACTATGGAGACTCATTCAGAATTACAGCTATGAAGATGACGTGATTGTGACATTTATGTCGTCTTACAAATGACTGCATGAAAATGTCTCAGGAAGGCTGTATAACCCTCTAAATTTCAAGTTGTAAAAGGGCCTCACTTTTAAAGGCAATTCCTTTTCTTAAAAAAGAAAATTTCATAAAAGACTAAAGATTGTGCCGATTTTTATACATTTTACCTAAACATAAAAAGTCAAAACCAATGGAAATATACTTTTAAACTTCTATATAATTAAAACATTTGAGGGGGAAAAAAGACTCTTCATATAAATTGTTTATAGCAGCAGCACTATTTCTTTTTTCTTTTTTAAATATGTTTTTATTGACTTCAGAGAGAAGGAAGAGGGAGAGAGAAACATCAATGATGAGAGAGTCATTGATCAGCTGCCTCCTGCACAACCCCTACTGGGGATCAAGCCCAAAACCTGGGTATGTGTTGTGACCAGGAATTGAACAGTGACTTCCTGATTCATGGGTTGACGCTCAACCACTGAACTACACCGGCTGGGCAGCAGCACTATTTCTAATCAAAAGACTAGCAACAATTTAAATGTCCATCAACAAGAGAATAAACTATTGCATATTCACACAACTATTATACAGCAGTAAAAATGAATGAACTGTAGTTACATCCACAATATAAATTTTAGAAACATAATGTGAAAAGAGGAAGTCCTAGATGACTACATACATTCTGACACCAATTTTATAAAGCTCAAAAACCAATCAAATGTAAACAATATATTATTCAGGCATACAAATAATAAATGAGAGGATGATGACATACAAATCAAAATAGCTATTTATTATCTCCTGATGGGGGAAGACAATGGTCAAAGGGATAAGGGAAAACCTTCAGGTGAATTACACGTTACCGGTGGGTTGGATTGTAGGTTTACTACATTATCATATTTTATAACCTATAATAATGTTACATATTAAATCACCATTTTTGTAGGACAAAAACACTCAAATTGGCATTTTCTTATAGTTTAACTAATATATGCAAATAATCCATTAATAAAATAATAAAAAGGAAAAAAATGAATAGATTCACATATTTAAAATTTGGCTAAAATCATATTCCCAGTCAATGAGGGGATATTTTATGTTTGAGAAGGACAGGAATGTTTTAAGAGTTAAGACTACTAGATACTTCATATTTCAACTTTAATTACAACGTTACAAAAAAACGCTGAAATCTTCATTGTATATTGAAGGCATATACAATGATGGTGGAATATGTGCATCTTCATTGCTAACAGCTACATGTTTTCAATATAAAGAAATGGAGAGAAGGGTCAACAGAAGCTAAAACATTTCAAGTAGATTTTCTGCCATCCAAATTATTAAAAGTGTAAAGCTGTCTTGATTCTGTTTCATTACCAAAATAAATACTCTCTGTGAAGAAAACTTGGTAGAGCCCATGTTTCCCTGGGTAAATGGCATTCAGCTCCACTTAGCGTGGCACAGCAGACTAGAGACAGAAAATGGAGAGCTGACACTAATTTGCTGCACAATGGTAGGAAAAAAATTACCTGACCTCCCTAGGCACTTCTTCTCTCCCCAACAACAAGAAATGAAGATAATAGAACTAACCAAGCTCAAAGGATTGTGAAAAGAGACAATTCAAGGAATGCTTTGAAAATGCTTCCAAATACATTAACTAAGCAATATCAACTTGGAAGAATCGCTACATTTCCTAATAGACAAAAACATCACTGAAAATTTAAAGTGAACCCAGTGCGGCACATTATAAACAAGGCCATCCATTTGGCATTTTCAGAGTTTGCAATCTAATTTCATTTAAATATTCATTAAAAGTAATATTACTAAAACGAAGCCCAAACAAACAAATGTGTGATTCTCAGTCTTGCACTTTAGGATATATTCCTTCTTGTGGCTTCTGGGAACATAACAAAAAAAAATTCACGGAACAACTATACTTATTGCATCATGACAGGACAGATGTGTCTGGGCCAGAGGCTGAATGAGGAATGGAGCAGTGGAGTATTCATAATCTAAATTTGTATGTGGACATCAACTTCATAAAAGCCTCTAAATAATAAAATACTAACTAAACCTATAATAAACTAAATTAAAATATAAATATGAACTAAAATAAACTTGTACATATATTTTCCATTGATAAAAGGGAGCAAGAGGTCAAAGGGACAGAACTTGCACCAAAGAATGATCCAGCTTTGTAAAGCACTAAGAACTCAGATGAGCTGCATACATTTTTAAAACCCACACATCCAACACTCCCCCCCTCCCCATGCAACTGTCTTGCAATGCTGAATGCTACTAAGTCCACAGAGAGCCTTGGAACAAAAACAAGTCTCACTAGGCACAAGCCCAAGTATGAGAAGCAACACTCAGCACCTGTGGCCAACAGAGAAGTGTGAGAGGAACAGATGGCATACCTGGTCCAATGGTAAGAAACCGATGGCATCAGCAGAACCCAGCAGACGTTTCCCTGTTCAACATCTCCTCACTTCCAAAGTGTCATCTCACTTCCCTTCTAAGTCAGTAAGGCAAATCTAAACTTAACCACAGAATTTCTCCTAAGAGATTTTATACAGGGAAGCGAAGGGGGAGAGAGTGCCTCAGTCTTTAACCACAGGATGAGAGACTGCCAAGTGAGGGCAGAACAATTGGTTTCCAAATCAAGAATGTCAATACAGGGGTCGGAGCGGACTGGAGAAGGGGGAAGCATGAGAAAAGGCTGGACCCACTGTGGACTTGGAAATACTGCAATAAAGGTTACGGCACTGCCTAAAACACCAGATGCAACATTTAGAGGAGAAATCTTTCTTCAGAGAACAGTTAAGATGGGCTTTGATTCCCAACAGGAATTAGAATTTCCCACTATTTTTAAATTTTTCTGAGATTTAGGTCTTTCAGATAGGTGAAAATGAAATTAATGGTCTGTTTATATAACATCTAACCTCACACAAAACCACCTAATAGTTTTCATTTCTTGCTTGGGCAACTGAGTGTGTACCTAGTTAGATTTACATGGAATTCAAATTTCAAGTTCATCAGACAAAATACAACTAAAATAAATTCTGCATTTATCTAGATGTCATCATGTTAGTATTTCCTTCTTTTATTTAGAAATTTAAAAGGAGAGAAGGTAACTATTATGCAAACTGCATTTTATGTATTCAGTGTGGTATTTTAATAAACTAGACTTCCAGAATTTCCCAACAACCAGGAACTAGTCTGGAAATAACCAATGAGCTGTGACTCAGAACAGAAGCAGGCTACTACTGGCCAGTCCTCTTCTACAAAAGGGCGAGATTCCTAAGGGACACCCTTCCAGGCTACACAGGTGGTGACATGTTTTTGGAACTGTCATTAACTCACAGTATGAGCCTATTATCTGACAGAACAATTGCAGGGAAATTGCCTGCACCCTCCCCATGGTCATTTTCATCAAATGGTGCTGCTCAGGAAGTGTTTCCTTGACCATACAATGTACAGGAAATACTGATGTCTTCAGTTTTATTCATTTATTACACGTAAGCTTAAGAATATTTCTAAATGTACTGATAACAGCATGAAATAACTTATTAGTATATATTCATTAACAAAACCACTTTCCAACTCACTCTCAGTTTTGGAATTTTACTTCGAGGCTTCTCTTATAAACCTAAGAAAGGCTCTTAGGTTGTTGGTTTCTGAGAGAAGGCCTCTCCGAGCTGACTACAGTTAACTCTCAGCTAATAGGAGTTAGAGAGCTTTACATAACCTTCACGCTAGAAAAGAGGGTTCTCACCTTCCTATTTCACAATTACTCTAGCAAGACAAACCAAAGACATTCAACTCCTGATAAGTCATCTGGTTCAAAGAGCAGAAAAGAAAAGCGATCTATAGTCAAACATATGTGGACTTCATGCTCAAGGAGACGCCATAATGTTTAAGGAACAAATTATGTACTTGCTGGCCAGTATGCTCAGCTTGAAGTGACAGTCTTTCCAAATGCTATCTGAAAAAACCCACAACAAAAAAGCCAAAATCCTGACCAAAGCAATTAAAAAATCATAAATACCAAGATTGTACACAATCTTTGTTTTTAAGAATAGGAACAAGTGGAAAGCTGAGATGCCCGACAACCTTGAAATCATGGCAGTTTCAGTCACATAAATAACGTTTGCTAGCACCACCCCACTCAGGGGTTCTTCTCACTCTCCATCCCTGATACAATACAATTAAATCTGCCAATACTGATCAGGCCTGGGAACTGCTAGTCTCACAGCGGGGTAGAAGCACTCACCTCACAGAAGAGGGTAAGCTTGTCATCAGGGAGAAGCCCGTTGGCTTCATCCAAGAGAAAATCTCTACGGATGAATTTTTTGAATCCCCAGTCTTTGCCTTGCACAAACCTATATGCCCGTTGACTCTCTGAGGTGAAAAAAAAGTCATATTTAGGGTTACTCAAAAAACCAGATCAAATCTACAACTTGTCAGTGTATCAAGTTGCTGGATGTGAAAATTAAGAATCGAACAAAGAAGAGAACATTTACCCATAGCTTTGGTTTCTTCTCCCTTGGCATTCAGGATGGAGAATTTGAATTTTGCCCGAACTTCACTCTTTGGACAGCTGACCAGTAACAGGTAAAGTGACAGGTAATCTTTGCTTTCTTCATCTAGCCCTTTTGGGTTTACTCTCAAACACCTGCCCAAAACAGATAGAAAAAAAAAAGTGTTGAAAACATCCATGCTTATAGGCTGGAGAAGGGATAGAAGAGAACTAGAACATCAGAATCAAGAGAGGGAGATGTTTTAAAAACAAACAAACAAACAATCTCAGGCCCCATAATCAGGAAATTCTGATTCAGTAGAATGACTACTTTGGAACCACTTTTCTAGAGCAACCTGAGTCCACTTTTTAAAAGTAAACAAAAAAATAAAGGCGCATTCTAGAATCTGACAACACATCCCTTACATCTTTGCCTCTTTCCTCATAATTTCCTAAATCATTCCTTTTCTCCCTAAAATATTTTAAAAGTCAGGCTATTCTAATCCTCAATCTCAGGAGAGGCAGCCCCTAATTTTGTTGGGACTGTGGTGAAACCATGAACAAAAAAGTGTCAATAAGCCCTTTAATATCACCTTGGGGGAGAAAAAGTATTTGAGAGAAATATGTGAATAGTACCTAATCTTTCATAGATACTTTATCAATCTGGCAATAATATTATAAGATTAAAATCAAGGAGACAGTATGGAGGAAGCACAGATAAAAGTAAACTCCCAGGGTATAGCTCCAAGCTATACAGTCAGAGATGCCAATCTGTTACCAATGAATCAAAACAAAATTCAGACAGAACAGGTTCAAATGAGTTAAGTTGTAAATGTCAGTTGAACTGCAAGTGATTCAGACACTGCTTCTACCAGATAGGCCATATGTACCCTAAGGCCTTGCCAGTGTTATGACACCTCTCGCAAACAGGTGGCCCAATCCAATGCCTCTCTAGGGAGTGCCACTTATATCTCTATACATTGTGTTAAAGATGTAGATTTAGATACAATGCCTAAGAAGAAGCATTCTCTCTCAGCACCTAGTAGTATACTGCTTAATGTACACAGCCAACAAATACTAAATGGAGAGCTATTTAACTTTTCAGTGGGTTATCAGAGGTCAAAAATGGCGGTTCACAGACATGTGTTCTGGTCTTTGCAGTAAACGCATGAGTGCATCCTTAACTACCTGGTCTTCCTCAAGAGGACACATGGTTTGGGTGGGACTGACTCTCATTTATTGCCACAGGGATTAATGGAGGGAATGGAGACCTAATCCAATCAGTATATGTATAACATATTCTTGGCCACACAGTTAGTTCAGAAGTTCAAAAACTTCTGTTGGATGGTAGTGGGTTGTGTTCATTACTAATACAAGTTATCCTTCAACCACAAGGGAAATTAGACTTGAGATCTCCAACAGTGTGGAGAGCAAGGCAGAGCAGAGAGAGATGGAGGTTCTTAATCTAACCACTGGGCTGCTGGATTGAACTAAGCTTCAAAGCCATCGTGCACCCCGGGCATTCCAGTTACATAAGCAAATAAATCTCCATTATTTTTTTAAAAACAGGCAACTTAAAAGTCAAGAGATTATATGTTAAAATCTAGATTTCTTGCTTTTCTTGAACCATCAGAAAATCTGGCAATGGTTAAGCCCTTGTTCACACATAGCTGTAGTCAGCTGGATCTCAGTACCCACTGTCCCTTTTAGAAGGACACTCATTTGTTTGCTAGTAGTCAACACTTACACCAGATATGGATATGTTTTACAACACTGGCCCTCTTTCCTCATTTACATTACCCTACAGCCATTTGAGTTTGCAGATCCCTGATATACTCAGCAAGCGCCTATATGTACCAGGCACCGTTCTAGGCACTGGGGAATATATAAGGACAAAGTCCCTGTCTCTAAGGATCTTACATTTTAGTCAGTCTCCCCATAAAACCAAGCAAAAGAGGCAACTTTTAGAAAAATTTTTACAACTAGATGTATTCTTCCTCACCATTTCAGTTTATCATTGGCTCCTGATGAAAAGGTTGAACTTTTAATGACTTCACCCATTTCCTCCCGGCAAAAGCTAAAGTTATTGATGGTCCACATGTAGGAGAATTTCACTACCTTGATCTGTTGATAGAAAACCAGGAAGTAATTAAATAAGAAGTGGGCGACCTAAAAAACAGGCTAAAGATCAGATCATTGTTTCCCCTCCCTCCCTCTGCATGATCCCAGAGGAAGATAGCACTGTTTGGCCAGCATGGAGGCTCAGCCTTTTTCTCACCTTACGTCCCTCATCCACATTTTAAGAAATCTCACAATGACCAACTGCTTTCATAACTTTTCTCAGCTTCTGAGAAATACTGAATGGAAAGTGAGAAAAACATGGAAAGGGTTGGGAAAGCAGATGACAAAGCCAAACCTAACATGAGCCTTTGTACAAAGAAGTGTTTGACAATTGAGATGTTAATGCTACTACCTGGGGTCGCAAATCTCAAAACTAGTTTCCTTTTGAGTTGCCCAACAGAAGAACACATTTCCATCAAGGAGGATGTAAGTGGATCTAGTTTCGAAGAGTCCCCCCTTTTCAACCTCCAGTGAAAAACACTGGCGCACGGTATTCAGATTCCACTTGGAGAACCAAGGAGTGGAAAGCTGACAAATACTTTATCTGCTATTTGGCAGTTATGTCCCAGAGAAAGCAGAACCCAATGTAGAAAGAAATCTTATTCCTTTCATCCAACAAATCCCCCCAACACGCAAGATTTATAGGGTGAAAACAAGAACCTACCTGTGTGTAGCACCAGCTCTCAGCTACAGGGCCACTCGACATTTCTGCCGGAGGTGGAGGACTTGGAACCCTTGACATCGCCAGTTTGAAGGTTAGACGAGATTTCCAATGTCAGGGGACAAAGATTTCTCTTCTCTCTTCACCCTGGTTGACACAAGAAGCAAGAGGATGTTTTAGGTTAATGGCATACAATCCTATTTCTGTTTGACCTTCCAGAGATTGGAAACTTTGTCTCCTGCCTAGAATTCTCTACCCGTATCATTCAAATGGCTGCTTAGAGTTCCAGATTTAAATGTTAATCTCAGAGAAAATCACCTAATCTAATCTAGTCTCCTAGTTACAATTATATCACCCTATTTTAATTCTCTGCACAATACTTAATATTATCTTACCAAAGGAATTTACTCAATGGGCATATAAAGTACATCTATGAAAAGGCTGCCTGAAGAAGAGACAGCATAAGTGAACATCACGCACAACTATATCACTGGCTCCTTCACTTGGGACAGAAATACTCTACTCCTGAAGGAAAATGACCTGATTATCTCTCTATCTCATCTTCTCTTACACTTCAGTACAAACTAATGAAGAGTAATCTTCCATTCCTCAACCCACTGGTAGCTGCTCTTTTGAAGGGCAACATTTACCCCTTTCTTAGATGTGTTCCTTCCTCTGCAGAGAGATCACTCCCCACTTATACCCACCCCATCACTATACAATTTTCCAGATTCTTCTCCTTGTTCTTGCCCTGTTTTCTGATCACTCTTGAGTCTCTTTCATTAAATGTTCATCCTTCACTATTGTTCCCCATGGTTTAATCCTCAGTCATTTTCTCAATCTACATTCTCTTTCATGACAATTTTATCCATCCAACAGTGTCAAATTTCTGCCTTTATAAAAAATATTTCCCAAATCTCTCTAACTTTGACCTCTCTCATAAGCCTCAGACTATTTTCAAATAACTACTCTACATCTCAGCAGGGTGTCCCAGTAGCCAATCAGATTCAACTCAAAATTCTCCCTTCCAAGGCCATTCAAAAAAGTGATGAATTTGGTGACAATTTTAAGTACCATAAACTAAACTAAACTGAAAAGAAAAGCTTACAATGCATGACAGAGGAATAATTTCATTAATATACGAATTGATATATAAATTGTTTCTAAAAAATCATTAAGAAAAAGGCCAGCTACCCTACAAAAATATCATTCACAAAGAAAGAAAAAAAATCACTCTACCACTTTTTAACACCTATCAGACCTGCTGGGGAAAAAAAAAAAAATCAATCAAATCATGCATGGGGATATGGAAACTCTCATATACTGTTGATGGGAAAGTATATTTTGGATGGGGATTTGGCTACATCTTGTGAAGTTGAATATATATGTACACTAAGGCTCAGTAATTCTACTTTTAACTATAGTATTGCACTAGAATAGTGGTTCTCAAATTTTAGTGTGCATTAGAATCACCTGATAAATTGGTTGCTGAGCCCCACCCTCAGAGTTTCTGATCCAGAGGTTGGGAATGAGCTTTAGAATTTGAATTTCTAACAAAGTTCCCAGGTGATCCTGATATGCTGGTCCTGAAACCACATTTTGAGAGCCACTGCCCTATAGAAGCTACACATGAGCACAAGAAGACATAGACAAGGGTGTTCAATGTAGCACTGTTTATAACAGTGAAAAACTAGGAGCAAACTCAAAGTGCATTCAAAGGAGAAGATAATTAAATTGGATTATTTCCATATAATGGAAAGCTATATTTTAGAATTAAAATTAATTAACTAGCTCTACAGCACCATGGAGATGACATCAAACACAATGCTAATAAAACAAACAAACAACTTTTGCAATGTTATGTGTAGTACATTATTTATACAAATTTAAGATGATATTTACAGCTATATGCATGCAAAAGTAAGAAAAAAAAGACAAGCTATGCATCAAATTCATGATGGGAGACCAAGGGAGAACAATGAGGCTGGGAAAATAATATAAGACATTTCAAGTTGACCTCTCCTATTTCTTTTAAAATAAGGATGATCTGAGGCAAATACGACAATACAAATGTCCGTTGGGTTTGGGATGATAACTACTTGAGTGAGTACTACTCTTTGTACTGTTCTGCTTTATTTTTTAATATACTGTATTAATTGTAGGAATAAAGTAAGGATGTATTCCATTACATCACACTCTGTCTGGTTTATAACACCTAAGGGAGAAATTTCTTTCCTGAATACTGGTTTGTTTTTAGCTATGGACAGACTATATGAATCTTATCACATTGCCCTCTTTGCCTGGCTACCAAGAAGCCCCAAGACAAATGTGTGACCTAGCTCCTGAAACTATAGATTATTCTATATGCTACATTCTATATAGATTCAGATGCTCATTCTGTGATAGTTTATTACTTACTTAATGCTGCTATTCCTTTTGCGATAATTCCTTCAACTGGTTACTGTTTTCTAATATGTTAAGTGCTTTTGGAAACTGCCTCAAAGCCTTTGGAGAAATAGGTATAAATGAGTAAGAACGACAACAAAATCACTCAGCTCATGCATAGTCACTGACAAGTATGTAGTAATCATGGAGGGGGGTAACTGAGATTTAGTTGCACCCTCACAAAATAATATCATTGGTATTACCAGAGTCCCCACTGGTTTTAACACTACTCTACAGGCATTTACAACTAAAGAGTCCCATGTAATTGGAGATGGAGTTAACAATCTTACACATGAGGTGCTATTTCACTTAAACTAGCAAAGTAAGCACCACATTGCATTTGAGCCTCCTTGGCTTCTGAAATTCATGATTTTATGATAACATCAAGAAAAGAGGCCAAATGCTACACTGGATCACCTATGATCACCTAGGCTTGCACTTGAGGGAAAACACATTCTCACAGAACTGTTTGTCTAATAATGAGTAAATGCACTTAAAACAGTTTTACACATCCCAGTTACCATTATTGCCAGCAGAGGCCAGAATGAAATTTCAAAATTCCTACTTGAAACTATCTTTTGGGCAGGTTGGCAATAAAGATGTGAATTTTACATGTTAGTTAAGAGCATGAAATCTGGCTCTGGAGGTGTGGAGTGCAGGCTCAGCTCTATACTGAACAACAATAAATACTAATTTGAGTTATTTTGAAGTTTAAAATATACCTCAAATTTATCTAACAATGAACAATTTAAGAATTCTTTAGGTCTAAGAAAAAGACAAATTTAAAATCCTATTTTAATGGATTAACTGTTGCTATTGAACCAAAGGTCCATCATTACAACCAGAAAAAAAAAACAACTTCTTTGGTCTTGGCCATTTTTTTTTCTTTTTTGCTTCTCACTCATTTTGTAGCCAAGTCTTTTGTTGTTTTTTAATAATATCACCTTTCTTCCAATTTTAAAAAAATGTCCAACCTAGCAGCTAGAAGAACTGCAGAATCAGCCTTAGGCTCTGAGGAGCTCTAACCACACAACCTGCTGAGAGGGAAATTGACGAGGATAGCACAAGTCTAATTAATTTCACTCATAGCAGGCACCATGGGCAAAGTGTTCACCAGCAAAGTAACCTGGTGTTACACGAACTCTCTAGCACTTTACGCCAAATGCTGCAGATACTCAGCAGAAAAACAATTTTAGAAAAGAGGAGGTCTATTTGAGGGTCATGGTTTGAGAACCTTTGTAGGAGACAACTAGCACCAAAGTATATTGTTCCTGACTTCAAACAAATTAAGAAAAAATATCCAAGCTCTCAAATGAGAAACTTATTCTCCAAAGCTTAGCAAACTTCCCAGTATGTTGACAACTCTGAGGCTGAATATATCTGTTAGATACCACCATTTATTTTCCTGTTCATTCTATTAAATCCTGACCTGTGAGGTTACACTTCTTCCGAGAAATATACTTAAAATACCTGTCGACTGTAATACTGCTAAAATTCCAATGAAGGTAATATCAGTTAACAACTAATAACAATCTCTAACAGAATTGCTTCCTAGCACAGATGCTTTCACTGAACCTATACAATGCACTTCTTTCTTGTCTTCTATTAGACTTATGAACACTTCTGTTCCCTCTAAGTAAACTTTAAGTTGCTTAAAAGGAACTTGCAACTATTCTTTGTATCCCCTTTACCACCTAGCAGCCTGCCTGGAACAAGGCATTCAGCAAAAATACTTTGATGACTGAAACATTTATCCAATTGCATTGAAACTCATTAACTTTTCTGTTTGTTTCTTTCACATATCTCTAAAAGAGCCCTTTGAACAGTACTGAGTATATTAGATTTGCAATGTAATGAAATCATTAATTTGTTCTTTTGGACATTTATAAACAAAACAAAAAACTAGCCTGACCCTCTCAAATTTCAGCCTGGTAAAAGTGAGTTTTTCATCCAGTATTAAGTATAACTTCATTCTACATGAGGGAAAAGACTGGTTATAATTTCTTTCATTTTGAAAACACAAATTAGTAATTTGAACTAAACTCTTACATAATCAGGATTCTTTCAGGATAGAAGATAAATTCCCTGAACAGGGGGACATATTACAATAGTTTAACCTGTAGTATATGCAGAGCTGGCCAGCACACTCTCTAATTAAGTTTTACACAGAGAGTTTATGCAGTTATTTTTTACCTTTCTTTTATTCTCTACAAGCATTCCTCCATCTTCAATCTAATTCAGTCATCCAGAAAATTTTTTTTTAAATCAACAACTAAAACAGGCATATCACACACATGACATCTATGAGTTAGCCTTATTCCATGAGCCTTAAAATTACAGGAATAAGATTGTGGATATATTAGACTGAACCATGTAATTGTTCTGTAGGCCAAAAATAGCCAAATATCAGCTATTTCATGTGGTTCAACATAATACACAAACATGCACAAGTTAGATGGCTGGGAACAAAGCTTCCTGCCAAAGAATGGTTTGTTAGGGACTTTTTAAAAGACTCACTTTTTTTTCTTTTGGTGTAAAGACTTGTACAGTTTCCAAGTAAGGAAAAATCCCAATGTCATAACTATTTTAAACCTGAGAGACGTTTGCATTTTCCAAAACAGAAGAAGCCGAAAAGATTGTTGACAATTATAGGAGGGAGGAAGGGAGGGATGGCAAGAGAGAGGCGGGGTGGGGGAGAAACTACAGAAAGATTTGAGTACACTCATTTCTGCGAAACTGATGTGACTTCAAAGGAGCATTTGTGTTTCTTCTGTTACAGTGTCTTCAATCACATACAGCCCAGGAGGTAATAACTTCTTTCTCATTATCCCAAGGACAGAGTATTATAGGTCATACTGACTTTCTCTGTTGCAAGGTTTGAATGACTGTTGAACATTTGTTATAGGTAAACTTTTTGCAGTTCAATCCAGTTTAACCAAATACTAAATGCACTTTTTAAAAATTTAGAAATACTTCTTAAAATAAAACTAAGAGCAATCAAAGAGAGACCTCAATCAGCAAAGGAAAGATTGGGTTTCTCTTATATCCCCTTACCAGGTTCATGCTTTATAAAATTTATAAATTAAGCCTGGCCGGTATGTCTCAGTGGTTAGAGCATCAGCCCACGCTTAGAAGGGTCTCTCACTCAATACCCAGTCAAGAGCATGTACCTGGGTTGCAGGTTCCATTCCCGGCCCCAGTTAGGGCACATGCAGGAGGCAACCAATTGACGTGTCTCTCTCATATTGATGTTTCTCTCTTTCTCCCTCTCCCTCCCTTCCTTCCACTCTCTCTTAAAAGCAATGGGAAAAATACCCTCATGTGAGGGTTAACAAAAATAATTTTTTAAGTTAACAGCTTTTATAAAAATTGAGATATAACCTGACATATAACATTGTGTTTGTTTTTTAAATCTTTAAGTGAGATATTTAGTACTAAGTGAATCTAAAGATGAAGGAGAAAAAAGTCAATAGCCTAAAATAAAAATGGGCAAAGAACAGCCAATAGTTTACAGAAATGTAAATACCAGTGGTTCTTAAATATGTGAAAATATGTTCAACTCCCATTCATATTAAGATAAATGCAAATTAAACTGCACACTGATTCACCCAGTGAGTTGGCAAAGATCAAAATGTTTGATAATACTTGCCCAGGGTAAGAAGAACATGCTCTTGACTGGGTATTGAGTGAGAGACCCTTCTAAGCATGGGCTGATGCTCTAACCACTGATTAGAGCATAAATTGTTACAATCTCCATGAAAGGAAATGTGTATCAGAATGGATAAGAAATGCATATACCCTTTGATCCAACAATTCCACTTCTAGAAATTTATCCTACTGATACATTTAATATGATAAGTATATAATGTTTTTCACTATAACACTTATTTATAATCACAAAATAATGGAAATAACCTAAAGTCCATCAATAGGGGATGATTAAATTATGATACAGATAGACAATGTAATAAGTACTGCTTAAAAAAAGGAATGAGGAAGCTCTTTCTAAAGAGGCAAAAATATTTGTTTTAATATACATATTAAAGATAGATATATGCCTGTAAAGCTAGGGATACTGGTTACTTTCAAGGAAGGAAACTGGATACTTGGTTGGGAAGGAGAATTTCCACTGTATTCCCTTTTGTGCTTTCTGAATTTTGAACTATGTGACCATATTACCTTTTCAAATAATAAATAAACAAAATTTTAAAGGAATAAGCAGCATTTACAAATAATTTTTCTAAGTTATGAGATGGCTTATAAATCTGACCCTTATGAGAGACAAGACAGGAATTCTTCGGTGGCTTCCACTGCTATCCGAATAAAATCTACCTTTTGTCATCACAGCCAAGGCCTCAGTGAACCTCCCTGACCTCATCTAACACTTACCCTTCTCAATCACCATGTCAATCACTCACTCAGACCTTTAATTCTATTTTGTGAACACATCAGGCTCTTTCCTCCACCTGGGAAGCTCTTTCTTCCCTCAGTTCTTTTCATAGCTGGTTCCTTAGATATTCTATCAAATGTAATATCCTCAGAGAGGTATTCTCTGACCACCCGATCTAAAGCCCACTTCTAGTCCACTCCTTTCTTCATATTACCCTATTTTATTTTCTTCATTACCACCATCTGAAATTACCTTGTTTTAATTTTCTTATTTGTCTATTGTCTTTCCCACTAGAAGTTAAGTTCAATGAGAGAAGAGAATCCCCCTGTGCCTAATGGTATAAATAGGTACTCAATAAACATTTGTTCAATGAAATTGTTGAATAGACTGTCTTTTGAAATCATATTTTTCCTTAATGAGCTCCAGCTAAAATGTTAAAGTTTGGGAGCTGCTGAATGAATAACAGCATAGGAAGCCCAGGCATACTTTTAAAACAATGGAACATTAAACAAAGAAAATTATCAGTTCATCTCACGTCAATTTTAAAGAATTCATTCAATACATTCCAAAACTACATTCTTTGATTTAAAAAAAAATCCAAGAAAACCTGGGAGAAAAGGGAAGCCTGCAGAGCTAAGTGAAAATTTCCTGAACTCTTAAGACAACAGTAATAAACACATTTTCCAGGATAAGTCAATCCCGGTTATAGAACATACCATTACAGCAATTGTCAGGAATTCAGGCTAGACCTCTAAGTTATTTCAAGTTAAATTCTATAAAATAAAATTCCAATATATTGATAAAATGAGGCAGATCTTTAGCATTTACTTAGATTTGACCTATAATTTTCATACTGTCTGACATGGGGCTTGATTCCCTTAAAATTGACATGTAGAGAAAAGATAATTAACATTAAATACACACATACACATATCTTTAAAACATGTCTAGATACATAACTAAATTTTTTCTATATCAGGCTAAGATGTAGAACATATTTTCTGCCATAGCCAAATATTTATTAAGAGTTGAATTGTTCTTGCAACTGTTGTATATAAGGAAAACTCAGAAACAAGTATAGTATTATGTATGCATGTCAGCGCCTTTAAAGTCTTCCCGGTTTACAGATATCTCTTAGGCAAGCATAGACTCTAAAATAATTATGAGAATTAGATAAGCTTTCGTACATGAAATGGTTACTTTTCCTTCTTCTCCTCAATCTAAGTGTTATAAGATAGAGTTTTATGGACTAGCCTGGCTAGTAAGGTTCATCCAAAGTCAGGATGAACAAGAAGGTACATGAATCTCAAGTCATGGAAAGCAGTGGGATAACTAACAAAATGCTCTCACTGACTCCCATACCTCAGTGTGTGCTGGCTGTTCACAGACTTACTGCCTTTTTCTACAGGTTATAAATAACTACAAAGTGTCCTTGTCCCCAAGGAGACCTTAGCAGCCAGCTCAAAGGTTAAAATATGGAATAATTCTCACTTTGGATGCAACTTTTCCAGATAACAATAATCAAAGAGCAGAAAAATGTATTGCTAATTTAAGGGCTGGGGAATCATTCCCTTCCACTGAAAACTATCTGTCCATTACGTAAGAGTTGTTGACATAGACATATTAGCCTAATTCCCTACCCCAAAAATACTTCCAGGGAGAATGCAATGCTTGCTCTGCTCCAAATGCAGAGGTCTACTGGAAAGAGACAGGCAGATGCCACTCAATAGCCTTGTAGAATTGCATCTCCTTAGACCTTAAAAAGACTTTTTGAGTTTTGTTTTTGCTTTTAATTTAGACACAAATGGCTACTGAGCTAAATACATCTACAAAACAACACTGGGGGAAAAATCCTGTCTCCACTTGGATGGAGGATACAGCAGAATAAACCATGGCTACAACAACCACAAATTTCACAAGACCATCAGGTGATGTGCTGCTCTTCTTAATTACAGAACCCCTGCTAAGGAAAAGAAAAACTCCTCCAACTGCTTTGGAAAAAAAAAAAAAAAAAGCAGATAGGTTCATCAAATTAAGCTTCTCCACACATCACTTTCAAAATCCATCATTTGGGAGATGTCTGAAACGACATGAATCCAAATTAGCAAACAAACAATTATAAAGGGGCCATTTCACTTCAAAGTGGATCTCAGTTCCAAAGGAAAACACCTTTAGAAATGAAGTTAGATAGGCAAAGCCAAACAATCAGCAACTTCTCTTTTTTCACAAATTACAATAATGTGTTAATTCAACTGAATGGCTGGGCAAAATCCTCTAAGGCCACAAAGAGCAAAGTTAGGAAAGATGAAGATTTTAACACATCCTACGTGTTATCAAAGATTTCTCCTCTAGGTTGAGAAAATTTATTCTAAAACAGAGCTGGAACAGAATTATTAAAAAGAAAGGAGGGGTGGGAAGGTGGAAGGAGGGAGAAGAGGGGGAGAAGGGGGAGGGGGAGAGAAAGCATTATGGCTAAGAAGATTCTATTTATATAATTATATTCCCAAAGTTGTTTTGAGATTTGAGACGTTTTTCACCCTTTCCCTTCACAACGACTATGAAGAACCTTATAAAATCCAAATAGTAAACAGATGAAAGGCTTGGCCCTAATACAATTCAAGCATGTCCAATCTGCAAGGAATTCAAAAACAAAAGAGTCATTTCATGAAACAAATAGGGAGAGGTTGCATAACCCCACAGGGTCCTCTGGCCTTTATAGAAGCCAAATTCAACATGCGGTTCTCTTTGGCCATCTATACTTTAGCCAAGCCATTTAAAAATATTTCTTCTAACACAATTTGGCTACAGAAAGGGCCCAAAGAATGCATATCAAAGAAGGAAGTCTAAATTGGTCCTAAGGTATATAATTTGTAATAAGTTCATTAATTTAGAAGCCAAAAAGGCCCACCTGCTCCAGAGTTGTTGTATTTACTACATGTGCAACCAATTAATTCTCTTCAGCATTAACTACTGTAATACTATCTAGCTTTTTAAAAAAATTTTTTAAGTACAAAATTCAGTATTTTCTGGAGATTATTTATGAGAGACAACTAGACCTCCCTCTAACTATAAGAGATCGAGGTGTATGTATGCTTTCATCTTCTCCTTTAACTATGGTCTTTAACTGAAGAAATCTGATGACTGTTTACATGGACCCATGCTCCTTGCCTAGCAATATTGGCAAGAAGTAAGTTCTCTCTTCTTCTAAAGTTATCAAAATAAGCCCATTTCTGTGTAAATGTTAAGATTCTAACTAAACTAAATGGAACAAAGGATGGGCAGGAAGTTCTCAGCTTTAAATGTTCATTCCAAAATTCATGACACAAGGAAAAAGTAAAACCACACAGGCAGACAAAACAAGGGAAAGTTAGACAGAATGTCTGCCTTAACAGAATTTCCTGGCTCTCAATGATTTGTGTCAGAATTCAGAAGATTAACAAGCAATAACACCTGTTTTACCCACTAAAACACTGTAAAAACATACATAAGCATTTGAAGCAAGAATCTCATACCACAAAGTAAAAGTTTTAAGATGCTAGCCAGAATGGTAGAAATATTTTTTAAAGTCACCCACAGAGAGATGGGCTCTAAGGGCACATACACAAAGGCAATCTGCTCAAAATCAAACTCCTTTTATAGAGTAAAATGAAGCCCATGAATTGCTTTAAGGTATTCTCCTTTTCTAAACTGCAATTCTAATTTCCCTGAAGATCTTTTCTAGGGAGAAAAATAATCTTACTCTAAGGTTTCAAAACCATATACTATCAACTGTTGATTTAAAATTTAAATCCAAACACCTCTTCTTCCCTCCATCATCAGTATAAAGCCTAATCCTATCCATATACAACAGTCACCAGAAGAATAACTCTGGTTTACTCTAGGAACGAATATTTAGAATAAAACTTCTTTTGAAGGCACTTATAAAAATGTTTCTTTCACAGTTTGTAATGCTCATTACTTTTTTAAAAAGACCACCTTACATGTTTACCTTATATGACTTCCAACTTCACATACCATTTGCACTGAAATGAAACAGTAGATTGCACTCAAGATGTGCATTTTTTTAAAGTCATGGTAAATATTTCTATGCATTTCATTCCACTTTCCCCCTCATCTTCTTAAACTATACTTAAAATAAAACTATGTAAAAACTCACCAAGTCAAGTCAGTAGAAGGAAGATGAATGGGTCTGGTCTAACAGGAAATCTCTGTTGGGAATAGAGATGATGAATCAAACTTAACTAGATTCTGAATCTCATACAAGTCCTTACTTTGGGTATTCTAAAATGGGAAAATCTTACAAAAGCAAGTGAAACATTTGCTAGGATTTACAAGTCAAAATTACCATTCTTATATCTATAGTCCTGAGTGTTCTATTTTTTAGTCATCTTTCAAAAAGATAATACTTAGAAAATAAAGTCAGAAAAATCCAAGCTAATTCTTCATGAACTGGCTTATGAATGTAGGAAAAATGAAATAAGTGGCTTGCTCCACATCAACAAGAGAGGAGTGATCACTTTTGTTTGCCAGCTACCTCACAAATACTGAAAGGATTACTATGAAGTTTTTATGTAGTTTTTAAAAAGTGCTATGTGGGTCAATTACACCAAAGGAAGATGGATTTAAATGACACTGAGGTTCCTGTTGAAGATTGGTGACATAACTTGGCTAAACACCACCATTATACCACCCTAATAATCTACCGTATCCTTCAAAGTGACTCGAAACAGAAACAGGAATAAGAATGGTTGCATGGCTTCCAAGAGCCTCATGTAGGCATAAAACTCTGGTGCTATCTTCCCTTTTGCAGGAAAATGAAGTACTGCATATGTAATTCTTTAAAAACCAAATCTTTTCCTGAAAATGTAAACACTTTTTTTAACTGTTACACCGGTACAAATAAGCTTCTCTTATTTTGGTAAATCAAACCTGGTTACTACCAGTAATAGAATGAGCTCTCACCAAAAACTGTCTTAAACTACTGATGTTAAAACAGCACAGTCATGATTAGAAGATTTAAGAGCAAGAGTCAGGCTGAATTCATTTCATAAATATTTACTGAACACCAACTGTGCAAGGCATTCTTTGAGGTGTAGTGGTTAAAAACAAACAAACAAAAGGACAAGGTTCCTGATCCTCTGAGGGTATAGACATGTAATAAGCCTTTAAGACTTTATAGGTAACTACTCCTTAGGCAGAAGTTATCAACAAACTTTAACAAATAAAAATGCTCTGAATACCTGTGATTCTTAAAGCTAAAACCAATGCTTTTAGTCCTTTACTCTTTCTCTTTTTTTAAGTTTAAGGTTTTGGTTTCTCAGTAAATTTGCTACAATGAACATTTTTAGGCCCAAAGAATTAGCAAAATTTAAAGAGTCTAACAATACTGGTAAGGACTAGGAGGAATAAGGACACTCTCACACTCTTGGCAGGAGACAAATTAGTAACAGCTTTGTAAAAACAGTTTATTATCTAATAAAACTAAATATCCAGCAATTTCACCCCCATATATGGCCCAAAGAAACTCCTCCTGCACTTTTCTGTGAGCACACATAAAAAAAATGTTCATAGCAGCAGTGTTCATAATAGCCAAAAACATCATCAACAGTAGAATGGCTACATAAATTGTGGTATATTCATATAATAGGATGCTATATGGCAATGAAAATAAACTACAGTTCTATAGAACAACATGGATGAAAGTTACAAACATACTGTTAGGTTCTGAAAGAAGACACAAAAGAACACTTACAGTATTATTCCATTTATATAAAGTTCAAAAGATGACAAAATTAAACTATGGTTTGCAATGAAACATAGATGATAAAATCACAAAGTAAGGATATAATTATAATGTCAGACTAGTCAGACCTCTGAACAAAAAGTATGGGTTATAAGCTAGGAGAGAGACATACACAGCAAGCTTCTTCAGGGTGCTACCAATGACATATTTCTAGTTCCTACTGATGGTTATATAAGTATTGTTTTTTATAATTAATCTTTATACAGTTATGTTTTGTGTATTTTCATTATATTTCATAATGAAAATGTTCAAAACATGTTAAAATAATCCAACAGAGTGTACATACAGTGGACCCTTGAACAACATGGTTTTGAACCACATGGGCCCACTTATATACGAATTTTTTTTCAATAAATACTGTAAATGTATTTTTTCTCCTTTTATGATTTTAACATTTTCTTTTCTTTTACTTTAGTGTAAGAATAGAGTAAATAATGCACATAACATATAAAATATACATTCACCAACTGTTATTAGTAAGGCTTCCAGTCAATAGTTGGCTATTAGTAGTTCAATTTTGGTGGAGTCAAAGTTATACATGGATTTTCAAATGCATGGGGAGGGGGGATGAGTGCCCCTAAACCCTGCATTGTTTAAGGGTCAACTTTGTGTGTGTATAAATTTTATTTATATATTTATCTACTAAATATATTTATTTAATACTTATTATAAGTATATCTATTTATTTCCTCCAAAATCTAAAAGCAAATAAAATGTCTTGTACAATACACCCTTCATTTCCCCCCACAATACAATTCAGGATGAGAACTGAGTAACAGAGCAGTGCCACTCAGAAAAGAACACCTACAGACAGGCTTTCTTACTATACTTCCTTTAAGTTTATATGTAATACATACCTAAGATCAGTATTTCAGGAAAATTTTCAATACTGACAAACATTTAAATCTATGTAGGTATGACTACTCACCAGGAGCCATTACTGAATGCCCAAAGTATTATAAGAAATAAAAGCTTCTGAAAAAGCAAAGCCAGGATACAAGTATTTTTTGGTATTACCATTTTAGTTTAATCATGGCCTCTGATGAAACCTCCAATGACTTCCCATTTCACTCTGAGTAAAAGCCAAAATCCTGACATGGCTGAAAGGCCCAGCACAATCTGGACGTCATTACCTCTCCAGCCTCATCTACAATTACATTCTCTTGAGCTCACTATGTTCCAGCCACACTGCCCTTCTTTGCTCTTGTTCTTCAAACAGAACAGGCTCGTTTCTACCTCAAGGCTTTGTACTTGACCTTTTCTCTACAACTCTTCCCTGATATATTCAAACACTCCCTCACCATTGTTGGGTCTTTCCTTAACGGGCATGATCTCTGTGACACCTATCCTGACACCCTTAAAAATGTAATCCCCACCCCTATAGCCCCAATTGCATTTCTCCTTCATTATTTTTTTCTATAGCACTTAAAGTCATATACCTTACTGTAGCTGGAATGGGAGGTCAACTCTTGTCTGTTTTGTTGCTGTACCCATCAGTGTCTGGCACGTGGAAGGCCAGAACTAAATACTTATTTAATAAATGATTGAATAATTTACTTTTCTTTTGGATTTCTATCCTTGAAAAATTAAACAGTAACTCCATACATTCAAAAAAACAATGTTTCCCCTTTCTATGTCAAATTTAATAACAAAGTTTGTTTTACTAACAAGTTTCAGGTTTATGTTCTTATTAACATTAATAAGCCACAGGTAAGACTTAAATGAAGTTGACACAAACAAAATTGTATTTTCCCCTAACAAGTGTGCAGTGCCTGTTTTAAAAACAATGCTGGGAAAGCCCAGACAGACAAGAACTCTCCTGAATTGCTGGTGCAGGCACATACTGGCACTGCCTGACATGAGATGCAGCATGAAGACTGACTGATTGCTTCCTTTACCTATACTTTTTGTTATTTTTAATTTTTAAAAAAATAAGCATGTTTTACTTTTATAGTCAGAAAAAAGGTGTGTGTTTTTTAATTTTGCAAACAAGATATAACTTCAAGAAGTTCTTTCTCTTTTGACTAACACAAACAGTAAAGGCTTTGGTGTACATCTAGATGAAACAGCCCAAGGAGACTACAGTTAGGAAAAAAAAATTATTTTGACTTAGGAAGTAAAATTTTTATGAAGCATTTCCACAGAAGAAGGGAAAGCAAAACGCCATGGTGTTAGTAGTCCATATAAAAACATAATTTTATTCTAAAGAAAGATTTAAAATTTCACTGATGTGATGAAGTGCACGTAAGGACCTCCATTCAAACTTAGTGATTACAATGGCAGAGGGAAGATAATTCACAAAACAAAGCCTATGGGGTGACATGGCAGATACTTCTGAGCACACAGGTAGAGCTTATTCTTTTGATGGAATACTTCACCCAAGTTAAAGTCGGAGTAAGCCTAGATCCAAAGGTTACTTTCCAACCACAATACTTGTGACCTGAACTATATCCTAAGACATAATAAATCTGAGAGAAAATACACAACCATCTCATGTTCTACCGTTATATTTATTACTAAGATTTCCATTTTGTTTTATCAATTGTCTTTAAAAATACACAGCACATAAATTCTTCTCAAATTCTTAAGATAGTTGATATATTCATGAAGTAAATACATCATGAATATATACTCATATATGAGGTGGCTGCCTACCCTAGTTAAGGAATTACTACTCAAATACTTGCAGCAAGCGGAGTGTATTATTAGAGAAGGGAAACAGTTTTCATTTGTGACATTTCAGCATTCCAACTGCTCAAAGCTCTGAATAGGATCCATGTTTGGGGGGGGGAATAAGGAATATAAAAATTAAAAATATACTCAGCCTCACCATAATGAATAAAAGTACAGTGGATTAAAGACTCCAGAAAAAAATTATAAATGAAAAACACTGGCCATTAAAACATATGGTCCCCGAATAAAATTTACCTGTAATAATTCTAATCTAGGTAAAGACTTATATTTTTGAAATGCTTCATTTCGCCCAGCCAGGTGTGGCTCAGCGGTTAACCATTGGCCTATGATCCAGGAGGTCGAGGTTCAATTCCCGGTCAGGGCATATGCCCGGGTTGCAGGTTCGATCCCCAGTCGGGGGCATGCAGGAGGCAGCCAATCAATGACTCTCATCGTTGATGTTTCTCTCTCCCTCTCCCTTCCTCTCTCTGAAATCAATAAAAATATATATATTTTTTAAAAATTATAAAATGCTTCATTTGGCTAAGAACACTCCAAGAACTCTTTCATAAATATCAGCTTTGTTTGGATCATGCTGAACTTACAAGATTACACAAGAATTGCATGAACTGGATTGGAGATAGGCCTACATTTAGCGGGCAGGGAATATTCTAACAGTTAAAAAGTAGTAAAAGAAAACTTAGAAGGGAGAAGGGAAAAAGGTGAGTAGTTACGGGCATTTATGAAAGACAGCCAATGAGATACAAAACAATAAAATCACAAAATATTAACATGCAAAAGTTGCCAAATTTATCAGATTCCAAAATGAATCCATAGAAAAGGAGCTTTTCAGAGCCTCTGGCCCTAGTGAAAGACTGCTGGGTAGTGGGCACACAGTGCAATATACAGATCTTGTAACACAGAAATCCACACCTGAAACCTATATGATCCTATTAACCAATGTCACTCTAATAAATTTAATTTTTAAAAAAAGATTGGCATTCCAAATTATGGAAGATTTTCCTCATTACTCCCTCTCCCTCAAATGATCCTTCCCTCTACTCAAAGTGGTAGACCAAGAGGGGGAATTCAAATAAAAAAAATACTTAGAACAGAATCAAATCACCAAAGCAACAACAACAAAGAGGAGGAGGAGGAGGAAGAGGAGAAGAAATCCACAAGGGATTATGTATGAGGTTTTTGTTCACTAACCTTTTGTCTTTACTGGCAAAAAAAAGGAAGGAAAAAAACCAGTTTATATATCTGTCAAAGAGTTTTGGAAAAACTGTGAAGCAGTCATTCAATGAAATAAAAATAAAACAGCTAAAATGAGGGACCTAGATCTATACGTATCCAGATGAACAGGTGTTGAAAAACAAGAATAAAGGGGGGGAAATGACTTCCATAGCATTTATTTATGTATCTATACACACATTTCACACATGCGCTGCACTGGAAGAATGCACACTCAGTTTATGGTAAGAGGTTGTCTCTGGGGAGGGACGGTGGGAAAAAGAACTGAGAAAGTGAATAAAGAGGGCTTCGGCAGCAGGTGTTTCTCACAATCTCTACTTCTTATTTGGCTTTTTGAAAAAACTTTTCAAAAACAATGAATTCAGGGGAAAAAGTAAATTAGAAAAGCTTTTAAAAAGTCAACAGAGCAATATTTTAAACAGACAATACTGTAATCAGAATCAAATAAAAATAGCCAATGAATTCAATCCCTATCTTCTCAATAATGAAAAGTCCAGCTTTTGTTGGTAAAATATTTTTTCTGGTTGATGGGAATTATGTAGCACTGGGGTTACTTGAAAAGTGAGAGAATAAATATACTGACTTCATATACTTCAGTAAAAAAGTACATTTTAAATAAAAATAATACTACCACAGTAGCCCAGCCCAGCATATCTTGAGAGAGACTGTAAATCCTCATAAGGAACCATGTTTCCACAGAGCACTTTCTCTTTCCTTTCTAACATCTATAGAACCTCTCTTCCATTCTACCTTCTAACCTCCTGTAGACTTGTCCTCCATCTTTCCCTAATTTTGTTCATGCCCCTCTCTAAAAACCAATCCCTCCTTTAATTACCTGAAATTTAAACACATATACTCAAAGACAGATTTTTTAAAAGAAAACTTGAGACTTCCTGAAATAATTTAAGCTTTTTCTCCTTTTTCAAATACATTTTCCTCCCTCTTCCTTTACTTTTTCCACCCCCAACCTGTTTTTTCCCTCCCATTCTCTGTGGACCAACAGTTGCCTTCAACTGCTAGCAACCCTCTGGCAAGTTTCTACATTTCACTTAAGGAAAAGATGCTCCCAAGTAAACCAAACAAAATCCCACTCCACAGCCCAAAGGTCAAGTAAAGGTGGGGAAAAACTGAAGTAAAAAATACTAACCATATTTTGCTGCCTTTCATTTGACATTATGGCTAGGGATAAAGTTCTAACCACTTAATGAGAGAGCAAAACCAAACTTGCTCATACATTTTATCATCTTTATAACGTTTAAATGTTTCTGGAGTCCTGTTTCACAGGGCACTTGGGTTAAGGTCACTTAGAATAGGCCTGTACAGTTGAGTACCATGGCCTAGTAGAAACATAACCTCAAGATTTACAGTAGAGGTTCATCCCATACACCCCCACTTCATTCCCCTGGTCATCTTTTTAAAAAAAACTTCCAAGGTCCTTTTTGTTGAATGTTTTAAGCTATATAAGCATTTTCTCAAAAGCAGTATTCAGTGCTTCAGTCTTCAAAGTACTTTGACATTCCTGATCTTATTTGGGATTTAAAACAGCTCTCTCTGTGTGGCATGCAGGGCAAGTATTTTACAAATAAGGAAACAGAAGCTCAGAGGTTACAATCTGTCACGGTCACCCAGCTATTAAGGGGTTTCAGTTCAGAACTTAAGTCTTTCAACTCCTAATCCAATACTTTATAATTCATGTGACCAGGTGATTCTTAGATCAGGTACAG
The DNA here is from genome assembly GCF_054644295.1 of Miniopterus natalensis. Taxonomy (NCBI): domain Eukaryota; kingdom Metazoa; phylum Chordata; class Mammalia; order Chiroptera; family Miniopteridae; genus Miniopterus; species Miniopterus natalensis. Next base: position 27,293,110 of record NC_142097.1, read on the forward strand.
TCTTTCATTCAACATGTAGGAATTGGAAAAATATCTGATAGAAGACACATTCATATACCCCAGCTTCCAATTCCAATTCCATTTTCAAGTGGCAACTCTGTTGAAAAATATGCTCTTTGTTCTAATGAATTCTAAGCACGATTATTAATGGAGACCTGGGCAAATTATTGACAGGACCATGCCTTTCTACTTTCAAGACTGGACCCTGGGCACAAATCATATGTCCTAATACTTTTATAATGAATTTCCATGCTTTAGTACTAGTCATCATTAATTTTTAAAAATAAAATGTCTATTGTTCTAAAATGCCAGAATAATTTTCTAGTCTGAGTTTCTGAGAAATCAGTGTCTTTGTTTCTCTAGAGATCTCTATCTCCCTTTTGCCACAAGATTACAGAATTTAAAAATACAATTTCTATCATTACTTAACTATACTCATTTGAGATATCTAACATGACTAAAACACTAAGAGGCAGAGGCACCCAGTTGCTCAACCCAAAACCTATCTTTTTTCAAATCCTCATTTTTTTTATTGACCTTTTTAGAGAGAGAGGAAGGGGTGGGGAGAGAAACATCGATCAGCTGCCTCCCTCTCTCCCGTACACACCCTGCACCCCACCTGGGATCAAACCACAACCTAGGTATGTGCCCTGACTAGAAATCGCACCCACCACCTTCTGGTGTACTGGACGAAGCTCCAACCAACTGAGCCACACCAGCCAGGGAAAGCAAAGGTAGATTTTTATCCTAAGTCCAACAACTAAATAATCTTAACATTAATGTTTCTATTACTTGAGCCCTAAAGTCAATCAACCATAAAAAATATTCATTCAATGAAATTTGGATGTACAGTCTCATGCTGAACTACCAGCATCACCACTACCGCTTTCTTTAGAATGACTTTCCAATAATTTGGTTTGAATAAAAAGAAAATGTTTCTGGCCTTAAAGAGCCAGGAAAAGACGCGATTTATAGTTAAAAGAAGAACTGCTTATATTTTCAAGAACTGAGAAATTCTCAATATATAAATTTGCCTCCTTTAAACAATTTTACTACCATCTTTTACCGAACACTTTGCCTTTAAGTAGCAAGCAACAACTTAGAATAATAATAATTCAAGTTAGAAGTCACAAAAAGTATTTCCCCATCTATTTACCTCTGGATATTAAATGAACAAAAACTCAGTAAAATCAATTTTATAAATCTAGAATAGTCAGGTATTCAAATCAAAAAAGATAGCTTTGGACTCTAGACACAAGTTCACTCCAAATATTAAATACTTACAGAACTCATAAATTTACTTTTAGGGGATTGAGTCTCCAAAGTCACAAAATGTGGGTAAGAGTTACCACTACCACTTTATCATTACTGTCAGAAGTAGTGACTTGAAGAAATGTTTAAAAAAAAAGAAAGAAAAGAACATCTTAGGAAGGTCAACATTTTATTGGGTCTTACAAAATCAATTCTTTGAAACAAGAAAAGGACACCATTTAAATAGACTGTTAGAATAGAATAGAACAAGTCAATATATTCATAAGCTTTTGCAGTCCTCAGGACCTGAATTCTAGCCCAAACTTTGCAGATACTTTTCAGAATTTTCTCCCTCTTTCTCTCTTTCTTCTCTCTTTTTTTTTAATCCTCACCCCAGAATATGTTTTTATTGATTTTTAGAGAGAGAGAGAAAAACACTGATGTGAGAGAAACATCAATCTCCTGCCTCCTATACTCGCCTCAACTGGGGAATGGAATCTGCAACCTAGGTATGTGCCCTGAGGGAATCAAACCCGCAACATTTCAGTGCATGGGATGATGTTCCAACCAACTGAGCAACCCAGCCAGGGCTGAGTTTCCTCATCTTTAAACTGAGGGCAATTGTCTAAGAATCTCTAAGGTCTCTTCCAGAGTTAAAGTTCTAGCCCCTTTGGAAATACTGTTAAAATTATATCTGCTTCTCTTCATACATGCTCTTTTTTTTTTATACATGCTTTTTCAAAACTAAAAGCAATACATACAACATAAATAATTCAAGTTATAGACACCCAAATCCAGACACCAAATCCGTCTTCCAAAGCCTAAAGATAACCAGTTTTTTGGATCCTCAGAAACACAAAAGTCACACAAAACCAAAAAAGGGCCACGTGCCAACAAACTAACTCTATCTCATATTCTCTTGTAGGCACACATACACCTTATTCTTCCTAAAGGTTGCAAAGAATTCTAGTTTACACTGATGTGTGGTTTTCAGGATTTTCCTACTGCAAGCAATGTAGCAAAAAGGTATATCTGAACATAAGTTCAAGCAAGCCTAAGAACCTGTGCATTGTTTATTTTGATAGATATTGCCAAATTGCCCTACAAAATGTTGTTCCGGTGATACATACTCCCCACATAATAGCCTGATTCCCCACACTTTTGAGCATCTATCCTCTTCATACAGTCTTTCATCCAGTATGGCCAGATTCAGAGAGACATAAACAAACCTTCAAGCAGACGAGCCATTGAGACTAGACCAAAAAAAGAGAAAAAAATAGGCGAGAAATGTCTTTTATGAATTAAGTGGAAAAACTCCAGTCAAAAATATACCAGAAATATGTGGTTCTTGTCTGTTTATAAGATTTAAGTGTTGTTTCCTTCAGATGTTTATAAAAGAAGATGATAGAAAATAAATTTGGGGGGTTTGGAGAAGAAACACAAGGAGAGTAGGGGATCAACTTGCATTGCAGATTCTATAAGTCCAAGGAGACCCAGTTCTATCTTAGATCAGGATATATACTAACAACATGTATGACTAAATTCCTCCACATATAATCTGGCCACTTTTATCCAGAGATGGTTATCAGCACAGTAAAAAGTCAATTTAGTTCCTTATCTGTATCGCTTGCAAAAGATTCCTATTAATTCAGCTTTTTACCCCTAAAATTGGAATACTGCATGATTCCAGAAGTGATAAGTGTTAATAAAAGTACATAGGAAGCAACTCTTGCTGTATTTTAAGAGTGTTTCTTTATTAAATAATTGATATAATGCCTAGCATGTAGTAGATACTCAGTAAATAACTGTTAATTAAGTTATTCACACTATCCACTTTGAAAATTATCATCTTCGTTTAACAGTATTTGCAAAGGACCATGTGAACATCAGGCAATTCCAGAAATATATGTATCTGTGAGTATGAGTGTGTATGTATGTATGGGGGGAGTACGTAAGTTTCTAAAAACAAAATAAATATAGACAAAAGTTCTCATTTTACTGTTCTATAATTTGCTATTCCCGATTCCATGGATGTGGAGGGCCAAGTCTATGAATTGCTCTACACCATTTATATAAGGAATTTTATTTTATTACTATTATTTTTTAAAAATATCTTTATTGATTTCAGAGAGAGGAAGAGAGAGGAAGAGGGAGGGAAAGAGCTAGAAACATCAATGATGAGAAAGTCATTGATTGGCTGCCTCCTGCACACCTCCGACTGGGGCTCGAGCCTGCAACCCAGGCATGTGCGCCCTGACCGAGAGTCAAAGCATGATCTCTTGGATCCTAGATTGATGCTCAACCGCTGAGCTACGCCTGGCCGGGCTATGTAAGGAATTTGAGTATCCTTAGATTTTGGTTTCTGCCCACAGCGGGTCCTGGAACCAATCCCCCACAGATACTGAGGGATGACCATAGTTAAGTTTTTGGGAAGTCAAAAGTTATACATGGATTTTTGACCACACGGGGGTCAGTGCCCCTAACTCTCATGTTGTTCAATGGTCAACTGTATAAGTATTTATTATATCTTCAGTTGCAGTATGCTATCACATTTTGAGGGGAGAAAGAAAAAATTATACTTTGGTCTTACACTAAAATATGAAAAAAAAATTTAAGTTTATAATCAGGGAAATCTAATACGGTACGCTTGTTTCCAGCAGAAGCTCCCTTTAATTTTATAAGAAAAGTAGGAAAATACAATTTAGGAACACTCAATATGAGATTATTGCCAATACATTCTTTCTTCTCCTCACCCAAGTAAACTAACCATACCCAGCACTAATTCTCTCAAGAAAACTGCCCCCAGTTTCTTCTATTATCAGGGGAATCAATTTAAAAAACTCACAATTTTAAGGATCAATAGGAAGCACTCAGAATCAAGGAGATCCTTATATACACTTACACATAAAAGCCACCAAGCACAGCAAATCCTATGTTGAGGGCCAGAAGCATCTCTTTCATTTAATTTTTATTTTTATTTTTGGAAAGAGAGTAAAACATCAATTTGCTATTCTACTTATTTATGCATTCATTGGTTGATTCTTGTATGTGCCCAAACTGGAGAACTTACCCACAACCTTGGAACATTGGGATGATGTTCTAACCAACTGAGCTACCAGCCAGGGGCCAGAAGCATCTCTTTTAAAATGAAGTGGTCTTCTCAACCATTGTTCTGTCTATATCACAAATAATCAGTGGGGTCCAATGCCAGACACTGGACTCAGAGCACATAACATCAAATGGGAAAGGAAGGGGGAAGTTGAACCAAATGGGACACAAAGTCAGATAAAAGGGTTACCTGGCAAGGGTCCTGCCTATGACATTATCAAAAAATAACATGGGAGGTCCCTAAATTCTAATACTAATAAAGAAATCCTTACCTGTAGGCATATGATTTGAATAGGCTCTTTAAGACTGATTGCAGCTGAAGAAAAAGTCTTCTAGATGCTGGCAAATTCTACTGAATGAAGTTCAATGTCCCGTCTACCAGAATGAATTCCACAGATTTGCAGATAAAAATTTTAGGTTAGGAGTTTTCAAATAAAAATTATAAATCAAAGAAAAACAAATATTCCAATCACAAAATTAAAGAGGCGGGCCTCAGACTAAAATGAAATAATTACACCCTTCAATACAATCCAGTTTCCAAGATACACAATCTGTTTCTTGGACTTGAGATTGGTATTAAGTGGCAATGGATGAAGGAAAAAATAAATGACTAGTTGAAATTAATCCAAAAATCAAATCTGAAGATATCCAATTTAACACCAAGCTAGCACATAAGTCAAAAACAAACTAAAGCAGTATTTGGTTGGGTTCCTATGTTACATGGCAAGCTACTATGACATAAGAGAAAATAATGATTCATGATTGGCTATAGTTTGGTAACCAAGGTGCATAGTTATGGATTACTGCCCATATCTGCCCCAAAAGTTTACTCAGTCAAATCATGTAATGAGTTTTTAATGAGCATGTACTCCATCCATACAAGACACAGTAGTCAAGGCACAGTCCAGTAGAGGAATGGAGGTGTCTTAGTCTACTGCTGCATAAAACTACCAAAAACTTAATGACCAATGTCCTTGAGACTTCCACACAATTTATAATTAACCCAATCACTTCTATAAATATTCCATGCCTATAAACTTTGACTTTCATAACTGATGTTAATTTAGCTAATTCAAAATATCTTTACATTATATTGGCAATAAAGATGATCGTTATCCTCATTATTCTAGAATGAAAGTATGATCTTTATTTCAATTCCTACCATAACTGAAGATGAAAACTTATTTTTTAAAAAGGTATTTTGTAAATACTGTAGATATCTATAGTGAAGTCATTCACAATTTATTGGGGGTGGGGGACTGCAGTCGACACAGTCTTCATTATCCAATTTGTAGACTCTTCGGATCCTATGCTGCCTCCCTGTCTTCAAATAGTAGAAAGAGAACAGATTAAGTAGGAAGAGAACAGATAAAGTTAAGTCCACCCATTTCCTTATTTGTAAGCTTGGTCAAAGAACTGGCGATAAAGTTGAGAGGAATTTGTTAAAATGAGGTTTTAGCATTATGAAAAGTTTTCATCAGATCCCGTTAAAAGACTACAGGAGAAGAGCATGCATAAAACTCTGAATGTATTTTTTAAACAATTTTTATATACAGTAAAATTTACCTTTTGCATAAAATTATACAAAATTTTGAAGAAATTCACATGTAACCACCACCATAATCAAAATAACAACAGTTTTTGTGTGAATTTTAGGACAACAACCATAAATAAGAGTTATCTAAAGGGCTTACATCAAAAGATTTCTACCAGTACAAGCAGATAAATAAAAACAGGACCTAAAAATTTAAACATGGATTTACTGAAAATAGAAGAATGCCCTCTCTCTACTTTTACTCCTGCCTTCTAGCCAATCCAAATCACTACAACAGCCCCCATTTCTTTAATTTCCATGGTGTCAGTTACTATGGACAAGCGTCTCTCTTCTGTACCACAAACTTCCTGCTATGAGACATCTTGTGGCTATCTCAAACTCAGCAAGTCCAAAATGGAAGCCCATCTCCCTCCCACCCCAAAACCTGTCTTCCAGTAATCCTACCATTCATCCAAGTATTCAAACTAGAAACCTTGGAGTTAGCCTTAACTCCCCACTCTCCCTACTACCCCCACACCTCCACTTCCCACCTCCCAATTTAGTTAATCATCATGTCTTGCTAATTTTACCTCAGAAATACATCCCAAAAGGGTTTATTTCTCTTGATTCCCCACAACCAACAACTAGCTTAATCAGTTCAGAATATTAGTATACTGCAGTATTACCTTATTAATGCAATACTTTCTTGTTTCATTCTGCAGAGTAAGCTGTTTTTTTACCATGGCATCTTTGCATATAGTATTTCCTCTACCAAGGATGCCTTTCCTTCATCTTTGTAAACATCTACTCCAATTTCTCCAAGTAAAATTAAATGTTTCCCCCTCATTACTCTCAATGTGTAAAACTCTTGCTTTTGTAATTATTTGTCTTTTCCACTAGACTTAAGAGTCCCAGGAGGGCACGTAACTGTTATATTCATTACCTTGTAAGCCTGGTGTCCTGGCAGTGCCCTGCAAATAATAAAATACTTAACAAATGTTTAAAAAATGGTAAGTGAATGTACCATGATCCAGTTAAAATGACTTCCTTTTGCTAAGATTCTATGCTTTCCAAGTGATCTTTTGCTTAGTCCAACACAGTAGTTGTATAATTTCAGGCAAGTTACTAAAAACCTCTCTGTGCCTCTAACTCCTCACCTATAAAATACAAGAAAGAATACTTTTCCCGTAAGCTTACTGTGAAGATTAAATGAGTAAAATACATGTAAAATGCCTTAGAGCAGTACTTGACACATAGTAAGTGCTCAGTAAACATTACCTATTGTTATTTTTTTTTTAAATATATCTTTATTGATTTCATGGAGAGGAAAGAAGAAGGATAGAGAGATAGAAACATCCATGATGAGAGAGTCATGGATCGGCCGCCTCCTACACGCCCCCAACTGGGGATCGAGCCCGCCACCTGGGCATGTGCCCTGACAGGGAATCAAACCCCGATCGCCTGGATCCTAGGTCAACACTCAATCGCTGAGCCAAGCCCGACAGGGCTGTTATTAGTTTTTTAATAATACCTAATGCTAGAAGAGGAATGGACTGAGCAGAAACATGTTTTCTTGGTCATAGAAAAGACCATCCCTCAATGTACATGAATAAAGTGACATTCTGGTTTATCTGTCAGCCCCTTGCAGTTTGCTTAGCTACTTTTCCATGAGACCAACTCTGATGATGATGAAGAAATGGGGGTTTTCTTACAAAAAGGAATGGATCCTGAATCTTGAAGACCCCATCAAGTTAACAGCATCCTGAGAGGACCTGTAAGAAGAGCCAGCTGGTCACCTATGACAACCTTATCTTGGTTCTCTCTAAAAGGCAACATTTGGTCAAAGACAGTACAATTTAGTGAAAACAATGTGATACTATGAGGGAGATACTTAAAGTATGCCACTAATTAGCTCTGAATATGATTGTGTACTTTAAAGTTTCTGAGTTTAAAAAAGTACTAGTCAGCTCTCAATTATCCGGATACACAAAAGGAGGTGAAAGTGATACAAATAATTCAAATTGTATCTGGGCTGAACTAATAATAAAATGTATTTACATAGCCTGGCCATACATTAAAAACATCATGGGAGTGAATTAAACATAAAAGAAGGAAGCTACCATGAGATAAATTCCTGCAGGTAATTTACATGATAACTTAAAACTATTAATTATATAATAATCCCTCTCAACCTCACAGCATCCTCTTGAGGTTAAATCTTAGCCATAAAATTCTTTCAAATGAAAATCTCTAAATGTCACTTAGAAACAAATGATGAAACTGAGTTTTTAAAAGTGAATCAATCTAGACCTAGGAAGCCATGAGAGAATCATCCACTTGAGGATTTTTGTTTCAACAGACGTGAAGGTGCATTATTGTACCTAAAGTGCCAGAAGTGAGTATCAGCCTAACTACAGGCCAATTTATTTCTTAAAAGCAAGGTATTCTTGGAAGGTTATGTAACAGTTTTAATGCCAGAAAGTATTTCAGTGACCACTTTGCCTAAACCCTTTGATTTTATAGAAGAAACTGAGATGCACAAAAGTTGTATCATGTCTGTCAAACTACACATTAAAATAAATATTTAAGCATTGGGAAATTCATATAATTGACATATAATACTGTATGAGTTGCCCTAGCTGGTTTGGCTCAGTGGTTAGAGCGTTGGCCTGCAGACTGAAGGGTCCTGGATTTGATTCCAGCCAAGGGCATGTACCTTGGTTGCAGGCTCAGCCCTGGTCAGGGAGCATGCAGGAGGCAACCAATCAATGTGTCTCTCTCACGTAGGTGTTTCTCTCTCTCCCTTCCACTCTCTTAGAAAAAGCAATGGAAAAAATAACCTCAGGTGAGGATTAAAAAAAAAATACTGTATTAGTTTTAGGTGTACAACATATGATTTGATATATGTATATATTGCAAAATGATTACCACAATAAGTTTAGCTAACATCCATTACCACACATAGTTACAAAAAACATTTTTTTGTTGTGATGAGAACTTTTAAGGTCTCCAGGAAGTTTATTACTTAAATAATTCACTTATATAAATAAATAACCTTCTATATTTCTTACAGAGACTTTAATGAATTGTTTGCTTACAATGGGCCATATCTATATAGATCTGCTTTATTTTAGAGATCCATACTGTACAACTTCAGACATCCTAAAAATAAAATTGGTACTCTGGGATATCACTTTAATCCCATACAAGCCTCTCCACTACTCCATAACATTAACCATCATCCTCTCCCATTAGTCTATTTTTTGTGAACTTGTATGTACAACCATATGTCTTTTTTTTCCCTCCGTGTGTCTTCCTCAAATTTGTTCATACCGTTCTGAAAGCCAGGAATGCTTTCCTTCCTCCTATTTGAGTATCACCCTCTAGATCCAGGTCAGGTTCCATCTTGCTTGAAGCTTTTCCTAATCACCCTAGTTCACTCTGAATTCCTATAGGATTTATTGTTACTTTCTTGTCAGTTAACAAATATTATGTAGAATCCCTTACCTGATAATTAACATAGAATGTCCAGAATTGTAATTGTTCTGTGTATATGTCCTTGTCTATCCCACAAGTTTTCTCTTGGTAGGTCTAATGAGACCTAGGAATATGTACTTAAAAACCAAAATCAAACAGCTGGTAAAAGAATAAAAAATTTATTTTTCCCTTTATTAAAATGTCTTTTAATGCTGTTTAAAGTATTCCTTTTAACTATAAAAATACTTCAAGTTAGGAAAAAACAGAACATTGCACACCCTTTAACACAGAAATTCCTGCAGCATATAATAATTCATATGTAAGGATGTTCACCATAGCATAATTTATAAGCAAAACTGGAGAAAAACGAAGTTCATTAGTAGGGAACTGACTAAATAAAATATGATGCATCTATACAACAGAATTCTATGTAGTAAGTTTAAAAGATTATTTTTTGCCCGGCCGGGCGTGGCTCAGTGGTTGAGTGTCAACCTAGGATCCAGGTGATCGGGGTTTGATTCCCAGTCAACAGATTTTAGAACTGGGGTATACCAAGAAGCAGTATACTAAGGCACAGTGTCTTTGTGTTGGCAGGATTTCAATTTCAATGGCTCCCATAGACTTTCCACTTCAGATACTCATCCACACTCATACCTTAGGCAAGGATCTCTTGGAGTTTTCTCTACTTCCCAGACATCAACTTCTGAATTTTTCTCTCCAAATTCCTATTTCCTCTACTAAGAGGAAGAAGAGTCAAGATGAGAAAATAGCAAGTGCAAAAGCCCAGGAGGAGGAACTAGCTGGGTATATTGGAAGAACAGAAGGAAAGCCAGTGCAGCTTTAACATGGTGAACAAAGGAAAACAAGAAACAAGCAAGGGCCCGGCCGGGAGTGGCTCAGCGGTTGAGCGTCGACCTGGGATCCAGGCGATCCGGGTTCAATTCCCGGTCAGGGCACATGCCCAGGCTGCGGGCTCAATCAATGACTCTCTCATCATTGATGTTTCTGTCTCTCTCTCTCCCTCTCCTTTCCTCTCTCTGAAATCAATAAAGATATATTAAAAAAAAAAAAGAAAAAAGAAATAAGCAAGGACCATAAATATCTCAGAGGACCTAACAGGTCATGGTAAAGATTTTGGATGTTGTTATTTTCCTAAATTTTGCCACTCCCATAGTGAATCAATTTTATAAAAATGAAGCCTAAATCTATGTTTCAAACCTCATCTGCTCTTCTAAAACCCAGTGCAATAGATTCAACTGCCTGCCTGCTAGACAGCCTCTCCTAAGTGTCAATACATGCAAAGTTAAACACTATCTTTTTCCCAAACCAGCTCCTCCTGTCTATTTTATATCTGCTAACAGACCATTCATTCATCCAGACTTGATATCTCAAAGCTATCTTTCATTCCTTCCTAATGTCCACTGCCACTAGATATGGGCTCCACAGGTCCTCAAATCTCCAATCTACCCTTTCTATTGTAGTCCCAATGCCACTATCTTAGTTTATACTATCACCAATTCTTGTTCAAATTACTGGAATAGGCTAACCAGTTCTTTCCCCATCAAATTTACCTTATATGATGTTATTTAGATACTTTTAAGACCACCAATAAGTAGACAATACATAAATTTATTAACTCAAGTTCTGACTTCAAGCTCCACTCATACCTGCCTACTTAACATATTTATACTTAGCTTCATTCGCATCTCAAATTTAACATGTCTAAAATTGAACTCCTGATTTCCGATCTTCCCTCCAAATCCCACACCTGCTCCTATTCCTCTATCCCTCACTCCCATCTTAGTAAGTGGCACCTCTACCCATCCAATTGCTTGAGCCAGGAACCTGGGAGTCATCCTTGACACTTACTTTTCCCTCAACTCCCACATTCAATCTATAATTAAATGGATTCTTTCTTTAACATACTTCTCAAATCCATCTACTTCTCTCCATTGCCTCTGCCACTGAATCCCACCTGCAAAGATCCTTATTTAAGTGGTATGAGATGCAGCCCAAGCATCAAAAGTTTTCAAAGCTCCCCAGGTGATTTTAACATGCAGTTAAGGGTGAGAACCACTGCTCTACAGGTTCTAGTTTCCACTTACCTCTCTGACTTCATTTCTACCACTTTTTCCCTTGCTCACTTAACTCCAGCCAGGTTTCTTGGACTTGCAAGGCACATACAGACATTCCTTATGGCTTTTGCCCTTGCTATTCCCTCTGTCTGGAGTTCTGATTCACTCCTTCACCTTCTATAGGTATTTACTCAGATATTACCTTTACAGTGATTTACTGAGATGGCCCCTGGCCATTCTATCAAAAACTGCAACCCCACCCCCATCCCAACATTCCCTCTTTCTCTGGCTTTATTTTTCTCCTTGGCACTTACTACTTTTTAACATAACATGTATTTTGTTTATCTTGTTTATACACTTCATGAAAGCAGAGATTTTTATCTGTTTGGTCCTTAACTATATCCCTGGCACCCAGAATAGCATCTGACATAAGGTAGATAATTAATATTTAACTCCACAGCAGGGCCTTCCCAGATTCCCCCAACTAAATTTAATTTCCCCATTATTCCCCTAATACTAATTTATTCCTTTCCTTCATAACACAGTAATTTGTAATTATATTTGTGTATATTTGTTGAAGCTCCTTTCCTAGACTGTAAATTCTATGAGAATAAGGATATTCTGTTTGGTTCACCATTTTACCTGTGCACCATTGCTCATGCTTAAGTGGTACAGAGTAACTATTTAAAAAAAAGAGTCAATGAATGAATTAAAAAATGAATGAGGTCAAATGCATTTTCTGAAAACACATCTGATCATGTTGTTTTTTTCAAAAATCAAAAACTATCAACAGTCACTCCATCACTTACCACATTAAACCCTAACTGCCTGACCTTGGTAGAAAACCTTCCATGTTCTGGGCCAATTTACTTTCCTGTCTTACCTCCCATTATCCCATGCATCTTTTGCTTCAGCTATACTACACTGTTCATTGTTTCTGGTATACACCCAATACTAACAAACACTGCATTTCCCCACCTCCACATTTTTGTTCATGACATTCCTTCTATCTGAATTCCCTTCCCGTCTCTGCCAATTAAAATTCCAGCTTTCAAAATACCTATACCCTTCAAAATCCAGCTCAAATGAACCTTCACAAAGACGGTCCTGCCTCCCACCCCAGCTTTCCCAATTAAATGATCTCTTCCTTTTCTAAATACCAAAATACATAATGCTGGTTTAAATCCCCTACTCTTTTCATAACAAACCCATCCCCCAGCTTTTATAAAATCTTTTGTTTATTGTCACTTAATAGATATTTGTTGAAATGAAGCCAGCTAACACCATTACTCCCTTCTCTTTAGAAAGACCTTTTAATGACTAAAAGCTGGAATGACCTTCCCTTCTATGCCTTTTCTGAAAAGGCAAGATCTTCCCAAATGCAATTTTTGGAGCCCAGATTTTTAAATGTATTCAACTGCTTGAAAAAAAAAGTTAAGCTGCCATGTGCTACTATGATGACATAAATTTCATAAGCTTTATTAAAATGGGTTACCCTAAGATTATCACATACTTGAAAGAATAGCTGGCTGAAAACCTGAATACCTTAAACTCTGCTGTCTGAAACGATAATTACTAGAAAAACACATCTGTTCAATAAGAAATCTGCAACATTTTATGATCTTTAAAAATATCCCATTCATTTCTACATCATGTTAAGTGACTTAAAGTAACATCCTAGCAACCCAGTAAAATTCTTCCATGAAACATTTGTTAGACCTCAAGTAACAGGTTTTTGTTTCCCTACCCACACCTTCTCATCAAGTTGTGGTTCCCAAAGTGTAGTCCATGTATCCCTGGAGGTCCCTTTCAAGGGGTCCATGAAGTCGAGACTATTTTCATAATACTAAGAAATTGTTTGCCTTTTCATCATGTTAACATTTCCACTGGTGGTGTAAAACCAATAATGGGTAAAACTGCTGATGCCTTAGCATAAATCAAGGTAATGGCATCAAACTATACTAGAGTCCTGTGTCTTTCACCACTATGTACCGATGATTTTAAAAAGTCAATTTCACTTAAGAATGTTCTTGATGAAGCAATAAAAATTATTAATTTTATAAATCTAAAACCTTGAGTACAGGTCTTTTAAATATTCTGTGTGATGAAATGAGAAGTATGCAAAAACACTTCTGCAGGATACTCAAGTACAATGGTTATCTCGAGCAAAAGCACTTGTGACTCTGAGTTGTGAATTGGACAGCTTTTTTCACAGAACACTACTTTTACTTGGAACAAAGCACAAACTGTGGCTATTCAGACATGACTATTTAGCAGACATTTTCTTGAGAATGAAGTGAGTCTGTCACTTCAAAAAAAAACCCTGACAGTATTTGTTGCCAATGATAAAATCAGAACTTTTAATCAAAAATTAGAATTTTGGAAATCTTGTAGCTGCTTGACACATTCCAATAACTTTTCTGATGGGAAGGGTGGTGATATTAACTAATGTGGTTTTTGGTATAGCACTATAAAATGTGTCATTTGGAAGATCTGCTTAACTCAATGACCAGTATTCCCCAAACAACCAATGCATGATATTATAAAATCATATATAGGTAAAAGATCCATTCAAAGTGTAAGACAGATCAATGGATTTTAATATAACAGTACCATCAACATGATTTCAGATTTCAAACTGCAACGTATAAGAAACTACCAACTGTCAAGATTTAGTGTAGTACCATAAAGAATACGCACAATTTCTGAAAATACTCCTTTTTCCAACTACCTCTTTTTTTTAATCCTCACCCAAGGATATGTTTTAATGGATAGAGAGGAAGGGGAAGGGGGGGGGGAGAGAAACATCAATATGAGAGAGAAACATCTACTAGTAGCCTCCCTTACTTGAGCTGCCTCCCTTACTTGCCCAGACTAGGAATCAAACCCACAACCTAGGTATGTGCCCTCACTGGGAATCGAGTCTGCAACCCTCTGGTGTACAGGACGAAGCTCCAACCAACTAATCCACCTGGCCAGGGCCCAACTACATCTTATGAGGCCATATTTTCTTAATTTACTTTAACCAAAACAATCTATCATATCAGATTGAATACAGAAGAAGATATGAGAATCTAGTTGTCTTCCATTACGTGGATACTTAGATTTGTAAAAATGTAAAAAAAATGAAAGTGGCCACTCTTCTCACTAATTTTTTTAAAGTTATTTTTATAAAAATATATTATTTATGTTAACCTGATACAGATTTTTTTAAGTAATCAATATTTCTAAAAAATGTTTTCCATTCTGAACTCTAATTTGGTCAATATCAATAGGTATAAATCACATAAACAAAAGCGTTTTGGGGTCTTCAATAATTTTTAAGAGTATAAAGAGTCCTGAGACCAAAAAGTTTGAGAACCACTACTCTAAGACAATCTGCCTCTTATTCCAGCCACTCCCAAAATTTGCTGCTTGTACCAAATCTCCCTTCCCCCATCCTCAACCACAGGTGAACCTGGGGCAGATATTTGGCCCAAGGGAAATCAAGCCTTAGACTGACCAAATCAGATATCACTCAAGAATCTGAATTAAGCCTCATGGATACTGAGATCTATTTATGGCAGAACACTAGAGTCTTATTAACTCTTACTGCTGAAGTCTTTGGAACTGTTTTTGTTCCATCCCTTTCTGAAGCCTGGTTGTTCAGCTTTTCCTTGGATTCTATGACAGCTATTTCCTTTTGGTAAATCTTTTCTATGAGCTATTTTAAATAAGTTTCTTTTCCTCCATTTGAAGATCAGATTCCCATATAAAAATAAAAATCACTCAGAAAAACCTAAAAATTTAATGGAAATTGTAGGCTCATTCATAACAAGAGACAAACTTGATCAGCTGCTAGATAAGGGAGGCTTGATTTTTTTTTTTCTTTTTTGGAGAAAGCCATTCTATATATCACGTCAATATACTTTAGACAGCAAAAGGCTTCATTAAAATATATCAATCTGACAGGGTTTTTCAGTGAGGTTGATAAACAGAAAAAGAACAAGGTGAGACTTATCCTACCAGATATAAACAATTATTACAAACTCATGATAATTAAGATATGAAAACAGACTAATGGTACAGGGTAGAGAAAACAGATACAAACACTCATATATTTGGAAGCATAAAGTGGCAGGGGGCAGACATGACTAATAAATGATGCTGCGGTAGTGGGTTACCCTTATGGAAAGAAAATTAAATCTCTATTTCACACTAAACATAAAAATAAATTCTAGGTGGATTAGATACTTAAATGTAAAAAGCAAAACTTTAAAGCTCTGAGAAGAAAACATGGGATGTAACCATTACCTCAGTATAGAGGAGGAGTCCTTCATTCAGACACAAAAAACACCACAAAGGAAAAACATAATAAATCTGACTCTGTTAAAGTTTAAAACTTAGTTTCATTAAAAGAACAAAATTAAAAAACAAATTAAAACACACCCATTAGGATGACCACTATTAAAGAAAACAACAACACAGAAAATAATGTGTTGGGGAGGACGCAGAGAAATTGAAATCCTGTACACTGGCAGTAGGAATGTAAAACAGAGCTGCCACTATGTTATACAGTATGGCAGTTCCTCAAAAAAAATTAAAAAGAGAATTACCATGTGATTCAGCAATTCCACTTCTGGGTATATATCCAAAAGAACTGAAAGCAGGGTCTCAAAGAGGTATGTTTACACCCATGTCCATAGCAGCATTACTCACAATAGCCAAAAGGTGGAAGCAACCCAAGTGTCCATTGACAGAATAAACAAAATGTGGTACACACATACAATGAAATATTATTCAGCTTTTAAAAGGAAGGAAATTCTGACATATGCTACAACATGGATGAATCTCATGACAAAAGGACAAATACTGCATGATTCCACTCATTTGACGTATCTAAAGTAGTCAAAAATCACAGAAACAGAAAGTAGTACCTATTTCTAAATACCAATAAAGAATTATGTAAATCTCAAATTAAGGAGATGAATGATTACATATATATTTTTTCTTACAAATAAATAAATAGGAGGAATTAGAAGCTTTCAGAAAACTACTGCAAGCCCTTCTTTTTTGTAGCTGGTGTCACAGCAAGAAGATTTATGCCAAAAGCTTCTTAAAAAGAAACAGTCAAGAAAAAAGGTCTTCATGGTCAAATAAGGGTTATGTCTGAATGTTTAATCCCCACTGTGAGGTCTGCATCCAGCTCTCTCAAAGTGGCATGACCAGCTTTGCCACACAAAGCAGGCAGGCAACTCCTGCTCTATTAAAACCTGACCACAGCTGTAGGAATGAAGGCCCAAGCATCTCCTAAAGAGGTTATACTTTAGGAACTTTTTTCCTATAATGAGAGCATATCAAAAACAAAAGTAAAAGAAACTACTAGATCTTAGTAGCAAATGTGTCAGTGTAGCCTTCAGAGTGATTCACCATGCCTGAAAACAAACACAAGAAACAGGTGTGCTTCGCTGAATACACACCAGAATTTAATATGGGGCCAGTTTTGTTTTATGAAACCAGGTTGAGAATAACCTTATAAAGTCTGGAAGTAAATATGACAAGATAGTGAAATGAAAAATGAATTTCAGATAAATATCAGAATACTGTTACTGTCAGGCTTTGCATACTTTGAAATCAGTTTACTCAAGTGAGATTACTCAAAATACCACTACATTTTAAGAGTCTAACAAAGCATTTTCTGCTATGGCAGGAATTAGTCCAGCCCCTAAAATCAGCTTTAGAATGCAGTTCCACTGTATCTCTGATTTGTATTAACCTTCATTAGTGTGATGGAGTTTCAGAAAACACTGTGGATGCACCAACATTTCTTCTGAGTCTACTATACACAGGAGAAATCCACAGGATTCAGCACTGTTCCAGACCCTAAGTTAAGACAGCTAGATATCAGAGTTCATGGCCTATCTGAAAATTTACCCTAATTAAGAACAATCTGTCTTACTCCTTTTTTATTATGAAGATCTAGTGATAATGAAAAAAAATATGCTATTACAGCATAATCTTACATAACACTACAACTGTGGAAAAATGCATGTAAATGAGGAAAAAAGAGGAAAAACAAATACATACTTGTGCACACACACATGCGCGCACACACACACAATGTTTTTATATAACAATCAAAACCCCACATCTCTCAGAAAGCTGATAAACATAATTTCAGTCTCTAAATTTCATTTTGTGTACCTTTCATCTCAGAAAAAAGCAACGCTGCTCATGAGAGAAGAAATTCCCCAGTCTCTTCTACAGCCAACCTTATATTAAGGGGGGACGGTGTAAGGAAGCAATACTCTCTTCAGAGATACTACCTGTCTTTCACAAAGAGTATTCAAGGCAAAGAATCTGTGAGGTCTAAGGTCCAGAATCCAGCAATGCCAGTGGCACAGAAATGAGTCAAACACTAGGTGCATTGTGTTAAAATAAAGGCACCTTTATTTTTTAGAATTTGGTTCCAGAAGCTTCATAGGGAGATGAACATATTTATTAAAAGGGAAGAAAATGTGATACGCACATGCACATGCACAGAGAAATGAGGGTTCCACATATGGGACAGGAACTTCTTGTATTGGAAGGCAAGGAAGTGCTCACACACCAAGCTTAAAAGGGCCCCAAAGGCCAAATATGGGGCATCTTGAATATCAAAGAACAGTAATTTTTGGTAAAGCATGGAATAAATTAAAATCCCTAAGTTTAAAATGATACTAAAACAAAAAGCAAGAAAAAGAAACAATCTGCCACCATTAGAGGTGATTATTATATCATTTCCTTACTCAGAAAATTGTTAAAGGGAAAAATTAAGAATTTACCTGAACTTTTTGACAGAAATTATAATCTATTCCTAATTGATAAGGGCAACTTTTATAGAATACTGGGGTAATGAGAATTAGAAAATTACCATTTTGCAACAACCAAAGAAATAACTGTCAAGAATCATCATAATTAGATGAAAGGTTGCTGGAGAAGTGTAACAATATGGTGCCAAAGTGTCACCACTCTGCAGATTATTTGCTAATTACAAAGAAAGAAAAGTCTTTACAATGGAGACACATGGTATTTATCATCTTAAAAAATGATCAAACAAACTCAGCAGCATTACTAGTGGGCCATTTCGACATTATGTTCCTCTTATTGTGACGCAATATGAGGTACAAAAGCAATACCTGTGAAGTATTCTTATCAAAAATGTTTAACCTGAATCTAATCAAACCTTTATAATTCATTGCCTGTTTATAGGAAATACAGGGATAAAAGAACAAATTAAATGAAACTGTGAGAAAACAATCAGAAAATTCTAGAAGTGACATATTCTATAAGACAAATGGCCTGGTCTCTTCAAAAAGTCAATATCATGTGGCATCTATATAAACTGTCCTAGATTTAAAGAGAGACTAAAGAGACATGTTTGGAGAAAAAAATACCAACAGCTAAAAGGTGTCATCTTTGAGACAACTGGGAAAATCTGAACATGAACTGAGTATTAGATGGTATTAGGAAATTACTGTTAATTGCCTTAAGTGTGGCAATGTATTGTAAGGACAATTAAGTAAAACAATGTATTTTAAGAAGCATCTAACATATTTAAAGTATTTAAGTGTTATGATGTCTGCAATATAAAAACTTACATGTATAAACACACAAGCACATACATATAGCAAATATAACAAAATGTGAACAACTGTTGAATCTAGGGGACAACCAGTATAAAGATGATAATTGTACTATTCTTTCCACTTTTCTGTATGTTTAAATTTTTCATTTAAACAGTTATAAAAAGGTGGGGGGGGGGCTCGAAATACACTTCTTCCAGGAAGGCATCCCAAATATACTCTCCTTCAGCCCTTAATCCTTTGTTTATAAAGTCCTCTCAGCATAGAACACAGTGTATTAATGTTCCCTTATTATTTCATACAGTCAATAGATTTGGTTTTCCAACAAGACTGTAAGCTCCCAGACATCTTTTCATTCTTTTCTGTTTCCTCACAGCTCACAGTGAAGTACTCCATAATCAGCAGACTTTTAAAAAGTACTAGTACCAATATTCTGTGTAAGTGATCAGTAAAGCACTTTAACTGAATTAGCTATTTTTAAAATATAGATATATTTTATTGATTTCAGAGAGAGAGAAAAACATCAATGATGAAAGCCACTGATTGGCCCAGCCGGGCGTGGCTCAGCCATTGAGCGTCAACCTAGGATCCAGGCAATCAGGGTTCGATTCCCGGTCAGGGCACATGCCCAGGTTGCGGGCTCGATCAATGACTCTCTCATCATTGATGTTTCTATCTCTCCCTCTCTCCCTCTCCTTTCCTCTCTTTGAAATCAATAAAGATATATTAAAAAAAAAAAAAAAAGTCATTGATCGGCTGCCTCCTGCATGCCCCCTGCTGGGGATTGAGCCCAAAACCTGGGAATGTGCCCTGACCAGGAATCGAACCAGGATCTCCTGGATCATAGGTCGACGCTCAACCGCTGAGTCACGCGGGGCCTGAGTTAGCTTTTCAATTCCTCAACAGAATGGCAGTTCACTTGTATAAACCATTTTTGAGTCACAACTATCAAAAGATTATAAAACCTCACTTACAGGCTTATAGAACTTCACATAGAAAAACTGGTATCTAAAGGTTAAAGAAATTAGAATATAGGGTTTACATGTCTTCCTAGCAATGTCATGGGCTTGCTGTGTTATACAGACATATGACTTTATTCCCATCGCATTATTCTTCAGTTGAATAATATCTTCCACTCCCACCCCCACCTGCAAAACAGCAACAGTATCTATCCACAACTCCTGGATGTAATGAAGCTTAACAAGCTACATAATGAGCTTTAAAATCTTAAATAAAAGACTGCACATAGATAAAAACAATTTTTAATCCTCACCCAAGGACATGCTTATTGATTTTAAAAATTTATTTTTTATTGTTTTAAAAAATATATTTATTGATTTTTTTAGTATATATATATATATATATATTTTAATATATCTTTATTGATTCCAGAGAGAGGAAAGGAGAGGGAGAAAGGGAGAGATAGAAACATCAATGATGAGCGAGTCATTGATCGAGCCCACAACCCGGGCATGTGCCCTGACCGGGAATCGAACCCTGATCGCCTGGATCCCAGGTCGACGCTCAACCGCTGAGCCATGTCTGGCAGGGCTTAATATGGTTTTTTAAATTGATTTCAGAGAGAGGAAGGGAGAGGGAGAGAGAAATATCGATGTTTTTTGTTTGTTTGTTTGTTTGTTTTAGAGAGAGGAAGGGAGACTGGGAGAAAGAAAAAACATCGATAAGAGAGAAACATCAATTGGCTGCCTCCTGCACATCCCCTACTGGGGATGGAGCTCAAATCCTGGGCATGTGCCCTGACCAGGGAATCAAACTGGCGTCCTACCTCTCAGTGCGTGGGACTAGACTCAACCAACGGAGCCACAACGGCCATGGCTAGATAAAAAAATTTTGACAATACAGTGTTGGTGAGGAAAGAGGCAGACTCATACCCTGCTGGCAGGAATAAAATTCATACAGCTCTTATGAAAAGCAATTTAACAATATCTAACAACATTAAAAATGCATATATCCTCTGATCCAGCACTTCCACTATGAATTTACCCAACAGACACCCATGTACATAAAAAGTACATATAAGAAATTAATTGCAGCTCTGCAAACTAGTCTCCAATAGTAAAAGCTGGAATGAATTATGGTACATCTATACAATGGAATACCTGCCAGCTTTCAAAAAGAGGTACTCTATGTACTGAATTAACTGATGGCCAAGATATATTAAATGAGGAAAGCAAAGTGCAGAATAATGGGTATAATTTCTTACCATTTGCATAAAACAATTAAAAACAAAAGCACCAAAGAATATATACAAGTAGTTGTATAGGCTTGTAAAAGCATCGATTATCTCTAGAAGGGTAAATAAGATACAGGTCAGAACAACTTCCTTTGGGGAGGGTAACTAGATGGATGAAAAAAGGACAGTAGAATAAAGATTTTTCACTCTCTCTTTGTACCTTTTGAGTTTTGTTTCATATGTATGTACATGTGTTACCCATTTTAAAGAGTTATTTCTTTAAACATGGCTCTGCACCAATAAGAATTATTTAATGATACCCGTCTTAATCCTAAAAGCATATCATGCCTTGGTATCATAACAATTTTAAATGAGGTTTTGGTAAATTCAACCAGATGAAATGTTTCCAGATAAAAACAAAGCATCCTAGAAGACAATAGCCTATAGAGAAAAGAAATGGACATTTATTACCTCAATAGTTTTACTTCAATATTTTACCAGAACCTGATGAAAGTATGGGCATAGGCAACATTAATCATCTCCAAGTACCAAGCTAACCACTGTGAAGAGCTTTAAAAGGAGAAGTCACTAAAGTACCAAATGGACACCAACCACTCCCACCCTAAATGTGGTGTTGTCACAATAACTTAACACTCCTCATGTTCACACAAGGGGGGAAAAAGATGAGTCTCCAGCTCTTTCCCAGGGCAAGGATGATATATGCCCCCCAAATTCGTATGCTTCCTGTGTCATCTCTTGTCTCCACTGTAACCACATGGCAACAGAAAACAGCACAAAAGAGAGTGGAACTATTATGCAAAGGCCAGAGTTAAGTGAGGAAGTGAAAAAATATATGCTTTAAAGCCCAAGAATGTAAGGTGCTAAAGTTAAAAATGGCAGCCAAAAAAGCCTTGAGCAAAGAATACCAAAGAAAGAACACAAAAGAAAGAGAACAGAAAATAAGGCTTACTAATATGCCCCATTCCCAGTTATCCAGGTAGGAGACATGGTTGGCAAAGATAACTGAAAAACACAGAAAATACCCCCTCCCCTGTGCCCAACAAATTAGCTATTCATTTCAGTGATTTCAGCAAACCTGTTTGTAAGAGTTCATCACTTCCTCACCCTATTCTGATGGCAGAGGTAAGAAACAGCCAAGTATGCAAAAGAGTGGCAACACAGGAGCAAAGTAAAAGGATCAGGGATAATCTGCCAACTAAAAACCCAGGGCCTAGATCACTGAATTATTACTGTACTTTAAAGTTCCTAGTTTTAAACTGCTGTTTGTTTCTTGCACTCTCCTTATTTAAGAGTTAAAACCTCCACTGGGTAAGATACCGTCCACCAGTAGTTTCAGATTGCTTTTGTTTTCATGTGACGTTCACTGAGCATCAATAATGTATAGCTAAAACGAAAGCGCTAAGGGAGATCTTTTACAAAGAGGCAAATGGGTCACACAAATAAGAGGGCTGGAGATGAGAGAATCTTGATATCTTGATTTACAGCTACTACTCTAAGCCTTAACTGTGTGCTCTTTTTATCTTATCTAGTTATGTGCCGATAATTAAGAATTTTGCTAAAAGGAAACCCCCTCTTACTTTCTTTTTTATGACCCTTAGTCCTCAGGAAGCCTTCCAAAATCCCCTGCCATAGTAATTGAATGGGTTTGGGCACCTACTCCAAAATTTAGGGGATGTCTGCATTAAAGGTACAGCATAACTATGAGAGTAAAGAAAAGTAACGACAGAACTAGAAGTTGTAGTGACAGTTTAAAAAGCAGGGTCAGCGTGGGGCATATTGGCTCTGGGAAGGGTTTGTAGCCTAGGAGTCTCTCAGGCAACACCGGATGCAAACAGTGCTTTGTCCGTAAGTCCCTCAAATAACTTAAATTCTCCCTTTTGGACAGAAGCAACAGGCTCACTATCTGGCAGCCAGTCTAGCCCACTAGCCTGGGAAGAAGGCGGGCGCGTGGTCCAGGGGCTCTTTATCCCGCAGGTCCCTGCAACACAGAGATGCGCATGCGCCCCGAGGGCAGCGAACAAGCACCCCGAACTCGTTCACACTCGCGCATGCGCAGTTACCCATCTCGCCGCAGGCGACAGCTCACTATTTGGCAAGGGGGATGGGGCTGGGGAAATTATGTGGGGGGGTGAAGGCAGGGGGCGCATTTGTGTCTCCTGAATGCTTCGGATTGGGAGAAGGAACGGTTTATTAGGCTCTGGCAATCACAAGCCACGTAACCCGGAATGTGGGAAATGGGGCAGAGAAGAGTATATGTGTGCCCGGGGGGGAGGGGGGCGGAGGGGAGTGGGGGGTCAGTCACCTCTTAAGGGAGGCGCCCCCACTCCGACAGGACAACCCTCTCCCTCGACTCTCCTCCCCCCACTCACCTCAGAGCGGCGGCGACAGCTGCTGGTCCCGGTTCCCCTGCGCTCGCCTCATACTGTCCGCAACATCCGGGACCTGCGGGACCGCCGATACACAAATACACACACACTCGGAACGCGCACACTCACACACACACACACACCCCGACACACACCGGCCGAGGCGTCATGGCGTCAGCACGTCAACGCAGCGAGCGCGCACCCGCCGGGCCCCACCCCTCTCGGCCTCCGCCCACTCTACTCCCCTCCCCGGGTTCTCCTGCCCCTCCTCCCTTTTCCTCAAGACTCCGCCTACTTTCCCCTAGCGCGCATGCGTCCCGGGGGTCTCCCTGAGGCCCGGAGATTTGAAGGGAAGGAGGGGCCTCAGAAGAAAGAGGCGGGAACTCTCAGGGGGTCGCGTGCGGGGCCCCTCAGGCTACTCCGAGGTGCGACGACCAAATAGGAGGCACCCTGAGGGGAGGGAGGGGTGAGCAGCGTAACAATAAAGGTATTTGCAAGCAATTTATGAATTACCAATGACTTTTACATGCCATACCTAATTTTTCCTGTCAGTAAAATGATTTTCGAACTTTATGATAATACTAGAGACTCTGTTAAGTAACTTCTAAAATTTAGCATGTGGAAACAAAAATAAGGACCATTTTGGGGAGCAGGCATATAAGTAAACAACTGAAAGGAAGCTGATTCAGTGACAATTTGTTGCCTTGGACACTTGGGTCCCCAGTTGGCCTCATGCCCTAGCTCCCAAGGGCCATCAATGATTCCTGAGTTTAGTAAAAGAAAATAGCCTCAGAGCATCTTGGCCCTGTGAGGAAAAAAAGTCATCTCCCAGATTCAGTAATAACATCAGTGATGGGAATATTTATTATTGCTATGATTCTTTTCTTTAGCTTAAACTTTAAAAATTATTCTTACCGAATCAAGCCAAATAATCCAGAGCAGGCATTGTCTCTTTTACATAATATTGAGAAAGGATCATTATGTACGCACACACACAAAAGAACAACCAAATGAACCTGTGGGTCGTGGGGTGACGGAGTGTGGGCCCTGCCTTGGGAACAACTTCCGGAAGCCCTGCTGCTGTGGGACTGTCTCCTGGAGACCGTGAGCACTGTCTCCTGCCACATGGGTGCTGGTGCCAGGTGGCTGGTGAATCTGTTCTGCAAGGAAGGCTGGGATCCCCTGAGCAACGCCATAGTGGTTAGGAAAGAAACTCCTGACAGTACCAGGCTGCCTCCTACTTTCAAATACACAAGCAGACCCTACAGTCCCACAGCTTCAAATGTCCTAGGAATCATGGACAAAACACTCCAAACTCCTAGAGCTTGCCCAAATCAAATTTCAGTCAAACTGATCAAGAAATGGAGATCCTAAATTCGACAGTGGTGTGATAATTACTGTGCCTGCTCCTCCTGAAACAAAAAGAGCTTTTGTCACCTATTAGGCGGATGCTTGAAACTTTCCAGTTAGATTTCACTCAACACCATCATCAACAAACATTCATTCCTTTAGCTGAAGCCAGCAAGGTTTTTAGTCCTTGTGAAAATTTAAAGTGCCCCACAGGCTACCCAGTAACCAGTTACTAGTAACTGACTCCTGGTGGCATGAGGTTGTTCAGTTCTTAACTAGGTTTCACAGGATGGCAGAAAAGAAAAGGAGTACTCACTCCTTGGAGGGAGGAGCATGGAGATGGGGAAGGGGTGCAGAAAGAGGAAACTAGAGGCTCGGACAACATACTTTCGCTACCTCACAACTTGGGCTGATCATTACAGTTTAGTTAGATTCTGCCTGGGACCTGGGAGGAGACTCCTCAGGGCTAGAGTCTGCCAGCAACTTGTCCAGGTTGGTCCTGACTCCCCAGAGATCTAGAAGGACATAAGCGTCCCCATCTGTAGCCTGGTGCAACGAGAATCCCATTCTACTGTGGGGACCATACTGCCCACCTGGGGTGTAATACCACCAGCCTCTGTACAAAGGACTTTGATTTGGTGTGGATCTGATTAAATGACTGTAGATGCCCTTGGAAACACTGTGTGGAAGAATTTTAAACAGCTTCTCCTTTTTAATATGCACTTCCTCTTCGGTTTTAATTATTTTGTTCCTACATTTTCCCTTTCAATTTACTAAAATCTAGAAATGTAATTAGAGCAGAGGCTGGGCTCAGAGAAAGCTGCCAGGATTTCTACAGCATGATTAAATATACTAGGCATCCCTTTAGTGTGGGACTGAAAAATAGGATTCTCATTATTATCTTTCCTTATCCAGGGAAAAATCGGCACTGCGTACAGATACGGATTTATTGAAAATGCAGCACTAATTAAAAACTCACCCAGCCTCTTGACGAGGTTTGGGAGGGGGAAAAGTGCAGTTATTTAATTATTTCCTCCATTTACTGTTTTGTTGTTGTAACCACCACAAGCAAGGAACCCCCCTCACAACTCTGTCCTCAGAATAAGATTCTTCTCTCCTCAGGAGGGATTTAATGAGGCTTTTATCTATGCAACAACAATCAGGCTTACAATGGCACCAATTCACTGCTCCTTGTGATGGTAGAAAACATGCAGAACTCGTTTTCTTAATTCCAAAACACAAATGACAAAATGTTCATGGGCTATCAGGAGCCAGGTCTGGGCAAGGGCTGTGTCCCAAATGACCCTGAGACGTCTGATATTTATTCTGCCAATGAGGACCTTTGGCTCCATTTTACAGTCCAGTAAGCAAAGGCATGGTTTCCCTTGAAGGCATAGGGGAGATGGAGATAGACAGGATGGAACAGATGTGTACAGACTCCCATTTTGGTTGTAGGTACTATTGGAAGATGAAGTCCTCTCCTCTCTATACAGTTTTTCAGTTGGCCAGTCAATGAAAGCCTGGCCCAGTGGCCTGCCATGGTAGAGCCCTGTGTGGACATCAGAGATGGATGTGCAGAAAGATCTTTAGTGATCTTTAATAGGAGCATGGTCCTGTGCTCTGGGGGGTCTTTGTCTAAAGAAACAGAGACAGATGACACACCCTGGAACACAGGTGTAAGACCACACACAAGGAAGCATGCTAACATTGATGAGGTTGTGCTGGGGCCACGATGGGGTTCATAGAAATTGGCAGCGGAAAAATATTTATTGCTTGATTAAATTTCATAATGAGGCAGATATGGCTTAATGAATGAGATCCAGACTCCTTATCTGGGGACTTAAGTTCAAACCCAGCACTGACACTGTATTATAAACTTGGACAAAAGTCTCTGAGCCTTAGTTTTTCCTCAAAACAATGGAGAAAATAATACCCAATATATTATCTTGTTGTGAGGATTAACAGAGGTCATATTTGAACATAGCACAGTCCCTGGTAAAGAGTAGACCCCACTAATTTACGGATATGTTACTGAATGCCTTTTTCTAGGGTAAGTGTTCATAAAGTTCCTACTGGTCTTCAAATCCCACTCTAATCTGTGTACCATGCTCATTTGTTTTCTCTATGACCTTTTCAGGGAAACATGAAATCAAAGAAACAGCATAGACTTCTCAGCCAGAGCATTGCCACTTGCTAGCTGGCATCCCTGAACAAGCTCCTTGATGGAGGAGTCTGTTTCCTTATAGATGGGTCATGGTTTCTGGTTGCAAGAAATGCACCAACTCTGGCTATACCAACCAAAACTGAAATTTACTGAAGAAATATCTCTGGCTCCCCAAATTGACAGGAGTGAAGAATCAGACTTAGAAATTCAGCTGAAAACCAAAGGCTAGAGGAGGAAGAACAATCTTCTTTATAGAACATTCTGGCCAGGAGGTTCAACTGCTGGGTGCTGCCCCAAAGTGCCACCACCAGACACATGGCCACCCTTCCTTCCACCTTTGTGTCCCATGCTGCAAACCCAGCACCCTGTTGGCCAATCCTAGACCACATCCTGATACCTGACCACCATGGTGGGCAACAAGGAAAGGTCTCACTGCCACAGGGTCCACGGTGTAATATTCGGTACTCCTTCTCACTGATACTATCTACAGCAGTGAACTCATCCCAAAGAGGAAGTGGGTCAGATGCTGGACTGACAACCCTCCCCTCTCATCTGTGAAATGGGGCATTCATTATAGGGTCATAAGCAGCAGGGAATGACATGACATTTGTTAAAAAGTGCTTGGCATATAGAAGGCATTAGTTACTTTACTTCCCTCTTTAATAAAACAAAAGGTTTGGAATGGTGTAGTTATCTGAGGATTTCATCAATATGCTTATAGATATTGACATTCTGAGTTTTCAACCTGGAAAGATGGCTAGGAAACATGATATCTGAAGAGTGGAGTGCCTGGCAAACAAACAGCAGTGGGAAAGAGAAAAGTGGAAACGATAAGCTTGAGTCTAGCTTTTCTTTGATTTTTGGTCTTGGACTGACAACACAGCTCCATCTCTGTCTCATTCATCTTTAAAACAGGTCTAAAAATTGCCTGAAGTCATCGCTTCAAAATAAGTCTTTAGTGGATTAATATTTGTTTTTAACAAAGAATATATTACCAAACATAGATTATATTCACTGTTATGAATTATTTTCAGTGGGGTTTTTTGGGGTCCTTTTTTGAGTGTGTTTGATCCACCACCTGTTGGCATTTGCCCTAAAATAATATTTACCTAAATGTAGATAATTAGTTTAGCACAAACACTTTTTTTTTTTCTCTGCCTCAACCAAATAGAAATTACTTTGGCTTTTACAATTTTGGATTATCCTTGCCGTGGCTCCACTTTATCAAAGTGAATTGATTTCAACTGAAAGTTTACTCTACATTAGAATCCTATTTTAAAAAGGGAATTTAATCTAAAATTCAATTATAGAAGGTCTGTGCCAAAGTGAACAGTCAACTAGCACTTACTGAATGCTCCCTGGGTGCAGAGCTAGCTCTACCTAGGTAACTACAGAAGTCAAAGGAAATAGGAATACTGTCCCTATTCACAGAGAGTTTTCAGTTTCAAATAAAAAATAAAATTCAAAACTGGAAGGAACCATAAAGATTCTCCACCCCAGTGGTTTTCAAATGGTATTTGCTTCTCAAGCTGTGGGCTTCTGAAGATTTGTCTCAAGGGCTCCGGGGGGTTGGCGTGGGGGTTCTCTTTCCATCATTCAGGCCAGAAATTAGGTATCATCCTTGCCTCCTCTTTTCCCCTGATACCTCACATCTAATCCATCAGGAATTCCTGTAAATGCTAGTTTCAAATCCACCCACTTTCCCCATCACCCCAGTCCTATCCAAGCTCTAGCCATGATCTTCTTTCGCCTGCGAGGGTCCTAATTAGCCTTCCTAATTCTTCACTTGGCCCTCAATTCCTTCTTCACTCAGCACCCAGGCCAATATAATGAAAACTTAAGTTACATCATGCTGTCCACCTGCTTAAGGCCTTTGAATGGCTTCTCACTGTACCAAGAATAAAACCCAGACTTTGTGCTACTGCCCACAAGAGTCTCATATGCAACTATGTCTCGTGTCACCTTCTTCTGTCTTCACTTTATCCGCGCTATGCATCTAGCAATTTCTAAAACTGATAAAACCCATCAAGCTCTTTCCCTCCACAGGCCTTTGTATTTGCTATTCCCTGTTCCTGGAACACGTTCCCCCTAGCTCTTCATAGCTCTTCATATGGCTGGGTCTGCCTTTCCTTTCAGATCTCAGTTTAATTTTCACATCCGCAGAGAGCCTTCTCTGACCACCCACCCCATTCAAAATAAGGACCTTCTGTTATTTTCTATCAAGGTACTCTGTTTACTTCCTTTGCAACACTAACAATGATTTGTAACTGTTTTGAGTATTTACTTGTTTATTATTGGTCTCCCTGACGCATTTGTCAGCTTCATAGGGACCTGTATGTTTTGCTCTCCATAATGTCCCAGCACAGTACTAACACATGGTCAGAAGGTACTGAGTACAGAAGAATGAATGAATGAATGAATGAATGAATGAATGAATGAATGAGTGAATGTCCTGGTCTTATCTGGAGTGTCAGGAAAGGCTTGAGCAGAGATCTGAACCCTGAAGGGAAGGTTAATAGACAAAGGGTGTGGAGAAGGGGAATGAGGAAGGAAAACAGTCCAGAGATATAAAGATCCTAAGGTCAGAGAGCCTGGTTTTTGAGAAACTCAAGGAAAATTAGTGTGGCTGGAATACAGGGAACAAGTGGGAGGCTGTGGGAGGTGAGTCAGGAGGGTCAGGCGGAACCAGCCAGCATCTCTCCCCTAGGATCCAAACCACAGGATTAAGAACATGGGAGGAATGAATTCCCCAAAGGAAGGTCAGAGCGCTCTTGGCAGGAAAAGGGGGAAATGAATGCTGGAGGCCAACAACAGAGGACTGTTGCTCCTGGTTTTCCTTCTACCTCTTTGGCTGCTTCCGTTGGCCATCCTTTGAATATCAACTTTCCTTGGACTCTGTTCATTTCCTCTCCTCTTCACACTGTCCTCACTTGCCTTGAGATCACTCATTCACTCTCACAGCTCCACTGCCATCCATCTGCTGAAGAAAATTCCAAATCTACCTTGAGCCAGGTCTTTCTCTTGAGCTCTAGACTTACACATCCAACTACCAACCTGATATCTTCAGTTGGATGCCCCGTAAGCACTAACAGCAGATCTAAAACTGTTTTTTCTTCCAGTGTTCTCTGTCTCACCAAGTAGCTCCAGCCTGGAAACTGGGAATTATTCCTGACTTCTCAAGCCCACTTCTAATTCAACACCAAGTTCAGACCATTTTATTCTTTAGTTACCTCCCAGTTCTGCCTACTCCCTTCCATCTTCCTGACCCTTCTTCAGTTTTCCTTGGATCACAGCAGCCTCCTCATCTGCCTCCCAGCCTCTGGTCTTCCCCCCTTCCAGCTCATTCTCTGCTCTGCAGCTAGAGTGAGCTTTCTAAAATGCCAATCAGCATGTCATTTCTTTGCATACAACCCTTCAGTGGCTCCCCATTGCCCTCTAGATCAAGTCCACAATCCTTAACAGGAGTGAAAGGCTCTTTACCAGTGGCCATGCCTTTGTCTCTAGGGGCTCTCTTACCCTACCAAAGCCATTCAGCAATATGGTTTCCAGTCATACACACAGAACTGCTCTCAATTCCCTGAGTAAACCAAGTTCTCTCTTTTTGCACATGCTATTACCTCTTCCCAGAACAGTCATCTCCACACCTTCCCCTGCCCCAACTCCACCTTCCCCAGGTTAATTCTCTGTTGATTCTCCAGGCTTTGATTCACCCATCTGTTCCTCCAGGAAGCTGTGCATGTCCCCTAACCCCATATTTCTACTCCCACTGCAATATCCCCTGATTCTTGGTTGCCTGATACCCTCTCTGTGTCCTTCACTAAATGGTAAACTCCTTGGGGCAGGAATTCCTTTTTATTTTTGTCTATGGTATTTCTAGCACCAAACAGCATTCCTAGCACATAATAAAATATTCAGAGAAATGCTTGTGTGATGAATAAATGGATGAATGAGTGAAATAAACATTCCTTTCAGGAACTTGGTTGCTGTAGTTTCGGGCACAGAAGCCTCTAGCAGCTTCCTCTTCCTGAATCCACGGTTTAGCCACAGGCTGGTCACCAGCTTGTGAGAACACTTAACACTGGCTCAAGAGGCTCCTTGACTCACACCCAGTGCTGGGAGCCCAGTCTTCCCTTAAAAGGCCACCTTATCAAAAAGTGCCTATGATGGCATTTATGAGCTCTATTTTTATCTATGTTGGAAAAGTTTCAAAGTTAATTCCCAAGCCAAAGACATTAAACTCAGGAACGTGGATGAGCAAGGAAGCATCTATGTGATGCCTTTGAGTCACAGCTTTGTCTTCCTTGGCAAGGGCCTTCATTCCTTCCTGTCACTGGGCCCTTGTTTTCAAGGACTGGCTGACTCTAAAAAGCTTTTGATCCCATGTCCATTAAAACTAGATCCTACAGCCCTTAATGGTCTATAAAATGGTGTTGTCTTCCCCAAGCTTCTCTTAACTCTGCTGGGGCCCTCAGAGCACAACACAGAATGGATTGCCAAACATCTCCCAGTTTATTCAAACCAGCTTTCTACCCCCAACCCCAAATGGATATGAATACTGAGTGATAGTACTACTAGCAGCAGGAAGGAAGGAGGCAGGGTGGCCAGAAGAGAGGGCTCCCTATGAGCCCGGCCAAAGAAATCATTGGACAGAAGCTACAGAAATGAGGAGAGCAACCCAGCAGGGTTGGCGGGCAAGCAAGTGGAGGACTGTGCCAGGGAAAGGATTCGCCATCAGAAGGGGCGGGGGGGGGGGGGGGAGAGAAAGTGTGGAGAGAGGAAAATGTCAGTGAAGGTTAGAAGGAAGGAAGGGCAGGCAGGGAGAGGGAAGCAGGGAGCAGCAGTACAGATGGAAGGAATCAGGGAGTTTATGGAGAAAGTGCAGAGAGGGAGCATGAATTCCCTTTCATCTAAGCGGAGGCATTTGGGGAAAGAGAATGTTGGAGATTCAGGTGGAGGCCCCAGAGATATAGTCAACCCTTCCCCCACAGCAGGTTAGAAATGAGAGCTGTGGAATAGATCAGAGAATGTTCTCATTCCCAGATTCAAGGTTACTGAATTTGCCATCATCCCTGCTTCTAGAATTCAGGAAAGATCGATTTTGTCCAAGGGTGCTGGATTCAAGCCACTACTGAGTCTCCCCCTCCCTTCCCTTAGCAAAAGCCTGAACAATTCAGGGTCCAGGCCCCACGCTCTCCGCCCCACCCCACCCCTCTCTTCCCTGCAGCACACGCACAGCCCGGGGTCACAGCAACCTCTGTGCTGCCGCCTCTGCTGGCTACTCTGGGACAGGGCCCAGGCGTAGAGCTCGGAGTCTGGGCTGAGTCAGCGCTGCCTGTGGGAGAGGTTGCTTCCTGGAAAGTCTTGCATCAAAGCTTGGCGCTGGCCAATGCTGGTAGGAAGCGAGAGGCACCCTGGAGGCTGCAGGTAGCTTTGACTCTCAAAACACCTCTCACCCTGGAGAGCATCGTAGAATAGAAATTTCCATAGTCTAGCTTAACGAGTGCTTCCAATGTACTTCAGACTGTCCAATACCCTCCACCCTTCCCGATTCAGAAAATCGCATTTTCCAGGCCTCACAAGAGATTTTGGAGGCTCTGATTCCTAAATGATATAGTTACTTCTCCTGAAAATTAGACAACATATATTTTCTAAGCCTCAGATGTCTATTTTTGCAAAGATATGTCCTTATGCACTGGGGTAGCAAGTGCATATGTGTGGGCTCAAGGCAATATCCTCTCTTGATAAAAAGGACAACATAGCCCTAGCCGGTGTGGCTCAATGGTTAAAGCGTCATCGGGCGCACTGAAGGGTCACAGGTTCCATTCCAGGTCAGGGCACATACCCAGATTGTGGGTTCCATCCCCAGTCGGGGTTGGGGCCTGTCTGTGAGGCAATGGATCAATGTTTCTCACATCGATGTTTCTCTCCCTCTCCCTTCCCCTCTCTCTGGAATCAATGAAAACAATGTTCTTGGGTGAAGATTTAAAAAAAGGACAGCATACCATTAGCAGAAATCAGCAGACTGCTCCAGTGGTCAAGCTCAGGCTCTGTCTGTGGGGAGCTGTGTGATGGGCAGTCTAAGCCACCCCTACCCTTCTCTTTAACTTGGGAGTTTTGATCCCCAAAGCAGGGTGAAGGGTCATTTTGATGATCTCACTTTGGACAAGTGAGAAGAGAAAGCATTTCACTTTGATCCCCACAACTGCTTGCTATGCAGTGGGCACTCTAGCGGGTAGGCAGTGGGTGGCAACAGCTGCCAGACACCTTCCCCGGAGGATGTATCAGTTGGTGCCAAAAGCCCATATAAGCTCTTTCTGATCTCTGTGCCAGTGACTACAGGTCCTGGAAGGAAGCCAGGAGGCCACCAAGAGCCTTGCATTCTTCCCCTCCCTCTCATCCGCCAAGAATGGGGAGGGATGGCTTGGGAGCCCACCAAGAAAGGAGCTAGTGGTTCTTAGACACATTTTTCAGCTGTCACACCTGCTCACATGGAAACTCACACTCACGCAGACACACACACTTAGAAATAAATAGTTTCAGGCTTTCTTATTCCATATGCCCCACACCCAAAGCAATTGTAAAAAAAACTCCCATCAATAAACTATTGTTCTCAGTTTGTCTCCTTCCTCTCTCCCTTCTTTTGGCCCTTCCACCAACATTTTTTGATGTTTGACTGGCACCTACCATGTGTCAGCCACTGTATTAGGGGCTAAAGACACAAGGACACAGTCTTGGGGAGAAAGTATATATGAATACTAATCAGATGCAAGACAATGACATAGTGTTACATGATGGTGGGTGGCAAACTGGTGGCCATAGGCCAAATCTGACCTGTAGGCACATCTAGTGTAGCGGGCCAAGAATTTTTAAAAAGTGGGAAAGTTCACATGAAAATCAATATTTCCATCTTTTTTGAAATAACAGATCTGACAACAATCAGAAGGAGGTGAAAAGCCTCTGTCCCCTTTAGATGGGAAAGACATTCTCAGTTTGTCATAGGCCAAACACCCCCTCCTCTCCACCCCACCCCCTTCACCATTAATTCAACTGGCTTTTCATTCATTCATGTTCCCTGTAATGATTGTACAGGTGTTAGAATATGGGACTCTTAAAATGAAAAGCCATTAGAGGATCCAAAGCAGAGAACCATTAACTCTGCTCTAGGAAGTCAGATGGGTTAACCCTTAAACTAAGTCCAAGTCCTTCATGGATTTAATTATTTGTTTCTCCCCTCTCCCATTGTGAGATGCATAAGGGAAGGTCTCTAGTAGGCCACCCTCTCTGAAGTATCTCCAGCGAGTAGCACAGGACCCGGTACACTGTTTGTCTTGATAAATACTTGTGAGATGCGTTGAATGGCGTCATTTAGAAGCACCAGGTGGGAAAGGAAATTCCAAGCAGAGGGAACTATGGGCACAAAGGCGTGATAGTAAATAGTGTACAGAGAAAATGCAAATAGTTCATGGTGAATGGGAGTGCTGGAAGTGTGAGGTGGGTGGGATCATGTAGGGTGGAAGCAGCATCGATTGAGCAGGGAAAATAAACTCTGGTGGAATCCTAAAATGCTTTTGATGTTGCATTAAGAAGGTACCCAGAGAATCTTGGAAGTGATTTAAGGAGTGAAGTGACAGGATCAGATTCTTGTTTCACAGAGATAACTCTGGCAGAGTGGTGGGTGGAGAGAAGTGAGCTCCAGAGAGAGGCAGCAGCAGCAAATAGAATTCAATTCAATGTTCCCCATTACCTTTCTGAGGGCCCTGAAACTCCACTGGGATCTATTTTAAGAAAATGGTGCCCCCTGCTGACTAAGTCTGGGCTTGCAAGTCCCCTGGGCCAAGAGGGAAATTATGCTCGGTCCTGAAGAAAAGTACCTGGAAGCCCTGTGCACAGGGTTGCAAGTGGTGATGTATCTGAGGGCCTTCCTTTCCCTAGGAAAAGAGGGTGATAATGGCTAATGTCACAAAGTGTTGCCAGATCAATACAGAATACTGGCTAAATTTGCATTTCAGATAAACACCACCTAATAGTTTGGTGTAAGTATATCTCAAATAGTACATGAATAATTTGTAGCATAAGTATCTCTAAAAAATCGTGTTTATCTAAAATTCAAATTTAGTTGGGCATCCTTTATTTTTATTCACTAACTCTGACAATCCTAGATAAGGTATGTGGAGGAGCTGTGAGACAAGCAGAAATGAAATTGGATGGGTTACTTTCCTTAGGTATCTCTGCAACCTCCACTCCACCCCTCCATATAAGCAGAGCTGGAGATGATGCTTTCTTATATTTTGCAGTGGTGCCATTATACAACTCTATTTGGGAAATTACTTTTAATGAAGTGAGTCCCATTAGTACGAGACCCGGTATATGGACGCTTTGAGAATCTGAAGAGCGCCATGGACTCTTTTTTACAGAAAAATGAACCTATCAGCTTGACATGTGTGAGCACTTGTGCCATTGCTCATACACACACACACACACTTTTACATAAGACTTCAGGGAGTTCTAAGCTTTCATGTAAGAGTGATTCATTCCTTCTAGGGATGTGGTCTGAATGTGGCAGCTCTAGATCCTGAGTAGGAGGAAACGGTGCTGTCAGAACCTAAGCTGAAATATGGAGCTTCTACTAGCTCTGGCCACCCACATACCATGACGAAACAGAAGTGGGCAGGCAGAAAGAGTTCATTTCTCTCCTTGGTAACCGACTTGACCCTCTTCCCTCTTCCACCTCTCCCAGAACTAACAGGGAGTCAGGCATATTCGGACAGAAAACTCACCAGCCCTTGTGGACTTGTAACACAGCCAAGTGAAAGGCCCTGAATAAAATAACCCATCATTCCAAGACCCTCTTGGTTCCCCTTCCCATCCTTCTTGCTGTGGTAGGCACAGCCCACTGGTTCCCAGTCTGAGGGCTAGGCCTGTCAGAAACTGGCTTTCACTAGTAGGTGAAACCTTCCAGAATAAATTCTGGACACTCTGAGCTGGGTGAGCAAAGCCATGGCCTAGACATTCCAGGGGTAGATTTTGGAGCAAGGGAGCTGAGTCTCCCTCTTGCAGGCCTAACTGGGAAGCGCCTTGGACCCCACAGCCTGCTCCTGGCCCTAGAGGGAAGGCAGGAATGGTCCAGGTCAGGGGGTGTTGTTTTCACTCTCTCAGAATGTTCTAAATGATGTAAAACTGACCTAGTTGTATCAAACAATCATAATGAAATATCCAACCATTGATTACCAGAGGATGTTTTATGTTGAACATTTCCTGCAATTAAAACATTTAGTCTGGCCGGTTGAGCATCGACCTAGGATCCAGGCGATCGGGATTCGATTCCCAGTCAGGGCAAATGCCTAGGTTGTGGGCTCGATCCCCAGTCTGGAGGGTGCAGGAGGCAGCTGATCAATGACTCTCTCATCATTGATGTTTCTATCTCTCTCTCTCTCCTTCTCCTTTCCTCTCTCTGAAATCAATAAAGATATATTTAAAAAACAAACAAAAAAACCCCACATTAAATTAGCTCGGCTAGGAATCTCAGTAGTCGAGCATCGACCTAGGATCCAGGAGATCTCAGTTTGATTCCTGTCCAGGGCACATGCCCGGGTTGCGGGCTTGATCCTGTTGGGGGCGTGCAAGAGGCAGCCGATCAATGACTCTCTCATCATTGATGTTTCTATCTCTCTCTCCCTCTCCCTTCCTCTCTCTGAAATCAATAAAGATATATTTAAAACAAACAAAAACCCATTAATTTATCTTATTTTCTATATGGTGGTGTGATTTCCAACTATCATTCTTTGGAAAAAGAGTCCTTTATTCTGAAATAGCTTTTCTTACTTTAAAAAAAGTTTTTTTAAAACATATCTTTATTGATTTCAGAGACAGGACGAGGGAGAGAGAGAGAAACATCAATGAGGAGAGTCATTGATCCGCTGCCTCCTGCACAATGCTGACTGGGGATTAAGCCTGCAACCCGGGCACGAGCCCTGACCGGGAATTGAGCCTTGATCTCCTGGATCCTAGGTCAATGCTCAAGCACTGAGCCACACCTTGCCGGGCATAAATATTTTTTTAAAATGTGTTTTTATGGGTTTTAGAGGGAGAGGGAGAGAAACATTGATCAGTTGCCTCCCACACACACCCCAACTGGGGGTCAAACCTACAACCTGGACATGTGCCCTGACCAGGAATCAAACTCACCTTTTGGTGCACAGGACGATACTCAACTGAGCCACATGGGCCAGGGCTAAAACTTTTGGAGTTAAAATGTCCTTTTATAAGCCATAATGGTGATATTAGATTTTTTAAATGTCCTTACTTGGGGGTGGGGAGGAGCTGCCAGCATACCTATCAGCCCTTCAAATTATTTGGAAATTCTCCCAGACCAGGAAATCCAAACAGCTGGGCTTAGCTCGCTGACTTGACCTGAGGTGAGTGGAGACACTTTGGGGCCCCGCCCTCCCACAGTCATGTGACCTTCGGCTAATGCAGTTTCAGGCTCCCTATTCCAAATATGGGGAGACTTGTTTCTGGCCCAAGCTCTCCCCAGGAGTGTTGTAAGGATAAAATGTCATAGACTAAAAAGCTTTGGGAAAGGAGGAGCTCAATAAATACATGAGATTGCTGCTCCTAAGGACAGCTGGTGTGTTCTTGGTGGGAAGGGTAGAATGATCCCGCAGAGACGCAGGACGATTTCTCTGCCAGGGCATCTGGGGAAAGTGACCAGCACCACTCATAAAATGTGCAGACTGTTCCACTGACAACTGGGACCAGACAGGCTGCAGAGGCAATGGGCCTCCTGAGGAGCTTTGCTCCTCTCCCTCTAGGGCACAGGTCCAAGATACAACTAGAACTCAGGGAAATACCCAGGGACCTCCC
Organism: Miniopterus natalensis; assembly: GCF_054644295.1. Taxonomy (NCBI): domain Eukaryota; kingdom Metazoa; phylum Chordata; class Mammalia; order Chiroptera; family Miniopteridae; genus Miniopterus; species Miniopterus natalensis. The sequence goes on from NC_142097.1 coordinate 27,331,117, forward strand.
ACAGGTCACTCAACCTTCGTTTTTTCATTTCTAAAAGGTGCAGACACTTGCTCAGTCCTCTTCATGAGGGTGTCATGAGGGCTGCGAGGAAAACACATCACCCATTCCTAAATACCTCACTTTAAAGATTAGCCAGCGTTTGATTCCTGCCCCTTTAAATCCTTTGAAACACAATGTCAAATTTTTCTTTCTTCTAATGTTTAATTCCTGAAGAGCTTTCCCCATGGTTTTACCCCCAAATCACATTTGTGGGTCACTGCCCTTGCCTTAGGCTGAGAGATATACAGGACATGGAAAAACAGCTTTACCACGAGCCTGAGCACAATCGGCTGAGGAGATGGACCTGATGGTGTGACCAAAATAGACGTAAGTACAACACACCCCAAACTAAGAACAGTGTTTGGGGCAATCTGTGCTGGTTCCCTCCCTTCCACACATAGCTGAGAATTAACTGCACATGAAAGTCCTTTGATCTTTAGAAACATGAGGCATCAGGCCGCCCAGGGTTAGGGATCAACAATACTTTTGTTTGAACTTGTCTGGTATTTCACATTTATCAGCCCTATTATAACCTAACAGAGAGTTACCGACTTAGTCTAACCTGGCACTCAGTTCCTGTGATCCTGTAGGTAAGCATGCCACCCTGAACAAACTGGCATCTTACACAACATTTTCAAATATCTTCCAATTGAGCTGGAAGATGTCTCACTGCAAAGCCACTCTTCTGCTTGAGCTCTCACTTGAAATGATTGAAGGCAGGAGCATGGGGAGAAGCCAGTTTAAAATCCCATTCTCTGCTTGGCTGTGAAGCCAAAGCTCACTTCCTCCTCCTTTCATCTTCCCACACTCTCTCCAGCTCAAGCCTCACCTTGCCCAGACACCTTCCTTCATTGTTACCCTGAACATCTGAGATGCAATGATTTGCTTACCCATCTCCCTATTAGACTATGAACCCCCTAAGGGGTAAGTACTGGTCCTACTCAACTTTGAACTCCCAGCGTATTCACAGTACATGGCACACAGAAGGAAGTGATAGGTGAATGACAGGGGACTCAACATACCAGAACTGGGCTCCTAGGCCATCGTTGGTAGGTCATGCTTGCTTTAGTATCAGGTGATATGATGAGTTGTTGAAAATTCTATCTTGCTCTTGGTGACTATATTAGGCATGTCTGAGACAGCTAGTTGGAAATGGCAGGGGGTAGAGGGAGGGGATTGGTCTGATAGCTGGGAAAATATCTTGTTAAAATAGGCCACTGGTAATATGCTCTACCTACCTAACCAATTCAGAGGAGAAAGTTTGGAAGAACCATCAGTCCAATAGAGGAACTAATTGATGCAACTTTCAGGATGAAAAAAACAGAGCAGGGTAAGGGGTGAAGGAATTTCAGCCAGATATACATAAAACCTCTTCCCTCAAGGAGTTCAAAATGAGAGGGAGCATTTAGGGCCAGGGCTGCAGTGACACCCAGGCTGCTAGAGAGAGAGATGAGTACAAATGAGGCAGGGCTTGAAAGGCTGGGCGGGGGGTGGCAAGGCAGGGCTCAGGAAGGAGGCTGGGCTCCCATCTGGAGAGCCCAGGGGCTGGGGCTGCTGAACAGATGGAGTGAAAGTTACAGCTGGTGGAAATGCACTTTCATGTGTAAAGTGTGGTCCCTGGAGTATTGCGATTTCCAACTCTGAAGGCAGCAGTGGGCAGGTGGCTCTGCTCCATGCTCCGCCTTGTCCCCTCATTGCCACCCAGAAAACTCGACAGCGGCTCTGTGCCAGGACTCAGCCACCATGCCTTCCGCCAGCATCCCTTTTCAACAGACAGAAGCTGGCATGGTGACACCTTGGCACAGTCAGGATGGCAGAGCACTGCAATACTTAAGCAGTTGAAGGGGGCTGGGGAATTAGGATTAATCCAGCCTCCCCAGGAGGGGTCCAGGTGGATTGAGAACAGACACAGAGATGGAGAGGGAATCAGACCTTCCAAAGCTGTTTATGACATACACATTGGGTCTCTGCTTGGGGGTGAGCTTTGGCTGAAGGGGAGGCGGTGGGAAAATGTGAAAACACAGCAGACTCTGAGGCTCTGGGCTCAGTTTACCTCAACCTCAAGGGAAGTTTCTTGAGGAGAGAATATATATAATTTTTTTAAAGAAATATGTGCCCACCAGAGCTTTGAGAGAAAGTGATTTTTACATTCTATGGCTCTAACACAGCCATCTGAGCTGGCATATTCAGACCCTCACCTGTGGGAATCTATTAAAGTTCCTCCCTATAATGGTTAGGCTCTTGAAGGAATTAGCCACTCAACCAGGTTTACCATACCTGAGAGGAAGCAGCTTGGACAATGAGCATCAAGCTCTGCCTCTTCCTTCTTTCTCTATTTGCGTTAGGCTGTGCTCCAGGTCATCAAGAACAGAAACTGCCAACTCTGTCTTGTTAAAATCCAAGTACTTTTTTTCAGAATATGTGATTTTGCTTCCTTTAAAAAAAACAAACCACAAAAACAGACAGGAACCCAGTCGTTTATCCCTATTGTGTCCATTTTTCCAAGAGATATCACTATTTGAGATAATAACTTAAATATTCTTGCAGTGGAGGTAGTCTCTCTCTTCCTAGTGGGATGTCTTCTTGGCTCCTTTCCCAAACTTGGCATCAAGACCAAGACCTATGGAAAGGGAGAACATGGACTGAGAATTACAGGGAAAAATCAAACCTATCAATGACATGGGGGGAAAAGAAAAGTTCAGCCTTGGTTTTCCAAAATTGGGGCTTTAAACAAAACTAGTTTCCAAACATGGGTTTTATAAAGCTCCCTCAGAGAAAAGAGAATGGCATCAAATGAAAAAAATCAGTAAGACACCGGTAATTACATATATATACACACACAGATGTGTGTGTGTGTGTGTATAGACTGAAAGAAACAGAGTCAAAATTTCTAAGCTCATTCTCTCAGCTTACTCATGGAAAGCATAAATAGGGAATATGTATAATCATTTTACCCTGTTCGGTGTCTGGGGAAACCTGGATCACCAGAAGGAAATCACTAAAATGAAATGCTCATTAGGAAGATTGAATTTAAAAAGTTTCCTCACAATCCAGTAATTCTACCTCTGGATATTTATCCAAAGAAAATGAGAACACTAATTCAAAAATATATATGTTCACTGCAAGATTATTTATAATAGCCAAGACATGGAAGCACCCTAGGTGGCCATCAGTTGATGAATGGATAAAGATGTGATAGACACACACACACACACAAAATGGAATATTCCTCAGTAATAAAAAAAAGAATGAAATCTTGCCATTTGTGATAACATGGTTGGACCTAGAGGGTGTTATGCTATGTGAAATAAGTCAGACAGAAAGACAAATATTGTATGACTTCACTTATATGTGGAATCTAAAAAAACAAAACAAACAAACAAAACAAAAACAGAATCATAGAACCAAAGAATAAAATGATGGCTGCCAAGGGGGGCAGGGAGGATGGGTGAAAAAGCAGAAAGGGAATAAAAGGTACATACTTCCAGTTATAAAATAAATAAACCACAGAGATATAGTGTACACCATAGGGAACATAGGCAATAATATTGTAATAACTTGGCGTGGTGAGAGATGGTTACTAGACTTATTGTAGTGATAATATCATCAGGTATAATAATGTTGAATCACTATTGTACATCTGAAATGAATATATTATTGTATGCCAAATATAATTTAAACTTTTTAAAAGTTTTCTGCAAAAGAATGAAATAAACTTCACAATTATACAAGTCAATTTTAGGGGGAAAAATAAAGCTTTGTCCCTCTCTGTGTGGCTTAGGGATGCCTGCTCTGGATGGAACTTACCCAAGAACACAAGCACAGTGCCCACCCACTGCATGGAGCTGATGGGATTGGCAAAGAGGATCACAGAGGCCAAAATGGTGAAGAACTTCCGAGTTGTGGTGATGATAGAGCAGGTCAGGGGACCAAAATACACAACTGTCATGAAGATGAAGCTCTAGAGAGACAGAGAAAGGCAGAGTCAGGTTGCTTCTTGGATATCTGCCATAAGGTCTAAAGTCTAAAACAGGAGATCAGGGTTAATCTTGCCACCCCTCTTCTCCCAGCCAGGCCAATCTCTTGGAAAAGCCAAGCCACCCCCACTCAAGGCACTCACCTGACCGAGGGCACTGGTTAGACCAAAGAGCACGATGTTATAGATGATGGTAGGGTACCTCTCAGCAAAGCTCAAGAACTCCCAGAGCTCCCCAGTGAACAGGATTCCTAGAAAGAAATGTCAGTAGATGAATGGTGCATCTTATGTGCCCATACTCTGGCATACACTTGCACACAGCCTGCGAAAGTACTCTGAAAGAGGGTAGGATGTGGGAAATGTATGAAGTGAGCTTTATTTTTCCCATTAGGCATCCTTTCCTTATTTTTCTTATTAGAGAAACTAAAGCCTCTCTTCCAAGAAAGGCTTAAAAGTTAACTAGTTACCTTTGTCAAAAGTGATTGAAAGCAGAGATCCTCAGATGTGGAGATACTGATCCACATATCCCTAGCTCAAGGCAGCCCCAAGCACTGGTCCCCTCCAGCCATCAGCAGCCTCCTCCATTATACTATACAAAAAATACTTCCTACATGTTCCAGATTTGGAAAAGATTAGGAAGTACTGATCTAAAGTCAAATGCATTCACTTTTGAAATACATTCAATACACACCATATACCAATGTCTTACCTCCCTTAGAAGAGGGCAAGTTCCCAAGGCACCCCTTTGTTCTGTTGCTGTGTGTCCTCCCATATTACCTAGCAGAGTATACCCCAGATTGTGCCAAGAATGAGTAGCAAGCAGAGCCTGTCAGTGAAGGTTTCTCCAGGACAATTTTTGGGGGCTTGGACATAAAGAAATCTTAGGGTTGAGGCAGGACTTTGGCCTGGGCAAAGTTAGCAACTGGCATTTGAGTCAGAAATCAGAATGAGGGCAGTCTGCCCTCTGGTGATACATAAAAAGAACAACAGAACTGCTCCTTACCAGCTCCCAGCAGTAATGTCGACCAAAGGTTAATGTTCAACATCATGTGGTTGGAGCCTGTTTGGTAATGAGCCCGCATGTGGTCCTGGGAAACACCCGTCAGTCCATCCAGGGTCAGAGATAATAACTGGAAAAGAAAAGGTGCAACTTGTAGTGCGAAGGCCAACAGCACCCCTCTGGAGTCGAGGACACAGCACTCTCACCTTTCTGAGACTCCTAAGAAAGCTGTTGCCTTAAGACAGAGTCCTCAGAACAAAATGTTGCCATTTGGTCATGGATGGAGGATGCAAGCTCCCTCATCCCCCAAGCACTAGAATGACAAACTATCTCAGCCATATAGTTGTAATGTAATCAGAATAGGGCAGGAAGCCTACCATTTTCCAATACAATGGCATGGAGCCTGGTGTAGGGACCTACAACAGGTTGTGGTGAGCCACATACATTCTCCCATTAACACTGGAGAGAGAAAATCTACTCTCAGCACGTTAGCCTCCTGGCATGGAAGACAGCGCTTGGGACTGGATTCTATGGTCACACTGTCTGGATTAGAATCCTGGGCAGTGTTAGCCACTAATTGCTACTTAATAGTGATGTGACCATGGGCAAGAACTTAACCTCTCTTTGTTTCAGTTTCTTCATCTGTAAAAATGGAGATAATACAGTGCCTAAATACATCGTAAGCAATAGCTACCACTAGAGTATTTTTTTTACTCTGGCTTCCAGATTTCTTAGAAAGCCACAGTGAGAGACATGCTACTCCTTCACTTTGTTCTCAGATCTCTGTGATGTCACACCAGCGTTTAGACATAGGCCTCAGAGTCATCCCTTCCCCAGGACAGCTGAGCTGCCGTTAAATATTTCAGGCTTCCCACTATGGCCTTAGCAGAGCCAGGGGCCATGCAGTAAGAGACAAACACCAGAAATGGGGGCAAGAAACACCACAGCCTCTCTCAAGACATTTAACTGGCATTTTGCCTGCCCTGGTGAGGTTTTTGCTTGGTTAAGATTATTGGAAAAGGCTGCCTTTCCTACCAGAATCACATACCAGGAGCAGCTCTCCATAGCCAATCGTGTGTTCTTCCATTCCAACCACTTTCTTGGGTTTGTACATGAAAAGGGCCACTCCAGCCACAATTAGCAACACACACAGGTACTTGGCCATTGGGTACTTCTTCTTCAAGAGGGTCACTCCAAGGAGCATGACTACAGGGACGAACGAGAATGGAAAATTCAGGAATCCACAGGCATTGATAAGCCCAACACTCTCCTCCTAGGAGCCAAGAAAAGACTCATGGGAGAAAAGAATGTCCGTGAGGCAGGCTTATACAGGATAAGAGGAGGGTGTGGTATGAGGCTGGCACCTAGATAGAGACGACTGAGCAATAGGGTTGAACAGAGTATAAGGGAAGGAAAAGGCAGAGAACGAAGGTGAAAAGTCCAGGAAGGAACAGGGCAAAGATAGATACAGTGAGCAAGAATGAAAGGTTAAGGAAAGTAACTGATGATCAAAATGGGATTTAGGGCGTCTAATGACAATGTAAACACATGGGACACCAAAATGATTGACAAGAAGCCTCTTAACTCCCAGCTTATACATACCCAACACCAAAGGAATTGATACAGATGACAGGATAGCCAGGGAAAAGAATGGAGGGAAGTCCCTAGAGACAGCTATGATGAAACGATGAAGCCTGAGGGGATACAGAGCTCCAGGAGAGAAGGTGAGAGCTTATTATAAGAAGAGCGAGGATGGAAGATGGGAGACCATCTTCTTCTGCTTACCTGGAATTGGTTTGCAGGATTTACCAAGGACCTGAAATTAAATTCAGTAAATAATTTCTGAGCATCTGTAACTTGCCAAGTACTATGCTAGGTCCTGCGTTAAGATGAGTAAGTTTGGGCCTGCACCAGAAACCACAGCCTCAGAAAGCAGCCCTATCATGGCCAACCCACCACCACTAAACCTCAGATCTATGGCTCTTTGTACTCGAAATATCTCAAACATGCTCTTTTTATTTAAGTCACAGACCTGAGAGAAGAATCCTTAGTCCTTTCCAAATAACTTCTGAGCCAACCCTCATCCCATCCTGATGTTTCACCTGAGTTGGGTAATTGACAAACTGTAGTGCTGAGTTGCTGGAGACCATGGCACCCAGATAGGAGATAGAACAGGCAGCATAGAGCCAGCTCCGAGTACGATCCACTCTGGCAGTGTCAAAAAACTGGATCACTAGAAGACAAAAAACAGGCAAGAAAAACCTGGTGGGCCTAGAATGGAGAATGGACCACTGAGCAAAAGTTGAAGCCATATGAAAGACACTTGTCTGTCAAACAAGATAAGACGTACAAGTTATTTCTGTCCTCTTGTACTGGAAAATCTCTGTAGATTACAAGACCACACGTGGGGCAGAGATGGGACACTCATTCAGTTCAAGGGACCAGTTAGCCTGCTGCTAGCTCCCAGGGAACAGAGAGAAAGCTCACAACATACTTGAAGTTGACACATAAAAGAACATCAAAGGGACAAAGAAAAAAATTAAGTATGCTCAGTGGGGATCTGTAATACAAAAGACAAACTCTCTGCACATTTCTGATTCAGTTGGTCAAATTTAAGGAAACAGGGTTTTACTCCATTTCAAAGCCATGTGTTTTATAGACTAAACAGAGAGGCTGTGTGTGTAAATGCTAAAGGGGGTGGTAGATCTTGAGAGTCAGACCTTAAGGTTGGATCACTGTCTAATGTCCAGGATACAAAGGGGATGGAGCACATAACTGATTACTATTTGGATACTCACAGATTTTGGCAAATAGAGCATTGATCACACATTGGATGAAGACCAAAGTTAAGGCAAAAGTGAACGTCTCCTGCTTGGCTCCCTCCCCATACTTTCCTCTTGTTCTAGGAATGAAATGCATGAGAAAGAAAGGAGAGGAATCAGTATATTTCCTTCAGTGTCATCTAATATGTCCAGAGCTACTGAAAACTTTGAAATTATCTTGTCTCTCTGGAGGTAGAGAGAGTTTGGTAAGGATCACCGGGCTCATTTACAAAAGGGGCCGATTTTATTTGATTTAAAAACTAAACATCCCAGCCTGCTAATGTAGCCTAGGACAAGAATATCCATAAAGGATGTAGTTAGATGAAACGTAGAAAATTAGATGCTGAAACGAGGTACCCTAGGCAGCCAAAGGGATTTGGGCTACAGCTGCAAGGCTGAGGGGGAAGAGTCAGCTGTCTACAAGCATCTAAGAGCTCCAAGGAGGTCACGGAAAACTGTTTGCGGGGTATAAGTCTCAGCCTGTAAAACCCAGGCCCTTAGAACCAACAGGGAAAAAAGGCAATTAAGGGAAGAAAAATCTGCAGGTCCCCAGAATCCAAAGACCAACTTTCGCGTTTTGGAAATCTGGGGAGGCTGAGCCGGGCCGTAAAGGTGTTGGGGTGCTAGAAGGGCGGGAGGGCAAGAGGGCACACCCGAGGCAAGGGCTTGAAGACCAAGAACCCGGCTACAGGCTTGGGGACGGGGGGCGGAATAGCGGGGAATGTCTGCTTTCAGACCCGGGGGTCCGCTCACATCTTTTCCTGCAGGATTCCATAGTAGAAATAGCAGACGAAGACGCCAAAGAAGCAGAGCGGTAGCCGTAGCCGGTCGGGCACTAGGGAGCTGCTAGCGGCCATGAGACGCCCGGAAGACCCTACTGGAGACCCGCTCACAGCCGGCAGCGGCAGCGGCGGCGACAGCTCCAGCCGGACATCGCCGACCGGCGATAGGGGCCTCATAGGAGCTGCATGCGACAGCCGCTCAGCAGGGCCCAACGGCCACCGCCAGAACTGCCAGCTCAGGGCTGCCCAGGGGGGAACGCCTCAGAACCCAGAAACCGCTTCCAACGTAAGGAAACCCACCCTGGGACCTTGGCTTCGTCTCTAGTGGCCAGGGGAGCCAGCTGTCCCGAGGTTAATGTCTTGCCCTCCAGATTTTCCGGTCAGGCAATTCCGAGGACAACCACAACTCGGAGCTCCATGGGACGACCTACGAGTTATGCGGGCGTGGAGTGATGACGTATAAGGATGTGGAGGTCACCGATTGGCTGCGCTGTGTGAAGACAGACGGGTGGGAGGAGAGATGATGATGCGGGCGGCGGGGCAAATTGAATTGTCTTTTTCCCTGTTGGCCGTCAGGCTTCTACTGGGTCCTAACGCCAGAAATTCTTAGTGGAGCCTTAGCGCCCCCTAGCCGCTGCCCAGCGACTCGACCTCCTCTATCGAAAAAGCGTTCAAAGGCCCAGCTGGCCCAGCTTTTGAGAACGGTCCTCCTCCTGTGGCACTTCACCGGGCTTCCGAGGGAGGCGGGGCTTCTGCCCCAGCTCCTTCATTTAAAGGCGGGGCAACCTAGGCATGCCACCTAAATTCCGTGCCAGTTTTCTCTTTGTAAACTAGAGATAATTAGTAATAGCCGTCCTGTCGCCTCTTGATTGTTCTGAGGATGAAATGAGCTGAGGTTTGTGAAAGTGTTTTGTCAACTGTAAAGTGTGCTGTGCGAGTTTAAGTATTAATTATTCTTTCTCAACTCTAATCGGATTTCTTCATAACCTGGAGGTGGAAATGGAAGCTAACTGAAGTCAATTTTCTTTGGCCTTACAACTTACCAACAATGGAGCAAATCCTCCCGCTGCCCTCCAGATTCTTTCCTATGAATGAGCCCCTTTTTGGACCCCTCCCTCATCCAAGTGTTGGACATCCACCTGCTGGCAACAAGAACTTGGGCAAGCCTGACCCCAGGTCTTTCCACTACCCACCCTGAACTCTCACTTAATTGTACTCTGGGCTGCTAGCTGGTTAGTGGCTCCTTCCCCTTCTCCCCTTCTAGCAGCCGGCTCCTTTGGCACAGCCTCGGGCAAAGGAAGGAAACTCAGGGCAGCACCACACCCATCACTTGGGGCCTGACTCACTAAGGCTTTGGGGAACAGGCCAAATATCTTTGAGGGGGAGGGGTAAGAGATAGAAGACGGGGTCTGTCCTCAACTCCCTCTCTCCTATATACTAGTGGGGGAGGAGTGACCTCCATACATTAGCTCTTGCACCATGTCTTAGCCATTGAGTCAGGGGTACCAGGGCACCAAGCAGCAGCTGGATGAGACCTGGGTTCCAGGTCCCAACTCTGCCTCTTCACCAGCTGGGATTTCAAACAATTCACTTGACCTCTGGGTCAAGTTTCCTCATCTGAAATGAAAGGGAATATAATAACAAGTGGGAGAGTGTTGTGGTTAGAAGCATGGGCACTGGGTTCAAATGACCTGGTTCCCAATCCCAGCATTGTATCTTTGTCTTTGGGGTAAAATTACTCAATCTTTCTTTCCTTCCCTCAGGAGTACAGTGAGATTTATCACATTTCTCTCATTGGGTTGCTTTAATATTTCAATGACATTTATGCAAGCACTTAGCAGTGTTATCTGATGCTTACCAAGCCAATGTATTGCAGTTGGGATAGCTGCCTCAGGAGCTTGTCTTGAGGTCTTTCAGATAGATACAACTGTAGTTATTATGGGGATTAATGTATCTTTTGTGAAAATGCTTTGTAAATTGCAAAACACCATCAGAGCCCGGCCAGGCGTGGCTCAGCTGTTGAGCATTGACCTAGGGTTGCAGGCCCGGTCCCCAGTCGGAGGCATGCAGGAGGCAGCTGATCGATGACTCTCTCATCACTGATGTTTCTCTCTCCCTCTCCCTTCCTCTCTCTGAAATCAATAAAGACATATGAAAAACAAAGCAAACACCATCAGAATGTTGGGATGGTTATTCCCATTTCCCCCAAAAGCCTCAGAGCCCTTACAGGCGTGGCACTGTATTAGCGAAGAGGCAGCAAGAGGATAAGAGCAGTTTCTCCTACTAGTCAAGGAGCATCCACAATGTCACATTGTCTTCCATCGGTCACCCTCACTTCCTCTCTGAAATCCACTCTACCTAGAGAGCTTTTCCAGACCCACTCAAGAAAGGATGACTCCCTCCACCACACCTCCACCAAGCTTGAGGACAGGGACTCTGTGTTCATCTACATCATTATGTATTAAGTAAAGGCTCCTCTTGAAGACAAGGGGAAGTGATCAATATAATACCCTCAATCTCCATCCCACTCCCCACCCCCAAATATTGCACAGAACCTCAAACTGCTGGGAATACTTATTTATTTGGTCTATTAACACCAAGATCTGCAAAAAAAAACAGACAAAAAAAACAACAAAAACAAACTTCTAAACACAGAATAAGAAAACTTGAACATTAACATTCTTCTTCAATTTTGTGAAGCTCTGCGGTACGGAAAATATACAAACTTCAAACAGCTGCAAAAATAGTGTCTTTGGGAGAAAATAGAGTTTCTACATTGATACAAGAAAAATAGGCATTTTTCTAATCCAACCCAGTCCTGGGGCAGGTGGAGGGTATACAGTCACCACTTGCCACCTGGAGGAATACCAGCTCTCCCCTTCCCCCACTACCCACCTGGGGCTGGGCAGGTTGGGCTGCTGCTTAAGACAATCTTAGTCAGGATGAAAGCGAGATGAAAATGCCACTTGGGAAAACGCTAGGGTCCCCTTTCTGCCAGCAGCTGGATTGGTCAAGTGTTATGGCCCTTTAGGGCTGCTTTGGTCAGCTCCTATAATGAGAGGGAAGCATGGGGATAGAGGCTGAGAGAATGGGGGTATCTATCTTCCGGTCTCCTCTTCTGTCTGTAGAAAGGGAAGAAAATCTGTCATGTCCCCTCTCCGCTGATCATGGTCAGCTTGCTCCATGACAAAGACAAGGGCCCCATATACAGTCCTTTGGACTCACACCCAGGGGTGAGGGACCCAAGACCTTCTGGGTGAGTTTTCCACCAAGTGAGAAAGGTGGCAAGAACACAGGTGTGACTTGTAAGCTGCCCAGCTGCTAGTGGAGAAGGCAGGTCCCTTTGCACTCAGAGGGAACTGCGTCCATCAGAAAGAGGACCCAGGGCTTTGACACAATAAATGAAAGTGCTCGAAGGCCGAGAGGGAAGGGCTCCTTTATCTCCACCTCAGGGGAGCTAGGGAGGGGCCTGCCACCAAGGCACTGGTCTCCATGGAAAAGTGGTGGGGATGGGGCCCTCAGACCACCAGGGAGCTCTGGAAAAGCACGGGCTCTTCTGATGGTGGGGTGTGCTGCCACGGCTCGAATGGCAGCGAGGAGGCCTTGGAGGCCTCTGGATCCTTCCGAGGCGGTGGCCTGGGGCTGGCGGGAGGAAGAGGGGCCCCCGGGCTTGAGGGGCAGTTACGGAAGATGAAGCCCATGCTGGGGAAGAGGGGCTTCATCAAGCTGACGGGGCAGAAGGCCGAGCCGGTGGGGTTGAAATGGACTTTGTTCTTGTCAGGACAGGAAGTCACGAAGGCCAAGTCAGGACCTGGAGACCTGGAGGATGGAGAAACACCCAGATATACACATGTGCACACATACACAGAGCAAGTGAGCGAGAAGCCACCAGTGAAGAGATGAGGGATGTCCCAGCGTCAGGAGAGTAGAGGAGCTGGGTCTCTGTTCAAACAGGAAGGTAACTTGACCAAAAAACGAAAGGCTGCTGAGCAATAACCAGTCGTTAGGCTCCTCGGATCTTCATGTTTTAGAAGTATGGCTGAGCAACGGGAAATCTACTTTAGCTAGAAACAGGAGGGATTGAAGCTAGACAGGAAGGAGAACTTCCTGACAATGTGATTCTAGAAGAGACTAAAGTATCTTTTAACTTGGGAGATTTCATCAGTGAACACAGTTTTGGGGGGCAGACCCCTTGCCTGAAAGCAAAGGTCCAGGCAAGTGACTTTCTAAGACTTTTTCCAGTCCAAAGCAGGGTTTCTCGGCCTCAGCACTATTGGCATTTTGGGCTGGATAATTCCTGGTTGTGGGGGCTGTCCTGTGCATTTTAAGATGCTCACTGGCATCCCTGGCCCCTACCTACTAAGTTCCAGTGGCACCTGACCTACTTCTCCCCAAGCTGTGACAACCAAAAATGTTTCCTGACATTGTCAAATGTCCCATGGGGGTAAAAACTGTCCCCTATTGAAATCTAATGGCCTAAAGAATCTTATTCTTGAGCACATTGGGAAGGTATAATTTCCAAAATCCTTGCTGGGAGGGAAGGATAGCAACCATTGTGAGAAAGACATTCAGACCTTATCAGGAGCTCTAGGTTCTAGCTCACCATGTGGTCTTGGCCTGATCTGTCTCACCTGTAACGAGGAAAGAAACATCCCTACCCTTCTGATCATGCAGGGGAAATGGAAGGGTAAAAAAGGAGGTTAGGTAGGAGAGTTCTAGAATAAGGAATCCTTGTGATTAAAAAAAAAAAGTATAACCATGTTTCAAGGTTCAAACAGCCGGAGAAGCTGCTGGTTGTGAGGAAGACAAATGTGTCTGAAGATGGGGAAGCTCTGTTGCCAATGCTTTCCATCGACTATCTTTCTCTTGAAGTATAATATGTATACAGAAAAAGGCACTCAGTGTATAGCTTGATAAGTTGGTTACCATTTTAATTGTAGATTCTAAGAATTTCAAACCCAGGAAGAAGGGTGAGGTATGAGCCCAGCTGGCATGGCTCAGCGGTCAAGCATCAACATAGGATCTAGGAGATTGAGGTTTGATTCCTGATCAGGGCACATGCCCGGATTGCGGGCTTAATCCCCAGCAAGGGGCATGTAGGAGACAGCTGATCAATGACTCTCATGTTTCTATCTCTCTCTCTCCCTCTCTCTGAAATCAATAAAGATATATTTTTAAAAAATAAAATAAAAAGTGAGGCATGAGGAAGAAGGCAGAGGCTGGCACAGAGTAAGAGGTGGAAAGATGTGGGGTCCCAAAGGACTCCACAGTAGCAAGGTGTCACCTGACCTAGCAGGGTTTAAAAGCTTGCTTCATGGAGGAGTCGGGAATGGGCAGGAGAGGGAATGCTCTCGGTGTGCGCAGGCACACGTGAGGAAGTTGACCCCGAGACCAAGCAGTGTTTGAGGGACATGAGGGCAATGAGCATGCTCCTGAACAGCTGATTCCCTCCCTGGGAAATCCAGGCCATCTCACGCATTCAGAGGCTAGGAAGGGAAACGTGGCAAAAGAACCACTAACTTCCCAATAGGAAAGTTCAGCAATGAAGAGACCACAATGAGGTGAGAATTTCCATCCCCGGATATCTTAGAAAGTAAGTGACAGATTAGCACCTCTCTAAAAGGGTTGACACAGGGGTAGGAATCTAGATGAGATGACTTTAAGACCTCTTCCAGCACTGTTTACAAAAGAATCAAGGCAAGCAACTGCCTAATTTCCACAAGTAATTTGAAGTTGTAATTACTCAGCTATAACGTGGACTGGGGAAGGGCACTATTACACAATCTGGCCTCTTCCCTCCACATCACCCCAGAGGACCCAGGGCTCTGGAGAGATACCAGGCAACAATGATGATGCGAGAAGCACCTCAGTGGCTATGATTTTTCTCCTTAATTCCTACTCTGGGTAATATATGTACCTCCTGCTACTACCATGGGCTGTCCTCTCCCTTACCTGAGATACAAATGGAGCCCTCAAGGTCACAAACACTATCCCAGCTAGATGTCCACTCACACTCCATGACTAAACTTCCTGACTGCCATGGACACCAAAACTTCCATGGTGAATCTGCCTTGATGAATATTAAAGCTGGCTGGGGTGAGGGGGAGAATAAAATGAACTCTTAGGGTGCCTATCAAGGGGTGCTGGCTGTGTGGCTACATGGAAAGGTCAGCTCTCAATGCTCTCTGCTAATGGAAGAATGGCTTCTGAATTGTCCAATCAGGTTTGGGAATATTCCATAGTCATTACTTGCAAGGACTGGAAATTTCTATCTGGACATTCATGCCACTTGAACTTCTGTAGCTAAAGGGTGAAGACTTGACTCAGAAGCAATGAGAAAGCTATTTAGGATCTCCTGCCCCTCCAGTGGGGGGAGAGATAATTTTCATCTCTGCCTGAAGGGAACTACTAATATATTCTCTCTCTCTGATTATGGTCTAGCAAATTCTCGCACTTTTCCCAGGGATGGAAAAAAATAGAAGAAACAAAGGGTTTAGGTTTCAGAGCTCTTTCCTTTCCAGTTCCTGCTGCGCTTGTGGCTGACATGTGGGCAGAGAGCAGGTTTCTATGGAGATCATGATAAGCAAAGATTTAGTGCTTAGAGTAGGTAATGTCAACAAGTTTGATCATGGAAAATCTGCAGTACTAATAATCTGAAGTTGACCGCACCTTTACGATGAGCGAGAGTCCAAGATGGAAGGAGGGCCTGTCAGGTGGGACAACACAGGGCAGCTCACCCCCACATCCCTGTCCCTCCCTCCAAAGTACTTACGTGGCCTCTTCAAACACACGCACTCTCTCACAGCCTTCCGGGGGCTCCCGTTTGAAGACGTAGCTGTGATTGGGCCGAGGGGAGGAGGCAAACGCAAGGACAGGAGATGGGCTGCCGTCTTCAAGGAAGGCTGAGTGGCCTGGAGGGGAGGCTGCAAACAGAGCAAGGCTGAGTCCAGTGGAGCTGAAGGAAGGATCTCCACCATCCTCAGCTTAGGCCCTGGTGTAAAGGGAAGAGGCTGGAAAACACAGTATGGTGGGGGGCAGGGGTCATGCTAATCCAGGTTGTTTATGTATACTCTACTCTAAAAGATCTTTGAGGCAGCTTACAAAAATACATATCCTGTTATACAGGATAAAAAAATACAGTTGAATTGATGGAAAAATCAGGCCTAATACCAATTCTATATTCCTAGGAGATAAACAGTGATTGGAAGTCCAAATCTTGAACTTAAAGGAATCCCAATTTCATCTCTCTCTGCCTTCTTCCAAGACTGCACCGCCCTGCCTGCCAACATACCACAGCTTCTTCCTTTCCACAGCCTTGAAAATCTATCCCTTCTTCCAGGAAGAGCTCTTGTACTGACTCAGAGAAGCAATCTTTACTCAACCCCACTCGTGGGATAAAATTCCTCTTGCTTTCCACACAGTGAATGTACTTTGCCTAGGTTACAAATATTGACTTTTATCTGTATTTATCTCACATTTATTCCTATTACTCTATGCTCTGTTTACCGCTGTGTATTGTTAGATCCTGCCCTTGACCAGCCTACCTCATGGGGTTGCTGTGAGAATCAAATTAGGCGATGCGGACAACAGTGTTTTATAATGTCAGGATTATTACTATTGGGAGGAAGGACTCATATCTTATACTGTTTGTGATACAGCCAGGGTACAGCAGAAGGTAGAGATTTGGAGTCAGAAAGCTTGGGTTTCCATCTGGGTCAAACAAGGTGACCATGGGCACATTCTCTTATTTTATGTTATTGACAACCACCTATTGCTGGTAATAGGTACAGTGGACGCCTGAACAGACTCAAGGGCTTTCCACCAAATATGGGGATGGGAGAGAGTGCTTCTTTGGGTTCCAGAGAGGATTAAATAAAAGTATTGGTGCAGGGACTTGATGTAAACTACAAATAGGAATCAATATCAAGGACCATTGTTATTACTGATATAATATATGGAATAAAGATGACTCACAAAGATATTCCAGTTGCATGGTAAATAAAAATGCCAGGCCTGAAATGGATTAGAGGCAGAAAGGGGAGTGGAGACGCCCCTGCACCCCCGAGTGGGCCCTGCTGCCTCAGCCTCCTCAGCTTACCTTTATCGTTGGGGATGGATGCCAGCTCCTCAACTGCACCCCGATGTTCCTCACGGCTGGTCTGGCCAGAAGGCTGGGGGGATGCCAGAGGCATGGAGGGAGAGCTGGAGAGGTTGCCAGGCTCCAGGAGGAGGAGGGGGTGATCACAGCTGCTATTCTGGGGGGGAGCTGGGGCACGGTGCCCATCAGGGATATCAAGGATCTGCCAGGAAAAGGGTGGGTGATGACTCTCAGGCCTGTAGAGCTTCGGGGAACCTCAGGGTACTCCCTTGTTCTCATCCTCTATTCATAACACACAGTGACAATGGGACACCATTTCCTCAAGTCACTGACTTCCCAACCCCTCCACCCCAATCTCAGGGAAAACCCCTCCTAGTTCTCCCCTAGCACTTCGTTCTTTCCCTCGTAGCACTTGCAGCCCAATTTATAATTACATATTTATTTGATTTCTCAATGTGTCACCCCCACCAGGCTTTAATAAGCCTCACAAGGGCAGGGACCTTCTGTGGGCCAGCGACCAGGGCACTGTAACTGCTGTAGGCCACTGTAGGACAAGTATGCAGAACATCACTGTGTACTAAATACCCCTCCCCCCTCTCACATTCAGTGGCACCTATACCCACAGCTAACCAAATTGTGCACATGTGTTTGGGTGGGTAGAAAATCCTACATATATGCAAATTTAAAATCAACTAGCAAGTAAATCGTAAACTGAGGGGTGTGCCCACTAGAATAATATTAATACTGCCCAACTGGCATTCCCCGATTGTACTGTGTCAATACAAAAACATGCTGGAGACTACAAATCATTCTGCCTGGGAGTGGGGCAGGGAAGAAGGCCGCATGCGGGCACTGGGCATGAAGGATGAATGTGTGTCACCAGGTAGAGATGGGGGAAAGGGAAGTGATAACACAGGCAACAGGGTGGCTTCCACTGAGCATAGGGGTGACGGTAGCGGTGCCAAGTATGTGGAAAGTGAGCAGGGGCTTTGGCTGAAGGACGATGTCTCGCTCATTCCTCCCTTCTGGGAACCTCCTCTCTGCCAACCTCGGCTCCTTCTCTGTCGACCCACCACCACAAAGCCTTCCCCAGTTACACCTAGCCAGCTCTGCTGTCCCTGTAGTTAAGTCCATTTGAGTCTAATAAATTCAATTAATTTTCCTTCTGCAGGCCGGTGTTTGTATGGTACTCTGTTGCTGTAGCCATAGCCTGTGAGCCCCAGAGAGCAAGAGTCCCAGCCCCCCCAAGTCCAGGCTCAGCAAGACTCTGCCTGTCAGTGTATCCAGGGCACGGGCCCCACTCACCCGCAGCAGCTCCTCTTCACCCTGCTCCTTCACGAACACCTCCTCCAGCTCTTGGTTGAGCCCCTCCAGGCTCCGGTGCAGGCAGGGGCTGAGTCGAAGGACAGGAGACCCTGAGGGGAAGCTGGGAGGGGATGCCTGAGGAGGAAGCAGATGAAGCACTCGCTGAAACCCACCAAGCCCCGACAGACGTCAGCTCTGACTGGGGGGTAATGGTCATGTTTACACAGCAAAACCACATAAGGACGATTTGGGGACAGTTACTAGTTGCAATAGGTCCAGTCATTGGGGGTTTTTCTAGAAGTTAGAGCTTTGAGAGGTCTGGAGTACGTTTGTAAAGGAGGTAGGAGCATCACGGCCTCAATTGTATAGGGGATGAGGGTGGAGGAGAGAGAAATTCACAACAGTAGGAAGGTCATCCAATGTCATTTACCAGGCCCAAGTTTGCACTAAAGCTTCGCCTGGGCACCCACGTGGCCACAGGGCATGCGGTGTGGGAGGGCTCACGTGCTGTTCAACCTGAGATGTTCTGCCCACGTGGGGGGGTGCAGAGGGAGGGTGCCATGGAGGAGAACAAAGGGGAGAGGGCTGGGGTGGGGACATACCCTCAGTGTTCCCCGCACAGCATGGTCCCCTTGGAGTGGAGAGCCCCGCTCCTTCTCTTTCCCACTGCGGCTCAGCTTTGTCCTCTGCAGTTGTTGCTTCAACTTGGTAATCTGGTGGCCCAGAGAGAGGGAGAGGGTGGCAGGTGAAGCAAAGCAGAAGTGCCCTGGGTCCTTCCTCCCAGGCATGGCTCCCCCCAGATGCCCACGAGGGACATGGCAGTTGATCTTCCATCTCAAACTACCTCAGTGGTGTTCAAAACTGTGATGACAGGTTCATCAGG
Organism: Miniopterus natalensis; assembly: GCF_054644295.1. Lineage (NCBI taxonomy): Eukaryota > Metazoa > Chordata > Mammalia > Chiroptera > Miniopteridae > Miniopterus > Miniopterus natalensis. The sequence goes on from NC_142097.1 coordinate 27,350,022, forward strand.
CAAGCGGGGTACCTTATCAACTAGATGACTTGATTTTTTTAATTACCATGTATTCCACAGATGGATCAGTTACCAAAAAATTTTAAAATACACAACACTGAAACCATTTTTGTCTTTCACAGATTCTGAAGGCACAGAATACTACTCTATTAATAGAAATGGCAAATGATGTTTTTGAATCCACTTTCCAAAGTACACTCACAGTCATCTCAAAGGGCCCGGGCCCAGGAAGGATGGAAGGATTTCCCCCCATTTTAAAGCAGATTGCACTGAGCAAGGAGCATGTTCTCCAGAGGGAATATCAGATTTTGTCCCAACTTCCATTTCCTGTAACAATTATGGATTATCATCAACAATTTTGAGTATTATCCCTGTTACATTTGGGATTCTGGACCTACTTGCCTCGGCTGGCAAACGCTCAGGAGAAGCCGAGCTATTTAAATATGGGCCTAAATTAAATGGAATTGGGAGGGGTAGATCATGCAATATATGACTACTGACAAAAAGAAAGTGCTTTTAGACTTGCTATTGGGGATCATTCGACCATGGCTCCAAGCTTAGTGTAAATAACTTGCTAACTCTGATAATTACAAACTTTAAATACTCTGTATTTTCCACTAGCCTTAAACACTTCATATTTTTTCTCTGTTCTTGCAACCAAGAAGGCAGAAGTAAGTCCCCCGGAAAGGAGTCAAGGGTGACTCCTAGCAAGCTGGGCCATCAGGGGCTGCCCCACGGCATGGCAGACAGAACTGGTTTGGGAGCCTTGGAATTCCAGTCTGTGGCTTTCTCTACTCACCCTCGATGACTGGAACCCTCTTGAGAGAAAAGGCGGGCCAGGAAAAAGTGCTTGGGAATACTAACTATTGGTTTCTTCTTTTAAAACTAAGGCCGGAGGAATAGCTAAGTAGGACATGGAGCTGGGGCTTTTTAGTTTCTAAGAAGTCACTCCCTATCTTCCTCCAGCCTCTAAACCACTTATTTGGATCCAACCTCAAAGTAAAGTGAGAACAATGGTGGTTGCCACCCTGCGCTTGGCTGCTGTAGTCACCGGCCAAGCCCCTGCTGGCAGGAGGGTCTTGGCTCCAAAGGCCTGGCCACCAGGAGGCTGAGAGGCAGGTGCGAAGGAGTCATCTCATTAGGAAAAGACTAGGTAGAGGCAAGTGAGAATGGAAGTGTGAGTCCACTTTGGAGCAGGTGCATCCACGGTGCTGGGGTAGACAAGAGGCAGCTGCTGTGGTCAGGAAGTCAAAGAAGACAGTTACCTCTTTGCGGTGGTCTGTGCTGCCCCAGGACGCTGAGCGCTTGTGTGTACAGGAGCTGGCCCGCTCTCCTTCAAGCTCTTGCCAGGACAGGGGGGTCTGCAGGGAGAAGAACCCAGTGAGACAGCACAGCTTCTCAGGCAGGCTCAGGGGAAGCAGACACAGTCTCCTGGACAGAGGCAGCGGGTCTTTAAAGTCTTCTCTCATCTGCTCATCAACGTCCTCAACACTATCGGCCTCTTACTCTTTCAGACTTCTCCACCTGACTTCCTCTTTCCCCATCACCTTCCTCCAGGAAACCTTCCATGATGAGCCAGTAAGGCCAACCTGCTGTCTACTCTCTTATGATTTTACACATGGATGACAGGCCCAGCTGTCAGATGCTCCCCAACAGTGAGCACAAGCATTTCCCTCCCTATCCCCACCAGCTCCAAAGAGCGCGGGCTCAGAGACCCACTGGCATCCTTGATTCTCGTGCCCTCTGTGTGCCCAGCTCAGGCCCAGGTTCCCGGGAACCTAATGAAAACAAGTTATTAGATAGGAATCATTAATTGGTAAAGCAGAAAAAAGGCCAACAGAGATCCCCCTCCCTCCATCCCCGACTGAAGCAAGAGACGGCTGTGCAGTGTGGTGCCTCAAGCTGGTTCTGTGAATTCCCCCTGTACACAGAGTGCTAGGAGCCCTCCTGAATATGCAGGGGAGGGGACATTTTCAGAAAGGAGGGAGCCAGGATTCTGAACTCAGCTCTGACTCCTGACCTCTCTTTGCTTTATCACAGCTCCTTCTCCTGGGCCCTGCTCTGCCCCTCGTGAGAACAGGGTTGTCAGTCTGCTGGCTTCCCTCCCACAGAAGACAGAGTTGGCCCAAGAGGGAGGCAGGGGGAGTGTGTAGACCCACTTCCTGAGCCCCCACCCAAGGGAGGAAGCTGTTGGCTCTAAGCAGGAGGCAGGAGGACAAGATCCCTCCCCACTACCAACATCTCTATTTCCATTCCAAGGGAGGGGCCCAAGGGGGAATGCGCCAGTGGAACCAGTTCCTCTCTAAGTTCTTTGCATAAGCTGCCAAAACCATGAGGGCCTGGGAACCGTCTCCTACAACAGATCTGCTGACCTCCCTGGAGAGGTTGCAGCAAACAGAAAGGGGGAGGAAAAGAGAGAAAAACCCAACAACTCAACACCCAACAGCTGCTAAGAAGAGCTCGTCAGGGGCAGTCTGAGCAGGACTGTGGGAGCAGTCCGCCCTGTGTGACAGCTGCAGTGGGAGGGGCCGCTTGGGGCTGAGGCTCCTTGGCTCTTCCTTCTCCCAGCTGCCCACCCATCAGGGCCTTTGCTGGGCTGTGCGACACAGCTAGGGTGAGGCAACTGCCCTACTTTCCTTCCCTGAGGCTAGTACCACAGGGAGACTATCAGAGATCCATTCCCCCACAATCCCCTCCTTTAGGAAAAAGGCAGGCAGCACATCCTTCTGGCCCATGCCCCAAAGCCCTTGAGGTGAAGCTGGCTGACAGTCTATAGAAACCAAGCAGCTGTCTACTTCCAAATGCCTACATCTCTCTAAACCAGAGCTGGCAGACAGAACCTCAGAAAAGGCTGCTGCATAGACTGAAAAGTGAGGAGGAAATCCACGTCTCTCAGCCCCCTCAGCCCAGTGGATACATGAACGCTCCTCCTTCCAGGGCTCCAAAGCCAACCCCATAGATGACTAGCTCGCCTAATCAAAGTGCTGAGTCCCACGCTAGCCTGTTGCCCCTGGAAAGGTGGCAGAGGCTATGGAGGAGGGATGACAAAGGCTAAGGTGATGAGTCCATTTCCTTTCCTCCAGGAAGATAACTATACTCACAGGTGGGTGGTGAGAGGTAAAAACAGCCACATTCAGGCTGTCACCAGTTCCCCTAACATCTCTGGCAAACTCTTCAACTGCCTTCTTTCTTCTGAGATATGTGAGGGGGTGGAAGACGAAATGTAGGCTCGTGCTGGAGTTTAGAAAGGATGTGAAAATTCATGGCAGGGAGAATCATCTCTCTCAATCCATTTTACACCCTGCTGTCTGCTCTGCATCGTCTTCCATCAACCACTGCTTACTCTGTGTAAACTGTGCTACCAAGGCCATCGCTTTGTCTCAATACTTGGCCCTGGCTGTAGATATTGTAGTGTCACCCTCCTTCCCATGGGCTCTTCTCTCATATTTGACTCTCTGTCCTAACCAAGCAAACTCAGCTCCTTTTTGTTATTCGTACATTCAACAAATAGCTACTGAATGCAAACTGTGTGTCAGGTAGTACTCCAGGTGCTGGGGACACCATGATGCACAAAGCAACAAAAATCCTCACCCTCTTTGAGTTTACATTCTAGCTGGGGACATTCTAGCTCTTCGAGTTTCAACAATGATAAGTACTAAAGAGAAAAGTATACCCAAAAAAGGGGTTGGGAATGCTGGGGTGGGGGTGGGGGTGGGGGTGTGTTGGGGGGACAGACATGATTCTAAATGTCCAGAGGTCTTCAATGAGAAGGTAATGTCTGAAGAAAAATATGAAGGAGATGAGGGAGCAAGCCACGTAAGAATGATCCAGACAGAGGGAACAGCAAGTGCAAAGGCCCTGAGGCAGGAGCGAGCCCAGTGTGTTTAAGAATGAGGAGGAGGTCAGTGTGGCTAGAGCAGAGGAGGTCAGGGGCATGGCAGTAGAAATGAGGTCAGCAGGTGTGTCAGATTGAAAAATGGTCTCCCAAAGTATCACTGGAACCCGTAAACATTACCTTAGGTGGTAAGATTATTTTGGGTTATCTGGGTGGGCCTTAAATACCATTACAAATGTTCATATGAGAGAGGAAAAGAGAGAGACAGCAGGAGGTTAGACACACAGAGAAGAAAAGGCGATGTGCCCATGGAGGCAGAAATTAGAGTGATGTGGCCACAAGCCAAAGAATGCTGGCAGCCACCAGAAGCTGGAAGATGCAAAGAACGGATCTCCCAGAGAGGCTCTGGAGAAAGTGTAGCTCTGCCAACACCTTGATCTTGGCCCAGTGAAATGGAATTTGGACTTCTGGCATCCGGAACTGTGAGAGAATAAATTTTTGTTGTTTTAAATCACTAAGTTTAAGGTGATTTGTTACAGCAGCTTTGGGTACCTAATACACTAAGTTATGCTATGTTTGAAGCTGTTTACATGCTGACCTTCAGTGTTCTTAAGGCAGGCATGGGCATAAGTGTGGTCTTCGGTGCCTCCAACTGAACTGGGAGCACCAAGAGTGGGGACAATGCCCTGCCCCTTATTTTCAGTGCCCCTGGGTAGACAGGCCCTTCTTCCTCTAGGTCTCACCACAGAGGTCTGGGCCAATGTCTCCTTGGAGCACAGAGGAGTCACAGCTATTGAAGGCTTCGCCCCTGTTGTGCCTTCAAAGAGTCACCCTTTATGGCACAACAGGGGCCAAGCCATGCTGCATGACAGCACTGTAAGTAGTCATTCCAGATGATCCTTTAGAAGCAGAGTAGAGCTTGAGCTCAGCAGGCCAAAGTCATGTTTGTCAAAGGGACTCATGCAATGGAACAGATCTGTTTGAAGGCCCTGGCCAGTGGGGAACAGCTGAAGGAAAAGCAGGGCTATTTACTAGCCATGAGCGGCATCAGCCAACTGTGCAGATGATGCTCGGATTATGCAAAACTGAATGTGGGTTGGACCAAGGAAGCCTTGCCTGGGGTTCTGGGATCCCAGAGCAACATGTGGAAGGATAACTGGGCATGGGGACGGGGGAGAGATTTCCAAAGAGCAGCCTGATAGGACAAGGCAGGGGCCAGATGGAACTGAAAATCTCCCAACTACAGCCTGTTTCTCTGCCCCTAACCCAACTAAGTTTCTACCTGGATTCTGAGACAGGAAAAGTCTAGTCGTGTTGTCTCCTGTGATGTTGGCAGAGCCCAGCTGGGCCCTGGGAACATAACCCAGCATGCCTGTGCAAAGGCACAGGGCAGCATGGTGCCTGGCATGGTACAGATGGTCAGTAACTATGTGGTGAAATGAAACCCAGCAGGGAATCAGCTCCCCGGGACTCTGGCCAGAAAAGGACAGGAAAGACTCTGAGGGAGGTCTGCCGGCCAACTCTGAGAACTCTGGCTGCAGGTGGCCAAGACCACCATCTCTGGCCCTACAGTGACTAGGCAACCCTCACATTTTCCATCGTGAACGATTTTCAAACACTCTGTGCTGTTGTCACACCATATGCTGAACAACTGGTCCTGCTCAGCAGTTTGGAAAATAGGCGCTGTGCCCAGGCCCCCACACCCACAAAGGAAGACCCATGATGGGCAAACTGAATTGTGTGTCATCACTAAATGCAGAGGCACTGGCTTGGGAAAAGGAGGAAGACGCTACACACGTAGGACAAGTCACAGAAAGGGAAGTCTTCCCCAAAAAAGCACGTCACTCCTGCCTCCAGCCTGCAAGCCACTCCATGAGGTTTGTCAAGGACTTAAGCTATTTTTTTTCCCAAAGGGTAAGTCAGGCCTAAAGAAAAAAGTCTGTCACAGAGGCTTCCCCACCCCACCTGGAGCAGGCAGAGGATGTGGGGCTGGGGATGAATAGAAGAGGGGCAGAGGGCGGGGCAGAGGCACGGCAGGTACCCAGGGTCCCATCTGTCTGCAGGATGAGAACACCAGTAGGGGAACTTTGCTCAAACAGTTGTGCCAGCTGTGGTGAGACCACTTCCTCCCTCCAGAAGGGTGCAAGAAGACAAATGCTTTGCACAGCAAGAGGAGAGAGGGGTGACCGCAACTGGCATGTGGTGCCATCACCGCCCTGGCACCAGCCCAGTCGCTAGGACAGGCTAACCCAAAGCACTTGGCGTCCAGTTCTGGTTTACCAGCTGACCGGAAGAGTAGTCCACACAGGGGAAAACATATTCAGATTGATCTGGAGAATCCTGACAAAGGCCTCCAGGTGATGGTGACTCTACACAGAGGCCCTCCTCATCCTCCCTGGCTGGCCACTCTGTGTCCAGCTCCTGCTGCATCTGAGCTCTTCCTTGTACTAACCAGGCTGGTCTCTGGGACACCTGGTCATCCCTCTCCCATTGCTCGTCCTGCCTCAGAACATGCAGCAGCTCCAAAGCACTCCTTCCCCAATTACCACATTCAGACCTCCTCTCCTTCCTAGAACAACCAACTTCCCAAATGAGATCCATCCACCTCTCTTCTTCCCCTGCCCCAAATATTTGGGTAACTCAGCTCTCCACATCAGACTGTAAATTGCCTGCCTAAGAGCTTAAAACACAGCTAAGCCCAGGGAGGGAATCCTGGGGCTGTTGGCAACCTGCTATATTTGAGGACGGAGAGCTTTTCACTCCATCTTTTGCCTGAGGATGCAGCATGCCTATCTAAATGGCAGGTGTTTTGTGCTTGCTGCCCAGGTCTGAAATTTGCCTGGAATGGGTAGGGCCCTTGCTTGCTTGCTCTAGGGGTTCAGAGAGGGGAGTTGTACAATGGCTCCCTGCCTTCACTACAAGGCAGGCCCCAGGAATGCCAGGGCTCCAAACAAATACTCTGGCTACAGGCTCTGGAGTGGGGGACAGTGAGAGGTGCAGGGGGGAAGCAAAGAGCATAGAAGAGAAGGCCAGCCAGAACAGTGGATGTACTATACTGGTGTGGCTGGAAGAGAAAGGGCAGAAGGTGAGGTAGGGGTGGGAAGAGGCCCCACTGCGCTCAGAAGAATTAGGCTAAGATAGGGCATCAATCTATTTATTTTTAACAATTTAAAAGCTCTCAAGGACTTTGGTAGATCACACATCCCTACCCTTCCCCACACTCCCTAGTATCTCCCCAATAAAAACTCTCCCTCATCTTCAGTCTGTTCTGGGGGATATCCAGTAAGGGAGATGCCAGGAGAGCCTCAGGTCGTCATGGTGTAATATCAGTGTGGAAGAAGGTAGCTTGTGCCAGGCCAGGGGACTCAAGCAGGAATTTGAATGGTGCCCAAAACCTAGAAGCAGAAAATTCCCAGAAGGCCAGGAATGAAAGATGGGCAGAGTACATACTTTGGTTTGGACCTCTACATTGATCAGAATTCTCCCACCTCCTGACTGCAGCCACAATATTGACAGGTTGCTAAGAGTTCCTCGAGGGCTGGAGCCCATCCCGGGGAAAGAGGAAAGCTGCACAGCTCGGCCTTGCCAGACCCATGGAGGCGCATCGCTGACCTCTGTCTTGCCGTGGCAAGAAGCCCAGACTTGTTATATAAAAGATCTGGCCTGCAGCTGGAGCCTGAGCAGCAACACACAGCCTAGAGCCCATGCCTCTAAATCTGGCCAGGGAACATCTGAGGCCAACCCTGCCCTGAGTTGACAAAGAGAATGCTATGTGAGGAGTGGGATGGAGGCTTCCTAGAAGGCTGACAGCCGGAAATGACAGCGACAGGCTACCTGGCAGCCTGCTGCCCGACAAAGAGGGATGCAATCATGAGCTTACACATGTGAAACAATCTCAAGTCTCCTCCTCCAGGAAGCCCTCCTTGACTACATACATTATTTGGGCCAAACACTCCTCTCAAAAGAGAAGGGGCGGGGGGAGTGCTCCAGGCCTATGAAGGGGAAGAATATCATACTTGCCCTTTTCCAAGGGTACGGGGAACAACAGTGCCCAGGGCTCCCAGGAAGTAGACCTGCTCTGTCTGCTACCTGGAGTGTGTTTTCCCTTCACATTCTGTTCATAGATCTAAAGAGGGCCATTGGTTTCAACTGTGGTAAATTCCTGTAGGGTCAAGGTAGGGTATTCCCATGAGAATTCCCCTCCTCTAAAGTGTGCCAGGCATTTGGCCCCACTCATCCCTTGGCTGGCTGTTCACTGGCCTTCATGGAACTGGCATCCAGGCTCGCAGAGGCCAAACCTTCTCATTTCCTTATTCACTGCAACATGCCAAGAACGGCACTGGGCACTCAGACTTTCACTAAAAACATTGGAAAATGGATCTCGTTAAAATAAATAAAAGGAAGGGACTGATGTGATGTGCTCAGATGAGGAGGTAGGGTGAAGTGAGCACACAAAACACTCTCACATTTGGCCATCACCCCACCTACAGGCAGGCAGAGTGGGCAAAGGAAGAGCCAACTTGCCCAGTGTCCCCCAGGACGTTGCTTTGCCTCTGAGCCCATATCTTTCTTCCCGAGGACAACTCATTTGTTCTGAAGTTGAACAGAAGTGGGTTTAAACTGCATCAAAAAGGGAGAAGATTTGACTCTTAACAACGCAACTGCTAAGACTGTTGAAGTCCTGACTCAGATGAAGAAGGACCTTCGTGTAGTTTCACAGATGATTTCTTGCTCAGGCTAACACCACCTTATTCAAACACTAACAAATGGACTCGCTGATCCATGGCCATTCCTTCCAAGCTTACGATTCTTACCAAAAAGACTGTGGTGGAGAAGATGAGGGGACCTGGGCTCCATAGGGCTCTAGTGGGTCCACTGAGGTCCCAGACTGGGCTGCTGGCTAGGGATGAATTCTCCATTCCCTGAGAGCCCTCCCCTCCTATCGCTCCAGTGGGGTCTATCCTGGCTCAGCACACTTTTTGGCCACCTCCTCCAGCTGTCTGGGGAACGTGAACACAACTGAACGTCAGCCCCAGTTTAATTTTAGCAAGGTAAATCTCATTTTTTAAAACCTAGAATAAATTCCAAAATCAACTCTTGCTTACCCACATATGGATACTCAAGTCAAACTGAAAAAACCAGATTGACTTCTCTCCCACCAGTCAGAAGGAATACAAACTCATTTTTGTGTAAGTTTACAAAGAAAACTGAGCTGGTAAACATTAGATGATAAAAAGCCACATGGTGAAAATGTACGGCCAAAACCCAGGATAATTTCAAGGACTAAGAGTTGGTACGTAGACCAAAGCCCCCTTCCCCCTTCCCCCATCCTCATATCCCTTATCTAGTTAGGAGAGAGTATTACCTGAGTGGCCTTGTCATTGGTACAGCAGGTGAAGGCCCCATCAGCATCTCGTGGCCACTGGCCCAGAAGGTACGAGCTGAGGATGGTGTCCAGGGAGAATGTACGTCGGACCTGGGGTGGCTGAGGTCTACACACTGGCTTTTCTGGGGCCACCGAACACGGGACGCTGGCTGCAAGAGAGCACAGCACACCCCTTGACATCAGCATGGTGGAAAGAGGCATGTAAATCAACCTTCTCTCTTCTCGGAAGCCTTACCTAACTACCACCTCTTCACCTGCATCCACCCCCTCCTAAAGGAATTTGAAGCTGCCCATAAAAGCACATATAGTCTGCGGAGAGCTCGCCTGACTTAACCAGCTGGCTGTTATCATTGGAAACAATTGACACTATTTTACTTTGGACTGGGGTGACTTTATATACATGTCCTCCATCTTTTTCCTGTTCCTAATAGACTATGAACTGTGAACTCTGAGGCCTCCATACTGAGTTTTCTGAGAGCAGGACTGTTTCTCATCGTTAGAGAAGGAACTCTAAGTGGACAAAAACCAAATTTTCTTCCATCTTTTATCTCTTGCCCTTCTCCCTCCCTCCAGCACTTATTGCAGGGCTCCTAAGCACTGCACAAATTCAACCAACTAACTGAAGGACTCTTTATACTTCCCTCAGAGTTGGTTAGCCCCAGGGAACCTAGGTGCCTGGGACAACAAGAATGATATAATAACAACTTTCAACTATCCAGGCTGAAGAGTCAGCTTAGGGAAATACCCAAGTCTTTTGGTTCTCTCCTCTATCTCAGACTTCTGGCTAAATGAGACAAAAATATAGCAATCATAAATGAATTCACTTTATTTTTACCTGGGCTAAAGCTTTTTGGGAGAAGGTAAAAGTTGAGACTGTTGATAGCAAGTAAGGTTCTGGAATCATCTGTAAGTTTCAATCTGAGTGGACCGTGTTTTCCATGGCCACATTCAGAACACTCTACTGAATTAAGATCTATAAGGCTCTTTCCTTTAAACAGAGCAAAATGCTTTTGCATCTGTACTAATCCCTTGATAATTCGTGTGTGCATTAAGCACAGTAAAAGGAACTGAGGATTGTAGGTATAAATAAACTTGAAGAGCTTTACATTAAAAAAGACACTAACAGGTTGACAGTTCCTCAAAAAGTTAAAACATAGAATTATCATGTGATCCAGCAATTCCGCTTCTAGGTATATTTACAAAGAATTGAAAGTGGGGTCTCAAAGAGATATTTGTACACTCATGTCCATAGCAGCATTACTCACAATAAACAGAAGGTGGAAACAACCCAAGTGTTCATCGATAGATGAGTGGATAAACAAAATGTGGTATATACATGCAATGAAATATTAGTTTCAAAAAGAAATGGAATTCTGTCATATGCTACAATATGGATGAAACTCCCAACACTATGTTAAGTGAAATAAAAGACACAAAAGGGCAAATATTGTATGATTCCACTTACATGAGGTGCCTAGAATAGGCAAATTCATAGGGAGAGAGAATAGAATAGAGGTCACCAGGGACTTAGGGGGAGAAAGGATTAGGGCGTTATTGTTTAATGGGCACCGAATTTCCGCTTGAGATAATAAATATGTTCTGGAAATGGACTGTAATGATGGTTACACAACACTGTGAATGTGTTGAATACCACTGAATTGTAAAGATAAAAAATGGTTAAGTGGTAAATTTAACAATACTATCTACCTATGTTCTCCAGATCCATTTAAGTGTTTACATATTTTGACATAGTTGTATGCAATATGAAATGTACTACATTGTGTTCTAGCTTGTTCTATCCATTTCATATGCCCATTTCTGAGCATCAAAATTCACGTATTTGTCTTTTTTTTTCTTTCTTATTTGTCATTTTTAATGACTACACAATATTCCAGCAGGTAGATATAAAGTAGTTTGCTTAGCCATTCCCATATTATTGGACTCTTCAGATATCATAAATAATACAGCATGGACAACTTTTAGTCTCAGTTTTTATCTAATTCTTGGCATAGTTTAAGTCATCTCCCTTTGCAATCATGAAATATGTGCTAATTTTTAAAAAATTAAAAATGATTTGTTAATTTAAAAAGTAGTAAGTATGAATTGTATTAAAGTCAAGATTAACAAAAATATAAACAAAAGAAAAAAATCCACAACTCCAAATGCCCAGAGACAACCACTGATAATACTATGAGATAGTATACTTGTAGGCTTTGCCTTCTGCATGTCTGTTTATGCTTTAAAATAAAAGATGATATCATACTGTATATATCATTTTGCAATTTTTTTGGCCTTATATCATAAACACCTTTCCAAATCAATGTATACTGACCTATAAAACATTCCTTTAAATAATCTTAACATTACTATTGAAACTCTTCAAAGACCCTCTTTCAAAGATGGTAATCAAAGGCCACATGTTCTGGTCCCACCTACCTGTCCTTATACTTCATTCCTCTTCAAAGTCTCTATGTCCTGCACAAACTACACCACATACTGTTTCCCACCCATGTCCGGGTCCTTCTCTTCTCTGAGGTTTTGCACATGTGCCCAGGGTTGAAATCTCATCAGCCCACCAAGGCCAGCCTCCCCTTTTGTCTCCATCTGCCCCCAGGAAGGAATGTCTCAGGATTTTCTGATTTCCTCTAGCACTTTGTACCCTTCTAGTACTTACCAACCTCTCTCTTGGACCATGGTATTTGTAACTCCTAGAGAGTAAACAACCTGTGGCCAAGAACTGTCTCTAATTTATCTTTGTACCCCTCCCAGTGCCTAGAGCACAGGGCTAGTGATTGGAAGGTGCCTAAGTAATTGCCTAAAATAAAAAAACTCTTACTGTAAGGGTAAACTTGCTCTAATTATACCATGGATTCTAAGTTTGTCTGCACATCCATGCACAACCCACTCCCCAGGAGTAAAGCCCCCAGAGCTGCTTGTCTCTTTCCCCCCGAAGCTCAGAAAGGCCCAACCTCTTTCTTTCCCATCCTGCACCTTGTTGACCAGTAGTAAATAAATGACAGACTGGATTCAGTCCCAACTTCACCTCCTACACTAGGTTTTCAATCATTCAGCTTCCTATCACTCATTTTCCTATTCTGCACTTAAGGTCAAAAAGCAGCAATCAGATATTTCTGGGAGCTTCTGACCTACGTCAGCAGCCAAGTCAGACACCAAAATGCTGTTGCCCTCCTACACTGTCTTTAAAAGCCCAATGCTGAGGTGGGGGCTCTGGAAAAGCAAGTTTGCAAGATTACATGACATAGAAGCAAAGAAACAGGTGGGAAACAGATGAGCAAGAGACTGGCATAAAGGTCAGAAAGCCACAATCCTAATGGCTGTGTCATCCCTGTGTGAAGGGAAAGGGCTGTGACTCCAGGGCTGAGAAAGAAGCAATGGGAAGAAAAGATTTCTTGGAGACACTTCCCCAGTCTCCCGGCAGAAGTTGTTATCTGTGCTCCTCTGTATTTATATAGTACTCAAGATTTGCCCCATCCACAAAGTTCGCTCTGTGTGTAATCTCCTATTCTTCTACCAGCTCTCAAAGGTGCTAGGGAAAGACTGGTCAAGAAATCAAGGCACAGAGAAGCCCAGTCTCAGATTGGACTCAGTCACCCAGCAAGTCAGAGGCAGTTTTAGATCTAAATCTAAGCCTCCTCCCTCCCATGTCAATTCACTGGGGCCGGGGGCCCTCTTGCATGAGGAACACCCTCTGAGGCTGCTGGGACACCTGCCTGGGCACCTGGAGGAAGGACTGCCTCTTTAGCTCCTTTTCAGGGAAGGAGATGACAGGTCTGACCTGGGGGTCTGCAATGACCTTTTTTGGTTTGGGGGTTTGGTTTTTTTGGGCTTTTTTAAGTCTTTGAAAGCTGGAGTAAAGCATTCTGCTATCTCCCAGGGACAATTTAAACCACACTCATATCAGTTCCCATTACCCTTCATATCCCATCCATTCACGAGCTATAGCAGAATTCCAATCTCAAGGGCAGTCAGATGCGGTACTTTACTCCCAGTACTCAATCGGCTAGGGAGGACCCAGAGTCCTGGAATTTGATGTGAGACTCCAACCACCCATTTTGGTCAAATCTACATGCTTTCTGGCCACCTCTGACCAAAGTTATTCACAAAGACTCTGAGGACTTCATGGGTCCTGACTTACTCCTCCATATACCAAAAACAAAACAAAACCATAAATACACATACACACATGAGGGAGGGGGGGAGGCAGGGAGGAAGGGGGTAAGAGATAGGAAAGGGCATGGGGAAAAACCAAGCACCCTAATCCAGACCCAGCAGCCTTGGACCTCCTCTACTTTGCTAGGTCTATAAGGATCTCACCACAGCTTGAGTCTAACTAGAGGACTTGCCTCAGTTTCTTTTCCTTAAATGAGACAGCTGGGCCTCAGCCCTATTTCTACAGTGACCACATCCTAGTGCAGGGTGTTGGCACAGCTCCTAGCCAGCCACAAGATGACAGAGTTACCTTCTGTCTCAGAGCCCTCAGCAAGGACCTCTCCCCTCCTAAACCCCCAAATTCTTGGCATGTCCCGGCCCCTTGAAAGAGACCATAAAGTGCCATGCTTCCTTCATGCCCCCAAAATAAGGGAGAAGAGAACTTAAAAAATTAGATTTTGATGGGGGAGGGGTCTACCATTTATTTAAAAAACCTCATCCCAAATGGTTTGGGGAACATCTGCTAATTTGGGCACCAAAATTGATCAAGGGCTAAACCAAGGTATCAAATTTTCCCCAAATGCAACACCAACTAAAGCTAAAATCAGGCATGCTTTGTTCCATCCTTGAAGGGGCCACAGGCTGGAGCAGTGTGCCCCACACCCGAATATCTGAGGCTTCAGGTGGGAGGGATCTAGTTCTGACTGCAGCTCTGTCCTCACTGTGGTGTAACTGCAGCCAACACCACACAACCTCCCTGGGCCTGCTCTCCCATCTGGCAAGCAGGAGCACAATCTGGCCTAAATTCCCTCTTAGGGATGTTGTAAAAAACAGAGGATGAGATGTTTTAGTCTTCATTAGCTAGATTAGGTCAAATCAATTGTCACTTAATCCTTCCCCACACCACAATCCTTTAGGATTGAAGGTGGGGGTGAGGGAGCCTAGAAAAAGGAGGCTACCCAGAAAAGACAGCAGAGTAGGTCCTCCTCACCACTATCCCCAGGTACGGTGCACATCTGCAGTGTCAAAGCCGTTCCCTTTACCAGGGCCAGTCTAACCCAGCATGGACACCACCTTGAACAAATGGTGCAGGGGTGGAAATAAAACTGCCTGTAGATGTGGGCATCAGCAGCTGTGGGTCAGCACTCAAGTTGTGCTACCCACTGAGACCTACTTCAGTTAGGAACATTCCCTAAGAAATCTCACAAGTGAGTGTAGTTGAAATAGGGACTCAGGAGCTTATCCCTCATGGGCATACTGGAAGGATCTGGGGAGTGGGATTTGCTCTGCAACTGTGTGCTTATGATTAAAAGAAGAGAAGCACTGAAAAGTCACAACGGTTGCTTGTGGTTGGAAGATGAACTGGTTTCATTTCTGGAAAGTACCCCTCTCAGATTTGGGAAACGGGGAGGAAAGTAAGGCAATCGGCTCTCCTATCTGAGAAGAGACGCCCATATCATGACAGGCCATGACAAAGCAGCAGGCTGCCGGGGCACTGGCTGGGTGGCTGCGGGAGGGTGGAGTGTCCTGTTTACAGCACTGTGGGGTATTATCGGCCCATCGCATGCAGCAGCCTCCGCGGCCCAACCACCTGGCGAAGCACCCTGGCACGGGGCCAGGCCATTTCACCGTGTAGCTGATCAGTGGCGGATGCTTTGGTTCTTGGGCAACGGCAAATGGAAAAAACAAAACAAACCGGCACACACCGGAGATAAGAAGCCTTAGTGCTATCTTCCAGAGCCACTTGGCCCTGTCTCCCAACTGCTGCATTTTTATGGCTTTGGGAAGAGGGGGCTCTGAGTGCAGAGGACCAGCAGTCAAGTGTCTGTACACTGGGGGACAGTCATTAGGGAGGAGAGCACACAAACTGCAGATAAGACACTGAACCAAGAGTGGCCGGCAGGGGCCTGGCACACCACAGGGGACTGATTGCTTCAGCAAGCAGATTTTGAGAGCCCACCACAATCCAGCTCTGTGATAAGCACTGGTGGTACATGAGGAGGAGAAGCTGCTAACAAGGTTGATACAATCCCTGAGCAACCGAAGGCACCCCAGCCAACGCCTCTTCAGAAAGATCACAAAGTTGTCTCTGCTGTTCTTTTCTATCCCTGGCTGGAAATCAGCTCAGGCCTGACCTCACCAGCAAACTCCAATTCCTGGTACCCGAAGGAGGATGGTGACAGTTTGTAGAAGGGCAAGAAGGGGTCAGGGGAAGGAGGAAGGCAGTAGATGTCACAGGAAGTGAGGTGTCTGTGGCTGCCCTTCTCAACTTGGCCAGAGATGGACTGTGGGGTGGAGGCTTAGTAGCTTATGAGAAGTCAGGCCCTGGCTGAGCATCTAGGGGGACTAGTTCACTTATTTTACTCTCATGCAGGAGAGAAGCCTGGGAAATGAGACAAGGCTACACTCCACCCATCCTCCATTAGCCTGAAACCTAGTGATCCCAAAATACCCAAGGAGTACAGAAAGAAGAAGAGAAAGGCAGCCAACGAGACCTCACACATGGCAAGAGCTCAACAACTAGCAGGTCCAACAAACAAGTTATGAGTCACTTTCTCATGTTGTTGGGCTTTGAAACATTATTAGTGCTTGTCTTCTCGCCTCCCCTCTTAAAGAGAAAATAACTCCTATTTATAACAAAAACTGTACATATGTTGGAGGAAATAAGAAAATGCAGATGAACTAAAACTGAAAAATAAAACCATGCATGCCCCCACTCAGAGATCACCGCTGTGCACATCTTCCCTGGTCTCTCTTCAGGCACATATGGATGCAAATATAGTTTTAATAAAATGAGATCACATTATACATATTTTTCTACAATCTGCTTTTTTCAGTCCCTGATCTTCACTTAGGAAGAACAAGCAGGCTGGGGCAGGGCACATGGTATGCACATGGAGGGAGCAGGCTCTGCCCTGTCCCGTCTCCTAGATGTGATGCAGAGATTTGGGGGGGGATGTTAATCTGAAGAGGAGCAAAGTAAAACAGGGATTCAGAATTTCTAAGCATTTCCCCTATAACAGAGTTGCAATAAATAGGGGAAGTCCCTCCTAGCAGTTTCATAGGGATTATTTTTCCAATTCAGTACATGTGCTGGGATTAAACAGTGCAGGCAGTCTTCTGAGCCCTCTGTGCTCCAGCACCGCTTAACTGCTTAACTTAGGGACATGTGGGTTTTGGAGGGAAGTTGCGGTCAAACCGAAATCCCTAATATGACTGTACAAGAGTTAGAAGCCCTCCTTGGAAAGCCCAAGGAGACCCCATCCATCCCAGCTGGGAAAATTAAACTTGGGCCCTTGAATACTACTTTCAACACCAAGCAATAGCTCGTTTTAACCATAATGGGGAGAAGAAACTAGATTAAAAAGGAAGAAGAAATAAACAGTAACACCACATTTCCCTTACCAAGAAGGTTTACCTAACGAGAAAAGAGTGACGAGATTTATATATGCATGAAAAACTTCTCAGGCAGGCCCTCAATTAATTACTGACTCCATAGTTAAGTGTGTAGCTCAAATGAAAGCATTTCTGGCTACATGTCTGACTCCCCCGGGTGCAGACCACATCTATAGGCAGCTGGAAAGAAGGGCCAGGACAAAGCCATCTGGAGATGTCATTGTGGGGGGAAAATAAGGAATACACTAACTCTTCATCATCAGCAGAGAGGAGAAGGGTGATCCGTGTGTGTGTGTGTGTGTGTGTGTAAAGAGCTGACAGCAGTCACTTAGACATTTTGTTCCATTCTCAAGAAGCTGCAGTTAGAAAAGGAAGTAGGGTGAACTTTTCACCTTTTATCTGAATTCTCTGAAGAGTTCTGTAAGATTTCGACATTCTTAGAACAAAACAAAATACTAGCAACTACTGATTGGAGCAGGCTTTCCTTTCGAATCTACATGGCCTCTGCAAAAATAGCATAAATTGCGCAGTCTAGCCCTCTCTCCCTAAAAAAATAAAAATAAAAAAATCCTCACCCTGTAGTTATTTGGGAATGATGAATTTCTGGGTGGCCTATAAACCTTCAGTATAAATCCTTCAGTATAAATCCTTCAGTATAAATCCTTCAGTATCTCTACTTCTCACAATGACCTGATTGCTATCAAGTAGAAAAGAAATAACAGCATCCAGTCAGCTCTTAGTCTTTTAAGATAAATGTGATGAAGAACCAGAGATTGAGATGGTTCATCTACAACACACACTGTGATGGGGCAATTGTGATGGAAACTATACCCTGATTTCTGTTCTGAATGTGTGCACCCCATACACTCTCATGAATTCTTCTCTGGGAATGTATGAAGAGGGGGCAGAGCTCCCAAGTGTTACAGATGGGGGGCCCATGACATGCCCTCATCTAGAGAGGTGAGCTGACTTCTCCAGTGCTACACAGCAAATTGAGACGCAGGTCTTTTTCCCTGATCAAAAACTTCTGAAACTACATTTCCCACACTTGCGTTTCATTCTCAGACTCAACTGCCATATGATTGCCTTGGTCCAGGCACCACTCAGAAGGGTCTTGTTCCTTCGCCTTGCTAGGAACCAGGATGATCATACATACCTGGGTCTCGGGAACATTGCTTTACCCCCCGGCATGTTGGGCGAGGAATGGAAGACAGTCAAGATGTGAGGGATCCCTTTTCTAGTGAGAAAAGTGGAAAGCAAGTGAAAGCAAAGGAAATAAGAATAGAATTACAGATAACTTTCAAATAGTCAACATAATTTTTCCTTTGTGAACCAACATGACTTATTTTTAGCTTCATCCAGCCTGCTTTCTCCCTGACCTCAACCAAACTTCTAGACAGCAATGTATGTGTAAGCAACTGATACTCAATTCGTATCAGTCCCAGACACACAAAATACTTAGACTTGGACAGAATGTGATGGCCCTGTTTTGTCGCCTTCCCCCCCAATGATTCCAACCTCCCCCCATTTTTTTATTCTCCTTCTGAACTGTTCATGTCAATACTTACATCCCTTAGTGTTAATTCAGAACTCGCTTTATAGGCCTCCCAATAATATCTCAGTCAGGAAGAGTCAGCAATGGACACCAGAACTACTGGGAGAAAGGTTGTGAGGCACAGAATATTTACATAATGCCACAGTATCACCCCATAAACCACTTATTAAGAGAACAATAGTTTTAATATTATTTTTAATATACTTTCACAATGGGAAATTTGGTAATCACCACCTCTGGTGATCAAACTTAGCTAGTAATGGACATTCTGTGCCTCCTAAAGTGATAGAATATGAAGTACACAACTTCACCCCTGAAATGCTCTTGCCCAAAATGTTTTATCTGAATCGAATCAGGCCCCAGACC
Source organism: Miniopterus natalensis (assembly GCF_054644295.1). Classification (NCBI taxonomy): domain Eukaryota; kingdom Metazoa; phylum Chordata; class Mammalia; order Chiroptera; family Miniopteridae; genus Miniopterus; species Miniopterus natalensis. The sequence continues at coordinate 27,368,730 of NC_142097.1, forward strand.
TAATTCCTCATTTGCATGAAAGTACAGGGGATAGGGGAACAAGTTAAATGCCACCATGAGGAAACAGGAAAACCGAGAATGTGGGACAACTAGAAGACAAATGGTCCACACTCTTCAAGTCATTTAAAAAACAAACACATAAACAAAAAACAGGTGGGAGTATAGTTCTAGACAGACTTGTATGGACTATGGACCTATAGATCATTTCTTTAGTGTAATAATATTATTATGAATGCCCTTATTCTCAGGAGATGCCACTGAAGTAAAGGGCGAAGTGTCATGATATTTGCAACTTATTTTCAAATAGTTTACCAAAAAAGCACTTACGGATGCACGTATGCATGTACGTCTAGACATATATATGCGTAATACACAAAAGGAGAGAAGAGAGATAATTGTGGCTAAAAGTTATCGATGAGTCTGGGTGAAGAATAAATTAGTATGCATTGTGCTTTTCTGTAGGTTTGAAATTTTTCCAAAATGAAGTTGTGAGTGGGGGAAAATGGCTTAATTTTGGAAGAGAGGAATTCAGTTCACTCCCCAGCAAGGATCTGAACCCTTTAGAATTCCAATCTTGGCAGGTTGTAGTCAAACTCACTCGGGTCACTGCTCTGGATTTCTAATTTGGGGAAAGAGAAGATGGGCGAGAAGAAATGAAACTGAATGAGGCTTAATCTGAGGCAAGGAATTGAAAGATGTAAATCAGAACAAGGTAGAATAAAGATACTAAGTGAAGGAGACTTGAAACCATATTAAGAAGTGTCCTGTCATCCCAGAAGCAAGAGCAAGACTGGGGGCAGAACTAAGGGGTTCCTATAGGTCCAGAGACACAGTTGAAGCTGGATATAATCTCATGTAGGCCCAGTCAAGTTACCCCTGGGCAGTCACTTGCCATTATTGCTCTTCGAAAGGAATGTAGAAACCAGATAGATTCTAGGGAAGATGGATAAAAATGGCTAAAGGAAAGGTAGGTAGACTCCAGGAGGAAGGTGAAATGAATTAGAATTTATCAGTCTTCTGTGTGGGTGCAAAAATAAAGGGCAGTAAAAAGACTTTAGTTAGGAGAGTCTAGCTAGGTAAAAGGAAGAACTTGCTCATCAGAACTGAATGAGGGAGGCTGTAAAATCTATCCAAGAACAACTCCAGGAAGAGATAATTATATGCTCCCAGATGTCTCAATGTTCACCCAGGAAGGCAGGACATTGTATCAGAACAGTCTGAGTCTCTACTAATTCTAGAATTCCCCAACTATTAAAGGGTAAATAAGAGATGCTTCTTGAACAATTCAGCTAAATTGAAAGCTCAGAGTCCATGCTGTTATCTGGGGCAAAATAAGTTAAGGGGAGAGAAAAGGCACAAAGTCAAAGGGAGACTTGCCTCACCCAGGCTGATCAGACAGCTGTGTTGCTGGCTCCCAGATGATCTCTCCCACCTCCTCCCCCAAGCAGGAGATTATAAATAGTGCTCAATTTACCTGTGGCAAGCCACAGGCAGGTCTGGTCACATGACTGGGCCAGCTGGGAGTAAACACCCCATAGACATCAGCGCTCAGAGGGCAGGTTTGCTCACTTGCTACACCTCACTAGTTTGGAATCTGTCAGGACCTCTGCTTTTATCCCTGACTGGTTCATTTTGCTCAGGGCTGTGGGAGGGAGCAGGGCTATAGGGAGCAATTGCTCAGTTCTGTTCCTCAGGGCCAGAAAGGAACAGTCACAGAATCTGCTTTGCCTTCAGGGTCTAAATCATATTAATCACTCTGCTCAACCCTTACAGCCCTGAAAAGCTATGTGGACCATTTAGTCCCACCTGCAGAAAGTCTTCTCTGGTTATCTCCATCTCCTTATTAAAGTTCTACTCTGTGTCCCCAGCTTCAAAGAGGAGATACCCAAGAGACCACTACACTCCATCTAGTGGTTCCCTACCTAGCCTCTGACATTCTGGAACTGACCCAGCCTGACCTCAACTCAGTGGCAAACTCCCAGGCTGTGTCCTATGGGTGGAAAAACCCCAAAGTGTGCTGGACAACCTTCAGCCCCTGCTCTGAAGCCCTGGCCTTGCCAGTTGTTCAGATCACCCAAGGGAGGCTCAAAGGTTGTGTAGAGGCTCCAGGGGAACCCTAGCCTGAAAAGCACGATTAGATGGCCCCTCCAAAGAGAGCCTTGAAGAGCCTGACACCGGTAAAATTTGACCTACCACCAGTATATGACTGACCACTGATGACTTCATATCAGAAGGATGCTTGTCAGCTCACCTCACCACGTGTGCTTCCAGTCACTGAAGTGACACCATCTTCCTTGTATAAGATGGGCTTTCATTCTTATCTTAAATCAAGAGCTGCTTAACAATGTCATCCTCTTTTATAAGTCAGGTAAAGAAAAGGCTTATCCTCCTGAAGCAAAAAGGAAATAGTTTGGAATGTTAATTACTAAGACGTCCTATCCATGCCTCTAAGAACTGAAAGGAAAAGACTCAGTTGTCACGGTCACCTCTAAGCAGACAGCTCTGGCCATTTGCGCAGCTGCTCTAACACAGACCTCTAAGCTGCAGACAACCCAACGGGTTGTCCTCTTCTGCATCATGCCCTGATTCTGGATGCCCATCTACCCAGCACTGATTTGGGGTAGGAAAGAGCCAAGAAGAATCTCAGAGAATGGTGGGGACAGCAGATAAAACTTGGTAACTGCCTAAGGGACAACAATCTAAGTATGTAAGCTGGGTAATAATATAGTAAATGTTCATGGGTCTATTTTACATAACTGGCTGGAGCCCATGAAAAAAATCCTTTGATGCCAACTCAGCCACAGTCTCACGGCTCTAGGGTAGCTGCAGGGAGACATTTTAGATAAAGGACACACACTAAAGCTAGAGACTTTTTAAAACCTGCTTTTTCTATGTTAAGAAACAGAGGACGCATTTACTTACCCCAATTCTGAAAACTAGAGGAAATATCAGTAAGCAAAAATGTCAGGAATAGTTCCAGTGCCTTCAAGGAGCACAGATGGATGTCTAAAATGTGGTTTGGTGTGAGAGAAGAGGGGTGGGAAATAAAGATCGGTGTCTGAACCTCTAACTCAGTCTACCTAGCAGTCATTACCAGACCCACCCCTCCTTAGGCCCTGTAGTATGTGGAAGGTTTCATTGACTAAGAGTGAGACTTCCCTTTGTGTGTGAAGTTGTAACTCCTGTCCACTTAGTAAGACATTCTGCAATAAACCGTACAGACACCCTCTCTCAGGTTTCCTGTACATTCACAAGGCAGTCGGTACAACAAACCAACTGGTACACAGCTGAGAAAGCTGTCTGGCTCAGGCCCATAACCTGGCATCACTTTCTAACCCAAATTCAACTCTTTTCCCCCTCAGATCTCTACTATAAAAATGCGAAGTAGTATACTCCATGGCTCTGGTGCAAGAGAACCTTCTGATTTCATGTATTTTAAGGAATGAAGAGAGTACAGTGAATAGCAGAGTAAGAGCATTTCTTAGAATAAGGAAGCAGTTTTCCCCAGAAGGTACCTGGAACTCTGAATATGCTCAGTGCGCCTCAGCAAACTGCTGCAACCCTGCCAATACCTCTGCTGGATCAGTGTGGGGAATGGACTGGGCTCGGACACACAGCAGCAGGCACCCATTCGTTCTCAGGTTCTGATGCCGACCTTGTTCAGCTTGAGTAGTAAGGACAAGCCTACTGTAACAGTCAATACCTGGACCCAAATCCTGCCTCTGCCCCAATGTGCTACATGAACTCAGATGAGTCACTGACTCCTTTGGGCTTCAGTTGTTCCCTCTGTTAAATGGGGAGGATAGGAGATGTTATGAGGATGGTAGAAGAAAACTTCTACCATGGTTCAAATTAGTTTCTAGCATATGTTCATTTTTTAAACTTTTTACTCAGAAATGACTTCAAACTTATAGATGCAAGAACAAGAATAGCACACAGAACACCCATATAACCTTTACCCAGGCCCGCCTATTGTTAAATATTTGCCCCACGTGCTTTGTCATTTGCTTTCTTTCATGTGCACTTTTTCTCACATACATACACACTCTTCCACATTCACACTCGACACACACACATTCACCCCCAAGACACACATTCAGATACACACACATGCCATCCTTTGTTGGGTTTCTGTGTGGTGTTCTATTTGAAAACAGTAAGAACGTATCAGAGGGTGGGAGGTTCAAAAGATGAAGAGAAAGCAAAAGGGGCCTTGCTACTTTCCACAGCTCTGCTCCTGCTCCCTGCCTCCAATGTATACAGCAAGCACTCAGGTGTTCTGGTTTAGAGATGAACTATTACGTGGACAGGGACCAGAAAAAGTACTTGTTACAGATGATAGTTGGTTACTCTTGTCTTTTTCTTTAAACAACAAAACCCACAAAAAACAACCACAAAGTATTTATATAAACCATGGAAATAGCTTTATTATACAGAATAATTTTTATAGTATTTGTTACAATGGGATTTTATTTCATAAAGTTGGGAAGTAACTGGTAAAGAAAGGTTCCACATAAGCATATGGTTATTAGAACATTCAAGAATTCTATACAGAATCTGGTTTTGTAGGAGGTAAGGAGGTAGAACTGCCCATAACCCTGTCGGGTGGGTTATGGCAAGCCAGGCAATTCTCTATGATACCAAGCTCCTAGATGGACTTTCTCCCAAATTCAAGTCCCCACTGTTCACCTTACTGGGCACATGCTTGTCTCAGAAAAGGCCGATCATGTATCACAATGACTCCAGTCCCAGTTAATCTAAAGCTAGGAGAGGGAGACATGCTCAGATAGAGCATGGCAGGGGCGTCAGAAGGTTTGCACAAGGGCTCCCCTACATTGAGGACTAAGTTGTCATCATGATGGAATGCAACCTGCACCTACCTCCCCCCCCCCCCCGCCAACATAGGAATGCACCACCCACATTTATTCCCAGTTGTTTTGGGGGGGGGGTTCCACATAGTCACACATAAGAAAGACACCCTTTTCCTATAAGCTCCATCTTAAGAGAATCTCCATATGACCTCTAGCTCGAGAACAATGATCATGACCCCACAGAGGCAGGAAAACCCTGCCTGCCTCCTGATCCCTACCTGTCTCTGGTTAGCTTCTCATTCCACATGGAAATTGCATATCTCCAACCAGTTGGAAACACTCAAAAGCTACCACCATATCACACATATAATGTAATAACCACCACCTTCCAAGTAGCCATACAAAGTAGATAGTCACTTATGGGGTGCTAAAGAAACAAACAGACTTCTTTGCAGCCCATTTTCCTTTCCAATTCTCTAGTTTGGTGAACTGCACAAATGACTTTTTGCTTCTGGAATACAGGTATACAAGCAGAAGGGAAACAAAGGCTGGGCATGTGCTGGGCAGGCAACAGAGGATGGGGGGGGGGGATTCACAGCAGGGTGTCCAGACTATGTGGGAAGAGCCCTGGGATCAGGAGCAAAACAGCATTCTTAGTCACATGATGGGCAAGTCACTTCCTTTCTGGGCCTCAGTTTCCTTATCTGCAATAACAACTAAATGCCACCTGCACCTGCAGGACTGTTGTGCGGATGAATGAGAAACATTCAAGTACCAACTATGAGCAACAAAGAGCTAAGCAAATGGTACACAGTTAAAACTAACGATCTATACTCTCCACTCCCCTGAGAAATACAGATGAATTTGGGGGCCTACCAGAGTTGGGGTTCACAAACTCTTCCTTTCCACAAGGCACCTGCTTTAGTCTTCTTCTGTGAACACAGAACAAGCCAGGATTTCGGTTCTAATAAGGAACAGTCAGGTGCTGCTCTCAGTATAAAGAGGCGCACCTACCCCATGGATGTGACTCACATCGCCCTCCTCTCCCCAATCTCTGAATCCAGACTACATAATACTGTGAAAGCTCTGGTTGCATCCCCTCTGTCATGCCAAATGCTATCCACCTCCACCCTCCACCCCAGTGTGTATGTCGTATCTGATGGGCATGAATTACAAAGACAATCCCAAACAGGGGCAATGTGGCAGGTTTTCAGCCAGCTTGCAGGTGTGGGGCAGGGAGCGCACGTGTTATCAACTGTGGTTCTCTCAAAGCCGAGTGGGCGATCAAACATGCACAGAGCACAGAAAACCCTTGAAGGGAAGGCAGTGTGTGGGGAAGAGGAGAGGGAAGAGCAGGTTAAGAGAAGCTGCCTTTCTTTCCTCCCAATCCCATTTTTATTCTTTTCAAAGTTACCCCCAGCTGAGCAGGTTTATAAACCATTCTGACTATGCCACCAGGCCTGTGGTTGACAGCTTTAAAGGTAGAGGAACACAGACTCCATGGATGACAGTGTTTGTGCCCAGGGGTTAGGGAATGATAATGAGCATTTCTTTCCAGCATTTCTCCTCATGATTGGAAAAAAGAAGGAGAAACAGCAGTGCCTTGTATCACAGGATGGCACCTGGCTTGAGAGGGGGGCTTCCAGCCTGATCACAACTCTGAAGCCACCCTAGAAGCCAACAGACAACTCTGCTCCCTGGCCTCTCACCCATATCCACATAAAGCCAGGTAGTCTGGCTTTTTTACAGAATCATTACAAAATCCTAAACATTGGCTGTTTCCATGGATCAACCTGGTAACTAACCACCCAAGTCACCCTCTGGCTTTAAGTATGTGGGGAAGAGAGTCTACAGGCCTAGCAATGACATCCATGGAAATGCCACGTCTTTGCCACCAGCTGGGCTTCAAGCCCAATGACCAGGATGAATAGGGGAACAGTGATTTAGAGAGAGAGAGAGAAGACTAATACTTGGGGGTGGGGGGCTTTTAAGTAGCTAAAGAGAGGTGTTATAAAGGGGCACAGTGTATGGGGACCAGAAGTGGGAAAAACCACTTCAAGCGAGCCTGGGGGGAAGTGTGGCTCACTCTCCCCACCCTTGTTGCCTTTCCAGCAACTCAATCCAACAAGTATTTATTGAGCACGGCACTCCCCATCTGCCCTGGCCCTCCCTCTGCAAAAACACTCAAATCTGTTCAAGCTGCAGGGTGAGTTCCATTGCACTTGAACTTGAAACATGAGGTGCCTACCTTTTAAAAAGGCAGGCACACAATTTCCAGCATGAGGCAGAAGGGACTAAAGAGATTTGAGAAAGTTACGGAATACAGCTGATCAGACAAGGCCACAGCAATGCCACTGCTGAAAGGAAGAGGAGGGAGTAAAAACTTAACCCTAGGAAGATGTCCAATTACAAAAAAAAGTCTACTCAAACCTGAGTAATTCTCTAACCCCACCTAACACTAAGTACAGGATTTCCTCAGCCTATGTCACCTCCAGCTTGCATTATTTTATTCACTTGTGGACATGTTATTTGCTTTTAGAGTTGTATATTTAATGCTACCTTTGTCTCTCAAAGAGGTTAGACCTCAAGGCTCTCCTGCATGTTTTCATTTAGGATCAGATGGTAAGTTATTCAGGTGGCGGAGCCTGTAGTAGATTAGACAATGCTTGTTAACAGTCGCCCCCCTCCCCCCCCACAAAACTACCCACCATTGGCAAAATAGGGAGCACAGTGTCAAAGAAGAGGCCTCCCAAACTTTTAACTCTGCACTGCCTAACACTGCATTCTCTAAGAAGTCATATTCAGTTCACCTCTGAGAGGGCCCCCTCTCCAATCATAGGCCTGCTGCTTCAGATCAACCAAAACCTTTTGAGGAGTCTTCTCAGGCCTCCCCCATCCTCCCTCCACCCCTTTCATTAGGGAGCTGGAAGCAAAATTGCTAATGTGCAGGCAGGGCTGAGCCCAAGGCACTCCATCCACCCCCAGTGTCAGCTGTCTGTGGCTCGTGAGCAGGGCAGGGTAAGTGTCTGTACACAGCCCTGACTGCAGTTCCAGGTTCCCCAGGGGCTGGAGTTAAAAGTTTTCCTATTATGAAATACTTTGATAGCATTCTTTTAAGTCTGTTAAAGCTATCCTTGATTGGCTGTGATGCTTTCACACAGCAAAAGTCAATTGAGGCTTATTTGAGCCCGAGGATAAACATTTAAATGACTCCAAGAAGGGCATTCAGCTTTGTAGTGACACTGAAGAACAGTGTGGAGGAGAGAGCAAAGTGCCAGGACGAGTTTTCAAAACCGGGAGGATTGGTGGGGACCAGAAACTGGAGGCCTGAGTATAAGTAGCCAGCTGTACAGAACTTCCCACCAACCAGCTGTTCCCACCAATGGCCCCTTCCCAAGCTCCCCACGACTGGAGAGGAACTGGAGCACAGATAATTTATAACTTCAAATATAATCCAAAACTCTTTTCTCTCTGAGATCAGCATTTGTTTTTGACCTAACAATGTGAATAGATTTGGCTAATGTTTGGTTAATTCATAACCCTGCAAACCAAATGATGGGAGCCCTCTGTGAAGATTCAATTCAGGCAGAGGTAGAAAGTTATCAGCTTTCCCACTCATCTTTCCTCTACTCCCACTCTTCCCTCCTCCCTCTTCTACTCATCTCAGAGGGGAGTAAAACTCATTCACCCACGAAGAGACTGTCCACTCTCACTAAACTAACTTGCTGGTGGGCACCCACCTTGGCTCGGAACTGGAAAGGAAACACAAAGTTTTCCCCTCCAGCCCCTTAAAAGGGCTCCAAACTGCCTGTGGAGTAAGCATTAGCCCAGATAAGTCTAGTAAAGCATGTGAGCTAGTGTCAAATAGCATTCGATATATAGTGTCACTAAGAACTCAAAACCAGACCTGGCCCTGGAAAGTGTCACACCCTAAAGTCTGAATCCTTTGGCACAAAGGCTCTCCCTGAGAGCTGTTAGAATCCAGAGGAAGCTCAGTTTCTAACAGTTCCATTAAGATCATGGGATAGTGTGGCCTTGGTGCCCATCACTCCATTCCATATAAACTAGCAGAAAATGCACGGAAAGTGTTCTCTGGCTATTAAATAGCCCACCAACCACTTTGGCAATACTCATATTTTGCAATCCTGCTTCAAATTTTCTAGAGATCTATCTATAACTGGAACCAGAGAGAATGATGTCTTCTTACCACCACACCCCACTATTGTTTTCACCCCTCCTCCACAGGCCTCAAATGGTTGAAAATATCCTAGCTCTACATTACATAAGTGGAGAACTTCCCATATATACAGTATTTTGGATAGCAAAGGATTATGAAGAACACATGGACCCACAGTCCTTTAGGTACCAAGGGATAAAGCAGTTAGGCACTGTGGCCCCCAATTTCAAGGATGCCCTTGCCGATGATAACATTTAAGAGTCAGATACTTCAGTAGTGCATTTTGCTGCCCAGGTGCCTGGTACCAGAAAAGCTGTCAAAAGCAAGTTAGCAGTGAGTGTCAGGCTGGGAAGTGCCTGGTATTTAATGCTTCCCAAACAGAAGCTGCCTCACTCAGGGTTTTCAAGGACAACTGCAGCTCTTAAAAGAGGTAAAGAAAATGCCCCCCCCCCCCCCCGCCTCCTCCACCCAAGATGGCTCTTTGGCATAGAAAAGTTGCACTCTATTCTAGTCTCCAGGTTGTTTCTGGCACCATGGTCCAAAAGGACCATGGTTTGATAAGGGCTTCCTCCCAGGGTCTCCCATAAGCAACCTCCTTTATGTGGTTCCACACCTATCTAAACACCCATCCCCCAAGAACTAAGTTTTCAAAGCATTGCAGGGAAAAAAGTTTAATAATTACCAACAGCATTGCTGATAACAATGCTGCCCTATATTCACTGACAAGACCATCCCATCCCGTAGAACCTAATCAACATTTAAAATAAACCCTTCCTATGTTCCTGTGGGGAAGCCAGTATTTTACGGCAGCCATGACTACTGCCAGCTCACAATGATCTGTTCAGAAAAATAAAAGGAAACAAGAAAAATCCAAAACAGGAGATAAGCCTAAAGTAATTTCCATCTGATTTTAAAATGTGCTCACTGCAGTTGTGAGTTGTTAGGTTTGCAAGGTGGGTAAGTGGGAAGAGGGTGGGAATTTGCCTAACAGTTAAGCTTTTATGTAAATCCAAATTAGTTTATGTCTACTGAACATATGCCACCTGAACACGGTGGGGATGGGCAGCCTGGATTCCCATGTGCTGATTTTCCACAAAGATTGAGAACTGACTGAAGCTGATAACCCCTTTGCTTTACCCCTAAAATATACGTGGGGACACAGGCTTGCTAGTTTTCTTTACCTCATTAGGATTTTCTGAGGAGATATATGCTACACACATTTGAAACTGATCTTAATATACGAAAAAGGGTCAGGAACACTGTTTAAGACAAGGATAGGCCAACTTTTGCTATTAAGTGCCAAGTAGTAGCAAATATTTTTGTCTTGCAGGGCAAATGGTCTATATCACAACTACTCAACTCTGTCATTGTTGTGCAAAAGAAGCAACAGACAATACCTAAATGAAGGAGCATGGCTGTATTCCCCTAAAACTTGATTTACAAAAATGGGCAGAGGTCTGGATTTGTCCAGTAGGCCCAAACTGCCAACCCCTGGTTTAAGAAGGGTCTGGTGGGCAGAGGAGGTAGAGAGGCAGCATTTGGCTCCCCCAGCACCCAGCTGGCTCCAGTGGAGAATTTGCAAAGCTGGATTAAACATTAGCTTCATTCTTGGGATATGGAGACAGAGACACTTAACAGGATAGGAAGGCTGGAATTCAAAACAATTTCACCTCTTAGTCCCATTTTGTCCATCATCAGTGGTCCTGGAAGAACATAAACATTAACAGCCTCCAAGAGATATAAGACACAAACGAGAATTTAATTAAAGGAGGAATTGCAGTAAGAAATTTATCTTGCTTTTCTATTACCCACTAGTGGCTCTTAGCTTTCTTAGAGTTGAGCTTTATTTTTCTCTCTGCTCTCTTCTGCCTTCCACATCCCTAGCCCAGGCTCATAAAATGAAGCCATTCCTTACTTTATGAAGACATCCCTTACGGATGAATGGCCACAGAAGGTAAACCCTGCTCTTTACTCCATAACCCTTTTACAAGGTCTAATATATCTTGTCAAGAACCCAACAGGGTATGTGGTCGAGAGATAACTGCACAGTGCTGAGCACTACATCACTTTGAGATGGGAAACAGAAACAGGGACGACACTTAATTGTTTCTGAAACCCAGTTCCAGCTCACCTGCCTTTTTAAACAGTTGGGTTTCAGAGCCCTGGTTTAAAAAGCTCATTTTAAAAGATGAGAGAATAAAAGTGCAAAGGGAGGCCCTGAAATTCTGAAACCTGCAGTACTGGTTTCAGACCAATATGAGTTTGCTCTTTGAAGCCTGAAAAGGCAATGGGCTCTGGCCAACAGTGCTCTCACCTTGGCTAGGTGGAAAGAGTAACAACAATATAAGCAGCAGCAAACGCTTTTATAGCACCTTCTATGGGCCAAGCACTATTACCTCATGTGAATCTCACGATGTTGATATTATTATTCACATTTTACAGATGAGGAAACTGAGGCACGGCAGTTAAGTAACTCCCTCCAAACCACAGAGCTACTAAATGGCAGGGCCTGGATTTGAAACCCAGGCATTCTGGCACCCAAAGCCATTCTCTTAAGGGTTTGTATCACATATGGCCTAGAGGAAACCACTTCTGCCACTTCTTAAGGCCAAATAATAGAAACAATCTGAACACACATAAAGGTTAAAAGTTAACATGCAGAAGACCTCATGCACTCCCAAACCAAAGGCCAGGTACATTCCCTTAGTATCCGGCCACGAAGGAGTCCCGAGGCTCAGGCCACTCTTTCCTTCTATCTTCCCTCTCTCCTGCCTCATTGAAAATCTACAGATAATCCCACTACACACTAAGTAAGTGCCTATTAATGCCTCTGGGATATTAACAGGTGAAGAAACAATCCATCAGCCCAATCCCTAAGCAAGAGACCACGCACCTTGGCCTAAATCATTTGACAGGTAATGTAGAACTCTAGTTTCCTATGTTTTTACCAGTGTCTTAGGGCCCCTGGCCCTATAAAAGGAACAGGCCCTGTAAAGAACCCAGTCATCCAAACCTACACTCATCTCCTTTCCACAGCATTCACCAGTGTTTGTCTTTTTAATATACACGCTATGGTAGACAGACTAGCTGCTCTTAAAATATTATGGCTAATCGATTTCCAGCTAGTACACAAGCAGGCTTTCTGTTGATTTCTACTAAAAGTGACTAAGGTCTGGTGCTTGCTGTTATACTAAGTTCCCTGGACTCCAAGAAGCCCAAACAAAACCAACAGGTTTGCAGTCTTGTGGTTTACTTTACAGCTCGCGATAGGCATGAGTTTGTCTAGGCATTGCTTTGCTCTACACCACCAGATTCTAGGCATACTTTTACTAGCTGGTCACCATCTTGCTACCAGATTTGACCAAGTTTCTGCATTCCAAGATGTAATGCTAACATTTACAATCAGGTCCAGATAGACTTGGCTTTCTACTTCGGAGACCCTCTTAATCCCATTCTTACCTAGAAGGCACTGTAGAAGCTATACTTTCAGGAGGGGGATGTCTAGCAACTAAGCTTAGTAGTCACATAAAGCTCAAGAAACTCTGGTTTACAGGCTGTCCTTAACTGTTAGATGGCAGGGACCATGACTTTTGTACATTTGATAGACTGAGGCTTTAGAAGTGTGCAATGATCTTTTCACATATGGTGTGAATCAAATGCAAGCCTCACTTTCAACTTATTGCCAACCTCTTTCTGCAAGTAGGTTCCTTTTCCTATTTCTAACTGCCTGCATTTGGGGTGGGGGTGGAGGTGGGCATCACAGCTTTGAGTATGAAAGTCAGGTAAGCTTACTCCTCCCTAGTTTCCCCACTCCCACATCAAGCCGCTATTAAGACACCGTTTCAGTGCTGTTCAGAAAGAGGGGGTACTTGCCACAAGGTACTTGATTGTAGCCCTCACCCCACTGCCACGTTGGCTGGCAATGCCCAGGACAAAACTCCCTTGCTGGGGAGAGGAGGAAAAGGCAGGGGGCAAACTACCCAGGTCTCGGTCGGTCCCTCGGTCCCTCCCTCCCTCCCTCTCTCTCTACCACACACACACACACGGAATGAGAGCCATATGAAGCAGCTCAATGATCTAGGAAGATACAACTTCTGGGACCAGAGGAATGTAGGGAATAGGAGGGGAGCGTTTATACGGTCGTCAAAGCAGTTAAACTAACTTATTCCAACGACTCAGATGAAATAAGCTCCAGGAGGCGGCATAAAGGGAAGAGCACGAAAAGTGGTGGGGAAAGGAACTCCAGAGCTGTAGAGCAGGATGCTGGGGCCAAACTCAAGTAGGAGAAGTAATGCATGGCTCCAGACGACTCTCCTCCATGCCCTTCCCCCTCCGCGTGCAGACGTCCCGCGCCCACCCTGCACAGGGCGCCCCCATCAGGCGCCACTCACTCCTTCCTCACACCTCGCTGCTATTCCGGCATCTTCCACTCACCCCCACACGACACCTTTGCCACTTTTCGGTTACGCCCCCAAAGCCAGCCTCCATCTGCCAGGTCCCTCCCCTCAGCTCCCGGCCCCCACACCCTGCACACTGTCCGGGCGGTGCACCCCGACTTCGGGGCTCCTCGCTCTCGCTCCCTCCGCCCTCTCAGGCTTTGCACGACCCCTTTTCCCTTCGCTCGCCCCAGTCCACTTTTCCCTCACACTTCTTCCCAAAACCCCTCCCCCCACCACGCGCCCCCCTCCCCCAACGGCTCCTCCCCCGGCACCCGCACCAGGCCCAGCTCACCTGCTCGGCCACCCCCGTCCCGGCGCTGGTGCGGCTGCTGCAGCTGGAAGGGGACCGTGGCCCTGAGCGGCTGCAGCCCAGCCCGGGGTGAGCCGACGAGGGCTGGGGGAGAGCAGCCCCGCCGGAGCCCCCCTGCCCCTCCGCGCCCCGGCCCCCAGGCACCTCCGCCTCTGCCGCCCGCTGCGGCCCCCGCCATCGCCCGCCCGCCTGCCTCGGCCCCACAGCAAGCCCCACACAGCCCCCCAACCCCCGTCGCGGATGCTTATCTGCCCTACGAAGCGGAGACCGGCCCCCTCAACCCGGAGCTCTCATTGGCCTACGGATTCCCAGGCCTCTCCTCCCAACCAATTCTTGGCTTGATCGTCCCTTCCCAGAGCATAATTGGTCAATATGCCTAGCGATCCAACCCCAAACCCCACCCCCATCCCACCCCGCCTGCTTTCGCACGTCCGAGGGGCCACTGATTGGTCAGCTCACAAGAGGGCTGGTTCTCCAGCTCCCCCAATGAGAAGACGCAGAAAAGGGGAGCGTCACACCCAGTCCCAGGTAGTATGCAAATACGATGTCACGTGACGTCAGACTGAGCGGGGGTGGGACCAGGCGTAAGATGGAATCAGGCTTTGAAATCATCATCGGGGGTAGGGAGGAGTGTCAGACTTTCAGCAGTTGAGTCCTCCCACGCACCCAGAAAGCGATAACTTCAAAAAGTATTACTTTTGTTTTCGTCTAAAAACAGTTTTGTACCCTCAGGATCTCAGTGCTGCTTTCAAGATCCAAAGAGTCTACAAGTTAATGCGGTTTGCACACATTTGCATGCGATTTGCATTATATTCCTGCACTTAATGGCTACCGTGCATCATGTGACACCCACATTTGTCTTTCTCCACGTTTCCAAGTTCGTACTTGGTGTTGGTCCTACCTAAAAAAAAATCCAAAAAAGAAAACTGCTAGCCTGGAAATTAAATTGAGACTGTAAAGGATCAGGAACTTCTCTTCAGAGTCGTCCATTTCAAGTCTCAGCAGACTGCAAGGAACAAAGTGACTGAAAAACTTGCCCAAATTTGCACAGTGACTCCATTCTAAATCCTGGTCTTCTCATTTCAATGCTCTCTGACCTACAAGTCAAAATGAGACTGGCTGGTCCCCAAAGGGAACATATGCAGTTGTGAAAATCACTTGCTAGAATATATATATGAAGACATTTGAGAAAGAAAACAGCACTTAAGTTACTATTAAAAATTATTACTCTTCAAAAGAAAAGAATTATTACACTTGATATTTATTAATCATTTTGTTCTATATATGGAAAAAGCGAAAGGCAATCAACCCTGGATTGTCTGCGATGAGGGACCATCCAAATAATTGGACAATTCCCTCCAGATTTATATTTAGCTATGAATTCTAATTTTGATCTTGCTACAAATTTATCTTTCTATTTCTGTTTTTGCCCAGTTTAATGTTAAAATAAAGATATTCCCTGAAGCCATACTAACTAATCAGTGAAAAGGAGGTAATCTGGGAGCATGCCACAAGGCAAGAAGAGGTCATTCTGGGATTAAATATTGAAAGCAGATAATATCCAAAGTGGAAATTCAAGAGCTGGTTGAATATTAAAATCAGCCTACATACACAGAACAAACTGAGGCAATGGAACACCCTGAAGAAAGGTTTTCTTTTCAGAGTGTACTCTTGCAGGTTTGAAGGATTTACTTCAAGAACTGACATTTGAAATCTTTTTTTATTGACTGGGAAATGCTGTACTCCTTTTCCACGAAGAAGACAACTTTACCAAAGGCAGATAGGAATGAACAAAAACTGGTGAACTGCGAAAAACTCAATTTTTATAAATTTAACTCAGTTTAAAACAACAACAAAAGAAGAAAAGCATGGTTTCTTATTACAGTGCAAGTAGGAAAACTGGGGCCCAAAAAGCTAAGTCCTTTTTATTCCTAGCTCAGATGTCTATGAGATTTTATTGGACCACCCTGCCTCACATCTTCATTAATAACAGTAATGGGCCCGGCCAGTGTGGTTCAGTTGGTTGAGCATGGTCCCATGCACCAGGAGGCCGCCAGTTCAATTCCCAGTCAGGGCACAGGCCCAGGTTGCAGGCTTGATCCCCAGTGGGGGACCCATAGGGGGCAGCCAATTGATGTTTCTCTCTCATCAGTGTTTCTCTCTCCCTCTCCCTTCCTGTTTCTGAAATCAGTAAAAAAATATATATATTTTGAAAAATAATAGTAATGGTATCAGCTACCATTCATTGAGTTCCTTTTTCCATGCCAGGTACATGTTAAGCACTGTGCATACATTATCTCATTTAATGCTCATGACCACACCCTATGAGATGAGTATTAGTTCTTCTTTATTGAGGCTTCAGAAAGAAATAACACGCACAAGCCCTGGCCAGGTAGCTCAGTTGGTTAGAGCATCATCCCAATACACCAAGGTTGTGGGTTCAATCAATCCCCAGTCAGGGCATACACAAGAATCAACCAATAAATGCATAAATAAGTAGAACAACAAATTGATGTTTCCCTCTCCCTCCCTTCCTCTCTTTCTCTAAAATCAATAAATTAAAAGAAGGAAGGAAGGAAGGAAGGAAGGAAGGAAGGAAGGAAGGAAGGAAGGAAGGAAGGAAGGAAGGAAGGAAATGCCCAAGTTTACTCAGGCATCCTGACTCCAGAGCTGAACTCCTAATCTTTATTCTTGTAAAACTTTCTTATGAACACAGAAGGATTACTATTTATATTTTATATAAAGAATCTCCAAAGATGCACATTTGGTTGAGATGTTAAACAGTTTTCTAGTACTTTATAGCTTTTACATATATCATCTCATTGAATTTTCACAATAGGCATTTAAGTTAGAAAATGCAGATATTGTCTCTATTTTACAGAAGGCTAGATGACTTGCCCAAGATCATCAACTTAGTAAATGACAGATCCAGGACATACATCCCAGGTCTTTTGACTCCAGATTCAAGTAGTTTCCCAACCAACTGCTAGCCCATTGGTCTGCCTGAGAGCCAAAGGGTGGGGTAGTTGATTTCTTGAAATCTTTTCTTGCCTTACAACTTATTCTATTATAGGACCCCTCAACATACAATTCTCAGGCAGTCTTAGGAGATGCTGAGTGATTTTTTTAAAATTGATTCTAGAGAGAGGAAGGGAGAAAGAAAGAGAGGGAGAAACATCAATGTGAGAGGAAAACATCCTCCTGCACACGCTCCAACTCTCAACCTGGGCATGTGCCCTGACTGAGAATCAAACCTGCCACCTTTTGGTGTACGGGACAACGCTCCAATTGAGCCACATGGGCTAGGGCTGAGTGATTTATTTTTTTTTTTAATTGTTTGAGCCATGCAGTGTGTTAGGGGTAAAAGCCCTGGAATTAAGAATCATGAGATACTTTGGGTGAGTGGCGCCCTTTCTTTATGCCAGAATCACCTTTGCTCCATCAACTTCACAGAGCTGTTATAAAGATAAAATGGCATATTATTGGACAGATGGAGAAAAGGATAATGTGGGTAGTTTCAAGGATATGGGATTTAAATTTTGTTCCAAAGCCAAGCTATGAGGAATTGAGGGCCTGGACAGTGGAAGAAGAGCCAATGGAGGTGGCATAGCTGAAGAATTGGATCTTCTGAGTCCAGAGAGTCCTGGTCCTTCCTGATAAGTTGCTGGCAAAAGGCACTAAAGATGACCTAGTTGGAGGAGTGAGAAGGCAGGCAGGCATAGGAGATCCCTGTCCTCTCCTTACCCAGGTATCATGCCAACCAGCTGTCTCTTATTGCTTTCTCTATCACTGATAGCTTCTGCTGGCATGGTCATGATGGGAGAATAGAGACTTCATTCTGAAGATCAACGCCTGTTCGTTTCCTCCAATAAAAGAAGCCATGGCTTGGGGAGGATGTGTGCTGCTAAGGGGAGATACCTTGCCTTACAAAGCATCTTCTAGCTTATAAGAATCCTTTGTCAGCATCCCCTGTCATCCTTATCAATACGACTGTCATTAACTTACTCATCACAAATTTATTGAAATGACCAGTTTGTGCCAGACACAGAACTAGGCGCTAGACAATAACGTTCAGAGACATGCTCTCTACCATGGAGTTCGCAGCCCAGCAAGCCCTGAAGCCTGTTTGCAGAAGTGGTACTAGGCTAGAGGCTATTCTGATCGAGACATGACCTGGTTCCTGCTATCAGGGACTTTGGATCAGAGGCAGGCACTCGAAAACATCAGAAGTGGAGTACTGCATATACCAATAAGTTGTTTTTCATCTATAGGAGAATTATTTACCTCAGTGGGTTCCAATAGCAAATGCTTACTTAGTCCTTGATCCCAGCCTGCTCTTGGGATGTCCATAGATGTCACGAGAAATGAGGATTCAAGGAACTGGAGTTATTTTTCCTACTGGTGTGTGTCAGAGGTATAGCCACCCCCCAAATGGTCCCTATAAGTCCGAGGGGTCTTAAAAGCTGTAGGAGACTGAGGGGCTACCAAGGATGAAAGGCTGTGGGGAGTGCTGGCAGATCAGAGGATCAGCAGGGAAGCCTTATCCTGCCGGCTACTGAATTAAGGGAAGGCTGGGGTTGTCATAGCCAAGAGAAGCTTTCCAGGTCTGAAGGCACTGTCTGGTCCTACTTCCAGGGCACCTGGACCCTCACCCTGTGCACTTATGGCACAATAACCAACAAGAATGGGAATTCCAAATCATCATTTTTGCCCTCCAAAATCTGATACTCAGTAGCAATTGTTCAGCAGAGAATAAAGAAGTTCTGATATTCCTTGGTACCTGGGGGACAGGACTTCCTGGTAAGTGTCTAAGTGCTTACGTCTTTGGCCCCTAGGGTTCCAAAATAATAAAACAGAAAATAAGATGACGCAGACACACAGTGTCTCTTGCCGACCTACCTCCTTTCCTCAGCTTCTGTCTGAAATGTCAGGCCTCGATCCTCAGGGAATCAGATCCTGAGGAAATGGGGTCAGAACTGAAGGAGCAGAGCAGCCTGAGAGGGATTGGGAAGGAGGGTTGAGGGAATGAATGAGGTTATGGGAACAGAGCAGGGAGGGGGCCTAGGCCTCAACACCTCTCCCATTCTAGTGGCCTCCCTGTCCCTATACCCCTACCCTCTTGCTCCCAAGGTAACCAGATGGCCTGGATTTGGGCCTGTGGTACTTTGTCTGACACATTTTGTCCCTTGCTGCAGCCCACCCACCACTTTCTGTCCTCTGGCTTAGCTATCTCACTTGTTCTTTCTCCCTCACTCACACTGGATGGCATTCGTTTCTTAACTCTTTTTTTCCTCTCTCTTCATGGGAATCAAATTTTCTTGCTAAATGGTGGCCTTTTGAAAATTAAGATTCCTCATCCCTGACAATAAAGGAGATGGTGGAAGTGTTAAAAAAATAAAGAGTAAATGTGGGATCAGAGATATCAACATTTTGGAACACTGGACCTAGTGGCACTCTGTGAAAAATACCAAAGTAGGGTGTTTTTTAAAGAACTGGAAGAGACATTAGAGACAATATATGATCTAGCCCCCTCATTTTGCAGATGGGGAAATGGATGCCCAGACAAGGCAAGGACTTTCCAGAGGCCACTCGGCAAATCAGAGGCAGAGCAGGAGCCCAGGGCTCCTGCATCCCATTCAGTGTTGCTCCGAAACATCAATAACTTTGAAAAGAATTTAGATGGAATACCGTTCAGCAATAAACTGAGACAAACTACTGGCTGCTACAATATGAATGGAACTTTAAAATATTATGCTAAGCGAAAGAAGCCAGATGCGAAAGACTACACATCGTGTGATTCCATTTATATGAAATGTTCAGAAGAGGCAAATTTATAGAGATAGAAAGTAGATGAGTGGTTGCCTAGGGTTGTGAGTGGGAGCAGGGACTGCCTGCAAACAGACACCAAGAAACTTTTAGGGGCGATGGAAATGATCTAAAATTGGAATAGTTGCACAACTCTATAAATATACTAAAAATCATAGAATTATACATATATAATTAGTAAATTTTATTGTATGTAACTTATGCCTCATTAAGGTATTTCCAAAAAGTAAAAAAGATTTATATATGTTTATGAATGGAAGATCTATGGTTTGTGGCAGATCCTGCTAATCTTTTAAGGGAATATCTCAGGAAACAAATATACCTACCCCCATGATATCCCTAAAAGGTCACTATGCAAGATGTAAGAGTTGGCTCTTTGGCATATGGAATACCAGGTTGGCATTTTTCAGTTTTTAAAACTGTCCTCCTCTCTAAAATATGTGTTTCCTGAGAAGAACAGGTGTGTCTTTGTCATCACTCTAATTACTACACCTAGCACACTGTGACCAGCATGCAGATGGTGCTTCACAAAAAATTCATTAAACTCGAGTTCTGCTGCATCATGTGATTATGGGTACCTTAGGGAACCATCTGGTTTCTAGAGCAGCACCTCGGTGGGAACAGTTTGCATCCCCCACGCCCGACTTTTTCAGACCCACTCAGAGATCAAAGACTCTGGAGAGGAGATGTTGGTTTACGTACATTCCCAGGGGACTGCATATAAACCAAAAGGTCCATTTGTCTCAGCCCCCTTTAGACTTCCCTCTTCTCCACCATTATTCCCATTTACCTTCTTCAAGTTGGCCTCAACAATGCAATTACCCCTGAGGCAAATAAACTACCATATTCTAAACACTCTCTATCTGATTCCAGTCCCTCTCCCTTCTCCTCACACCACACACCAAATCAGGCATCAAGTATCATTCCAATTTCAAAAACAGCCCTAGCCAGTTTGGCTCATTGGTTAAGAGCATCGGTTTGTTCGGACTGAAGTGGTTCTGGGTTCGATTCCAGCCAAGGGCACTTACCTGGGTTGCAAGCTGGATCCTTGCACTGGTAGGAGGCAACCAATTGATGTGTCTCTCACATCAATGTCTCTCTCTCTCCCCTCCACTCTCTCTCTGAAAAGCAATGGAAAAAATATCCTTGGGTGATGATTTAAAAAAAACACAACAAAAAACATTATAAATATAACATAAGGGACAAGTGATTTGAAAACTGGTCCGTAGTCTGATTTCCTTTAGATCCAGGGCATAGACTCCAGAGCTATTTTCAGAGCCAAAAATATTATCTCTAAAGGGCTTTTGTAATAATAAAGAACTGCAAAATATCACCACAGGTTCTTCCTCAGTTTTATTTTCTGTGCCTTGAAAATAAAGCTTTATGAGCTTTCCCCTCCCTGCAACGCCGTCTTCTTCACCATCTGCTTCAACTTCCAATTAGACCTCACTTCCTCCAATCATTCCTCAACTGACCTTGTGAGACACTAATGGTTCCCTAGGGACTCAGGTGTGCAGTTTGTTGCCCAATATTTAAGAGTACTAGCGTATGCCCAGCCATCATGGCTCAGCAGTTGAGCACCGACCTAGCATCCAGGAGATTGTGGTTCGATTCCCGGTCAGGGCACACGCCAGGGATGCGGGCTCCATCCCCAGCAGAGGGCGTGCAGGAGGCGGCCAATCAATGACTCTCATCATTGATATTTCTATCTCTCTCCCTCTCCCTGAAATCAATAAAAATATATATTTAAAAAAAAGAGTACTAGCTTATGGGTAGCTTTATTCCTGCTAAGTCATTTTATATCTGTTTGTCCTTTCTTCCCAATTTTGAGCAAAGGGACCCAGTTATTTTGGTATTTCTTGTCAGCAACTAGTGCAAGCCACTGCATTCAGTAATGTTGAGTCAAAGTTGGTTAAGTATTTGACTGTTCCTCCAGCTAATGTTTCTGGCCACTCCTCAAGCTTGAGGCCAGAAGTCCTGCAGACTGAAAGTAGGGAAGCTGCAGGTTTTGTGAGGTTTAATGGTTATATCATTTGGGGGTTCCTGTCTAAGTTAAAGAGTAAAACAATTATAGAATTAGGTACTAGGCCTTGGAAGGGTTCTGTGCAAGTGAGAGGTTCTGACACTTGAGTTGCATTAGCTTCATTGTAAATCTGTTTCTAACGGAAAGAATGAAGCCTGGTTATATCCTAGCCAAATCATCGACCCTGACTGAATTGTCTATTCCTGGTTTCTCTGGTGGATATCCTGTACCCAACACATTTATTCCAGTGGCTCTGGCTTGACAAAATGGCCTTGGCAGCCAAGTCTCTCTATCTAATAAAAAAGTCCCAAAGGGCTGGATTTACACTCCTCCCACTTAGTAACTGGGTGGCACATAGAATATTCCTCCTTTCAAAACAGGTGGTTTCTCCTGCTGTGTGAAGACCTGTACCCAATTCTGGAAGCCCCTGGTGGCTCATAGCCACAAGGAATTGTGTTGTTGTGCAGCGGAAGGGCCTGGAATGTTCCAGTACATTCCACTAGTGACCTCTGTGACCCCTGCTTCTATTCAGCTTGGGCAAAGGCCTGGTAGTCTACAAACTGGCCTGTATTCTGCTGGGGTAGGAAGCAGCTTGGCCATGCTTCTTCCATGCCACTTTGATAAAATCAGACAAGTTGGCATCTTCCCCGGAAGTCCCACCCAACAGCTCCATCCAATTCTCTGACCTCCTGGGTGTTTGCCCAGAATGTCAAGCCAGGGTTTAGATACCAACCCTAGAAATTTCTTGGCTCTATACACCCAATTCTGAATTCTTCCCCAGACAGACTAGAAATACTGGGATCCCTGAACCGGCGGTGGGTTCAGAATGCCCAAGGAAACTGTATCATCTGTAGAGACAGAAACCTCAGGGTCCCAGGAAGGAAGGAATGTAATCAGGATGCTACAGATCATCTGCCCCTGCTACACAGCATAGAAGAAAACTTCCACTTACTGGGCACTTACTATAGGCTAAGCAATTTGTACATATCATCTCATTTAATCCTCAGTCATAGTTATTATATCCTATACACTAGGTATAATTATCCCCATTTCACAGGCAAGAAAACAGGCTCAGAATGGTTAGAAAATCTGTTGAAGGTTATACAGCTAGGGGTGACCTGCTTTCACCTCTACTGTGTATAACTACCACTGGTGGTGGAGGGGGTGGGGCTCAGTGGACTAGGTGAGGGGGATGCAGATCCAGAGGTCCACTCTTCACCCAGAGGTTAAAGGTCAGAGGTAGGAAATACACACAAGACCCATCATACTATAACCTACTCCCCTGCCTTTCAGTCACTCCCCCAGCCCTAAACTCTAGAGCTCTTACTTTGTTTATATTGCAGGGGAGCAGTACTCAGAAATCATGGAGGTGAGTCTGGCAGGTTCCAGCTGTTCCTGGAGTGTGAGTCAAATATTTTTTTAAACGTTTCCTTGGCAAAAGCATGTCTGTCCTTCAGTGGACTAGTTAGCCTAGGACCAAATCACTCCCTTTCTCCAAGCTTCCTATCTCCCGGAAGGAGAGAGAGAGATGGGGGAGTTGGGGGATTTCCATTAAGAAGAAACCGGAGAAGATTAAAGGAGGCAGAAGGGTGGCGCTGCCCTTTAAGAAAGCCTGCCAGAGCTCCGGAGCTGGGACTCTTAAGAAACTTCTGTAGTGTGCCAGGTAAAGTGAGAAAGCTCTTCGTGGGGTCAAAAGAGAAGCTACAAGAGGAGGCCCCAGGGAAGACTTGGCAGAAGAAGGTGGGAAGGAGGTAAGAATCTATCCAGGACTGAAAGTGTGTGTTTAATTCTGAAACCACCAAAATAAAAAATAAAGGGGCTCACCCCTTGATTTTGTCTCCCCACCTCTGGGATGGGGCAGCCAAGTAAGGGGAACTCTTGCTGGACCATGCCCTCCGTTGCCAGAAAACTCTGGCTGCACTGCCTGCCCTGCCTGCCAGAGCCCTGCTGGAAAGAGTGACTGACCGCTGTGTTTGGTTGATAAATGGTGGGCACCCCTGCCTGCTGCCCATTCTCTCTTTTCTCCCTGCTTAGTTTGCAGTCTTCTCCCTGGCAGGGAGCCCCAGAGTAGGGGTGGGGGCAGAAGGGTCCTCCAAACAATATTTAATACTCAGTGATTTATGGGCAGCTGGGAGGGAAGGAGGGGAAACCGGAGAGGGGAAGCCCCTGGGACTAGTTTCCATGACGCATCAGCACACCATTGACAAGAGTCAAAAGTATTTTCCTGATGTCTATGCCTTTAGGTCCAGCTTTGGGGCAGATTCAGCCCTCACCTCTCCTGGGGCCCAAGATTCTAATACCATCTAGGATGAGACCAGGGGAACTGGCCGAATGAGACAAATAAACATACATCCAAATCCTTAGCCTTTTCCTTTGTTAATTCTCACCCGAGGATATTTTTTCCATTGATTCTAGAGAGAATGGAAGGGAGGGGAGAGAGAGGAGAGAGAGACACATCACCGGACCGTTCCCCCAAATGGGGCAGGGAACCTGCAAGCCAGGTACTGCCCTTGACTGGGAATGGAACCCAAGACCCTTCTGTGTGCAGGCCGCCTCTCTAACCACTGGGCCACGCTGGCCAGGGCCTTATTCTTTTCTGCAAGCCCCACAGTGCTGGGAGAGGGAAGAAATAAGTGAGGTTGAACAGCTCAATGGCTGTTTTTGGAGGATTTCTTTTTTTAATGTACAAGAATTCTTTTGAACCTCCCATGGCTCCAAGAAAAACTATGTGAAATGTCCCTGCTTAAGGGGCCAGGGGGTTAAGTGCCAGGGATGGAAGGCTAAATGCCAGGGGTGCTGGTTGTGGGGATTCTTGGGACTGGGGCTAATGGCCTCCCTGCTGCGGGCTCAGGAATACCAGGCCCTGGCTCTGGTTGCCCTGAGAGATGCAGCCATTTTTACTCGATTGAAGGGCACCACCTTCTGGGATTTTCCCTTTTCTGGTGAAAACCAGAGTGGAACAGGCCCAAAGGACCAACAGGGCATGTGCCCAAGAGTCTGGAGGGCACTGAAGGAGATAGCAATGTGAGGTAGGGTGAGACCCATGTTTTATATAGTTTAGAATCTGGGCCCTGCTGGTGGAAAGAAGGTTTTTTTTGTGAGAGTGTGTGGTAATTGCCCTTCACAAGGATGGCCTTGAAAGGTCAGGGGATGGGCCCTGAATAGCCCTAATGCCCCTGAAACAGTCTATTGTACAGCTATTGTCTATACACGTAAAGGAACCCTTCTTGGCCCTATTCAGGCTTTTCTCTGTGGTTTCCCAAGGGAATAGCTGCATACTACTTATCCCCAGAGCCAGTTCCTCCTTTAAGCTTCAGCAACAGAAGAGTTCAACTGCATTTCTTGAGTTCCTACTATGTGCCAGGCATCATGCTAGGTGCTGGGGATACAGAGGTAAATAATACATGGTCTCTTCTCTAGTAGTCCACAGTCTAGTTTTCAAAAGATTTCCCTTCATGCTGACTTTTTAAGATTTAGTTAGCATATCTTCATCTATCCCCTTCTATTCTCATGCACATGGATCATATTTTCAGCCTTCATCTTTCCACAATCTTTGAAATTTTGCCTCATCTGGTAACCTCCACTTTTCCTTTGACTGATTTAGCTGCCTTTTTCTGGATTCTCATATTGGGAGCTGAGTGACCAGAATTAGGCACTATATTTCATATATGAATGCCATGTGAATGTGTGCAAATGAAGAATCCAAATACTCACACAGACAAATGCATAATTACAAATAGAGAAAACTGCTGTGAAGGAAAGTATGGGGTGCTATAAAAGTGTAGAAATGGGCGGCCTTTATCTAATCTAGAAATTTCAGGAAAGAGTTCCCTGAGGAAATGACATTTGATCTGAGATATGAAGGATTAGTAGAAATAGGATAAAAATATGAAGAAAGAACATTCCAGGCAAAGTAAAGAGTATGTGCAAAGGTCCTGAGGTGGAAGGAACCATTGCACTCCTAAGGAATTGCAGGAAGGCCGATCAGGCTTCAGCACAGAGGATGAGGTTGTGTGGGATGGGCTGGAAAGTTAACCAGAGGACAGACCATGTAGGACACTGCAGGCCCAGTATGGATTTCAGTCTTTATCCTACAAAAGCACCTGGAGTCCTTACAGAAGAGCAGACAATGGCTCTCTTTCCCAGATTACTAATGCTGCTTTTACTTGTCTTGAAGGAGAACAGTAATGATGGTCTAAATTGCTAGGAACTTCCCCAGTGCCCTCACATGGTGTGGCTGGCACTGAGAAGGCCCAAAACTGATGAGCCAGCTCCAGCCTGGCAGTCCTTAGGTGAGGGATGGCCCCTGCCAGTGTAGACAGAGGGGTAGGGGCGGAGGGTGGGTGGAGTGCTTTGCCTGAGGTATCAGCTCCACAGTGACATTTGGAACAGCCCCAAGACTATGGCTCTTGTTCCTAGATAACTCTATCATGTGTATCCCCATTGAAATGGTCTGCTCACCCTGCCGCCCTTCCTATAGCAGCTGTGCTCCCCACCCAGTCTGGGGAAGGCCCTTGGATAAGAACTCTGACTCTGAGGTTTTGACCTGCTGAGTTCAGGCCTCTGTACTGTCTGGAACCATGTGTATTTACATATCCTTGATAGTTTTTCAGGGGTATTAATGGGAGCCATGGGAGAAGAGGGTTGTGATGGTTGGACTCCCCCTTTTCAAAGCCCATTCTTTGATTCTTAGTCCTGTGTTTGGAGAAAGTGGTTTGGTGTAGTGACATCTACTGGCAAGGCTAGGCAGGTAAGAAAATGACCAGATGCCTACTCATCCTCAGGTAGTTTCCAGACTAGTAAGAAAATCATTCTTAACCTCCCCCCGAGATTCGGTTGAGGTGAGTAACCTCATTTGGTTAGAGCAAGACTAAGAAGCCTAAGGTTGTGGATTTGGCCCATGTATGTGCTGGTTTGCCTTAAGTAGAGAAGTGTTTTCCCTAGTTATAGCGTGCACCCCTCACTTTGGCCAGTTGATTCACATCTGGGTACAGTTGTTATAAGGGAGACTGGGAAGCACTGTGAATGACTCAGAGGGAGCTGATCCTCACCACACGGTTCCTGGGAAAGTATCTCCTAACCCTGTTTATAAATGGGAGAATGCAGGGTCATTTTTCATCCTCCTAAAGTTGGCTGGTCTGGGAAATGTTTTTTCTGGGACTCAGCTCCTCTCAGGGAAAAAAAAGTGTCTACAGAACCATATTTGAGGTTTCTATTGTGGGCAAGAGTAACTACAGCTTTTAAAGTGGCCACTTGCCCTGGCTGGTGTGGCTCAGTTGGTTGAACGTAGTCCTGTGCACTAAAGGGTGGTCGGTTTGATTGCGGGTTCAGTTCCTGGTCAGGGCATATACCCAGGTTGCAGCGATTGATGTTTCTCTCTCTCTCCCTCTCCCTTCTTCTCTCTCTAAAATCAATAAAAATAGCCCTGGCTAGTGTTGTTCAGTGGGTAGAGCATAGGCCTGTGCATGGAAGGGTCTCGGGTTTGATTCCTGGTCAAGGGCACATACCTGGGTTGCAAGTTTGATCCCTGGCCCTAGGCAGGGAGCTTGTGGGGGGCAACACATTCATGTGTCTCTCTCACATCAATGTTTCTCTCTCTCTCCCCCTCCCTCTCTTCCTTCCTCTCTTTCTAAAAATTAATGGAAAAAATATCCTCAGATGAGGATTAACAAAAATAAGGAAATAAATAAAATCAATAAAGATATATTTAAAAAATAAAAAATAAAGTGGCCCCTCAACTCTTGCTGAGATCGGACATAACCTGCTTCCTCACTGTATCATCCATGTCATCCACACATTTTGGTCACAGTCTCATTCTATTTCTCAACAGCCCACATCCTTGACAAAGAGTTTACCACTGTAGGTAACTGGGAACCCAGAGTGAAAGTGAGGAGAAAATACTAGAGAAATCATCATGAAGCAGATGTTCTGCCTTCTCAGTGACGCGGGCACTGTAACTGAATGTAACTCAGACAAAGCATGCATCTATCTATTATCTATCTATCTATCTATCTATCTATCTATCTATCATCTATCTAATCATCTATCTATCTATCATCTATCTATCTATCTATCTATCTATCTATCTATCTATCTATCTATCTATCTATCTATCTATCATCATCTATCATCTCTCAAGCTTCAAGAAAGTCATCAAGACCCCAGTAGAAAAATGAGTAATGAACAGGATTTCATGGAAGAAGAAACAAAACTAGCAAATAAATACATGGAAGATTGAAGTATATCCTAACTACAAACAATATCAAAAGCACATTTGAGGTGCAGTTTTCATTTCTCCTAAAATTGCAAGATTTTATTAAGTGGTAACACTCAGTTCTGGGAACAATGTCTTAAAATTGGCACCCTTACACAATAGTGGTGACACTTTAAATGTGGGCAAATCTTTGGGGAAAGAAATAAAGCAATATATAACAGGTAGAAATAAAAGCAAGAGAGAGCTATCGATGTAGGCAAATACTGCAGCAATATCTGACATAAAAGACCCTCAATACCTGAAATACGTATGCCACAGTACCACAGGTAATGTCACACAGTGGTTACAATTACAGTTATGAAGACTATTAGAGAAACATGGGAAATGCTAAGAATGTGCGAAAAATATGACGTTTAATGTAAACAATGAATGTATCTATACAAAAATATGCACATGTAATAAAACATATACATGTGGAGAAAAATCAGAAGGCAATGTGTAAAAATTAAAAATAGCTTTGTGACAGCAATGAGATTAAGAATATCCTTTCTCAAAAAAATTATTTAGTGTTATTACACTGGGTTAATATTTGAAAAGGTGGAGGGGGTGGGGGCAGGTGAAAGTCATACTCCCACAGCCCTTTCCTATACATTCTTTGTCCTAAATCGACAGTTCTAAGAGGGGAAGGACCATGTCAGTTTATTCACATTGTGCACTCAGCTCCCAGCCCAATGCCTAGCACTTACCAGATGCTCAGTAAATATCTGTTGAATGAATAAATGAAAATGCCTGAAGTCTCAAAAGTCTCAACCCATGATGACTGGGTACATTCCATCCTGGGGAATAAAGAGGAATTTGGTTTTGTTGTAATTAAAAAATGAAGGCCCATCCATAATAGCAATTCCCTGGTCTTCTTGATAAGTGAATTTGGGAATGAAGAACCCAGGGAGAAACAGTCTGTTAAAGCAAACCCAATTACCACCCAGGAACATATGTTGCCCTGAGGCCTCTGCTGCCATAACAACATCATGTAACTATAACTACAGCCCTGGAGGGCTTTGGCCCTGTCAAATATGGAAAAAGATGTCTTCATCACAGCACAGCTTTGTGCTCAGATTGACTTCCCTAGGGACCTTGGATCAGGGAAGGGAGGTAGATAAGTGGAGGAAGAGGGGGGAGATGAAGGGCATGAGGAGGAGAACTGCTATTGAATCAGGAACAGAGTGGGGGTTTTTGTGTTGTTGTTTTTTTTTAGCAATTTTCAAAATGTGGTTATTTGACTGTTTAGTTTTAGTGGTTATTTATAACCCCAGCTGAAGAGGCAGTGAGCTGTGCCTGAGTCTGCTGGGATCAGTCCAACACTTTCCCCCAGGGTGGGGCTGGGAGTGGGTGGTGGGTAAGCGTGACACAAGAACCAAAGTAACAAATGTCCAAGAAGGTAAGAGAAGTTTCAGGCCACCTCTGGCAGGAGTCAAAAAGGAAGGACCATTAGTGACTGTGCTGACTCTATTTTTAAGGCAGCTCTAAAGCAAAAAGGTTTTAATATGAATTATGATCACATCAGCAACCTCTGAGGTTTTCTCAAAGGCTAACGATGAGGCCAATACTTGTCCTTAGAAGTTAGTGATTGGCCTGGCTACATTAGAATTGTCTTAAAAAGGACAAGGAGCACTTCCCCACCTCACAGGACAGTTATCTGCACACAGAGGATGCTGCTGTTCCTAACCCCTCCTAGGCCAAAAGGGAGGCTTAGAGGAAAGAGGATGGCTGGTTCTGTGCAAGTCTTTCCTAATGGAGCCAACACCTGGCAGTGGCCACCCCATTTACTGAGCCCTTTTAGATGCCAGGCAGCAAGGGAGAAGCTGGAGACAGCGTGGCCAGCCAGGCAAGGCTCCCAACCTCCAGGAGCTCTTGGGCCTTTGAAGCAAACAACGAACAACTACATTTTGTATTTGAAATCTGGTACCTATCATTTTACTGGCAGGGCGAGCATTTGAAAGGAAATTGAAGGATCTTTTAGGGAGTTCACAAATGTAGCTGAGGAGACAAGATACAGTTATAAGAAAGAAAATGCACAAGGGCATACCCAAAAGATTGCCCTCATGCCCCTGCCCTGTTCAGTTCTTCCTCAATTCTGGGTAAGGTTATTACAGCATTGTTGTAACCAGTCTACCTGCCTTGGGTCTCCCTGTCACTCTGCTTAGTGCCGCTCACAGCTTCCAGAGGGATCTTTAAACTGCAAATCTGATCCTGGGACTCCCCTGCTTAAAGTCCTTCAGAGATCTCCCATCACCTCCAGTACAGGTCCTTAGCAAGGCATTCAGAGCTCTGCATGAACTGGTTTCCCAAAACCATTCCTGCCTCAACTTTAGGCAACCACCCCAACTCCACCATGCCATTACCCAATATACAATGCTGTTCCCTTTGCATGGAAAGCCCTATTCTCCTTGTCCACTGCTAACTTATTTGTCACATGAAATTCCATTCTTATTTCACCTCTTCTATAAATCTTTTCCTAAACTCTCCAGACAAAACACTCCACTTCCTCCTCTGTACCACTTCTGAGCTTTCCCCATCCTTCTATTTTCCCATTAGTACTCTATAGTATTTTGGAACAATGAGCTCACTGACCTGGGGAAACACAGTGTTTTGTTCATATTGGTGTGACTCAATGCCTGGTATATAGTGCCTGGGTAATCATTGTGTGTCTCTTGAGCTGAACTGCAGTTGAACAGACAAGAGCAAACCACCACTGAGACCACGTAAAGATATATTCACAAACACTACGATGGTACAGCCATGACTAGGATGACTGGAATTATGAATGTCAGTAACAGTGACCATTTACTTAGCACTTACTCTGACAAGTAACTGTGTTAAGTGCTTTACAACAATCATCTCCTTTAATTCTTACAACAACCCTGTGAGGTGGCTACTTCACAGATGAGAAAACTGAGGCACAGATAAAATTTAAAACTTGTCTAAGAGCAATGCAGATAGAAAGTGGAGGAGCTAAAATTCAAATCCAGATATGACATCAAAGCCCTGTACTGGGCACCAGTAGAGCTGATGAACAAAATTAATAGTAGTTATATGTTCCTATTATTTGTCTGGGAAGGAGAGAGGGGAACAGAAAAGCTATCAAATTGTATAAGGAAAAGTATAAATATAGCAGTTAAGGCAAAAATAACATATCACTATGCCCTACTACCTCAGAAGTACTAAATCAGTAAAGACTTTCTGAAGAAAGTAACTTAAAGAAGGTTGGATGTATCAAGGCAGGAAGAACAGCAGAGCTACCTATGTGAAGTCTGGTGGATGAGGGTGCGCAGGAGGGCAACTTGTCAAGGGCTTTGAAAGCAACATCATTCCTGCTACGAGAGCTAATGTGTCAGGACGAAAATGATGCTCAAAGTAAATACTACTTTGGTTCAAAAGAAGAAGAAAGCTTTCGGGATCCCCCTTTGCCCATTCTAAACATACCTCGGTGTTCTACTTTCATCTTATGTACACATTTTCTTTATGATTATATTTCTATCCTATTGGTATTAGTTTTTTCATTTTTCTGCCCGAGTGTACACTTCCCAAGGACAAGAATCATGTCTAAATGGGATTGTAAACTCTTTTACAATTAGTGTTAGCTACAGTGTTTGAAAATCCAATGTAATAAATTAACTAATGTTGAACATTTGTAATGCTGGTATTTGTATGATGAATGATTAAGTCAGGATAAGAACTTATTCTAAAATACTAATTTCACCATTTTTGAGTGCTATACCTTCAGAGATTATAAAACAGTAAACACATTCTGATTGACTGGCAAGCATTTACTGTGGGTAGAGCATGGTCTCGGCACTACTATGGATGGTATGAAAGAATTGAGCTATGTTATTATTATTATTATTTTTCTTTTATATATCTTTATTGATTCCAGAGAGAGGAAATGAAAGGGACAGAGAGAGATAGAAACATCCATGATGAGAGATTCATTGATCGAGCCCACAACCTGGGCATGTGCCCTGACCGGGAATCGAACCGGGATCTCCTGGATCCCAGGTCGACGCTCAACCGCTGAGCCACGCCCAGCCGGGTTGAGCTATGTTCTTAACATAAGAGCTCCTGACCACTAGTCAGGGAGCCAGACATCCAAGAGCGACCTCAAAAACACACCAGGAAGTGCAAAATAACAGTAATAGTGTGAAATTAAATGCTTAAGAGCTAGGGGTATACTGGAAGAAGAAACTTGAGCCCTTTCCAAGTAAGGTTTTTTTGTTTGTTTTTAAATATATCTTTATTGATTTCAGAGAGAGGAAGGGAGAGGGAGAGAGAAACATCAATGATGAGAGAGTCGTGGATCCCTGCCTCCTGCACTCCCCCCACGGGGGATCGAACCCCGATCTCCTGAGTCCTAGTTGATGCTCAACCGCTGAGTCACGCCCGGCAGGGCGCCAAATAAGTTCTTAGGTGCAGTTCAACTTAAGTAGGTTATTCAAAGGTATTTATGCTAAATACTAAAGCTGCCCGTGTTAATACCGGCCCAGGATATCCCCAAGGAGAGTGCTGGCTAAAGGTCAGGAACTTTAACTCTTCGGAGTCCTCGGTTTAGCACATCAATCAGATGTTTACCGTGTTGCTTTGTTCCTTAGCTTAGCTCGGCAGCTGGGGGAAATCTGCACTTTAGTTTGCCTCGGGTGAAAGTGGGATCCACGATCCTAAATTAATGACTGAGCTTGCCTAGGTTCCACTCGGTCGCTCGTGGCCAAGCTTTGGTCGCCTCAAGGCTTTTCCTCCAGCGAGTTTAAACTCTCAACGCCTACGCTCCGCTTCCCACCCTTTTCTTATGGCTCTTCTTCCAGCCCAACATCCTTGACCAACTTCTTCCTAGGGCCTCGCAAAGCAGGCCCTATTATTTAAAACATCCATGCCTTGTTTTTTAGGCTCCAGCTTCATTAAAAATATTCCTTCCTCTTCTTCCCTCCCCCAACTCCTGGCTCAAGCATCTGATTTCCAGGGGTCACTTGGGCTAAAATGGGGTTTATCGCTTCTCCGATCCCGGTAGGGCACCCCGCCCCCGCGGGCCACCCAGGCCTCTCAGACCCATACGGAGTGGGGGAAGGGGGTGGATGCTCACCACAAAGCTAAATTGGGAATTGTTTGGAGCTACAGCTTCTGGCCAATGGTTCTGTTTCCTTCCGCGACGTGACTGACTTGCTGTTCGCTAAGAGCAAGGACAGTGTCTCCTCTACCAGACAAAAAATTTCCGGATTATGGACGCTACCCTTTCGTTTCGTTTACAAGCCTTCATTCTTACCACTCTGAGACACAAGACGACTCTTAAAAATAGTTTTTTGTGTGAAGTATCCCTTCTTAACTTTGAGTTTATATGAGAAAAGGAAATGTCCTTTAGCCAATTAGGCAACGAAGGGGTTAAATAACAACCTGATGAATTCTAAGGGATTCCTTCCTCGACTTCAGAACTTAAAACTACCGGGAAGAGGAATTTTGCCCAAGGTAAAGATGAGACCCGTTAACTTCAACTGTAAGGCTTCTGCCCCAAATAAGAATGGCTCCCCAGGCCCACAAAGGGTGCCATTCCCCTAACTAAAAATCGCTGGCCCCGTTTGTACTTTGTGCCCAAATCCAAAATGGCGCTCTCTAGCCTCACTATCAGAAGCGAACTTCCCAGCACACCATCTGGCCCGTAACGTCAGGTGACGCGAGCCTCAGCCGGAAGTGAAGGAAAAAGCGCCTCAGCCCGCGGCGCCTGCGCAGAAGGCTGTAGACGCTGTGGAGCAGGAGGCACTTGGGATCGTCCGCAGGATTGGGACTGCTACAGAGGCCGCCACGGAGCCCGCCGGAGCCACCGTTCCTCTTGCTGCTGCCGCCGCTGCCCGAATCGGAACCGTCGGGCCGCAGCCGCCGGCAATGCCGCGAAGGAAGGTGAGAGGAACGGGACCATAGGGATGGCGGGTGTCTAGGACTGTGGATTGAGCAACGTGACGCAGTTGGTCACGCTTCACAGCCCCTGAGTTCCAACTTCTCGCTCCCCCGCACCTATCTCGGCAACTCTCTCTTCAATCCACATCCAACAGAAAAATGTGGGCCCGACTCTGGCCTCGGCCTGTGCTTGCAACTATTCCCGCCCTCTGCTTGCCTGGCTCGGAGGCGTTCTTCTCGTTAATTGGTCGCTGAAACATCTAGGAGCATATTGATTGGCTGGTGACACCGCCCATTTGGGCCCAACGGTTACCTCCCCGCGTGCGGGGGAGGTGTCTGGACCTGGCCTACAGCTCTCGGACTAGCTGTAGAGAACGATACCTCCTCTCTTGATTGGCTGATTTTGGCAGTCTGTCCCGTGGGGGTGCGGTTTACCGTGACTAGGATTGGGTGGCACGAATCCCCGCCCTTCGGGCTGGTGATGCTGTAGATGGAGAGGCGGGGTTTTGGAGCATCCTTCCTTTCTGGGCGGGGGTCACAACAAAGCAGGGAGGACTGGGTGGTAGAGAACCAGCGCCTACTCCCAAGGGATCCCACCCACTGTGGCCTGTTGCACCCAAGCCGTAATTTTTCCTTATTTGCTTAATTGGACAGCGCCTAGCAAATGCAGTTTGTAAAATCAGAAACTTTGTAGAATTACATGGGACTTAGAGATCATCTTGGGACACCCCGACCCCTTCTTTTTACAGCTGAACAGAGGCATAAAGGAGAGCCCCAAGCTACTCAGTTAGGCAGTGGCTGAGCAGCACTATAGAACAAATGTAATTCAACAGATTTTTATTGACTACTTGCTATGTGCTGATTGCTGAGGATTCAAAAATTAGACATAATCCCTGGCTTTAAAAAAAAAGATCACAGTCTGATGGGGGGGAGGGGAGACATAAATAACTGTAGAAGGATCTAGTATATACTCAAGTGTGTGTGTGTGTGTGTGTGTGTGTGTGTATTTACATAGTGTTGTGGGAAGGAAGTGTGGGAGCAAGTAAATCTGCACTACTGTAGGATGAGGAGTAGATTGGTGAAAATCAGAGAGACAAGGTCAAGCCAGGAAAGGATGGTCAGAGGTGATAGTGATTCAGATACCTGGGTAACTGGACTAGATGACCTTTAACTACTACCCTCCCACCCCCACCCCCTTCATCCTATTGATTTACCGTGACACTGGGGCCTCCCATCATTTCTGGGCACATTACCCTTGAACTATTTGGAAAGCTGAGTGGTATTCTTGCTGATTTCTGCAGAAATCTTTCTCTTCACAGAGGCTTTCAAATAAAATATTTACACTTTTTAGTGTCTGCTAAAACAACCTACATTAGTAGGTGTTTATGTTAAGGCTCACCAAATGCAGGAATAGTATTGGTGCCTTGGAATAGGTCCACGGTCTCCCCAAATACAAAGGGCTCTTGAAAATGTAAGTTTGTTCTTTGTAACTTATTTGGTGGCAAGACCTGTCCTAAACTGTCCCAGGCTACTTACAGTTTTTGCATGTCTTCTTTAGTGTGATTGTTTACATACTTTGCTGCAGAAATAGTAATATATCTGATTATGGTGTGTTATTTGCAGGATATATGCAAAGTATTCCCTTTCCAAAAATCTAAAAGATTCTGAATTCTAAACACAAAAGGCCATAAGGGTTTTGAATGAAGATTAGGGGACTTGTAGTGTCTTTTTTTTTTGCAAATGCTCTTTCCTTTCTGGTTTAGTAAAGGGTATATAGTGTTAATGCCCAACTGATCAAAGTTATTCTTAAAATAATTATTAATTAAAAAGACGATAAAAAGTTTCTGTTTCTGAATACCTACAAGTTTTCTTGTACAAGCTGCCTTTTTTTTTTTTTTTTTTTATTCTCACCTGAGGATATTTTTTCCATTGCTAGTCAAACTGGCTAGGGCCTTTTTTTTTTTTTAAAGCCCTTTTGGTATTCATATGGAGAAGCTTCAAAGGCAGATAACATAAGGAGGAAGAACTTTACTCTTTTTCTGCTTAAATTCTTTTAGGATCAGAGTTGTGGACCATGATATTTTGAATTAGTGTATGAATTTTTAAACTGTGATAGACATTCATGGAGACTTTGAACAAAAACTACCCTAAAGTTAAATGGAGCCAAGCACTAACATATTTCTCATTACCTTGGACTTTATATATAAATGAATGGGTGTTATGTCAGCCAGGCCATTTTCAGTTGGATACTTTTATTTCCAGTTTATGATACTGACCTCCAAATGGACTTGTTTTAGAATTAGTCTTTTTTTTTTTTTTAAACATATCTTTATTGATTTCAGAGAGAGGAAAGGAGGGGGAGAGAGAGAGATAGCAACATCAATGATGAGAGAGTCACTGATCGGCTGCCTAGCCCGCAACCTGGGCATGTGCCCTGACCGGGAATTGAACCCCGATCTCCTGGATCCTAGGTCGATGCTCAACCGCTGAGCCATGCCCGACCGGGCTAGAATTAGTCTTAATACAGGAAGAATTAATTCTCTTTCTTCAATTATTTAATAAGGATACATTATTTGTAGGTTATTCATTTAAACATTCTAAATAAAGGGAAGTTGACTGTTGAATTCTTTCTTAGGTTTGAACTTCGTGTTTTCAGCATCACGGTTCGTTTTATTTCCAGTGTTAATACAAACCCACAGAGTAAATGCTTCTGTGCTAATGTCTGGATCTATGGTGTTACAGAGGAATGCAGGCAGTAGTTCAGATGGAACCGAAGATTCCGATTTTTCTACAGATCTCGAGCACACAGACAGTTCAGAGAGCGATGGCACATCCCGGCGATCTGCCCGAGTCACCCGCTCCTCAGCCCGGCTGAGCCAGAGTTCCCAAGGTAAAAGGCATCCTTCTTCCTGACCAGGCCTCACAACCTACTAACTGATCATCACATTATTGTGTTAATGTGGAAACTGGTCCCTTGACTTGATGTAGATGACAGAATCTGGTGAAGTGCAGAGTAAATGACAACAGAAATATCAGATCCTTAAAAAATGGTTCTGTTGGGGAGTAGGGAGGGCAGGGGCAGGGTGAAGGTGGGCAAAGGGCTGCAAATGGGAGACATCTGTAATAGTGTCAACAATAAAAAAAAATTAACAAAAACATAAGAATGGTTCAGTTTTGTTGGGGGTGCTGTCCAACTTTGAGATCCAAAGGAACTATGTCTGGTATAATGGATGTGTAGCACATGTATGCCTTGAATTTAACTTTTTTTAGATTACAGTTTTTCTATCAGTAAAATGGGAATGTTATGTCACTTTCTGTTAGAATGGTTTAGACTTAGGGACTTAAAGTAGTCTCCTGACAATTGTTACTGGAAGGGGGGCCTGATACTTCTAAAACTACATTTAATTCCATAATATAGTCAGATACACAATTAATAGATATAAATAGTTGACTGAATTTGTAAATACCCAGAATTTTGCTTTGGTAGTAAAGAGTAGAGAATCTTGGTGTTAAAAGTTTCTTTAGTGCAATTAGCCATCTGGGCTTAGATTTGGAAGGTACCTCAGACCCCTTCTGGTTCTGCTTGAGATTCGCTGGAGAAGAAAGAAGATTGCAGTTAATCCAGAAAGCTGATGATCAATAGTTGATTTTATATATATATATATATATATATATATATATATGTTTTATTTTTTTAAAAGATATATCTTTACTGATTTCAGAGAGAGGAAAGGAGAGGGAGAGAAAGCGATAGAAACATCAATGATGAGAGAGCCCCCGATCGGCCGCCTCCTGCACGCCCTTGACTGGGGACCGAGCCCACAACCTGGGCATGTGCCCTGATCGGGAATTGAACCCTGATCTCCTGGATCCCAGGTCGATGCTCAACTGCTGAGCCACGCATGGCCGGACAGCAATAATATATTAAGGGGGGAAAATGTAATATACTTTGAGCCATTAAATAGTGCTGATTTGGTTATCACTTGTGAGCATGAGAGAAAAACATCAGTTTTTCAAGCAAGAAAGTGGGAATATTCTCTTAACAACTGTTCCTAACTTTACTTTTCAGTTTAACATTTCAGTTGAATTATAGCTGTTTTTGATTTCTCAGCTTTTAAGTTTTATTGCTAGCACAAAAGGAATATTGATAAATGGCTACTGTAATTCAGGTACTTTGTTATGAACTGGAATGTCATGATAGAAAAATCAGTTTCTGCCCTCAAGGACTGCTCAGTTTAGTGCAAGATATAGATATGTAAATTGACCATTGTAATGCATTGTGGTAAGGACTCAGAGGTTTACTTGGATTACTAAGGAAGCTAAGAAATGGGGCAGCCGGATGAGGGCAGGACTCCCAGATGGAAATTTTAAAGAATTTAGTAGAAATTTACAAGTTAAAAGGTGGAAAAGTGTTGTTATAGGCTAAAGGAACAGTATATTCAAAGGAAAGGGCACAGTGTTCTTAGAAAGTATAATTGGTCATGCCCTGGATACTTAAAAGTTTTAAGTATTCAAAACAGCTAGGAAACACATGAGCTCTGGCTCTCTTCCTTGTTATACTTCATGACCACAGAGTGGTACAACTCCTGGGGACACCATTCACAATGTAGTCTATGTAAGGCGGCCCTCTCTAAGGAAAATGTAGACTATGTTTTAAATGTAGCCCCCTGAAGGTGTGCAAACTGATAACCTGTGTGCTGACTTACACAAAAGTTTGAGAATTTAAGTTTTCTCCTTGTTTAAAATATGCTTTAATTTTAGCTTTGAATTTCTTTTATTCCTTTTTCAAGTGTCATCAGTTTGGAAATATAGAAAGGCTGCTGAGTGCTTCAGAATAGGTTTTGCCATCCAAAAGAATTTAAAAAGCTGTATTATTGCATTATCCTTTATGAATCTACTATGATTTCTCTTCAGGGCTTCAGAGAGGGTAATCAGGAAGAAAAAAGAGATCCCTAAGGAAAGGAAGTACTTGTATATTGTTATACTTTTAGTAATAGAATATCTGTTTTATGGTGGGTTAGAGTAAGGGAAGAGAGGATGCAGCTATTATTTATAAAGCACTAGATCTATGTACCAGGCATCACATTAAGTCCTTTACATAAATTATCTCACATTCCTCACAACAAACATGAAGAATATGCTGCTAGTATTTTCCCTTTTTTTAAGGATAAGGAAACAGGGTTGGAGAGATTAACTTGACCTAAGTGCCACAGCTGGTTGGTATGATAGAGTGGAATTGAATCATGTTTAGCCTTGATTTCACAACCTACATTATTAATTTTAAATGATATTTCATCTCTATGCCTGATCTAGGCTCTTTTGCTTATGTTTTATTTAATAAAATAGATATTTTAAAGATTTGTTGGATTTTGTGAAATATGAAGAGGAGTGCGTACATGCTAATAAATCATATGGATGTGAAATAGATTCCATGTTTTTTCTTTAATTATTTTATTATCTTTTCAGATTCCAGCCCTGTTCGAAATTTGCAGTCTTTTGGCACTGAGGAGCCTGCTTATTCTACCAGGAGAGTGACCCGTAGTCAGCAGCAGCCTGCCCCAGTGACTCCGAAAAAATACCCGCTTCGGCAGACTCGTTCGTCTGGCTCAGAAACTGAGCAAGTGGTTGACTTTTCGGATAGAGGTGAGTGGGTATGGTATGATTTGGACCCATTACAGAGAGGGTGTGGTCAACATCTTTGTAAGGAATGCTTGGGGCCCACTGCAGATAGATGCCTAATACTGACAAAATTTCAGCTAGGTGAATGCGGTTTACCTGATTCCTTTCTTATGTCTTGCTGAGGACAGTTGGTACTGAAGTATTCTTGAGGTACAGAATAGCTGGATCTATTAGATTGGACCTACATTAGGCAAAGGGTGTAGGTACCTCTTACAGATGATGAAGGCTTAGACCAGATTTTCTTTTTTTAATTAACTTTAAAATTTTATTTTTCAATTACAGTTGACATTCAGTATTATTTTATATTAGTTTCAGGTGTACATCATAGTAGTTAGACAGTTATATAATTTACTAAGTGATCCTCCTGAACATTCTAGTACCCACCTGGCGTCATATATAGTTATTGAAACGTTATTGGCTATATTCCTTATGCTGTACTCTACATTCCTATGACCGTTTTCTAACTACCAACTTGTACTTTTTAATCCCATCACCTTTTTTCCCAGTCCCCCAACCCTCTCCCATCTGGTAACCTTCAGTTTGTTCTTTATATCTATGAGTTTCTTTATATTTTGTTTATTTTGTTCTTTAGCATCCACAAATAAGTGAAATCAAACGGTATTTGTTCTTCTCTGTCTGACTTATTTTGCTTAATGTAATACTCTCTAGGTCCATTGTGTTTATGGACCAGATTTTCTTACAGCCATGCTTATCAGTCCATTTATCTCTGAATCTCTGAGGTGTCCTTTAGTAATGGGGATGGTAAGCTATTGAGTTTGTGATTCACCAGCCCAAATCAGAGGCCTTTGAGCAGAGGTTATAGACTGGTGAGCTTCTAGCCTGCCAACATGGTTGTTTGGTTTACTTGCACAATATTTAAATTTTAAAAAAATCTGGCTCTAGCTTAGTGGTTAGTGTGTCGGCCTGAGGACTAATGGGTCCCTGGGTTCAATTCTGGTCAAGGGCATGTACCTCAGTTGCAGGCTCAAACACCTGCCCCAGTCGGGGTGCATGCAGGAAGCAACCAATTGATGTATCTCTTTCACATTGATGCATCTTTCTCCCTTCCACTTTCTCTAAAAAGCAATGGAAAAATATCCTTGGGTGGGGATTAAAAAAAAAAAAAAGTTGTTGCCAGTATTTGAAAATACAGAAATTTTATATGAAGAGTTGAGTTACTGGTTTCTTTTACAAAATGGAAAGCTCTGGGAACATTAGGTGGCCATTCACTCACAGTAATAATTGGCTGGAGCTTGAATGGTAGTTGTCGCTTGAGATTGACAATCATCTTTCTGTTTGGCCTTGCTCAGGCCCTGTAGGCATTTGATTTGCAACCCCTGATTTAGAGAGAGAGAAGGCGGGGGAGAGAGAGAGAGA
The DNA here is from genome assembly GCF_054644295.1 of Miniopterus natalensis. Classification (NCBI taxonomy): domain Eukaryota; kingdom Metazoa; phylum Chordata; class Mammalia; order Chiroptera; family Miniopteridae; genus Miniopterus; species Miniopterus natalensis. The sequence goes on from NC_142097.1 coordinate 27,409,523, forward strand.
AACATCGATGAGAAAGAGACACATAGATCGATAGCCATCTGTTCTCTGACTGGAGATCAAACCTGCAACCCAGGCATGTGCCCTGACCAGGAATTTAACCTGTGACCTTCCAGTGCACTGGACAGTGCTTCAACCAACTGAGCCATACCAGCCAGAGCTGCAACCCCTGATTGAGAATTTGGAATTGTTAGATTACCAATAGTTAAGAGTTAAGTCTATTTATACTTTCACACCAAGTCTGTTCATTGTCATCCAGAAAGACAAACATTTTCATTTGTTTTCCATCCTGTGTATCTCCTGGAAATAGAGTGGGATGGTAATGTTTTTAAAAATTTATTTCCACCCAGCTTTGATTAGCCATGATTGGGGGCTTAGGAGAAACACAGATAAGTGACATGTATTCAGGAAACCCCAAATTTAATTTTAGTCAGAATTTAAAGTTGCACAAAAGGAACAATGTTTGTTTTTCTTCATTTTCCATTTAGCCTTTGTAGCAGATAAATGGCTGAAAGTTACTGGTCAAATCATAGAGGATCTGGGAATATCATAAACTCTTCTGAATAGTAAACATCTAACTAAGTAAATCCTATTCACAAATTCTACCAATTGCTTTTACTTTAGAAACTAAAAATGCTGCTGATCATGATGAGTCTCCACCTCGAACTCCAACTGGAAACGCACCTTCTTCTGAGTCTGACATAGACATCTCCAGCCCCAACGTGTCTCATGATGAGAGCATTGCCAAGGACATGTCCCTGAAAGACTCAGGCAGTGATCTCTCTCATCGCCCCAAGCGCCGTCGCTTCCATGAAAGCTACAATTTTAATATGAAGTGTCCTACACCAGGCTGTAACTCTCTAGGTAAGAGTACCACAACTTTATGACATCTTGTGTTCTGTGGTTCTTTGTCCCTCTGGGATTAGGATCACCCAGAAATGTTTAGTGTTTTGTTGTGATCTATTTTTTTAAGGCTCTTCAGTGATCACATGCTCAGAGTAACAGTGAATTGCCCACTTGTATAAAAGCATTTATACATGCTTTGTGGCCTATTTTCCATAATAATAGATCTGGAAATTAACTGTGATGCACATTCAGTTTCTTGAGAGCTTTTCCCAGTGAAAAATTCTCTCTTTTTTCTAGCAGAAAATGAAAAAGAATACCAGGTATCTCCCCAAATCTTATTGTATATTAAATAGTACAAGCTTAATGAGGATTAATAGAGTATAAACTAGTGCAGAATAGTGGTTGTATGGCCATAGCTGATAAGGAAGTGAGAAAAACAGATGACTATTTTATCAAGAGGCAATGAAAATAATAGATTACAGCTGAAACTCTGGCCTTTTGTGACCAGTAGCTTTAGCTCTTGTGCCTTTGTGTACTTAGTAATTATAAACTAGATAAATATTTCTTCTCAGATACATGAGTATTTTATTGTTTTCTTATGACAGACTTTGAACCCTTACTCAAGGATTTTACTCTTGTCATGGCTTTAACCTTATTTGTGCTCCCTAGGTAAGCTTAGGTGCAAATGTTGGGCTTAAGCTTTTGTTGTCTAGAGTTGGAAGGTGTTGATTGGGAGATAAAGGACCTTTTACTACTGGGTCTACATCTCAGATTTAGCCTTTGAATGTGGCTAGCAGGTTCAGAAAAAAAAGGTAGAACTGAGTAAGTTGCTGCTTTGGAGGCTACCAGTACATTTTTTCTAGTATTTTTTTTATTTGGATTCTTTCCTGGTCTTAGCAGTTTCTCAAAAAAAATTCAACCCATCAAAATGCATAAAATAGAGCAAAAGTTCCTCTGAATGTCATAATAGTTGTTACTCAATATAACTGTTTCAGGCCTAAATCAGTTTCATGAAAACTAAGACTAGGTGACATTTTATAAACTCCAGTACAAGCAAGAGATAGCTGATGTACTTTATTATTATTATTATTATTTTAAATATATCTTGATTGATTTTAGAGAGAGGAAGGAAGAGGGGGAGAGAGAGAGATAGAAACATCAATGATGAGAGCATCGTCATTGATCGGCTGCCTCCTGCACTCCCCCTACTGGGGATTGAGCCTGCAACCTGGGCATGTGCCCTGACGGGGAACCGAACCGCTGTCTCTTGGATCCTAGGCTGATGCTCAACTGCTGAGCCACACCCGGCCGGGTGCTAATGTACTTTAAGAGGATTAAGGGGATCCACTTGCCACACAGCAAGGGAAGGAACTTTGCTCAGCTCTGCTAGTCACTGTCCATGTATTCCTAAATTGTACTTTTATTTTATGTGCTATGTTTAACCAGTCATTCAGTAAATACTTATTGAATATTTGCTGTGCGCCAGACACTTTTTTAAGTTCTGGTGATATAGCTGTGAATTTGTTGAAATCCCAGCCCTCTTGGAGGTGACTAACCAGGGAAGGCAAACCCGATAGATACACATTCATCAACTAGAAATACGTGCTTTGGGGGAAAGTAAGTATGGCATGCACAGAGGGTAGGGTATGTTTTGTGCATGTGCACACAGTAGGTTAGGGAAAGCCACTCTGACATTTGAGCAGAAACCTGAAAGCAGTGAGAAAGCCATATGCCTCTCTGGGTAATAAGCAATAAACTTAGAGGCAACAGCAAGTGCAGTGGGTCTGGGGCAGGAGAATTTTTAAGCAGTGAGGCATACTTTGGGGCCCATATGCCTGGGGCAGAGTGACCAAAGTGGAGAGGAGGAGAGGAGGTCAGAGTAGGGGTCTGATTGTGTGTTAGTTATGCCCAGGACTTAGCCCTCTTATTGAGATAAACCAGAGGATAAATATAAATCTCTTGTGTCGGAGGAAAGTTTATTTTTACTTTTGGTTTTAATGTACTGGCAGAGCTTGAAAAGTATGAACCTGAGCTTCCAAAATTATGCTTGCTCTTTTTCCACTCTTTAATTTAGGCAAAATAATGGCATTAACTTTAAAAAATATAATTTTGATATAAAAGTATTATTTGCCTGTGAAAAGTTAAAACCCTACAGGAGAACTTGAAATGCATAAGTAAAGTTCTTCACTCATATGCCCCAGGTGTAAAACTACTGTTGGTTATTTTATGAATGCTTCTGTTAAGTTTCTATACATGAATAAGCACACATGCATATGAACATAGATTTCTTTTTTGTTGGTATTCATAAGAAGGAAAATATACTATGGTTGGTTTGGCATCTTAGATATTTTCATTATGAGCACTCAGAGGATACAGAGAATTCCATTGTGTCAATAGTTCAGAAATTATTTAAATTGTCCTATGTTGAATGACATTTAGATTATTTCTCTTTTTTACCTATTGTGAACAGTGCAGTAATGGATAGCCTTGTATGTATGTATTTTTGTGTCTTTCAAGAAAATCTACTGGATAAATTCATAGCAGTGGAATTGCTAGGTCAATAGATCAGCTACCATTTAAACGTTTTTAATATAGACACATTAAATTAGTTTTAGCTTACCTATAAAATATGACTTGAATAATTTACTTAGAAGTTATAAATGTATAATATCTAAAAAGGCTCACCATATCAGTGACATTTTGTTTTATATATAGTGTTTGACCACTGGAGGTAGTTTTTTGTGCCCAAGATAAATCGTATGGATTTCTAAAATTGTATTTTTAATAATATAGTTCCAGAGAAATGGCAGCCTGTATATCATAACACCCCTCTCCCTCAGAACTTGGACTGTTTTTGCCCTTTAAAACTTATTCTATAAGTCATGTGTAGTTTTTTAAATCCTAGTGCCTCCTTTACTCAAAATTAAATGTTGTCTTTCATGAAAGAAAGATAAAGATATTTGTAGACTTGCAATTTAACTTAGCCAATTTATCTTTTTATCCCTAGCATTGTCTCACCATTCCTCTCAATCCTAGGTGTTTTATAAACCTTTGGTTGAGGAGACGTTTAAAAAGGAAATAATGTTCAGTTCCCTGTGTTTTCATCACATGAAAAATAGAAAAATGAAGAGATTCCCCTTTAGATAAAAAAGAGCCTTTCTGTATTACTATTCCTAACATTTTCTCCTCATAAGAGGGCCTTGTGCCAACTTTAAAAGTTTGATTATGGAAGAAGCCTAAATCTTTAAATAAACCCCCCCCCCCAAATGAATATATTTAATTTGGTCCAAAATTATCAAAATATGTTTACTTATAATAGAAAAGGCTATTTCCTTCTCCATTTTTTTATGTTTCTGTTGATTATTAAAACAAGTTCATCAGGTAGGATAGAATTGTGTAATAGAAAGTACACTTGTTACACAAATGACTTGATCAGTTTAGCATAGGAGAGTTAAATTCTACCAAAAGAGAATATCTCAGTGTGTGATTTTGTGCCTTATTATAACTGTATGGCTTTATGATATTTTGGATTTTTATTTTTTTTTAATCCTCACCTGAGGATATTTTTTCCATTGCTTTCAGAGAGAGTTGAAGGGGGAGAGAGAGAGAGAGAGAGAGAGAAACATCGATGTGAGAGAGACACATCGATTGGTTGCCTCCCACACGGGCCCCCGACCAGCGGGGGATCAAGCCTGCAACCAAGGTATGTGCCCTTGGCTGGAATGGAACCCAGGACCCTTCAGTCCTTGGGCCGACGCTCTAACCAATGAGCCAAACTGGCTAGGGCAATATTTTGGAACTTGAGAAATACATCAGAACAGGAGGAGTTACAATTTATATTGAATGTACACAAGTATGTTCAAATATTGCCAGATCTAACCTGTGGAAGAAAAGAATTTATTGTGCCCAACCTATGGCCCTTAACAGCACTTAACTTCTATGGATTCAGTCTGTTTGATTCAATCTCTTTGACCAGGCATATATTTGATAAAAATTATACAGCATTAAACCAGGTTTGTTGTGGAGAAAAATAGCACTTTCTAAGCTTAAATCTTCTATCTTGAGATTTAGTTTTCCCCTCCTTTAACAGGACATCTTACAGGAAAACATGAGAGACATTTCTCAATCTCAGGATGCCCGCTCTATCACAACCTCTCAGCTGACGAATGCAAGGTAATTGTGTTCTCATTTATTCAATATGTACTTATCGAGTGCTTACCATTTGCCAGGCACTTTGCTAAATAGTGGAGATCCAATGTGGACAATGGGCAAGGTTCTTGCTCTTAAATTCTAGTGGAGGAAACATATAAAACAACTGTGTTTTAAAAACAATAGTTAATGAAACAGATAAAAGAGTTAATTATAGTTTGTAATGAGTGCTTTGAAAGAAATTAACAAGATTATGGAATATTTGGAACATCACCCTCTAGTGCATTATTTTTCATTGAAAGTTATAAAGACTTGAATGAATGAAAAAAGTTACAAAGACTGCTAGAGACCTTTTTCACTAAGGACTTATTTGCATAAATATGTGGTCTCAATATCTATGTATTAGGTTCTTGTCTTATAAATCTATGAAGACATTTTACTTTTCAAAAGTTTTTCATAATTCTTTTTTTCTATTTCTGTGGAATACTCTTCCTTTTTATTACTCTCAATCACATCCATTCTTAGCTAAATCTTGTTTTAAATTCTTGAAAAATATAATCTTAAATAACCTTTGAGATTTTAGCATAATGGATTTAGGAGTAGAACCTAAGATCCTATTTTATATGTTTCCTTGTGGGTTGCTCTTACCAAGGATGGAACCAGAAAACTAATTCTGATTGCTCGGATAGTATTTTGGACAGGTTATCCAAGCCAGTTAAACCAAAGTTTTGTTTTTGTGGTGGTTATTTTATTAATAAGTCCATGGTCACAGGTTTATTCCTGTCTGAGGCAGTTTCATTCCTGAGAAAAAGTAGATTCCCCAGCTAGCGTTACTTCTCTCTGATTCAGGAATTTATTCTCATATATACAAGTCAACCACAGGATGGAAAGTTTCTTTATGTGTTCATTCTTTCAGCAAAGTAGTATACAGTCAATGCTTATATGGATTTTAAGGTTGAGGATACTTTCGTTTTTTTCATTCCAAATCTCTTGTGTAATAAGCAAGGCAATTTCTTCTGCTCTATGTAAGAGTGTTAGGTCTACCCATTAGTCTGAGACCAAGTCAAAACAGAAACAGCTCCCCCAACATCTGCATCAAAGCTGACAAAGCATTATGTACTTCTTTCTCTGAAAATAGCTGTGAGCTGTTTTTTAAGAGTTGTCCTCTATCTCTTGTTTCTAAATAGAATGATCTGAGACTGTCAATGGTTTTACATAAAAGCCTTCTTAAGGTATTACTTAAAATTGTTGGCCTGTAGCAATGTGAACATGCTACCTTAAGCAATTCATTTTTTAAAAGAAAAATAGAATTTTCCATTGTGGAAGAAAATTCTAAAAAAAAGGAAAGCATTACCTGAATTTTCCCTCTTTTGTGCTTTTCTTTTCAAGGGGAGTCAAGCTCAGCATAATCCATCTTTACCACTGGAACATGTATTGGAGGATCAGGAGACTTTCTGAAAGATACATATTTTTATTATATTTAGAATCCCAAATGGAAAGATTAGACTAGTTCCTGGCATTTATTAAAAGCTCTAGCATTTTGTAAAGTAATTGCATATACATGATTACTCTGAGTTTCCTGGTAAATGATTGCCATCAGTGATATGACCATTTTTATTCAGTCCTAGATTTCTGTGACTGCTTGTGCCAAACACTGTTGTTGGTATCTAAGGATTCTGTGAATGAGATAAAAGGCTACTGCATTCAAGGAGTTTACCTTCTCATTGTGGGAGGCAAAATCAACATATAAATTAATAAGTAAACAAGAATTTCTTGTAGTGAAAAATGGTGTGAAAAACAAAAAGACACTAACGATATAGAAAATGACTGCTTTGAGGATGATGAAGGGGTAGGTATGGCACTGCTTTTGCTTGGGTCATTAGGAAGACCTTTTGTAGGTTTTGGCATTTGATCTGAATCATGGCTGACGACAGAGGCAGTTGTGTCAGGATCTAGGAGGAGAGATCTAAGTAGAAGGTTGAACAAGCACAGAGGTCGTGAGGTGGGGATAAACTGTTGGTTTTGAGGGACCAAAAGTTGGCCAGTGTGGCTGGAGCATGATGGAAAATGAGGAAGCCGGATCCAGATCATAAAGGACTTGTAGGACTTGGCACAAGGAGTATGTTTGTATTCTGATGGCTGCGGGAAGCATCTGGAGGGCTTTCCCAGAGGCGTGATGCATTTTCATAAACGCTTTTCAAAGATCTCAGCTTGCTAGTGTGCAGAGAATGGACTGGAGGGGCAAGAGTTGGTTCAGGCTGCTTCATGGCTCAGGCAGTAGGTGGTGGCCTGGACTGGTGCTGTATAAGTGGAGATAGTAAACATTAGTTGGATTCAGGATATATTTTGGAGGGGAGCAGCCTAATAGACTTGCTGGTGGATTCAATGTGAGCTGTGAGAGAGAGTCCAGCATGGCCAAGTTTTTTACCTGATCACTTGTTTAGAAAGTGTTGCTCTTTATTGATGTAGGGAAGTTTTGGGTGGGGCAGATCTGTGGGAGAATGTCAGTCTTCTGTTTTGACCACGATGAGTTGTGTGTTGAATAAACAGTAGTATATGAGTCCTCAATTACTAGAAGATGAAACTGAAACTATTGGAGAGCTGATGTGATTTATCTAAGATCACATAACTATAGTTGTGTCGCTGTAGACTTGACCCCAGGTATCTAACCTTTTCTTTGTACTTCTTCACTCTGTTCTTACACTTCTTCTTTCCTGCATTGTTTCTTTTTCATTGTACAGTGGAAAGAGTCCAGGTTCAGAGTCATCAATTAAACTTTACATTCTTAGTTTTATCATGATTTAGTTGTAATTGTTTCACTTCTCTGATTCTCAGTTAATGGCTGGGATGATGGAATGTGAAGCTTGCCTTATCTATATCTTATAGATTTTGTGATAATAAATGTGAAGACTCTTTGAAAGTAAAAGTACCACATACATTCAGAGAATTTATTCTTGTGTTCTTATGCATTAAGTAAACATAGTTGTAGAAGCAGGTGGATTTATTGACGTTGTTGATGGTTGCAGGTGAGAGCACAGAGCCGGGATAAGCAGATAGAAGAAAGGATGCTGTCCCACAGGCAAGATGACAACAACAGGCATGCAACCAGGCATCAGGTACGGGCCTTGTTAAAGCTCTGGCCATTCCCAATTTGGGAGCCAAGTCTTGGATATCCTCTGCCCATGAGTGTCTTTAGGTATTCCATGCCTCTTGTTTCCTATGGTATGTTTAAATAACTGGTCTTTAGTCAAACTCAGAATCATATTTGTTTTTCAAATAGTAAATTTTTATCAAACACTTCTACATCATAAATGAAGGAATCATGCACTTTATAATAATCATCATAATAATATACTATTAATAAAATATAACCCTGACTATTTGAAAGATTATACCTGCTGCTTTATTTCCTCGTTTTGCATCTACTTTTTAACCCGTTGTAATTTACCTTCAAACCCTTCCACTCTGCTGGCATATTTCCAAGATCACCAGTGACTTTTCCTTGGTATTTGACATTTGTTGATGATGTAGTTTTTCTTCTACTTCTCTCTTCCCTAGAATTCCAGGATGCTGCTTTACCCTAATCCTCTGCCTGTCTGAACATTCATACCCATTGATTACACTTAATTCCTTGTTCCTCCCTGAATGCCTTTGGTCTTTACTCTTGCTGGTTTTCTGCCCCCAACTCTATACCTATACCAAGAAGAAATTGTATTTATCTTTCAAGGTCTTGTGCAACTCTCAGCTGTTGTAGGAATTCTTTTCAAAAATTCTCCTACCATTAATGAATTTCTTCATGCGTTCCCACTGTAATGTTCTCAGAATGTTAGTTTAGCTCTTGTCACGTGTTATATATACACAGCTCATCATATGCCTGTCTTTGTGGTTAGATTAATGGATAGCAGAGGAAGCATGGCGATGAGGGAGAAGTTTGGCTTTGGAGCCAAACAGATCTGGATTTGAATACTGTGATTCTTTTATTCTAGCAGTGTGGTCTTGGGCAAGTCAGCTAACTTCCCTAAACTTTATTTCCTTGTTAATAAAAAGGAGTGAATAATACCTACATGTGTACAAGGTACCTATCCCCAGTGCTTGGCAGGTAATACGCACTCTGTAAGTGGTAGCTACACTTCTCTTCATTGTCTGTGTTCAGTTCTGTTCTTACTCAGTTTTTAAATTTTTATTTTTATATCAGCCCTTGGAAACAGTAAGCTTTCAATAATACTGAATTGAAATGATCTTTATTTTATTCCTTTTCCTTTGGTGGAGACTTTCACCCTTAATTTGTATTCTGTTTAGGTTAATATTAAAGTAAGAACATTCCTGAACTTATATTAACTGACAGAGTAGTGGTCTGTGTGACAAGGGCACTTGATTTGGAATTTTCGAATTGCCAATAGTTTTAACATGGTGGCTGTAACACATCGGACTCCTCCCCACCCCATTTTGTGTTGTTACTTTCATTTTGAAACTAATTACACAATGAGTTTTCTACCCAGCTTATCAGTTTTCTCCTTTTTCCTTTTAGGCACCAACAGAGAGGCAGCTGCGATACAAGGAAAAGGTTGCTGAACTCAGGAAGAAAAGAAATTCTGGGCTGAGTAAAGAACAGAAAGAGAAATATATGGTGAGAAAAAGTTAAATACTTAGCTGGCTTGAACTGCTTTTGGCTTCTAAGCTTCCGTTTTTCAGATTTGCCATTTGGCGTTCTCTATAGGTAGAAGGGCTCTTCTCTGGCAGTTAGAGTTTACTAACCCCCAAACCAGCTGTTCAGAGTGGAAACCGAAACCTTCTAAAAGCAAAATGTACTGTTAGAATTTAGATGGAAAAAAAAGTTCAATCCTCTAGTTGTTTGTAAATGTTAGCTTCAAAGGGTTAAATTACTCACTCAAATGCCATGATAATGGAGATACCTGTTTAAGGAAAAATATTCAAGCTAAGCAATAGTCCACTTAGTTTAATGGAAAAAGAAAATTCCTACATAACAAAAGGTGTATTAACTCTATGATATAGTCTATAAATTTTTTTGTAGTATTTTAACTTTTTTTCTAGTTTTAAAAGTAATACATTTTTAATAGAAAATACAGAACAATTAGGAAAAGTATACAGAAATAAACATTAATCCTACTACCTAAAAATAACCAGTTAGCATTGTGGCATGTGTTCTAGCTTTTTACAAAATGCCTTATTTAAATAACTTGGTTATTACTGTAAGTACAGATTTGAATTTTGTTTTCATTTTAATATCTTGAACTAATTTCCTCATTTTGTTAAAAATTCTTCAAAAACCTTTTGCATAAATTTAATTTTTAAGTAAAGACTTACTTTATTATCAACAAAGCTTACTACTGAAAATACCAAAAAAAAATAGAGAAGAAAAATTCCAATAAAAATTACCCTCTAAGGTATAAACCACTGTTTATATTTTGGCATGTAATCACTCAGTCTTTTTCTGATGTATATTTTTCTTTTAATTGTTTCTTGGAGGTAGAATATTTGCGTATTTAGTCATTCGAGAAGGTTATTAAAAATATGGCTTGTGACTACTTAGGCAGTCAGCATGGCTTCACTAAGACAAAAATATGCCAGACTATTTACTTTTTTGGTAGTCATCACTGTCTTGAATATGACCTTATGAATAAATGGAGTCGGGCCATTGTGAGATGAGTTATGGGGTCAATTTGTAGCTAAACACCCACACCAGACTGTGGGGTTTGTGGAGGAAGCGCACTAGTAGGCTGTAGAGTTGCAAGGTTGTATTCTTCTGTCTTGTTCAGTGATTTTTATCTACAAATTGGGTAGAGGTGTAATGATACAGCAATACGTAATGCCATTTTTTGAGTGCTTGTAGTAGGCACTATGGTTATGTTGCTCCCATAATCTGTAGCAAAGATGAGTGGTTTTTCACCTATTTTATAGATGGGAAACAGGTTTAGAGAGCTGATTTGTTCAGAACTATACAGGTAGGAAGAGTGCCTGAAATAAAAGCTCCTGAAATTTATCTTACAAACATCTGCTTTCCAGTAGTTTGGCTGAGGTTATTTGGACCCAACCTTCCTGGTACAAATGCTGGATAGGATTTTTTAAGCTTAAAAAAAAAAGTTCATGAAACTAGAAGAAATAACTAATGCTTAGAACCTAAATCTTAGATGACAGAGCCCAAATTCAAAAAGATATCCAAAGGACTCGGACAATGGTGGAGAGAGGGACTGGGGAGGGGGTGGGATGGGGTGGAGTGGGTCATTGGGAGAAAAAGGGACATCTGTAATATTTTAAACAAAAATTAAATTAAAAAAAAAAAAGATATCCATCAGATGGGCCCAGGTTAACCATAAGAAATTTTACTAGGAGTAAAGGTACTGGTGAATGGTTTCTTCATATGCTAATATATGTGTGAAATCTGTAATGTTTTTTCTGGGATGAGCCATTCTCTCCACCTAACTGCCAGTATCTTCTATTCTCTGGGTGGGAGGTGGAGTGTAGGATGGAGTGGGAAGGGCTAAAGTCAAAGGTTTAAAAGGGAAGTTTCCCTCGTAGAAATTCTTTCCTGTGAAAGGATACTTCTAGTGAGTACCATGGTAAGATTTAGTACTTATTTAAAACTGGATTATTTTTATGCTTCAAATTTTCTGTGACTGTTCCCTCCTTTGTTCTTGCTTAATATTTAGTAATATGTTTTTCAAAGAGGTGAGCGTATTTTTTGTACACATTTGGGCTGGAGTAAGCATAACAATGCATTTGGCAGTGTGATAGCGCAGCAGTTCAAGGGGAAGAATTTACAAAAGACTTTCATCCAACTGTCCCTTTCTACCTGCAGATTTTTCTTTCAGTCTAAAATCTCAGACTCTTAGGCTTAAAGATTTGTGTGTGTTTTTTGTGTATTGTTTTTAAATTAGGGAGTATCCACCAAGGTTCCTTCCAGATCTCAGGATTCTAGGAATCTGTAGTGCCTTAGGGTCTGTTATATTTATTTGTATTGTGCACATTTTCAGAGGGAGAAATGGAGGTATAGGGTTTTGATCCTTGAGGTGCTCATTTGGAGATAGAGAAGAATGAAACTCCCTTTTGGAGAGGTTGTAAGAGCATTTCCTTTCCAAGAACCACCAGGGTGGGTAATGGACATCTTCTGGCATTAAACTGATGAATAGTATGTGTCTAGTCAATAGTGCCTAGTGTAATGCTTGGCATATAGTAGGCACTGAAAAAATAGCTTGGCCCTCTCATTGGCATAAATTGAAATGAAATAGATGATGTGTTCTTACAAGCAGAAAATATCATATTCTGGTTATTTTCCTAGGAACACAGGCAGACCTATGGGAACACACGGGAACCTCTCTTGGAAAACCTGACTAGCGAGTATGACTTAGATCTTTTCCGAAGAGCACAAGCTCGGGCTTCAGAGGATTTGGTGAGTATTAAAACCTCTAGCTGAGAACCGACTACTTGTGAGAGCACTTTGCCCAAGAAAAATGATTAGCAATCAGTTTGATGGGAATTAAATGTACCTTGCTGCTTGAATCTCTCCCCTTCCCCTAGCTCTCCTTATTTTAAACTGTCACCCTTCCCATTCATATTTAAAATTAATTGCCCCTCCTCCCATCTTTTAGAATTTTCCCCCTCCACCTCAGTTCCGGGAAGGACTTTTTTGGTGGAGTTGGTTAGCTGGGTAAAACAATAGGTGCCCCTTTGTCTCCGTTGAGTAATTTGCAATTCTAAGAACCGGTAGACTAGGAGATACCCCCTGTGGTTCTCTTAATCCAAACAGGAACTCCCCTTGCAGGGCTGCCTCAGCCCTTCAGTACAGCTATAAAAGAATAAAAAGAATAGTGAAGAGAAATAATGGGAAAGGCTGTTGTCTGACATTTTAGGATTAATCTTTGACAAATTCAAGTTTTACATATTAAGCTGATTTTCTGTTCTGATTTTTATTAACAGTTAACAGTTTTGATACTATAGGCAGAATTCTCAACAAGTTTGCTTTATGAAAACTCTGATTAAATGGGTTCAGGGAACCTCTGTAAAGTGAATCTCTTCCTCTTTTTATAAAAAAAATGTTACTGAATACTTTTAAAAATCCTCTAATAGGCTTGTTGAAAGTTTTGTAGTCGGTGGGGCTGGCTAGCTGCTCTTGGCTGGGATGGGCTGATGCTGCTAGTTTTCTGTAGATGTACTCATGAACCAGAGTATTTCCCAGGCTAGCCTTTCTCAATGTTCCACTTGGTTATGCTTAAAAATTCTATAGCCAACTTATAGCCACTTTAGATTTTCACAGTTAAAGCATTGTCCATGTTTCAAAAATATTAAGGTTTTCAGGTGTATCAGGGTTGTGGTTTCCACTGATTGATTGGTAGGAATCATGGCAGGGGGTCATTATCCAATGCTGCTTGGTCCTGAGGTCAGCTGTGGCTGGTTTGGTGGTGGTTCTGGGCCTGGAGCGGAAATACAGCTGAGGCCTAGATGTTATCTCTGGGGAGGAAAGGCCATCCTGGGGGCAAGGTCTCACCCTGCAATTGTCCTTTGCTAGGCATCCAGGACTTTCCATCCTGGTGACTTTCTGTTCCTGGCCCATCACCCTTGCTCTTCTTTTGTCTGTCTAACGGCCTATCACAGTTTGGTTCAGGCTGATAAAAATTTTTTACCGGAGACTTGTTCTGTTATTCAAGAGATGAGACCCTAAGTGTTGTAGGTAGCAGAGAAAAGCTGTTTGTTATTGGGACCTGTACTAAGCCTTTCTGATTATCTATGCCCATGTAGCCTTTCAGTTTCTCATGAGTTTAGAAGCCAAATGCGTCTTTTTTTCCATAGCCTAGCATGGTGGCATGCACAACAAGCTTACAGAAACAAAGGTAATTATAGTTGACACAGGTTTGAACTATGCAGGTCCACTTAAACATGGATGTTTTTCAATAAATGCTGCAAATGTATTTTCTTTTCCTTATGATTTTCTTAAGCTTACATTATTGTAAGACCGCAGTGTATAATATAACATACAAAATATGTGTTAATTGACTGTATGTCAACATTAGACTGTTGGTATTTACGTTTTGGTGGAGTCAAAAGTTATACGCTAGTTTTCGACTGCATGGGGGGGTTGGTGTCCCTAACCCCCTATATTGTTCAAGCGTGAACTGTAATTCTAATCCTTCTTTGACTCTTGATTTCTTTGTACAATAGGAGAAGTTAAGGCTTCAAGGCCAAATCACAGAGGGGAGCAACATGATTAAAACAATTGCTTTTGGTCGCTATGAGCTTGATACGTGGTACCATTCTCCCTATCCTGAAGAATATGCACGACTGGGACGACTCTATATGTGTGAATTCTGTTTAAAATACATGAAGAGCCAAACGATACTCCGCCGGCACATGGTAAGTTGCCTGGTGTTTCATGAATATGTTGGCAATAAGCTGTTGGATCTAAATTTTGACATATATCTAAGCATCTCTCAGTGGTCCACAGTAATGGGATGAAGGCATAGGAAAGCAGCCTGTGCCATGGCTGGTGCTGGGTGACACCTAAAGCAGCTGATGGCCCTTATGCACTCCTGTCATACACATCTCCATGTCTTTTTTCTTGCTGCCTGCTCTTTTCCATTTCTTCCTTTGCATATGAATTGCCTCTGCCCTTAGTATTTATGTGTCCCAAATTAGATGAAAATAATTAGACTTCATTAACAGAATGGGTCCTTTGATGCCTTCCCAAGTTGTTTAGTATTTTTTGGTTTTTGAATATTGTTCTTCCTTCAGGAAAAAGACTTGAGTCTGATTTTATTGTTGCCAGGTATGCTTACTAACTATTTTGCAGCTTTAAGCCACCTTTCTTTCCCTAGTTGTGGAACAAAAAGTCTTAAAGGGGCTTCTGCCATGGAATAGGGATGGGGAAAGGGTAAGAGACAGAGATGAGTCTTTTAGACAGGGAAACCTTTCTTTTTTCTTATTTCTATAGTCATAATTTGGCTCTAAGGCCTTTTAGGGTATCTTATCTCCTTCTTCTTCCATCTTTATTTCCCATGATTTCCATATGCTGAGCCTCTATAACCCAGGCTTCCCATGGTTTCTCCCTAGTTTGGTGATACTACTTTTTTGTGTTTCCAACTCTGGAGCACACAGTCTATAGTGTTGTGGCCCAAAACCACTCGTATGAATGAAGCCCTTCAGACTCTGGCACACTTGACTTGGGGTGAGGATAGAGTGTTGGAGGGGAGATGATAGGCAAAGACTGGTGGGGGACACTAGGGCATGGGATGATGGTATCAGAAGGACTAGTCTCCATAGTTATTGACCATAGAGATTAACTAAAAGATGGTTTTGCTATGTAAAAGTAAGACTGGTATTTTTCTTAACGTGAACTGCTTATCATTTCTGCCCTTTTTCTTCCTGTTTCTGGTTAGTTCATGGCACTAAAAAACAGCCAAAGGGAGCAAGAAATAGTAGTAGGTGGAGAAAACAAAGGGTCTGGATAAATCTAAGGGTCAAGTAAACATTCTGGATTTTTGAGTTACAAAAACCAAACTTCAGGAAATAAAGACCTGTTTTAATCCATACTTCTGATTGCTGTTGCTTCAGGCACAATCACTGAAATGAGCCTCATTTGGCCAACAGTTTGGTTTCTGATTCTCAACGAATAATTGTTGTGTTAGTTTGGCTATTGTTGGGGTAAACCATGCCAGTAAAGGGGTGGTGATAGGGACAAACTATAGGTGGAGCTTTCTCAAAGCAATCCTAGTTAATACTTGGATTTCCATGTGACATATTATGTCATGATTCTTGAGTTAACCAAAAATCACAATAAAATTTAATCGAAAAAGTTCTGGATATATACATATGCTTTTTAAATGTGTATGCATAAAACTTTTCAAGAATTCACCTATTTACTGCAGTGATTTTCAACCAGTGTGCCGCAAGAATTTTTAAAACATGCAGTACCTGACTATTTAGTTAGGGGCAGGGGCACTGACCTCTTTTCCCTTAGATTGTCAAATAAAAAAAAAAATGACAACAGCCAGCATAACAATAGCTGTCTGGTGTGAATGCCCGTCTTGAATCATGAATATATACGTCATAGGGTAGAGTCGAATTTTATTGGTCATTTTGCATAATAAGGTTGTGTCTGATTGATTAATATTTGGTACCAGAAATCCTTTATGTATAAGTACAGGCACCTGATTTTTTTTTTAAAAGGCACTTTGAGGCAAAAAGTGTAGGTAGTTACTATTACTATTATTTTTTTGTAAACCAATCAAAATTACACCCTTTTTTGGCCAGATTGGCAAAAAACATTTTTTGTTGTGCCATGGAATTTTAGTAATTAGTTTATGTGTGCCATGAGATGAAAAAGGTTGAAAATTATCAATGTACAGCAGTGGCTGGTGGCTGACTACTTTAAATTTATTAGCCAAGTTCCCCTGGGATGCTGGGCTGCTTCCCTCTTCCACAAAGACTTGCTCCTATTTCCCTATACAACAAAGAGGACACTTGGGGGCAACCAGAGCAGTTACTGGTAAAGGTGAGAGAGTAAAGTATTCCTATCTTAGTGACTAAGCTGCTTGAAATAAGCTGCTTAAGAATTTCCTGTTGTCGCAAGGCATTTTCTATTAAGCAAGGGTATTTCTTATTTATCTGGCTTTTGCATAGTAGATGGTTTTAATCTCCTGGATTGAAACGATGCCAGAATATAATCCAGAAAACTTGTTCCAAACTGCTGTAAAATATCATAAATATATTAGAGTGATTTAGAAGCCTTAAATTGTTTTACTGAAAAAGTCTGTTTTGCTGCATGTTCTCAAGTGTGTCCAACTGTCTGTCATCTCAGCTTACTAAAGTTGACCTGTGGTTCTTTTTCCCTTTTGAGTAGCAAGCTTGCTGGAAAGGTTTGTTTCCCTGATGTGAATTCTGTTCTCTTACAGGCTAAGTGTGTGTGGAAACACCCACCTGGTGATGAGATATATCGCAAAGGTTCAATATCCGTGTTTGAAGTGGATGGCAAGAAAAACAAGGTAAAAAGTGGTTACCTAAGAAAGAGGTTTCAGAATAAATTTGTTTTGTGTCTATCTCACCTTGTAAAGAAGATAGAACTCTTCCGTTGGCCAAAATACACAATTTCTGCTTCATTAACAATAGTGGTATGATCTTAAATTTTAGGCCTTTATCTGATAAGTTCAGGAATCACTGGCCCACACATGAACTCTGTTTTTCTGCTTCCAGATCTATTGCCAAAACCTGTGCCTGTTGGCCAAGCTTTTTCTGGACCACAAGACATTATATTATGATGTGGAGCCCTTCCTGTTCTATGTTATGACAGAAGCGGACAACACTGGCTGTCACCTGATTGGATATTTTTCCAAGGTCAGCAGGATCTGGAGATTAAGAAGCTTAATGGTCAGAAGAGAGTGATTGATGTTGGCACATGGGGCCCAAAACAGTGGTAGGAAAAGGCAGTACTCTGGACAGTGATGACAACCCTTCCCTTTTTAAAAAAAAAAAAAAAAAAAGGAAAATCTATATCAAAGATTGTTTAATGAAAATGTGCTGTTCTTTATTAAAAGTTTCTGATTTATTCATTTCTGGACTTGTGGGTTGGAGCTGACTATTAATTACTGGCCAGAGCCCTGCCTGCAAACCCTAAAGCCCCACATCTAGTAGTCAAGCCAACCCTCCTGGCTTTGCCCTCTTCTGTTATTAGCTCAAAACCAGGAGTATATTCCGTTTGCCCTTTTTTTTTTTTTTTTTAAAGTTGGCTTCTTTCAATGATGATGCCACAGTGCCTTTAAAGACTCAAAGCCAGAATGTGTTTATGACTTTTTAATATAACAAATTTATTAAAAATATAATTCCTATACCATATAATTCATTCAAAGTGCACAGTGGTTTTTAATCTAGTCACAGAATTGTGCAACTGCTGCATAATCATGGCATCAATTTTTGTTACCACAGTAAGAAAGCTTACACCCATAAGTAATACTCCTGATTTCCACTCAGTGGCTCCCAGCCCTTCTGTCTATAAATTTGCCTGTTCTGGACATTTCGCATAAACGAAATCATACAGTATGTGATTTGATTATTTTGACCCCCTTTCGGAATGGGGGGCTCACTGGGATCCCTCCCTTCTCCTGTAGGCAGCCCCCTTTTGAGAAATTGCTTTTGTAGAAGGCTGCTGTAGCTTGACTGCAGTCTGATTCTTTTTGCCTTGCTGTGACTATAAAGAACCCAGGCTCAGGCCTCGCCGGGTGTGGCTCAGCAGCTGAGCATGGACCTATGATCTAGGAGATCACGGTTCTATTCCCAGTCAGGGCACATGCCCGGGTTGCGGGCTCAATCCCCAGTAGGGGGCATGCAGGAGGCAGCCAATCAACGACTGATCATTGATGTTTCTATCTCCCTCTTCCTCTCTCTAAAATCAATAAAGATATATTTGAAAAACAAATCCAGGGTCAGCCCCCTTAAAATGAGACTGGAGGTCTCAGAGCTACAGAGCCCCTGGGATTAATGGCTTTGGCCATGGTAAAGAGTGTGTAACAGCTGTGAGCTAGACAGCCACTTGCAGGACTGGTTAGCCAGATACTTTGTAAGCAGCCTTATTTTGTATCTGTGGGACTGCTGACACCTTTGGTTCTGAACCCGTATTACCCGCTCATCTGTTTCTCCTTGATTTTAGGAGAAGAATTCATTCCTCAACTACAATGTATCCTGTATCCTTACTATGCCTCAGTACATGAGACAGGGCTATGGCAAGATGCTCATTGATTTCAGTAAGTGAAACTGCTAAGCTGCATATAGCGAGGGACCATGTGAATATTGTTTTTTTTCTTCCTGTTGTCTCTACAGTTCCTGGCTTGTAACCAATGTATACTGATATTAAGTGAATGAGTAAGTGGGCAAAACCTGAACATCATCAGTTCCCTGATGATATATGTTGAATACTCAGTGAATATAGGACCGTGAGCTTGGTGCCTGATAGTAGGAGATATAGGGGAGAATAAAGTAAGGTTGTTAGGATTACCCCAGTTTGAGACTAATGAACCTCACGTATATGCATGAGGCTTCAAATCTGTTCATGGATGTTGGGGATTTGAGTTTTGTAAGGACTTTTCTGGAGGTAACCATATAGCTGGCTTTGGGCCTCATTAATTGTGGCATCTGCACTTGGGAATTTGCCTACTCACTAGAATTTTATTTGTAGCCCCAAAATCAATACTCTTGGCACTTTTCGCTGTCATTCGTGGATATGTGCACAGCAGCAAAAAATAAGTCACCACACATTTCCAGTCGAGGTCAAACAAGGTGCCTTGTTTCAGCTCTCAATAAGTATTCTTTCCACAGTCTATTAGTGCCACGTTTTTCATGTTTTTGTGTTTTTTGTTGCTGATTTTAAGTGGCCCCTAAATGTAGTGCTGAAAGATTGAAATGTACGTACTGTCTAGAAAAGCTTTGTGCCTTACAGAGAAAAAATATGTATTAGGCTTCACTCAGAATAGGTTATTGTGCCGTTGGCCCTGAGTTCAATCAACCATATATATTAAATAAGGTGTTGTTAAACAGAAATACATAAACAAGGCTGCGTATTGATTGGTTGACAAAAATGTAATCAAAGACTTGCAGGAACCTAACTATTTCCCTAGGAGCGATGGTTCGGTATTCGCTAATTCATTGTTCACAGTGACTTCATAGAACATAACTACATTAAGTCACGAGAACTACCAGTTTATTGAAGGATATGATAAGGATATATATGTGAACGTCAAAGTGGAAGAGGTGGTACACAGGGCAAGGTATGAGGAAAGAGTGGGGAGCTTCCGTGCCCTCTCCAGGCACACCGTTCTCCCTGTATCTCCAAACGTTCACCAACCCCAAAACCCTGATACTCTATTCTTAAAGTTAAAAATTTGAAAAATAGAAACTATATAATGAAATGGTTTCCCATCCCAGCTCTACCCTATTCCCAGCACACGCCTGCAGATAACCATTGCTATTAAAGTTTCTGTTGAAGCCTTCCAGAGTTTTTAAGCGTCTATGATAGTAAATGCAGATACGCATTCTCCCCTTTTGCTTGTACAAAGGCAGCATCTACAACAGGTACATAGCGTCCCATTAAATGAATGGAATTAACTGAACCCTAATTGATACTGCAAAGTGTTGTACTTTTTATGCCTTCTTTCATATTGGCACATTGTTCTTTTCTATTAGGATGAGACAGTATTGCTAAAACAGTCTGTGTGTGTGTTTCTTGGCAGGTTATTTGCTTTCCAAAGTGGAAGAAAAAGTTGGCTCCCCAGAACGCCCCCTCTCAGATCTGGGGCTCATAAGCTATCGCAGTTACTGGAAAGAAGTACTCCTTCGTTACCTACATAATTTCCAAGGCAAAGAGATTTCTATCAAAGGTTGGTTTTTGACTCTAGAATGGTTGTTACCCAAGATGTTAACTTCACTGAATAATTTTACTTTTCACTTGGCCCTGTTCATGCATAGTAACCTGCAAAGATAATACTCCATACTGTGTTTTATCTGAATATAACAGAAGGCCCACTGAATATGGGCCACTGCAGAGACCGTTAAAGGTGCCTAAGGATTCTGGAGCACTTGGCTCTTGGAACTGGTTATATGATTTGGTTTCTCAAATCTCAGGTTGCTAACATTTTAATTCTTAACAAAAGTTCAAAAATGAGGAAAGATCAAGTCTTTTGGCACATATAGGAGCTTCTAAAACATCCCTGTATATTTATGCAAAGGTAGAAGAATTTACCTGTGGTAGGTCTTTGACCTTGATTTCTGTAGCAGCCAAGAGTGGTTTCTTGCTGTAATATCCATTTTCTGTAGTTATCTGGACTGGTCAAATGAATGCTTCATAAGCTTTTTCTCAGCAGGTTGAGTATCAAAGACCCCAACCATTTGGAGTCTTTGGATATATCCTGTAAGGGAGGGGGTGTAGTGGGGAGGTCTGGGAGACTTGATTAGGGAGTCTACACTTTGGCCAAGTTCTTAGTAGCTTTTCTGTTTCAGAAATTAGCCAGGAGACAGCTGTAAATCCTGTGGACATTGTCAGCACCCTGCAAGCCCTTCAGATGCTCAAGTATTGGAAGGGAAAACACCTAGTTTTAAAGAGACAGGTAAAGTTTTTATCAGCTGCTTGCTTATTGCTGAATGTCCCTTGAGGCCTACCAGAGCAAAGTGGGGCTTTAACACCTGAAAGGTAACCATCCTTTCTTAAAGGAGTTTGACTGTGTGCACCTTTTAATATGGTCTCATTTCTTTAGTGTGCAGTGATGCCTCCGTTAGGCTTAACTCCTTCCTTACCCTATCAGAAGCTTTTGGCAAGCTACTATCTCATTTAGATGGCACAGGTTAAGCAGCTGTGTATTGTACAGCACTTCTATCGTTCGATGATTTTGTTAGATTAAAGAAAAGTGTTCATCTGTAGAGGGGATCAAACTCTAGGGCTCCTGGAAGTGGTTTTTTTGTTAACTCACATTTTTCGTTATGGAAGATGAATAATGATTTTCACGTCTTATGAGGGTGTAGTAGGAAGGAATGGATTAGTTAGGAAAGCATTTTGAAAGTCAAAGATAATTTTTTTACACCTTAGTGTATTATTAAACCTTTGGTGATTCCTTTTTGCTAACAGTCATTTAGGAATCCATATGTAAAGCCATTTTAGTTGAATGTGTATAATAATAATTCCTATTGTTCTCCTCTAGGACCTGATTGATGAGTGGATAGCCAAAGAGGCCAAGAGATCCAACTCCAATAAAACCATGGATCCCAGCTGTTTAAAATGGACCCCTCCCAAGGGCACTTAAAGTGACCTGTTACTCTGAGCCAGCGAACCCCAGCAGTAGGAATCCGTACCCTAGGGATCTGTCTGTCATTTCTGTTGCTCTTGTGATTGGCAAGTACAGTATCCTTTGGGAAGGCCATCCCCTCAGGACTGTCCTGGCTCCGACCTTCATGTACACTGCAGACGCTGGTTCTGAGGAACTGTTGTTTCGGCCTCAGTGAGGTTGCCCGGATGGGATCTATATTAGACTTGAGTGCAGGTCCCTCGTAGCACTGACCCAAGGTGTTCTGTTTGGTACTGTACCTGTCCAGTCACCGGTTCTCTCCTCATGTTCTCTAGCTCCATGAGGTTGTGTTGTGTCTTCTAAACTTTGTAATAGTGCTTCTTGCCACCTGGTCGCCAGACCTCCAAATATAGTTGCCACTTCCGGGACCTTTCCAATTATTCCTTACATGTGTTTTTGGATGGGCAGGGAAGAGGTAACACTTATGAGTGTGTGTGCTGGGAGGATTCCATTCCCTTTGGATTTCATCTCACTTTAAATATTTTCCTCCATTTTTATGGGAAGACCTGTTTTGATCAGTAGCAGGCTGACCAGAGCCAAATATTTTTGAAGCCTCACCCAGGGATTATTCTTGGTAACAGCCCATCATTGATCTGAATGAGATGGAGAGAAGAGGTGTGATTCTGTACTTTGTGTGGAGTTCACCTGTGGGCAGTGGGCCATGTCTTGGTGGAAGGGAATGGATACTTTTTGCCTCACCAGAAAGTGCCCAATAGTTTTCTTCCCTCTTGACTCCATGCCCCTTTTTACGTTTGCAGGTGCCAAAATAATTTCCAGTTCTCCCTTTCATGCTGCATGTTAACTGGTCCATTAACTGCAAAAACCTTTTCACCAGTACCAGTCTGACATAGCACACCTATACTTCCACATAAGTTGCACTGATTTTGTCTGAACGTCCTCGGAGAAGTAGAAACTGATTGAAATATCTCTCAGTCCATGACTCAAGGTAGAATGGCTACCCCGCCAAGGTTTGCTTCTCTTTTCAACGGTGCCTCACCCTCCCTTTAGGACTAAAGTGCTTATGCCCTTCCAAGAACTCCTCCTCCATTTCCTTTTTGGGATTTGCCACCATCCCCCTACTCTCTGGTCTCCTATTTTTGGTGGTGTTTAAGTAAAGGAAGAGATGCTCCCTCTAATTTCTCTCTAGCCCATTATAACCTGCTATCTTGGGGCAGCTTTTGATGTATGACATGTCACCCTTCCCAACTTTGTCGCCTACAACACTTCTGTCTTCATGTGGAGCCCTCACCACAATCCTGACTCTGGTCATTTGTGCCTTTCTCTTGTCATCTCTGTACACTACTTATATTCACTGTGGGTTGGGGGGAGCTAATTTTAAGCATGTTCAGTGGCAGCTCCCTGCCAGTTTCAGTGTCACTGTTAAAATTTATCCAAAAGCAACTTCACTGGGGGTTTTCTTAAGGGGTAAAGGCCTTTTACAGAAGCTAACCCTTCCCCACATGTGGTAGAATGTGCTGTTCTATATCTACTCAATAAAGCATGTTCTCTGCTCAAGTCTGTTTCACTCAGGAGCTCTCATTTATTATGAAAACGGTGCAGCTGACCTGCTACTAATAGGAAATGCACTTGGGATCTGTTTTCCTAGCAGTAAACTTGAGGAATGTGGTTTGTGGCTATGGAGTTTTTTCTTTTCCCTCTGTGTTGTAGGCTGTCTGCAGAGGGTGTGCTTACTCTGAACTTCTCCGGTTGGTGGGATAAATTCTCTCTGCCTCACTTTGGTTCCAACTAATAGGTATGCATGGCAAGGATTACTCAGTATTCATTCTTTCATTAAGTTCATTTTCCTCTGATTTCAGGGCAGAGTCCTGTGTCACGGGTGGAGGGGGATGACATGAAGAGAAGCTTATGGTTATATAAAAAGACCTTTAACATTTACCTTAGAATGATGTGTGCCCAAATCTCCCTGTTCTAGGTATTTGCATCAAAGGGAAATTATGCTCTTGCATTTTGAAAAAGTTGAAGTAGGTAATATTGACCATGAGAATGAAATGGTGAGAAGTCAAGGTACCAAAACCAGTTTTATCATAGGCTAGTCAGTATAAACAAGAGTTCAGTTTTATCCTGGCCTGTGGGCTTACTTTGTTGGGCATCCTACCATGCACGGAGAGGTTGCTGGTTTGATTTCAGGTTAGGGCACATGCCCGGGTTGTAGGCTCGATCTCCAGTAGGGGGTATGCAGGAGGCAGCCAATCGATGTTGCACTCTTACATCGATGTTTCTTCCTTTCTAAAAATCAATAAATATTCTTTTTTTTTTTTAAAAAAAAAGTTAAGTTTCTGTGGAATCTCAACTACTTAAAATGAAATAGCATTGAATGAAATGTTATTCAAGGACCTGCTGTGAAAGGAAGATTTCTCTGGTTTCAATCACAGGTCTAGGAACGGAGTGTTACACTTTCTTGTCACCTTTGAGTAAGACTGTCTATCCCCTCTGAGTCCTGTTTTACTTGCACAAAAGCAGCTCAGCTGCTTAGGCTCCTTCATGAGATGAACAAGTCTGGAGTTGGATCTAGCTCCTGAAACCCTCTAAGTGAAAGCACTTTGTGTCTAGAGGAAGATGTGAGCCCTAGCATGTGCTGGCTGCCTTCTGTATGTTTGGCACTGTGCTGGCTACCTTCACACTGCCTGTTTGACCCTCATATTAGCCCTGTGCAGTAGACATTCACACTGGTTTTGCAGAAGGAAACCTGGAACCCAAGGTCACTGTAAGCAACGAAGCTGGAAATCTCATTTTGGTCTGTCTAACTTGAGAACCCACACTTTCCCCTCTACCATTTGCTTCCTCAGTTTTCTTGACTGTTTAATGATTAATCATCCTCGCTTTAGCCACAGGCTCCCATGCTTCTAGTGGCTTCCAGTGCAAGAAAATGGAACTGGTGAAAAGTTGGACAAAAGGATTTTAATTGATTCTATAAGCAGCAGTTGGGGGCTACAGACCTAATCCAGGTAGTAAAAGCTGTGCCTCATTCTAGTTCTGCTGCTGATTTAGGAATAATAAACTGTTTAGTAAGCTCGGTCCCTTACATAGTTTCCTTCAGTCCTCACCACTGTAAGGTGGCTATTCTATCCCATTTTTACATGAGAAAATTTGAGGCTCAGGTCTTGCTGCTTGAGATAGGAATAGAATGAGAGCCCTGCTTCTCTGATACCAAATTCCATACTTGACTGCTGTCCGAAGTCACCTGATGACTTCTGTCTGGTTTCCTATTTCTCACCAGGAAATGAGTCATTAAGTAATTTTTAACAATATGGTGTACTTTTTATATAGCAAGATGATGCTTTTGACTTGTCCTCAGCTTTGGTTTGTCCCTGTAGTTCTGGGCAGGTTGCGTGGCTGGGATTAGGAATGTCCTCAAATGGGGTGCAAGATAAAGTTTGGGACTACATATGAAAAGCCAGTATAGAAAAGTAGACTACAGCTTGGAATACACATTCCTTTCTGGTCTATGAAACAAATGAGAAATGGCTTTTTGGATGCATATTGGTGACTTCCAGGGTGGTCATTAACATGCCTGCGAGCCTTTCAAGGGCAATTGAGAAGCCAAGTGACATTAAAGGAACTTGGTTTATAAGAGGTGTTAAGATCAAGCAACAGCTCAGCAGTGATCCTTGCTTTTGAGAATCTAAGTATTGGGGTTTGTTTTGTTTTTTTTAGAATTCACATAATGAAACTGTACATCTGTGTATAGTTGAAAATTTGAGCCCTTAGAGTCCATTCCTGGATTGGGGTTAAGAAATAAGATACCCAGTTTGAGAAAGCAGGAATCCTGCTTCCTGCCTGCCTTCAGTCTCTGCAATACCCTAAGCTAGTTCTTGTTGTGTGCAGGCTCTAATAACTTCCCATTCAGGGAGGGGAAATGACTACTTGGGAGGGCCGGCTCGCTAGCTTTCAACATTAGTTTCCTACAGTTTCATAGGTGCACACATGCACAAAGTGCTGTACAGGGGTTTTGCCTGTTAAGAAAGTGAAAACTAAATGTGATGTGTACTAGGAATTCTAGAATTTCATAAACTACCTTTAGCTAGGTATTGGGATCATGCAATTGTAGAATTGGATCTCTACTGGTTTTACCTTGGCACTTTTTGCTACAAACTTGTAATGACAGCCACTTCCAGACTTGTTTCCTACTGTTGGGAGCAGTATAATTGCTCACTTCCTTTGTGGTATCTCCGACAAAATGCAAAAAAATGTTTCTAAGAAGGAAACAAAGGACTGCCCAGTGGTGACTAGTGTTCCTGGCGCTGAAATATCAGTTGGTCTCTTCCATCTTGTGCAATATGGTAGATGCAGGTCATGTCACCACTACTTTGGGGTTTGGGGGTTTGTTTATCTGTGCCCAAGAATGGAGAAAATAACCTATGCTATTGCGTAACTTTGGCTCCATTGCTCCTCAGATGTTTTATGTGAGATATAAACACCTTTATTCTTGACAAGTCATGTTTATTCCAAGAAGTCAGTCTTAACTGGGTATTTGTTTCTGGAAATAGCTCACTTTATATTTATTCCAACGTTATTAGAAACCTACACTCTTAGCGCACAAAGGACGTGTGGTGGATCGTCTCCAGAGGTGGCCCCCAGCAGTTTGTCCCATCCATGTGTGCTGTTCCTTCCAATGATAGATCCGTTTTTCCTTCTTGAGTGTGGGTTGAACTTCTAATTAAATGTGGCAGAAGTAATATTTTGGCAGCATCCACTTTTGCTCTTGGAAACCAGCTGACATGTTCCCAAACCAGAAGCTTGAATTGAACTGTGGTTTATGAGGGACCAAATAAGAGATATCATGTGTAGAACTGAGATGCTGCAGCCAATAGCACCAAAAACCCAAATGCCATCCTCCCAGCTGAACACAGCCTCCTGAGTGACCCCTGCTGAAACCACATGAAGCTAAAAAACATCCAGCTGAGTCCTGCCAACCCAGAAAACTGTGAGCAGCACTCTTACTGTTTTAGGATGGTTTGATAACAGCAGTGGGTAAGTGAAAGAAGACTGTTGGAACTAAAGGCCTGGGATTCAGTTTGGACGTATAGATTCCATTAACCACTTGCCTGTGATTGTAAGCCACGTGTGCCCAGAAAAGTGACACTACCTGTGTAACTCCAGGGGGCACTATTCATATTCCATATAACTGCCCCCTCAGAGCCACTGCAACCTGTTTGGTCATTCAGCATATCTCAGCTTGTCAGTCAAATTTCTTCTCAGCTCCCTGGCTGGTCTTGAAATTCTTGGCTGCCTCCTTAGGGAAGTGGACCAGGAAAAGTGACTCTCCTATCAAGAACTGACATGACTATCACTCATTGGATTAAGTTCACATTCTGGCTTTCAAGTCTTTCCATGAGCCGACTTTGTCTACATAGCTTTCATCATTCCCCTACACATAACTTCACTGTGCAACCAGATTAGTCTCTATCTAGCTCCTTTCCTGTTTCTACTGGGAAAGCCTCCACTTTGACATTCCCCAAAGAATATCTCATTAAACACAAAGTAGTACTATGGACAGAAGGAGTAACTGGAAAACACTGAGTTTAAGTTGGAAGTATGTTTCTTGACTTTAGAGTTTTTCAAAACCTCCCTCTTGGGATTTCCATGAGGGAGAGACAGAATGTAACATTTCCTGAAGTGATTTGATCTGGAAGGAGCCTCTTGAGAGCCCAGTGTGCTGGGTTTTGGGACAGGCATTTGGAACTTTCTTTCCTACCTATTCAAATAGGCCTAGCTGAAAAGGAATTAATTCCTTATGAGTCCTATAATTCCACCTGGGACTTGTCTGTATGATTACATCATAGACCAAGGAAGTGTAGGGGTTGAGTGTGTTTGGAGTGAAGGCACCTTGGCTCCAATCCTCGCTCTGCCATTTCCTGTGGAACTTCAGGCATGTGTAGCATGAGGATAGTAATTGGGAAGGTAAATTGTCTTTCAGAATGCCTGATGTGTATATATTTTTTTCATTGAGTATTTGGAAACTGGATACTTAGTGGTACCCCAAAGATGTGGAACTTGCAATCTCCTGGAGGAGACATTCATAGGATTTCTAGTTGTGATTAGTGCTATGAATGGGAAAGGACAAGGCGTGTAAGCATAACTGAAGGGAACTAGTTGAACTTGGTTATCAAGGAAGCCCTGTCTGAGGAAGGGTCTTTATCCTGGGACCTGAAAGATGAGTTTGCCAACGGAGGAGTGGAGGGATGAAAGGATGGGGACAGTGTTCAGACAGGAGAGTCCTTTGTCAAAGCGCTCTTAGATGCCAGGCACTATTGTTGGCACTGGGGAAAACGTAAGTAAGGTTTGTCCCATGTACTTGAGGAGATAAACCATTATAACAACAGATAAAGTGCTGTAATGGAAGAATGCAAAGTGCTTCAGGAACTCAGAGGAGGGAGCCAATGTTCAGTGCCGGGGCTGGGGAATTTCTGCAGAGACATTGACCTCTGAGTAAGAATTCACCAGAATGGGAAGAGAGTGGCATGTGCAGAAACCGGAAGCTTGAGTGAACACAGTGAGCTTGAGAAAGATGACTGGAGAGCAGGGCATGGCCTTTGCACCAAGTGAGTCCATCTCCACTGCACTCTAAGGTTGTTAGTTTTTCAAGGACAAGTTCTAGTCTCATTTCAAACTCCCAGTCCCACCTGAATTTCTAGTGAAGTGCTGGCACATAGAGGAAACTGACTAAATATCTGGTGAATTTAGTTTTTTCTAAACATCCCAAACTTCAAACACAAGAATAAAATCTTTAACCCTCTTGCCGAGGCTTCAGGTTGGGTTATTAGTGAACCACCTCCCAGGACTGAACACAGTATGGGGTGCGGCGAGGTGGAGAAGACAGCGGGGATGCCTGGTGGGTCAGGAGGGCAGGAGCGGATGGGACGAGAGGCATAGTAACGGAAATTTTGCAGTAGTGTCAGCAGCAGGCTTGTGCTGTTCCCACCCCCATATTTCTCACTGGACATGGGGAAGGTGTGAGAATGGAGAAAAGAGGCCTGAGGTTTATTCAGGGCTTATGACAAACAGTCAAAACAGACTGTTTCACCACAGGTTGAATAGAAGAATCTTGCTGGTCGTGCTGACATCATTGGCCTCCGCCGCCTCTGCTTGTCTAAAACCCTTGGCACCAGATGAAAGGCCTGCCCTCTCCTTTCCACCAATGCCTCCTCTCCCATCTTCTCTTCCATTTATTTGTTTTTTATTATATATATATATATAATTTTTTTTTATTTTTTAGGGCAAGTGGAATGGAGAGGGTGAGAGAGAGAGAAACTGATCAGTTGCCTCTTGTACGCACCCTGACTGGGGACTGAACCCGCAGCCTAGGTATGTGGCCTGACAGTGAATTGAACCTGGGATGATGCTCTACCAACTGAGCCACACCAGCCAGGGCTCATCTTCCCTTTTAAATAGCTTAATCCCCCCCCCCCCCCCCCCCCCCAAGAATCAGATGCCCCAAAACATTTATAACCCATTTCCTTCTTTTTGGAGAGGAACGGAGAAGGTCAATGTTACGTAGCCTAGTGAATTAATGAACCTCCTTTACTGCTGAACCCACAAAACTCCCAACTCATTCAACACCTTGATGTTTATTCCCTAAGTTTGCCCTCTATGATTTTATTCTGGTTGATGTGGCCCTTTCTAAGCATTCTGGGGTCCTCTGTCTCACCTGCCTATAAACCACCAGGCAGGGACAATGGTCTCCCTATCAGGCAGGGGGCTCCCTGAGGCTGGGAAGTGTTTCCTCTGGAGCACTTCCGAGTGCTCAGGGGATGACTGATTGCCTGTGTCCCAGCAGCCAAGCAGTTACCTCATACAAGAGAACTGATGAAGAACCTGGGACCCAATTCTTCTCCAACTCGGAAGACACATAGATTTGGGTCCTTGGGATCATGACTGAGTAGGGAGAGGGTGTCTGCGTTCAGGCTGAGCCTTTCGTCCTTACCTGTGTTGCAAATCTGTTTTCCCATTCGAGGGTAGGGACCAGGGCTATAGTATTGCCCTTGGCAATTCTGGAAAGGGCCTCCTGGCCTGCTGGTGTGACAGCTGCCTGGCAGGGTGCAGAGCCCAGGCCATTCCTGCTCTCTGCCCTATACTGGAGAAGAAGCCCATCACTGTTCATTCATTTATTGAGCTCCTGTTATGTTCTGGGCACAGGAGACAGAGAAAGGGGAAGACTCAATCCTGCTAGGCAGTGAAATAAGAGCTCTTGAATGCTAAGGGAGGGCAAGGTCACTCCAGCTTGAGATTGTGACGACAGTGCACACTTATGCACAACCACTTCTTGAGACCACAGGTCCTGGAAGGAACCCCACTGAGTTCATTGTGAGCCTGGTGGGACATGCTAGTCAGTGCTGAGCACAGGACACACACAGAGGAGAGAGTTGGCTGGCCTGGCTGGCCTGGCTGGCCGGTCAGCTGTAACGTCCAGGTATGAAGAAGGGGTTTCATTCTCTGGGAGGCATGCAGCGGGCTCTCACTCTGATCCATGGTCCTCGTGTTCTCTGCCTGGGAAGAGTTATGTACATGGACAGTGGTTAGGGGAGCCTTGCCTGGCTCCCCCACGGAGGCCTTCCCTACTCCGCGTAAGGCCCTCCATTTCCCTAGCTCATGTTTCTCCGGCTGCAGATATCTGGGGTGATCAAGTTACAGGTTCACTTTCCATATCTTCCATTATTCAGCCCTACGTGCCTCCAGAGCATGGGCAGAGCTAACCCTGTTATCCTGCCTAAAGGAAGAGAAGTGGTATCCAGTATTTAAAATCCCCAAGGCCCCCCCGAGGACATGGGAAGTGCCTTGGACAGGGAAGAGGAGACACAGCTTTTAGTCCTGGCTCTGTTATTAGCTCACTGTGTGACTGGGCACGTTGCTTTCCATCCCTGAAAGATGACTTAGCTTCCTTGCCCATACTCTGCACAAGGGACATTCATTTCCATTTGGGTATTGGGGTGACTTCCATGGCCATTCAAATGGAGTGGCTCACTTAGGAAAAAATCGGGGCTGGGGGAGATAGAGGGTTTCCCCATCTTTATTCCCAAGAGCCTATGTTGGGAGGAGTAGGTATTCTGTTAGGAAAGTGAGGGGGAGAGGGGTCCAGAAGTCTGCAGCTCCTGGGGCAGGGGTCAGGCATCAGCAAAGGCATCCTGGAGCTCAGGATTTCTGACCGACTGGGATGCCCCTGCCCTCTGTCTTGTTTTGGCTTGAGCTTTCGATCTTTCCCCCAGATTGATTTATTTATCTACTTTCATGCCTGTTCATTTACTGAGCACCCTTGGACCCTTTAGGGTGTGGTGTTAGTTGATAACTGCTTAGGGTGTTGCCCATCCCAGGGTGATTTACACTTATGTACAATTGTTGACGACAGAAAATGTCTTAAGACTAAAGGCACAACTTTCTAATGATCAATGATTAGTGAGGGAGAGGGGGATGCTCCAGGACCTGGGAAACCACATCATTCTCTGTGGCTTCTGCTGGCCCTGAGGGCAGAGGGCAGAGTGCACCTGGGTGTGTTGGGGGTGGGGAGGGTGCAGCTTCAGGCCAGGATCATCAAAGGGACGGCCTCCCTGTACCTCAACTGCTTTCTTCTGTGGGGCTTTGCCTACTGGCTTGTGGGGAGCCTGTTCTGACTGTTCAGCGGCCTGGCCCCCGCCATGGAGACTGACAGCAAAGTATCTGGTCACTTTCTCGAGATGCCCTTGCAATTCACTGGAGGCTCTCACCTACCTTCTGTAGATGGTCCTCTCCTGTGTAGGAGGTCCTGGCCCATCTGTCCTCATTGATGCCCTGGTGATGGAGAGAGAAGAGACAGAGAAGAAAGAGGGAAAATGCAGTAGAAGAAGGTTGTCTTGGGAACCAAGAAGGGCAGGGATGGGGCCAGAGTGGGGGCTTCATAAATGGGGTCATTTTTCAATCACTCTGAGAGTTGAGGAAAACCGTGGATTGGTTCATTCACTCACTGATTCATTCATTGATTCTGCTTTCTCTTCCATTCTCCCTCTTTTGTCCTTCCTTCCACAAACACCCAGTGGAAACTAGCTAGGTGTTGTGGATACAGAGGAGATGAGAGCTGCAGCCTGACTGTGGCAGGCTTTCCACTCTAGGGACCCCAGCCATGTGACCCAGCAGGACGGTGCGGTATGCCAAGGGCAGCATCATGCCCAGGCCATAGAGACAAGCCCTGTCTGGGTAGGGCAGGTGGTCAGGGAAGGAGAAATGGGGCTACAAGTCAAGTCGGCAAGGCGGCCCCCGAGGAAGCAGTGAGTCCTTAAGGGATTGGCCTTGATCCTGAGAGGGTGAGGGGTGAAGAGGTAGAGGGTGGGTAAAGGTTGGCTGCTTTTCTTTTGGTTTTGGTTTTCATTGTTTTAGGCTGCTCAGATTTGCACTTTTAAGATCCTTGAGGGTGTGAGGTGGGAAATGGATTAATTTTTCTAATTTCAGGCTTTAGGTAAAAGTTACCCAAGGTAATTTTGAACCTTTGGCAGAACCGAATCACCCCCTTCCTTATCCCTGCACCTACTCCCTGGGCATGCACAGACCACCCCTCTGAGGAAACAACCGGGAAGCTGAGCACATGGCCAGACCACACTGGCCCCACCCTCGGCAATGCCAACCCAGCATGTGTGCCCCTAGCCAGAGCTTCTCCCCCCACCTCCCTGACTTGTTGGAGGCCCGGACAACTCAACCCTCCCCAGGGAGCATGCTGAGGGAAAGGTCTGGACAACACTGACCCATTTTTCTCTCTATATGGATAGGAGGTATTCCTGGGGGAAAGAGAAAGAAGGAATGAGGGCTGCACCGGTTCCCTGGGTCTCAGTGACATAGGAAGAGCTCATGGCTCTTTGGGGCTCGATGCCTGTGTTGGGTCTTCAGTGGAATTCCAGGGACTCTCCATTGTCCTCCTGTGGCTGAGCCACTTGGCTGCTCCTGCCAGGAGGCAGTGTGAAGGAGTGGGAAGTCGTCGGCACCTGGCACCAGCTGGGCATCCTTGTAAAAGCATTTAACCCATCTGAACCTTAGTTTCCTCACTCATTGTGAAGAGGCTATCGTTGCGAGATTTAATCATATGTGGGCGTAGTAGGTGCTCAATAAATATGTCTCTTATACTCCTGTCCCCTGCTTCTCATGGGCTGTTGGGTTTGGAAGAGAACTCTGAAATGGCCCAGTCCAAAACTCATTTTGTTGAGGAGGAAACTAAGGCCAAAAGTGTTTGGTCACAAGTTGGTTTTCTCTATTTTTATATGCATAGTTTTAATTATAAAAGCAGTCTTTGAATACTTGTCCACTATAAAAAAGAATCAAGTAATGTAGAGGCTTGTACAGTAAAAATTAAAGTCCCTCTACTCTCTCTCCCTCACCTCCACTTCCTGTTCTAGATATAATCACTGTTGACAGTTTACTAATTATCCTTCTAAAACTTTCCCTATGCATGTGTATGTATGTTTGTGAGTGTGTCATTTTTAAAAAAACAAGTAGGCTCCTGTCATACATATTGTCATATAACTTGCCTTTTCCACTTCACTGGAATCCTGGAGATCATTCTGTATCTTTCCACAGATCTGCCTCATCCTTTTCAATGGCCACAAAGACTGTGGGTGTGCCTGATATATTCTGATCATTCCTTTACTGGTGGTTTTTACGTTATTTCTAAATTCTTGCTATTACAGACAAGTTGTCAATGAATGCTCAGGTACAGTCTCAGGGCTCACCTGATAGATTCCCTGAAGTGAAACTTGGAAAAAGGCATGAGCATTTCCAACTTTGATGGCCACTGTCAGCATTTCCTCCAAATAGGTTATAAAAGTGCCAGGTCCTGCATACCCTCACCAACACCACTTAAAAATATATATAATGTTGACAGTAAGAAAGAAAACTGCTCTCTGTCCAGACTATTTTATCATTGTCCCCCCTCAGGGAACACAGGTTCATTTTAATAATTCTATTCAAAACAAACAGAACTAGAAAGCTTGGCCTGTGACTTCGCTCACATCTAGACGCTGATCTGTAGCTCCGCCACCACTCTCCAAATCCATTCATAGAGTCGAAGATAAGGACACCAGCAGGCGCAAAGCATTTGCTTCTACGCATAGGGTGACTATGTTCCGTGTGCCAGAGACAGCCCAGGTTTTCCTGGCATGATTAATACTCTCCGAAGTGCCCTGGTTTGGATGATAATGATGTGGACGCCCTGCCCCACCCCATAGCGTGAGCGACCCCTGCTGGCCTGGAGTAACGCACTCTGAGTCCGGGCTTTAAGCCGGGACCCCTGCTTGGTGCAGCAACCCGCGCAGAGTCACTCCGCCATGGGCACTGCCCACCTTTGTCACTCACCTTCCCACCTTCTTCCCCATCAGCCCAAAGAACTGGCTCTCTTTGCCCCTCTTCACCTCCTGAAGCTGGAGCCGAATGCTGGGGACAACACCTTCCTGAAAAAGCAGAGATTGTTAGAGTTAGAGTTGGAGGAAGCTGGCGAGAAGGAGACAGGAGGGCCGCCTGACCAGGAACAGTTTCAAGCTTGGCCAGGGTGGCTCAGTGGTGGAGCACATGCCTGGGTTGCAGACTCCATCCCCAGTAGGGGGCATGCAGGAGGCAGCCAATCAGTGACTCATCACTGATGTTTCTCTCTCTCCCCCTCCCTTCCTCTCTCTGAAATCAATAAAGAATATTTTAAAAATTAAAAGATAAAATAATAAAATGTTTTTAAAAACCAGTTTCAATAACACTTGCTCTGTGCTGGCACTGGGCTCTTTTGCATATTTTACACAATACTATGCAGTAATAATAATTTATAATCAACATTTCACCTCCTATGTTCCTGGCTCTGTTCTAAGCACTTAAACATATTAATTCCATTTAATCCTCACCCAAACCCCATGAAGTAAGTACTATTATTGTCACCATTTTATAGATGAAAGCACCGAGGCACAGAGAGAATGAATAATTTGTCCAAGGTCACCAGCTAGGAAATGAGAGATGACACCAGGACTTGAAGCTGTCATCTGCCTCAGAGGCTCGAACACAACAGTCATAATTTCATTAACTCTTCAAACCACCATAGGAAGCAGGGACTATGATTTATACCCATTTTGTAGATGGGGAAACTGAGTGCTATGGAGGTTAGGTGATTTGTCCAAGATCACACAGAAAGTGGTAGATCCAGGATTTAAACTCAGGAAGTCTGGCTCCAGAGTCTGGGTTCTGCTCCACCTTGGGAAATGTCTCCAACATAGATGAGGAGGGGCAGCTGATGGACTCAGGGTGGGCACCCAATAGGCAAGGTGAGACCAATTCCTCTCCTAACCCCACTCTGGTCTCCTCTCTTTCCCCAGTATCCCCCCATTGTCCCAGATTTATCCCACCCTGGAGCCTGGGCCTCCCATGAGGAACATGACACGTGGCCTGGGTGGAGGCCACGACTCTGGGCAAAGACATTTTCGTTCTTGAGCTAATGTGGTGAAAGTTCTGGCCAAAGTTTTCTCCCTGGAGCTCCAGGAGCCAGCAGGGGCCTGGCTGGCATGCAGAGGAAACCCCTGTACCTCTCATAGTTCATTTCGTCCCAACTTTCAGGAGCAGGAGTGGATTTTTTTCTAAGACTTGGACTAATTTAGTCACTTCCAATCTGTGTCCTCCCCAGGATGTCAGTGGCTGGGGCAGCTGTCTTGGGCTGGAGTCGCCTGCCTGGCCAGGAACCAGAAAAATATCTGGAGATTTGGACCCATTTCTGAAAAGCTCATGAAAACCACTTTGCCCTGGTAAAAGGCAGCTGTCAAATGCCGGCTGGGGAGAATGACTATAAATTAAATAAGATTCACCTTTCTCTCACCCACTGTGTTTCTGGGGAGCCCTTAGGGGTCATCCTTCCCTTTCACTCTGGAAGGACTCCTGCCTCCCTCTAAGCCTTCTTTTTATTCATTTAACCCAAACCACCCTTGAAAGCACTGAGGAATAACTGCAGGCAGGGGACACCTGAGAGCTAGGGAGGTGATCAGTTGATCCCTGACAGTGCTTCCATTCCTTCTGTTACCTTACTCATCTTAATGGTTCCTATATTCTAAGCGCCGTGTCTCGGGAAGTGGAGGGATGTTTAATGAGAGTGAAGGAGACTAAGCCATAGACCTGGCTGCAGGGTGAGGTGCCTGCAGGTGGAGAGCCCAGCAGCACCAGTTGAAGTTGATGATGCTTCTGTGTGGCTGCGTAGAGAGCTCCCTGTCACAGCTTGGCTGCCCTGTGCCTGGGTCAGGTCCCCTGATGTTTGGCAAGACTCTGTAAAGCTTGGGAAATACTCTGGGGATTAGGGTATTTCTCCCCATTTTACAGGTGAGGAAACTGATGTCCAGAGAGTAGCAGTGACCTTCCCAAGGTCACATGGAGTCAGTGGAGAAGCCGAGACTTGAACCCAGGCCTCCCCATCCTGTTGTCTTCTCAGCTGCACACACTTGCACGTTCAGACAAACCAGGAAGGAAACCACCACAAATGGCTGTTCATTCGATGGATGATTCTGTGGCCCCAGTGTCCTCACCATCCTGGGACTAGGAGCCAGGCTTGGCCTTGTCCCACTGTCCCCCTCCTGGAAGGCTTCCCTGAGCACTGGTCCTGCCTTCTCTGGCCTGTTGGTCTCTCTCCCCCATCTGATTAGAAGTCCCCCAAGATCAGGATCTTTGTCTCCCCTACCACACGGGGTGAGGTGCAGGTGCTAGGCCTCTAACCTCTCGATTTGTCCCTGTCAGCACTGTCAGTCTAGTAGAAGAGATCGGCAGTCAAACCAGAACTTGTCAGGGAATGAGGATTTCTACATTGGAGACAAAACAGTGATCCTGCCCAAGTCGCTCCCTTTGAAATTCTAGAAAATGTCCTCTGACACCCAGATACATAGGATCAGACCTTGGGCGAGGCGTGCAGTTTTGCTTTTGAGGGTGCGCAACCTGAGACAAACTACTTGACCTTTCTGTGCTTGTTTCTTCATCTATGAAATGGTACTTTCCCCATAAAGTTGATATGAGAATTAAATGGGTTAATGTTTATGAGGCATTTAGGACATATATGTTAAATAAGTGTTAAATTCTCTCTCTCTCTCTCTCCCCCCCCCCTCTTTGTCACTCCCATAAGCATGCGCCCTTTAAAGCTCAGGCAGTCCAGGGGCCATGGCCTTGAGCCTACCTACAGGGGATATTCAGACAACCTAACTTGCGCTGTATAGCCTGCTCTCCTGGCAGCCACGGAGGGGATCTTCTGCCCCCTTAACCATGGGTCATCCCCAGCCTTTCCCCAAAGTTACCTCCAGGGTCACAGTTACCCATGGCCTTGCTTCAGTGCCACCGAGTGCCAGTTTCTTGTCCCCTGCCACAGTGCACACAGACAGCCCCAGGAGGAGAAGCAGGGTGAGCAGCATGGTGAGCCCTGCTCTGCGCTGGGACCCTCCAGGACTCCCTCTCAGCCTGAAAACACGGCCCCCAGCAGGCCCAGTTCTCTCTCTGGTTCCTTTCCTGTAGGTGAGGGACGCTCCACCGGTTCTTTGTCCTTCCAGCTACCCTGTTTCTTCCTTCAGCTTATCTGACCTCCCAGGGACATTTCCTGTGACTCCCCGCCCTCCTTGTCTGGAAAGGCCAATGATATTGGGAAGCTCAGAGGAGGGTCCAGACCTCATCCATCACCACCCCCAGCACTTGATCCCAGAGCTTAGCACTCTGATGCAACAGCGGCCTCACCCTTGGCTGTGTTCCCTCTGGTGGCAGGTGCACAATGGGGCAGTGTGTGGGACCTGGAAGCTGGAAGCCCCAAGGGCCTTTGTCATCTTGGAAATGGGGAGGGGAACCGTGTGGCTCCTCCCTTCCTGGGGCTGTGCTCCCCTGTAAAAGAGGCCTCTCCCCCAAACGTAGCCAGCATTTCATCACTTGTCTCCCCTTCCCGTCACTGAGCCCCACTTCTTCAGTGTTCCCCCTGTCAATAGTCCCCAAATGTACATAGAAACACAGGTCTTGCCCTCAGAGAAAGAACACAGTGCTTAGCAGAACGAGGCTCCTCACAAGTGAGGAACTGGGATTTGCTAGAGAAACGGCTTCCTGCTTGTGTCATCGGCCCTAAGTTACCTTCCCACTGTTGTCAAAGCGATCTTTCTAAAGCCTTAACCTGACCTGTTTCTCCCCACTTACAAGCTTCCAACATCTCCCCATTGCCCTTGACATAAAGTTCAAGCTCCCTAATATGGCATTCAAGGCAGGCCCTGCTTCACTTAGTTCCGCCCTGTCTCCATCCATCCATCCATCCATCCATCCATCCATCCATCCATCCATCCATCCATCCATCCGTGTAGAACAAGGGACCTGCTTTGCGGTCAGAGAGACCTGAATCCCAGTCCTAGCTCCACCACTAAGTAGCCGTGTGGCCATAGGCACATTACTTAGCCCCTCTAAACCTTAGAACCCTCATCTGTAAAACAAGATTAATAATAGCACTTATTCCAAAGTTGTTTGAAGATGAAATGTGATAATGCATGTGAAGCACTTAGCACAGTGTGGAATGGTAAATATTTAATACCTGTTGACTATTATTACTGTTATAATTATTGACACTGGATGAGGCACTTGGCCACAGAAGATGAATAAGCCACTGTCTCTGTCCTACAGCTTCTCACAGTCCAGGAAAGGAGACTCCTGGTTGGCAGATAAGCTAGGTTCAGCTAGAGCAGGCATAGAGATGGGAGCAAGGGAAGGGCATGTCCCTTCCCAGTTTGCCCTGTAACCATTTCGCTCCAGACAGGTTGAGATTTCTCACCCTCATGGTTTGGCCTTGGATGCTCCCTCTGCCTGGACTTGCCTTTCCACCTGGTAGACTCCCACCCATCCTTAAAGGTCCAGCTTCATGGTCACCTCCTCAGCAGAGTTTTTCTGTCTCTACTCCTAACTCCAGCAAGAATTATTTCGCCCCTTTCCTGGGCTTTCCCAAGCATCTCTCACTTGTATATATGTCTTGCAGCTCTGAGTCCAGGCCAGTGAAGGCAGAGATGAGTAGGGGGGAGTGCGGAGGTTTGAGGGAGGACAACCCCACACACCTTCACCCCTCCTGGGAATCTCCTTGGTGGATCCCAAACTTGGTGGCTTCAGAATCCCTGCATTTGCTAAAATACAGATTCCCAGCCTAGCCCTGTTCTGACACAGCCATCCCTGGTCTGTGGGTCTGTCTCAACACTCCAGGTGGCAGTCAGTCAGCCTCCTGTGGAGCTTCCCAAAGGCAGGGCGCTTAATACCTCACATTCCACTGTGGGTTTTTCACTGTTGTTAAGTTCTTCCTTACAGGAAACAGCTTTGCTTTTTATCACCTTCATTTTACAGATGTGGAAACTGAGGCAGGTTGGGCTTGCTCTAGGTTACACTAAGAATTGGCGGTGGACTAGCATCCGGGACCCCCAGTGGGCTGCTCCCCACCTCCCACTGGGGCCTCTGCCCGCAAGGGCAAGCCTCTGTGCTAAGGAGATGGCTTCCCATTCTGCATGTCCAAAGGGGGTGACCTTAGGAACTAAGGAGTCTCTCTGAGTCTGTTTCTCCACCTGAAAATTGGAGCCGCCCCTCATTGGATGGTGGTAAAGATTTCATGGATTCTCACCCTTCAAGAGCTCAGCACAGGGCACATAGTATGCGCTCAATTAATCCTAACTTTTTGGATTTGAGTGACTATTTGAGCACTCAAACCCTGGACCTCAGAGTCAGTTTCCTGGCCCCCCAGGAACCATCCTGCGTGGGGACAGGATGTGGTGGGTGCACAGCGTGGAGGTGGCAGGGGCCTTGGGGCAGAGGAGAGGGAGGCGGGAAGAAGGGAGAGAGAATCCCAGAGATCCGGAAGGCCTGGAGGACGCAGGGCCCAGGCTGGAAACCGCGGCTATTTACAGCACTGCCCTCGGGCTGCGGTCGGGCTGGCGCTCGCGGCCTTGGCGATGGAGCCCGCCGCCCCGCCCGGTGCCCTCGGCCACCAGGGCACGGCCCTGGCCGGCGCGCCCCGCCTCGCCCGGTCCTCGCAGCCCCGGCGGGGTGGCTGGGGCCCCGCAGCCAGGGAGGGGTGGGACCCTGGGCTGGCTGCCGGTGCACGCGGGTCGGGGTGGTGAGACCCCGGGTGGCTGGGCCAGGGGCGGGCGAGGTCCTTCGAGGCGGGGTGCGCCCGGGAGGCGCTGGGCCGGGCGCGGGCGCGGGCACGGGGGGCGGCCTGGCCGCGCGCGGGGTGGGCTGCGGCGTGGCGGGGCGCCCCTGGGCGCCGGGTGGGCCCTCTGGATTGCTCCAGGCTGCGGTTTGGCTACGATTGCGGAGCCGAGAGGAGAAAGGGCGCAGGAGGAAGGGATCTTTTTTAAAAGCTGAGGCCGAAGAGAGATGAGGGAAACACGAGGAGCCGAGGGCGGGATGCGGGCAGGAAGCTGACGTTTCCTGAGCGCCTACTCTGCCCAAAGTAGATGCGGTGACTGGTCCGCTTTCCCGGGCGGGCGGGGAGGCTGCGCGCCTCGGATAGGCCACCCAGCTCCGAAGCGGCCGAGTCGGGACTCGAGCCCCTCTGGCTCCCACCGGCTGCTCTTCCACCTTGACCCAGAAGCGCAGACGGGAGCGAGAGGGCCTGGCGGGGGCGGCACGAAGAAAGCAGGGCGCCTGGAGGGGCGCAGGAGGGCGGCGCACCAGTGCGGGTCGCGGCTGCTTTCTGGGGACCCTTGAGGGGACGCAGCAGCTGTCTGGTGGACGGCCTGGGTTCCACCACCCCAGCTACTGGGGCCCTGCTTCAGCCCTTCCTCGCCCTTTCAGCGCCCCCATGTGGAAGCTCCTCCTGTCGCCTGAGTCCCCTCCTGGGACTCAGAGTTGGAGGATCCAGGCTAGAGCTCGGGGGTGCACTCCAGGGCTTGTCCCTTGGATAGAGGGCCAGGAGGGGCTGGGCCATCAGGACCTGGGGTGGGGGGGGGGGTAGCCTCCTTGGGGTGGGCGGCAGGGACCTCCCTGAAGGGTGGTGGATGAAAGTGGCCTGGAATGAGTGATCCACACAATAGTCTTTGAGCCTGTGCTTGGACACCTTCCAGCTGCAATGGCTTAACACCTCTGAAAAAGGCAACTGTTTCCCTGGTCTTTGAGTTTATAGTCATGCATTTATTCAGTGATTCGGGATTTACTGAGAGCCTTGCAACAGGGGAGTTGCCCCAGGACAGAGATGAAAGAAACAGACATGCATTATAACAATTTTAACACGGGGTGGAAAGTGCCGTGGCATTTGGAGAGAAACAAAGAATCCTACCTTCACCCACATTTGCAGTGCGGTACACTTCCGACACTTGTCCTAGACAGAACACTTGAATTTGGAAAAGTGGGTCTCTACACCCAGAGTGCAGGTGGAGCACACGGAGCTGTTGCCCTCTGTGCCCAGGGCTTGTGTGGGCAGACTTCTCTCCCTACAGTCATGGCAGATTTGGGCATTTCTAGCCCCTCAGTTATGCCCAGAATAACTCTGGGAGGGTCTGAAAGCATCACCCAGTTTCAGAAAGAAATTCTCTGTGTCCTGAGAATGATTTGAAAGAGTCCTTGACCGTGCCTTTGTCAGCTGGCACCTCCCCCACCATCAAAGGACATCCTGGCTGAGCCCGGGGCCCTGGGAGCTATTCACCCTGTCCCCCTTCCTTCTCCATCACCTTTCTCCATACGGCCCTGGCAACCACCCATATGTGTCCTCTTTGCAGTTAGGCTCTATAAGGAAAGACTAAATGTGCACAGTTGAAGATAATTGTCCACAAGAAGGATTTAAGTCACAGAAGCGAAGCATAGCAAAGCGACTAAGAGTAAGACTCTGGGTTCAAATTCTGACCCCACCACTTACCATCTGTGTGGCGTCAGACTTTCTGAACTTCACTTACCTAATATACTCACTTTAAAAGACTGTTGAAATGTTTAAATGAGATAATGCATAAAAGAACTTAGGGCAGCATTTGGCACATTGTAGGCTCTTAATAGATGACAGCAGTTATTGTTGTTTATAATATAATTAAACAATAACACTCATCCATATTTTATATGAAAGCCCAGATTAAGGAAAGTCATTTTAGGCATTCCCTGATATTTTGCCATCAGATTGAGAGTTTCCCAAGGAGAGGAACTGGTCCCTCCATTAGACTAGGAGCTCTCTGCTGCCAAGACTCTTAGACAAAGCTCAGTGTACCTGAGGTGCAAAGAAGGTGTGGGAAGCCCCCCTTGCTGGGGAAAGTGGGAACTGGCCCTGCCCCTGCCTGAGATGTGGAGGTGAGGACGTTTCTCTCCAAGTGCTTGCTTCTCCCAGGGTCTGTGTGCAATCAAGGCCCCCAGAGCCGCACCCCATCCATTAGTGCAGAAGAAACTCACAATGAAAATCTGCCTTTTCTTCCTGGATCTTGGTTAGCGAGTGTGGGAGAAAAGTGAACTGCTAATTGAAATATAATTATAATGCACTGTCCTTTGTCTACCAAGTGGAGCTTCCAGACCCTTCTGTCTGCAGAACAGTTTGTTTCTTGTGTCGGGAGGACTCCGGAGCCAGCCACGCAGAGACAGCTCCCACGGATTGGGTCTCTTGGCTGGCTGGGCTGGGCATGAGGCTCAGGGTGAACTGTGCCACTCTCTCTGACCGCTGCCTGGACACCTGA
Source organism: Miniopterus natalensis (assembly GCF_054644295.1). Classification (NCBI taxonomy): domain Eukaryota; kingdom Metazoa; phylum Chordata; class Mammalia; order Chiroptera; family Miniopteridae; genus Miniopterus; species Miniopterus natalensis. The sequence goes on from NC_142097.1 coordinate 27,451,971, forward strand.
GCTTACGGAGCCCCAGAGGAATGCTGAGTTCAGTGAGATCCCGTACAGGCTGCCTGGGAACTGGGGGAGGAAGAGACGAGGCCTTGAATGCCACGCTGAGGGGTGTGGATTTTATCCAGCAGACACTGTGGGGTCCCTGGAAGTTTTAGAGCAAGGAAGTTATGTGAGATTGCTTTTTGCCCTTCATGGGTTCCCAAACCCTCTTCCCCTCAAGGTGATCATGAGGAGGGGCTGGAAGTGGGGAGGAGATAGAGACACGGGAGCCTTTTAGGAGGTAATAGTGAGAGTCTAGCGGTGACCTGGAGGGCCTGGGACTGGGGCAAAGAGGGCTGTCTGTGTCATTGCAGAGGGTGTCAGCAGGTCTGAAAGCTGGCGGGATGGAGAGAGGGAGGCACTGAGATGGCGAAGAGGAAGGAAAGCAGGCTCTGGCAGGGCAGGGAAGAGCTGGTAAGGTGTCAATATGGACAATCTGACAGTTTGGAAGGTCTGCCGGTCCAAGGGGTGGGCCAGGAGGTGCTTGAAGCTCAGGGGACAAGGTTATGAAGCTTTAAGGAGATCAGTGTGCTGGGGTGATGAAGCTAGGGGGACCAAGGTACCCCAGGGAAAGTGAAACTAAAAGGGCTGATGCTGTAGATCTGAGCAGCCTCAATATTTCAGAGGGGTGGGGTGAGAGAGACTGAAAAGGAGAAATTAGAAGGATGGGTGCCTCAGGAGAGAGGAGAGGCGCAGACATCAAGGTGGGAGATACACATGTATATGAACAAACACATACATTATAGTGCCTAGAAACAGCACTGGCAGAATACATATAGGTGGTTGGAAGTGGGTACTTCTAATATATATCCTATATTATTTGAATATTTTACAGTGAGAATATGTGCATGTATTACTTTCACAATTTAAAAGAGATAAAAAGTAATCTACATGTCCATTAACAAGAGAATGGATAGCTCAATTGGGACAGTGGAATACTACATAGCAGTGCAAATAAATGAATTAGAGTGCATGTATCAACAGATAAAACTCATAAAATGTTGAGCATAAAAGGCAAGTTGCAGCAGGACTCCTACAGTATGATTCCATCTATGTAGAATTTAAAAACACGGAAAACATTGAAAATTATAGATAAATACATACATATGTAGTGAATGTATAAAATACAGGAATAATTGATAAGTTCAGGAGAGACCTTACCTCTTAGGGGGAGAGGGTGGGGGAGGGGACACAGGCCACTTCAGTTTCCTCTGTAATAATTTGTTTCTTAGCTGGGTAGTGAGCATTCAGGTTTGCTGTACTATTATCTATACATTTGCATGTGTCTGATATAATTAACACATTTTGAAAAAAGAGACTAGAAGAGAAATATGAAAAACCATGCAGGAGAGATGTTTTAAGAAAGAGAGGGCCCTGGCCTCCCCCACGTCAGAATGGGAGCTCCCTGAGGAGGGGGCAGTATTTGCCACCAGCCCAGGGACTCTCTGCAGATAAGAATGGAGCCCTGGCTGGTGTGGCTCAGTTGGCTGAGTGTCATCCCGTGCACCAAAAGTTCTCTGGTTCGATTCCCGTTCAGAGCACAGGCCCAGGATGCGGGTTCGTTCCAGTCTGAGTGCGTGTGATTGATATTTCTCTCTCACATTGATGTTTCTCTCTCTCTCTTTCTCCCCCTCTCCCTTCTTCTCTCTCTTAAGTCAATAAAAACATTTAAAAGGAAAAGAAAAAGTGTCAACAGTGTGAAATAAGGCAAGTCCTGCAGTGTATGAGGGGCTGGGGCAGAAGCCAGGCTGCCCTGGGGTAGGAGAGCCCTCACCAGCGTTTGGGCCCATAGCAGAGGGTCCACTTTCAGTTTTCCTGCTAAGAGTCCTGACAAGAGGGCCCTGAACCCCCTTATAAGCCAATGGTCCTCCTGGGGATTTCCCACTGTGGCCTGGGCTCCCACCACCTCTGGGACCCATGAGGGAGCACCTAGGGTCCCACCAGAGAGTAAATGGAGTCATTATCCTGAGAGAGACTCTTTTGAGGACCCAAAGGAGTGACAGTGACCCCACCATCAAGTGCAACCCGAGGCAGAGATGGGCCCTGAGGCAGGGAGATGACCATGCTGACTGGCAGGAGTCAGTGAGTCTCTGGCGCCCAGGGGCAGGTGGGCGAGGACAGTGTTGAGGCTTGATGGTTTGAGGAGGCAAAAGCCAACCCCGGTGCCCAGGCAAGGAGAGTGGGCGATGCCCGGGCTTGGCAGACAGAAAGCGGACTGAAAGATGCAGTGCCAAGCTGGGGAGAGGGGCTGCCAGGGCTGGAGATCAGAGGAGCGGATGGGGGAGGGCTGGGCACTGTCAGGGCTTGAAGCAGGAGGCCGCCAGGGGCAGGGAGGTACTGGGGCGGAGTGGGGGGGATCAGTGAAGCCAGGGGGTGGCCGGGAGGAAGTGGGCAGTGCCAAAGGAGCAATGGGAAAGAGTCAGTGCCAGCTTGGGGCTGTGGGGGGTGCGGGGGTGGGGGGAGCTCTCGCCCTTACTCTTTCCCCAGGTCTCATTCTGTTTTGCAACAGAAACAGATGCTTCTGTTGGTAAGTTTGTAAAACCCAAGAGTTTCAGGTTCTGAGGGCCCTCTGGGGTCATCTTTTCCAATCCCTTTTCTCTATAGATGGGGACAGTGATGCCCATAGTGGGGAACTGGCCCTTGCAAAGCTACCAGTGAGTCCAGTGACAGGACCTGGACCGAACCTGCCTGTGTGTGCATGTCTGTGCCACCCCTGGGGGTGTAGGGTTGAGAGCTGGGCGGTGAGGGGGTGACGAGAGTGAAAGTCTCCAGTCTTGGCCAAGGGAGCCGGGGTCTTGTTAGGGAGACAAGGCCAAACACACCTAAACCCAGCCAGCAGTGGAGGGCCATGTGCACCACTGGGAAGATGCTCTGCGGCAGCAGTGGAGTGGACCTCCTGTGAGTTGGGGCCTTTGGAGGAGGGTCCCATGGGACCTCAAATAAGTGTGTGTGTGTGTGGGGGGGGGGCATTTAAATCCATTAGGAATTTATTTTCAAACCAAATGTTCCACAGTACTAGAAGAGACTTTGAAAGACAAAAATATATCACGAAGATGGGATTATTGTTTTCTGTCAAAGGAGCCGACCTTGGTTACTCAGCCATCCTAGGGGTCAGGGTGTGGGTCCTCTGACCAGCAGAGAATCCTGAGGCCTGTGGATCTGCTGGGGAACAGAGCGGGGGAGGGGGTACTCTCAGCCCAGGAGCAGGTACTGTAGGCTGAGGGCAGAGGTCAGCTGGGAAGTGCCCTGGAGAACATTGATCCCCCTCCTCACTTTACAGTGGAGCAGATTGAGGTCCTGGGGGATGTAGTACAATCTCCGACGCAACCTTTTTTTAACATCTCATTTCTTTCCAAGATGTATTTGTGACCTTGCATGTGACAGGAGAAGTGCTTGGCATTCTGGGAGGGCGTTGGCCTGCACTAGGATGCCTCAGAGGGCAGGGAATGTGCCTAGATGGGTGGTCAGGGGAGTGGGCCTGGCTGGGCAGAGACAGAGGAGCGGGCATCTGCCCTGTTGTCCTCTGGCCAGCAGAAGGGCCAGCAGTGGTCTGAACCTGAGGACCCTCCCCACTCCCTGTTTGCCTGACTGCTTTGGAAGGGCAACCCACCATTGGGGGAAGGGTGGGTTGTCCAGCAGCTCCTGGGGGCTGCAGGATGGGAGCCATTCAGCCTCCACAGTCATTTGACCCCCATGACTCAGGCCTGGCCCTGCCCGTGGAGGGCAATGGGCCAGTCTGAGCTCATCACCACTGCCTGGAGCAGAAGTGGTAAACAAGCTCACCCTCTGCCTCCCGCCCCTGAGAGGAAGGGAAGAGGCTGAGGTGAGGCCCCCAAACACTCCCCGAGCTGGCCCAAGAAGTCTGCAGAGCACAGCTGCATATCATGGTGTCCACCATGGGGCTTGCCAGGTGTGTGCCACGGGCGATGTGTTCAGAAGTGTGCTGTCTTCCCACACACCCTCAGGGGAGCTACGGGGCCAAGCTGACCAGGGCTCACTGGGAACCACTTCGCCCTGTCCCTGGAGTCTGGGGACTAACAGTCAAAGGCTGGGGTGTCCCTGTGGAGTCATACCTGGTTTGACCTGCTGGATCTCAGCCTCCTGTCCTCCAGGCCTCACAGCTCAGAGCCATGTTCTAAGAGATCCCTATGCCCTCTGGCAGCCTCAGAGGCAGTAGACAAATGTTTTTTGGGTAGTGTGCCAGCCTGCCTGGGCCCGCAGCAACATGTGAGCCCGTCTTCAGCATCTCCCCTCTTGCTGGGGTTCCCTGGCCCCTTCTCTCCTTCTGTCTCACTCTCTCCTCCCCTCCTCTCTCCTTCAGGCCTTTCTCTGTCTCTGTCCTTTCCTTTCACACCCCTTTCCCGATCTTTCCCCCCTCTCAACACAGTGACTGGCATTGCTATCTGTAAACGCCAGATGGCACCAGTGTCTCATGTGTCTCCTCCATGCTGGGGTTACCACCACCCCCCACCCCGCCCCTAAAGACCAGGATGATTAACCACCCTTAACCCTTCACAACACCCACACCCTGCCCTATGCCTTCCTGGGACTTTAAACAAGGAGGAAAACAGGCTGCAAAACATGGGCCAGGCCAGGGTGGGGGCCAGGAGCTCCCAGCTCCCTACGGATGCTCTAATATTCCCTCAGGGTAACACCTCAGAAAGGGTGTTTGTACACATTACAGCACTTACTCCTCGACACCGACACCTCGAGGTCCTGGTTAGCATCCCCACCTTACACAGGGAGAGACCGAAACCCAGAGAAATGAAGTCACTTGCCCAAGGTGGGACCAGGTCTCTTTTCCCCTTTGGTCTCTCCATGCATCTTCATGCTCTGTCTCTTCTAATGAGGCTGAACCGTAGAAGAGGTGGCCCTTCTCTGCCCTCTGGGAGCCCCCAGGCTGATGGGTAAACATAGCCCTGCCCCAGGAGCCAACAGACGGGGGAGACAGAGGTGCAGCTTCTGGGAGCCCCTACTGGTGTTGAGCCAGAGCTAGGTGAAGGTCGTTAAAGCAGGCTTCCTGGAGGGGGCAGGGGCTAGGACTAAGGGAAGGTAGGCGGAGTGAGGGCAATGCCCTCTGTGAATGCTCTCAGGCCAGGAGCTGCTCTGTGACCCTTAGGTGTGGGGAGCAGAGGGGGTGGGCTCTTTCAGCCCTGGAGTCAATGGAAGGGACCAACTTGGGCTAAGCTCCTCTACTAACCCATCCTCCCCCACCCCCTCACTCCCTGTCCCACTGGGAGGCCTGCTGTGGGCTGGGGACAGGAGGCCCAGGGTGGGGTCCCTTCCCCAGGGCCTGAGCAGGATCCTGAGCCGGCTGTGGCAGTGCCCAGGAGCCAGAGAGGAGCCGCCGCCCCCCACCCCCTTGGGCCCCTCTGTAATTAGGGCTATTTTTAGGCCCCTCTTCCTTCCTATTTCAGGCCTCTGGACTGGGCCGGAGAGTGGGCTGTCCTGGGGCCGAGGGCTGGAGCCGCTAAACTGGGCCGCAGCGTGGGAGCTGCAGCCACAGTGCAGACCACAGCCTGGGGCGGAGCCCTGGCGGGGGAGGGGAGCCCGGGACGTGGCCAGGCCTTGGGCAGGGCCATGGGGGCGTTCCTTGGCTCCTCTGACCCCTCCCTGGGCCCCTCACTGATCTGCCCCACACTGGCCCATCCCTCTGCCTGATGCCCCCAGCCCTGCTGATTTGAGGTGGCTGGCTAGCTCTGGGCCTACATCTCTATCTCTGTGGTTGTCCGAGATTGTGCAACCCCAGCTCCTTCAGGACAGTGCTGCCTCCCTGGGAAGTGTGCCTAGGATGTTCATAATAATGCCCAGCATTTATTGGGCGCTTACTGTGTGCCAGGCACTGTCCCAGAACTTTACCTCTGCTAATTCATTTACTGTGTACAACAACACTACGAGGTCAGTGCTGTTTTATCCCTATTTTACAGATAGAGAAACTGAGGCTCCAAAGTGGCCCTTTTTCGTAGGCCAGGCTTGCTCTCATGTGGCCTGCTTTTAGGGAGCATCTTTGATGGGGGGTTGGGAGAGGGGTGCTGAGAGACATGGCTTTCCTCTCCATCTACTTCCAGGCTCCCCTCTTGCGATGCCATCCGTCCATCGTCTTACGGTCCATGGCCTGTCCTGCAGGCGGAAGGGTGGGTCTTGCCCAGCTGGTTCTAGTTAGGCACAAGAAAGCTGATGAGGGGTATATTTAGCCCTGGTTTCTGGAGGAGCCAGAGGTCTTTCATCCTTGGAGGCGCTGGCCACAGTGGGACTCAGCTTGCCAACGCTGGGCTCATGGGTTGCAGGGCAGACAGGCTTGGGACAGGGAGTGGGGTCAGGGAGGAGAAGGGGCAGATGTGACCCTGCCCATCTCTGTGACCGAGGGGAAAATTGGAAATGCCAGCTTGGGCAACGAGGTCTGACTGCCACACTCAGGATGTGCCTCTGTAGGCTTGAGGGCTCCTGCAGGTGTGGGAGGGCAGGCCTGGGAGACCTGCCACCTGCCTCCTCCTGTCAGGCACGGCCTAGGCCCAGCATGTCCATGGCATGGGGCTTATTCGTGAGGCTTGGCCCTGGCCTGGGAGTCTGGGGACCTGTTCTTAGTCATGAGAGGTGGACAGGGGGCAGAGTTCAAGGGAAGGAAGTAGGTGGCCTTTCCGGTCTCTCTAAGGAGACTGACATGTTTGGCCATCGATGTTTGGAGAAGGTGGGAGGGTTGGGGGGCAGGTATATCACACAAGAGAAAAAGACACAGGCACACAGAGAGGCTTCCACGTGGTGCTAAGTGGAGCTCTGTGCTGTGTGCAGATGTGCAGAGGTGCACATTCAGTTTGACTTAGTGCCACGTGCTTCTGGGCAGTGAGCACTCACGGAGCGCTGTGTGATGAGGCCAGGTTGCTGGGACCCTATACTATGGTGTGACTGTTTTGTGAGATTCTGGCATGCAGGTGTGAGATGACCCACAGGTGACTGGGGCATTGCTCCATTGTGGGTGGCTAGGATAGCGTGTGATCCCAGCATGCTGTTTCTGGGGGGCAGCCTGTGAGTATGGCGGTAGATGGGGGCCTAGAGCTGTTTTAAACTGTACAACTGTGATCTTGCGGGGTTGTGTAATTATCCCCCTGGATGCGGCCTGTGTGTGTGAGACTGCGCGTAAACACATGTGGATTCAGAGTTGGGCTCTGGCTGTGTGTGTGTGTGTGTGTGTGTGTGTGTGCGTGTGCAGTGTCATTCTGGGTGTGAGGGGTATGTGAATGTGTAGCTGGGCTCCCAGTCACCCGCCTGCTCCTGCTGAGGGTTGTGCCCCATTGCCCTTCCGGGGACCCCCACCCCAAAGCCACAGGCCCTCTGAGACTGAGGGAGGGAACCCTCCAAGTTGTAAGCGCCTGTCTCTCCCCTAATCCTCTCAGCCCCACTCCCTCCGACCATCCCCACAGACGGCAGGCTTCTACCTGTCCTGGGGCTGGCGGCAGGGGAGAGAAAGAGGAGCCCGCCCGCCTGCCCGCCGCCCCTCTGTCGTCTCTGCTCAGACAAAGAGCTCACCCTGGTCTCTGTGGGCGTCTGGGAGACGCTGGGGGGATTAGCTGCCCGCACCGCTCTCTCCCCACCTCTTGCCAGCCCACCCGCTGGCACCAACACCTCTGAGCCCAGGGTTGGTGCCCTCATCACAGCCGGTGCAGCCCCCAAGTGTGTGTGTGTGTGTGTGTGTGTGTGTGTGTGTGTGTGTGTGTGTGTGTCCTGCCCCTGCACAGTGGTGGAGGCAGAGGTGCAGCCCAGTGAGAAATGGACCCTGGGCACACACCTTCCCCTACTGGCCAGGTCTGCCTTTGGTCACTCCAGCATGTGCTTGGCAGGCTGACATCGTGGGCTCCCCAGTCTTTGGATCTCTCATTCCTGGCCCTTGCACCCATCCCCCACAGTTGACTGCAGCTCTCACCTTCCATTCTTTCCCTCTGCATTCCTGGGGGAGGAAGAGTCAGGCCAGTGAGCACTGAGAGCAAGGGAGGGAGTGGGCTCCCCTCTGGTGAGGGCTTAGCCCACCCTAGAGAGGGAAGCTATTTGTCTCAGTGTGGGGTCAAAGGAGCTCATGGAGGAGACTTGGGAATGATATTGGGTCTGGGTTGTTTGCTGTGTTTCTGTGGCTTCGCTTCCACCAGGGAACATGACTAGTAAGGTTAGAGTCACTGTTTCATGACTTAGAAGCTTTAAGACTAGTGCTTTCTTTGTATCGTGCAAAACTAGAAATGATTCTCCAAGTTCTTTCATGTTTATTCTCATTGGATTTTCTCAACGGATAGTGCAGGTATTGCTACTTTTCCCATTCCAGAGATGTTTAGACTGAGGCTCTGATAGGTTACCCAAAGTCACACACGTGTGAGCAACAGATCCAAGATGGAACCTTGACTCTAACTCTGTAAGTGCCAAAAGAGATTCTTTGGACCCCTCATAATTCCCTTGGCTGGGCCTCTATCCCCTCAGTACCCATCCCTGCCACCCCTGAAGAGCCTGCAGTCTTGGGAAACTCTGGAATGGAGACAGGCCAGTGGGAGCTGAGTGAGGTGACCTGGCCCCTCCCTGAGTCACACCCTACCCTTAAGCAACCAGGGCCCCATTCCATAGACGTTCCTGTAGTCCATCCTGTGCTTTGGGGGTATGTATGGAAACTCCCTTCTCTTCCTGCCAAATGGTTTGGCATCTGCTTTGTTCTTGAAGATCCCTCCATTTTAATCTTTTCTATCGAAATGTTATTCTATAGGTTTAGTGAGGCCTGTCTCCTTCAGTTCAGCCTTTGGTGGAAGCAGTGAGGCACTGGTCCCATCCCAGCCAAGAAGGAAGCTGAGATTTCCCAAGGACTGGGAGAGGACATGGAGGCCAGGGATCTGGCCAGCGCCTTCAACATAAGAGGTGATCAATACATGGAAATGGACACATAGAAGTGAGGGGTGCATAAATATGCATGTAAAAGAGGGTAAATGCCCAGGTGAGTGGGTGGAGGATGCACGTGTGGGATGGTGGGAGAGGGGGCGGATGGATAAGTGAGCAGGTGGGATGTGAGGATGGGCGAGTGGGCAGTGTTTGGATGGATGGGTGGATGGGTGAGCATTCAGGTAAATGGACATATAGGTGAGTGGTTGAATGGATACATTATACATGGTGGATGGAAGATGAATGGATGCATGCATGGAAGGACAGGTGGAAGGAAGAAAGGCTAGATGGATGAGTGGAAGGGTGGGGATGGGTAGGAGAGTGGGTAAATAGGGGTGTGAGGGATTTGTGGCAGAGATTTAGGAGCCTGGAGAAGCCTTTAGGAGACAGGTCTACATAGGAAATGGTTTTGGTCAGCTCTCAATTGCCTGGATTGATGGAGTAAAACCATGTTATGGAAAAATCTAGAAGACACTGGCTGGTTGCAACATGATTTTTGTCACATTCAGGGGCTGGTTTTGGCTCACACCTATGGAGTCTGAGGGCCAGAGCACTTGTGACATGTCAGTCACATACACAGACATGGCTCACCTTGGATGTCCAGCTCTGACTCTCCTCCAGCCTGTCATTGTCCTCTTCCTCCCATGCTGGGAGGCACAGGGTCTCCTCCTAGATGGATACAGAGTGCAGACTGAGCACCTGTGATTCTCTGGAGGGCTCACTCCTTCCCTAGGGCCAGGGAAAAGTGACTGAGCTCTCTGAGGGTCTGGGGCTGTCCCTTCAGTTTCCCTGAGATTCAGTCAACATTAGAGGGACCAGAGTCACAGATGCCATTAGCCTGGCATCTTCCAGGTGGTGTGATGCTGACAATAAATTGACAGTGGCCACACTGCCCCGATGACAGAGGATGGACACTGGAGAAAACACTCTGACCTGGTCTCTAAACGAGAGGAAGCTGTAACAGGACACCTGGAGGTTAGATGCCAGGGAGGGGCTGTGCTTGGTGTGGGGAGGGATGGAGTGGGCTGTGGAATAATTTCTCTGTCCCTTCCCAGGTGCTTGTTCTATTCTTATCTCCAAGAGGACTCTCTTTCGTCCTTTCCTTGGGGAAAATCTTCCCCCGTGGGACTCTGGCTGGCCTGCTTTCCACAACAATTCTAGGAGTCTTGAGCATGAGTGCCTGCTGGATGCCAAGCACCTCATATACATCGTCACATTTAAGTCTCACAATATCCTTTCTAGGTAGGTAGAAGTTCCCCCATTTTACAGATGAGGAAACTGGGGCTCAGAGAGATTAAAGAATGTGCCCATCTAGGAGGTCATAAAATTAGAATTCCTAGTCAAGGTACCTTCTCTGCCCCATGCCACTTCTCATTTCTGAGACCCACCCCCTGCAGTCAGGTCCAGCTGGGGAGAATGGGTCCAAGGAGCAGCAGCTACAAGGACACTTCAAAGGGGTGTAGGTGAGTCCCCCAGAGAAGGCGACAATTCAAGAACAAGGAGAAGGGTCTTGGTGGGGCCCTGTGAGTGTTTCTAGCGATGTTGTGATGAGGCCCACTCGCCTTTATGTGAAATACGAGGCAGCATGCAGGATTTGGGCGAGACCACCAGAAAGACTTTCTGGCCTCGAGGGGTGTAGAACTCTGGAATGGGCCAAAGAGGGAGGGCACAAAGACAGGTCCTCTGCAGAAGCCGTCCTGTGGTGATTCCAGCTCAAGCTGACTTGCTGACCTGAGGCAGGGGTGGTTAGAGGTCATCTTGGGAATCCCTTTGCAGCCAAGAGCCTGCAAGTCCCCTGCTTGGGCTGGAGTTGGGAATCTTGAGAGCTGGAGTTTTCTGGATCCAAGGAAAGGCAAAGCAGGACTGGTGCTGAAATGCTAAAGCTGGAGCTGTTGGGAGCCCACCTCGGGACCCCAAAAGTGGGGGCTGGGAGATGCCAGGGCATACTTCCTGGGAGACAGGGAGGTTGTAGCTGTAGGCACCATGAGGGAAGCCCACCCTGGTCCCCCAGCTAGGCAGTCCCTGGGGTCAGAAGTCTGCCATGCCCCTGGGGATGCCGAGAGGGCAGCGGCGCCAAATGACCCTGAGTCCCAGGCCCATGATGAGGTGGCTCAGACCTCTGTCCAGTCCCGAGCAGCTGGGTGGAGGAGGGCTGGGGGCTGGGGCAGGGTGGGGTGGGACTAGAAGGTCCAGGTGGGCCTGAGCAGAGGGTGGCCCTTCCTAAGTCTCCCCTTGCCCTGCTGGCCTCCCTCCTCTCTCTTTGATGCCTCTCACCACAGACTTCAAACAGGCTGCCCTCTGCTTCCACCCGCCACCCACCCATAATTAGAGCCTCACAGGCTGCCTCTCACCCTCACTCCCTTCCCTGCTCTGGATCCAGCTCTGACTCTCTGTCTTGCCTTTATCTCTCTGCTTTCTCACCCTTTTTCTCTCTCTCCATCTCTCTTCCCTCTGTTTCTGGTTCTCTGGCTCTGCATCTCTCTCTGATGCTCTATCTGGATCAGGAACTAGCTCCAGACTGGCCCCCTGGCCTCCCCAGGCTGCTGTTTCCTTCCCTTCTCTTCTTTTGTCTCTTCTCTGACTGTGGGCTTGACTTTTCTGTCTTTATCACCCTAGTTTTTCTCCGTCTCTCTCTATCAAGCCCTGTCTCTGTCTCTCTCCCTTCCTTTTAATGTGATCTGCACCCCCTCCCCACATCGAAGGCTGCTCTCATCTGTGCCCTTCCCGCCCAGAACCTGGGACTTGGGCCTCCACCTGTCCCCTGGCTCCCAGTTGAGACTGACCCTGGGGCAATCTGCAGGCAACCAGCTGAGCCAGCTTCAGGCGGTTGCCTCCTCCCTGGCTGGTGCCCTCTGGGCTCTGGGCACAACTTCAGTGCCTCCCACTCCTCCCTGAACTGCCTTCAGGCCCTTCCCGAGTCTGGTTTTTCTGGCCAGGCTGACCTCCCACCCAGTGGGCCTTTGTGGCCCTGTGGCTTGTGGAGCCATGTCTATTCTCTCTCCTAGGAGGAAGGGGGCCTGGCCAGGAGCCTCTTCATGGCTTGATATGGGAATCCTACAAATCTCTGCCCCCACAAGGCAGTGGGGCTCCGGCTGGACCTGGACCCCTACCAGGACCCAGGCATCTCTAGCAGGATCTGCCAGTCATGTGTGGGAGTTTCATCCCAAAAAGAAGAGGCTAGAAATGACCTTCCTCTCACCCCCAGGGTACCTGGTGCCACAGATCTGGGCTCTCTTGGAGGAACTGGCCTTGAGGGGAAACCCTGGGCAGTGAGTGGTTTGTATGTGGACGGACCCCCAGGGCTGAGAGAGCTGGTTTGAGCCTCCCTGATGCTATAGCTCTGACGTGGCCTCCCTGGGCCTGCTCCCAAGGACGCTATGAGGAGGGGCGATAATAGGAAAGACATGACTAACCTCCCGGTTGGACACAATGTTTTCCAGCTGACAGTGCCCTTCCTTGGTCACGTGGGAGCCTCATGACCTCCATCAAGGGCGTGGAATGGGATGAGCACATTCTTTATACGGATGAGGACACTGAGGCACAGGTATCCTCAGGTGCTCTCTCCAGGGCCCCTCCTGGAGGGGGAGGGGGAACAGACTGGGGTGGGGGCAGGCAGGACACATGTTCCTGCTTGGAGCCTCATGTCCCTCAGGCCTAGGTGATTCTGGCCATTTCTAGGTTCTAGGCAAATGTGGGTGCCCCCTGGGTGGATGGGAGCTCAGGAATTGAAGGACTACAGCCAGGACCCCAGTATTGGGAGTTTCTGGATTGGTCCCAGGAGAGGCCAGGCCTGGGGGATGCACAAGGGATCAGGCACTTGATGGGCTGGAGGAGCACCCCCTGAGCTCGCCAGACGGGCACAGGGGGCTTGGCCTGGCACCCCAAGGATGTGTGAGTGTGTGTGAGTGTGTGCATATGTGAAAGTGTGCATTCGAGCACGAGTGACAGCGGGAGGGTGTGCTGTGTGTGGGCGTGTGGGCTGCGTGTGTGCGCACACTCAGTGTGCATGCGAGTGAGGGCTCCTGACTGTAGATGTGAGTGACAAGGTGGTTATGTGAGTGCACGCAAGCATGTGGGGTGTTTCTGAGTGAATGAGTGAGAGCAACGGTGTCTGCGTGTGAGCCCTGAGTATGTGAGTGTGTGTGTGTGTGTGTGTGTGTATGTGTGTGTGTGTGTGTGTGTGTGTGAATTGACTGGGGTCTCTGATGGTGAGAGAACATCCACACACATGAATACAGAGCGGGAGGGAACAAACAGCTGTGAGAATACGTGTGCACGTGTGTGCGCATAAGTGTGCTTATGTGTGAGTGTGTGCACATGTCCGGGGTTCCCTTCCCACCTTTGGGGGCAGCGAAACCTCGCCCCTCCCTCTTCTGTCCTTCCTTCCCATATTCCTCCCATTTCTCCTTTCTCCCCTCCCTGCTCAGCCACTCTTTGGGCACCAAATGCCAGGACCACTCCCCAATTCCGGAGGCACCCTGGGACACTCTCTTTGCTGTCAGGAAGGGGGGTCCTCAGAACCCAGGTGGGGGTGGTTGGTTCAGAGGGAAGGGCATGGTGGTCTCCATCTCTGAAGCCTGGGTACGAAGGAGGAGTGGAGGAAAGTGGCCTCCTGGTCCCCTTCTCCCCCACTGTCCCAAGGCCCAGTGTGGGATTGGGGATGAGAGAGTGGTGGCTCAGCGTCAGCATCTGAGTCCCCAGTGTGTGTGACTGTAGGTCAGGAGGAGGCTCCAGCCTCTGCCCTGCATGTGGCCTGGGTTTTGCTGGCTCCTGTCTCTCTGGGCCTTGGCTCCTCACCTGTGGAGGCTTCTCCTCCTGGTTCTAACATCTGGCTCCCTGGTTCTCACCCTCTCCCTTACCCCAGGTACTGTGGCCTGGTTTCCCAGCTCTGCCAACTTGGCAGGGCCTCCAGTCTGAGGTTCTTGGCTGGGGAGAAGTCTGGAGGAGTGAGGGAATTTATTTTGCCTTTAGAAATTGGGGATTTGGGCTGAGGTTGGTGTGCTCAGACAGACTTGTCTGAGCACACCTCTGCTTCAGGAGGGAGAGGTCCTCCTGCCCCCCTGCCCTGAGGGTGATCCTCTGAGCAGGACACGCAGCGCTTATTCTGGGGAGCCCTAAGCAGCTCTGGCTTGGGGACCCCTCAGTTTGATGGGAGAGATGAGACATAATTGAAACCCAGAGAGTTGGATCTACACAGACAATAACGACAATTCCCAGCCAGCCAGAACCACGAGATCCACAGCTCTTGTTGAGGCTGGGCTAAAAGTAGCCACTCAATTCTTTGAATAAATGAAAGAAAAAAAAGAAGGGAGGAGGAAGGAGGGAGGGAGGGAGGAGGAAGGACACCAGAGCAGGAGGGGACAGAGGGGGCAGGCGGAGTAGAGCTGTGAGGCCCTGGGCAGCTTCCTGAAGGCTACTAGGATACAAGGACATTCATTCACCCTGAAACTCTGGATGCCTGGGCCTCTGGCATTTATTTTGACCATTTCTCCAGGACCCTGGAGCCGAGCCCCTGTGAGAATCCCTTTTTAGTTCTTTCTGCCTCAGTCTCCCACTAATATTTTGGGGAGACTCCCCCAGCAGCCCAAAGGGCTATGAAGGGACTCCTTCCCTGCCCTCCTTGGAGAGCTTACTAAGCTTTTGAGGAAGAAGCAGGGTCCTCAGGCAGGGGCCCCCACCTTCTCAACATCTGGCTCCCTCCTTCCCTCCCCAGGCCCAGGAAATCCTGACCTGCCAGGCTATCTCCTCCCTGATACTATCCCTGTCCTCAGCACAGGGAGGAATGCAAAGTAGGGTGACAGCGGGGAGAGCCACAAGATCATCTTTGCATCTGACCCCATGCCCTAGGCTCTGGGCTAGGGGCTTCTGTGGGGAAGCTCGGGAGGACAGAGCCCCTGGGGATGTCTGGGACCCATCCATTCCCAGGTAGCCTCCTTGGCTGCAGCCTCAAATGTCAGGCTCAGAGAGCCCCAGAGGTGAGTGGGAGGGAAGCAGGCTCCAGGCCACTCCCTCTTGGATGGTTCGAACCTCTCGGACCTGCTGTGCCTCCCTGTGACCTGCTCTGTGTCCTGCTCTGTGCCCTGTCTTGGAATCAGATGAGGGAGGGGGCCAGGGGACAGGCCCCCAAACCAGAGACTGGTTCTCCCCCTTTTATATCCCCATCTGACTGGTTCCAGCTTCAAGGAAGAGAGAGGTGGTGCATGTGAGCAAGGGTAGATGATCTAGAATTAAATCCTGATGGTAGATGGGCTCCTTCCCTCCTCGGTGGAAGATCGAGGTTCTGGAAGGCTGAGAGTGGGCTGGCCCTCCCTGGATGTTGAAAGCTCCATCTGACCTAAATGAGCATGTGTAACAATTGCTCCAATAGCTGTATTTGCAATTGATTGACACAGTGCATCTCAAGTAGGAGCTGCTTGAGCTTGTGAGCACTTGACAGTTTACCCAGTCACGCCTGATCCCATTTGGAGACCTGGACAATCCTGAGGTGCAGGCAGGAGTGTGGTGAAGTGTCTCCCCACTTTGTAGGTGAGGAAATAGAAGGGAGCACCTGAGGTTCAGGAATGGTGCCAGGTTCTGGGATCCCAGGCCCCTTCTTTCTTGCTTTGTCTTAATATTTATTACATTCGGGAAATAATTTGGTTTGGTCCTCACAGCCAGGAAAGCCTTGGGTTCCTCGTGGGTAGGCTGTGTGTCTGGTTCAGACCAGGGGACAGGAATGGGTGGGTTCATCCCAGGCTGAGTCCAGGCCTCTCCTCATCCTGACACAGCGGTCAGCCCCTCAGAGCTGGGGCCATAGCAGCCTCTGCACACAGGCTTCCTTCTGGGGAAGTCCCACTTGGTAGCTGCCCTCTCTCTTCCAGGGGCAGGACCTGGCAGCCCTGCCAGCATCTTGTGGTGTGCACCCTGGCTCTGGGGCCTACTGGGAGCTGGTGGGAGGCATGGGCTTCTGGTCTAGGCCTAGGTAGAGCTGCCCCTCCATGGGTGGATGGGAGATCAGAATGGGAAGTAGGACCTGGTGCCATTTTACTCTGGGAGCTGAGTGCCAGTGTGGCCCCCTGCTGGCAGGTGGCCAGGCCACTCCAGAGCACGTTTTTCTCTGGGTGACAGCCTCCTCCCCACCCTGACCCCTGACAAGAGACCCCTCCCTTCACACCCACCCAACAACCCAGACGCCTCAACGCACCATCTGAGAACTCCCCCTCTGCCTTCTTCCCTGCTCTGTGTTGAGTTCCTACTGCTGCCAGGCGCCTAGTGGGTACTTTACCCAGGTGACCTCATTGCACCTGCCTGAGAGTAGGTACCATTAGCCCCATTTTATGGATGAGGAGCTGAGGCCCAGGGAGGCAGAGTGATCCCACAGCACCATGGAAAGTGTACAAGGCTACGATCCCCCCGCCCTCCTAAAAGGGACCTACAGTTGCTCACTTGGGTAGCTCTACGCTGGGAAAAGGAAAATACTAAGACATTTTGAGGGCTAGTGGACAGGATTCCAAGTTGACTTTGATACCTGGAGACTTGAAGCAATATGGCCCCTCTGTTTTGCGTGGAAGTAAGGTACTCAGTGGAATTCTGGCCCAGGTCTGGCTCACAGTGGATCACTGGGTCCACAGACCCACCCACTGGTCATTTCAATGGGCCCTGTGTGGGTATCTTGAGTGGACATTCTTAGTAGTTGGCAAGTCTTTCGCATCCCAGGGACAGTGACAGAGATAAATGCCAAGACAAATACTTTAGAGGGTTTGGTATGTCGCTGAGCTTACTGAGGTCACATAGCTAGGGACCTGGCAGAGGTGGGATTCAGCCTGTCGGGCTCCAAGGAGGGTGCAGGCGGAGGGGACGCTGCAGAGGGAGCTCAGGAAGGGCTTTGAATGCCTCACCGAGGAGCCTCAGCTTGATTTTGTAGGCGAAGGGTTTTTAAACAGGGAAGTTACACAACAAGAGCAGAGAGCCAGACTGCTTGGGTCCAAATCCTGCCCTGAACACCTAGCTGTGTGACCTTGGGCAAGTTCTCTCTGCCTCCTATTATTACCTGTGAAAAGGGAATGGTAATAGTGCCTGCCTCATAGATTGCTATTAGGATTAGGTGAGTTAATGAGCCTAAGGCACTTCGGGTGGAGAGTAGTGCAGGACACACTAAGCACTTTATCTTTGCATTGGTACTGGTGGCTCCTCACCAGACCTCCTCTCTTTTTCTACACGCCCCCTCCTCTCTCTGAGGAATGAGAGATGCTGCCTTGAGTAACTGAGCCTGCAACCTGCTGTGGGCAGAGGTCCCCCTGTGCCCTGCCAGCTGCCCGAAGCCCCCGCCCATGTTTTGTTATGTCTGGTAGGTGCCTGGTAGGCAGAAGATATATTTGAGACACGTGAGGAAAGGAAGGGAAAAAGGAAAAGTAGGGTAAAATAGCCTTTCGAACAACTGGATGTGGCCCTCAGGGTGCAGTAGAGGCATGAAGGGGGCTGTCTCCTTGTCCAGGCTGCAGGGTGAGGGGAGCTGGGGCCGGCTTCCGGAGGGAGGGCAGGAGTAGCTGGGCTGAGAAGGAGGGAGGGGTAGGCTAGGGAGAGGCAGGGGACGGGTGGGAGGGGACTGAAACCCACCCAGGGCGGGGAGGTTGAGGGCAGGCCTGCAGGCAGAGGAGGCCTGGCAGACAGAAAGGCAGAGACAGCGCCACAGCCCAGGTGGGGAGATGAAAGTGTCTGGAGAGGCTCCCGCGCCACCTGTCGTGTCCCCTAATCCCTGATGGCTCCTCCAGGGGCTGGGGCATTCTCCCCAGAGCTCCATGGCTCCCCAGCCTGCCCCCTCTCACCTCTCAGGAGCATGCCCCACCCACCCCAGCTGGAGCCAGGAGTGGGGCTGTGGGCAAGGGGCAGGCGAGATCACAGATCCGGGGGCTGGTCTCCTGGGTGAGCCGGGCTGGTGGGGTGTCCCAGGGCCTGAGAAGCACATGGCCATTGCTGACAGTGGGCGAGGGTAGGGGGTTGGGGAGGCTGACCTCCTCAGCTGTAGATAAAGGGGCGTTTCCTGGTGGGAATTCATAGAAAAGTAGCCTGATCCCTCCCCTCCCACCCCTTCCCTGCCCCTCCCCGCCCTTTATTCTTTTTCTAGTGCTGAGTACAGTGCCTGACATGTAGTAGGAATTTAATAATTATTTGAATTCATAAGCAGAGTTAAGAATGTGAATTCTATGGTTTCTGTTAATTAATGACCCCATGCCAGGACCCAGCTCCTTGGCAGGGAATGGTGATGGTGATGGTGATGGTGATGGTGATGGTGATGGTGATGGTGATGGTGATGGTGATGGTGTTGGTGATGGTGGGGAGGTGAGGGGTTGAGACAAGATGTAGGGGGGAGACTCCAGCTGCAGACCCAGTGAGGATGAGCCACTTGTCCTGGTCTTTCCTCAACAGCTAGGATTGGGCAGAGGAAAGCCAGGGAAATGGATGGAGGGCTGGAATATGGCTGGAGATATGAATGGAAACATTCTTTTACTTTTACATTAATCTTCATAAACAATGAAAACAGATTAATAATTGGACATAAAATTCCAATTCTGACCTTTGAATTAGTGCTTCCCACACTTTTTGCAGCCCAGACCTTTCACGTGAAATGATCCAAACTTAGCTCTTCTGCCACTTACTAGCTGTGTGACTTGGATGAGCCACTTGACCTCACTGTGCCTCTGTTTCCTCATCTGTGAAACCAAGAGAATCATAGTGCTTATCTCACTGGGTTATTGTGAGGATTAAATGAGTTAGTGTTTATGAAGTGGCTAGAAGAGGGCTGGGTGCACCGAAGTGTTTGCTACATAAGTATTTGTTAAATAGAAGTAAATAAATACTTCTGAGCAATAACATCTGTGCAAGGGTGGCTTGGCGACACCAGGTTATATTTTTTCACACACATTAAAATAGAGAACTGTGAATGGCCAGTGGGAAACTTCCAGACGGCCAATGGGAAACCATCCCAGATGAACCATCCACAAGTCTATTTTTTGTGGTTTAATCCAGTTCTCATCTTAGCCCTTACTCTTTTCTTGTGGCTACCACCACAGCATCCTTATCAGCCTCATTGTCACCATGGCTTTGTCAGAGCTCCTCTGCCATGAGATGTCAGGGCTCTCTGCATCCCATGCTTGCTATTGGAAATGACACTGCTCTGTAGGAAGGCACTGTTCCCAGTGAGGCACGGATGCAGGTGGGACACCTGCGCTGGATTTTTCTCAGGAGTGTCTACTTTGAACCCCAGAGATGCTACACTTTGCCACAGCCTTTGGCCTTTTCTGAATCTGGGAGCAGAGGGAGCCCTGGAATTGAGAATGGGAACAGGATAACTCCGAGGCCTGGCCACGTTGCCTTCCATTTACCCTCTGGCCTCCTCCTATATGATGTCTTCAGGACTTTAATTTGCCTGTTGTTTGAGGTTAGCCACCTCCTTAATGAGTCTGGGGATGAAGGAGGCAGGTGGGATGAGAAGCCCCTGAAGGGGGGAGGGGTGTGATGGCTTCTCCTTGGGGCCCCTGAGTGGGTATGTGGGGTGGTGAAGGAGGAGATCATGACAGCCAGCACAGCATCTTGTCCTTCCAGGTAGGACCCATGGGAGAACATCATGATTCTCATGGGCTGGGGTAGGCCTCCTAACGCATTTCCCTCTACCTCCTGGGAGCTCTGTTCAGCCAAGGTTTCAAGATAGCAAGCTGGAATTGCAGCAGGGAGATTCAAGGGCAGACCCCAGAGAGGACTTCCCACCAGACCCATGGTGGAGGGGCCGATGGAGGATTCTGAGGCTGTGGGAAGAGATCTGGGTGGGAATCTAGAGGACCAGTCATGCAGGGAGTCCGCAGACTCTGCTGTGGGTTCAGGTGAGGATCGCAGAGTCTGAGAGGGGACAGCTGGGCTGCCTTCTCAGCCTGCAGTCAGCCGATGTATACAGCACAGGTGTGCAGGAGAGTCGGTCTCCACATGCAAGTCTACCCGTCCCTGTATGTGTGTGTGTGTGTGTGTCTGAGAGGAGGGAACGGCCTTCTCTATCAGACTAGAGGCTCCCATGGCAGGGCTGTGTCTCCTGCATAAACTGGGGGCTCCCTGGGGGCCTCAGTGCTTTGTTCCTGCCTACAGAGGGTGCCCACTCTGCTCACAGCAGGGCCCCAGGCCCTAAGCTCCCCCCCCCACCCCTTGCCCTCTCTATTCTCTGTCTACCTGCTGTTCCTCCCTCCCTCCCTGCCTCCCTCCCTGCCTCCCTCCTCAACACGCACCACCAGGACACTCCCTTTGAAGTCTTGCTGAGTCGTGTTGTTCTTATGACAGAGTCAACAGGTAAGGCAGAGCCAGGGGCTGGGGCTCTGTAATGAGCCTCTTCCGGGGGAGGGGGCCTGAGTGGGGCTCCCATCAGATAAGGCAGCCCTTTGCTGCCTCCCCATTTGCTATTTTAATGAGGGATGCAGCTGAAACAGGTGGATCCAGACCAGGTTGAACACGGGGCACCTGCCTTCCCATCCTAGCTGAGATGGGTCCAGTGGCCATATGACCCCCAGAGACCCATCAAGTCCTGAGTCCAAGGTCTTTAGACCATTCCTTCCACCTCCAACTGAAGGCAGGGCCCATGGCTGCATGTCTCACTCCATGGAGAGCCTCGTCTTGCTGTTAGGGAAGGATTTGGGTCAGACACCAGGAGCAGCTTCCCAGGTCATAGGGGTACATGGCATTAACCGCGCCTGATGGGGCCTGGAGTGCGGCAGTTAGGGAATTACTCCCCTGCTCCAGGCTTTGGAGGACCTCACTGCTGGTGTGTCACTGGGCACTGGGACCTCCCTGCTGGCGTAGCACTGAGCAATGTAGGGGGTGACGGGCAGTGGGCAGGAGAGGGAGGAAGGAGGCTTGAGAGTTAGCACTAGAAGACCTAAAGTTCATACATAGTCAGGAAGGGGAACCACGGGTCCCCTTCTGGCTCGCTTGCCTCTCTCAGGCATAATTCTCAGGTCATGAAAATGCAGGGCAGAGAAAGGCCCAGTTCCCTTAGTGATGACGGGGAGAGGGGCACAGTCCAGCTACCGGTGAGCTGTTCCAACAACTTTAAGGGAAACTGAAGGTCACTACTGGCCTTTCAGGAGGGCTCCCAGTTGTGCTCCTGCCTCCGTACTGATCTCTCCCTTGCTTCACCAGGAGGCTGCCCCTGGAGTCCGATTCCCTGGGCTTGAATCCTGGCAGCTCCACTTGCTTACTATTTGGTCTTGGACAAGTGGCTGCCTCAGTTTCCCCACCTATAAAATGAGGATAATAACTAGTCTTTCTCTCATTGGGAAAGGGGATGTTATAATTCCTAAAAGCTCTTAGGCACTCACTGGACTCTGGCGATTCCTTTAAAGGCCCCTTTGAAATTCTCGTTTTCATAGCTCTCCTCCTGGAAGTTCTTTCTGCTGTCTGCCCTCCATCCTACCCCTGATTGTGGCAGTGTCACCTTTCCAGCCTACGTGGGGAAGCGGCATAGGTAGGTGTGTTGGCCCTTTCTGGCCTCAGTTTCTCCCTTCTTAAGTGCTACCTCCCTACTTTCCCCTCCCTACCCCCCCCCCCCACCCACCAAACCTATGGTGAGATAATGTCTAAGAGATACTTGGAGTTACTTGGAGGAAGAGTCCAGACAGAGTGACCAGAGGTGATTATCTGGAGTGACTAAAGCAGTGGTTTCCCTGCCCCCAGCCCAGGCAGAAGGGAGGGAGACATCTGAGGTCACGTTCCAGAAGGAACTTCCCAAGAAGGGCTGGACCTGGGGAAGCCTAACTTAGGGTGGAGGGAAAGGAAGAAGCCGGAACTCGGTTTCAGGTGTATTTTCGCAGAAAAGAAAAGCCACCGCCAACAATAACTCATCCTGTTTTGGAGGGGCTTTGAATTCGGGGGACTGGCCGAAATGGCCTCCCCAGCCTCTTGGCTCCATTCTTCCCTTGAACAGTCTCCAGCTCTCAGCCTGCCCCCTCTCTGGACACTCCTGCGTACACTTGCCCTTGGCCTTCTTCCCTCACCCCCACCTCTCAGCCTAGATCTAGCTCCATCCTAGCACCTCCCCCCCCTTCTGCTTCCTTCCCTGGGGTCCCCTCTAGGCAGCCCAGGTCCAGATGCCCCTAGAGAGGGGGAGCTCCCTGAAGGTGGAGGAGCCAGTCTCCGCCTCTCTGGGCATCTCCTCTGCTTGCCCTGCCCCCAGGGTCCTGCTGGGCACCTGAGAGCTGCCCAATGTGGGTAGAGCAGGCCCCTGGTCGCTCCTGGGGCCCCAGCCTCCTCTCCTGGGGTGAGGCAGCCTGGGGACAGCCTGCAGTTCCCACGCAGGCCTCTGGGTGCCGCCCGACAGCTGTGGTTGGTCCCTCCCCTGAAGGGCCCTCCCACCTGGCAGGTACTCCCTTCACTCTAACCCGCCTCCTCCCCTCAAAGGGGCTGCCTTCATTTAAAAAAGACAAGCGGCCACTAATACTAAATATTTTCACGAACATCATCTCACTTGACCCTAGTTGTTAGTTTTGCTGACTCCCATTTACACGTGGAAAACCGAGGCACAGAGAGGCCAAGTGGCTTGCGGCAGGTTGCACAGAGGGGGAGGAATCCTGGCGAAGCCTTGGGAAGGCAAGAATGAGCGTGTGGGGCTGGGGTAACCTCCAGCGGCCGGGTGTGGGAAACAGATATTCTGGTTTGTTCTGGTCTCTCGGTACCACGAAGGGGAGAATGAGAGAGGAAGGCCTGCCGCAGGGGGCGCGCCCCGACGGTTTCCAGTCGGGCCTCTGCTGGGGTCTTGCTGGGAGACCTGGGACAAGGCTCGCCTCAGCTCTCCTCTTATGCTCGTTAGGCTTCCCACCCACAGGCGTGCAGGGACAACCTTCAGGGGCGTTTGGAACAGTTAAGGACAGTGTTGGGTGAGGGCCCCACCCCTCTTACCTGCAGTGTCAGTCCCCCTCACTCAGGGTCCTGCGCAGACCCTCTCCCAGAGCTGGGGGGGGGGGGGGCTGTCCTCACAGGCCTTGGAAGGAAGTGGAGGAGGGGAGCCTGAGGGAAGGTCTGGTTGGTAGTGAGTTGCATCATGGAGGGGGCTGCTTCCGCCTCCCTCTTCCCTCCCTCCCCTCAAACCATACCCAGCAATGTCTGAGCAGGGCTTGCAGGGGGCGACAGCAACTTTGAGGGTGGGACTGAGTGCACCACGTGGAATGAGGGTGTCAGCCTGAGTTCGCTGAGTTGAGAGGCTTTAGGTTCGCATGTATGTATGTGGATACCTTACCCCAGCTGGGCTTCTTTCCAGGCCTTCTTAACTGTAAATTCCCAATACTCTATGAAGCCCCTCCCCACTCCGCACACTCCACTGAGACACTGGCCTCCCGTCTGCCCTCCACAGGCCCTGTTGCATGGCACAGGGACGGCTGGGGCATGGTCTCTCCCACTGCACCTGAGCCCCAGGGGACAGAGAGCAGACTCTTTCTTCTCTAAATGCCCTGCCTAGTGCTCTGTCAATATTCAGAGGAGCTGAGTCTGATGGCAGCTGGGGCAGGGAGGGGCAGCCTGCCCTGTCTCCTCCCCTCTACCCTCTCAGTTACGTTGGGTTCAAAAAATTGTTGCATTTTAGAAATGACTGAAGTGCTACATGCTCATAACATTGAGTCTCTGTAAACAATACAGAGTCTATAGAATACAAAGTGCTCCAGGAGCCCATCCCTTCATCAGGTCACTGTGCTTAACATTGGTGTGCTTCCTTCCAGACTTTCCTAAGCATTAAACATTTGTTTTTCAACATAAATGGGACTTAACTAACAAATAGTTGTAGAATAAGCAGTTCCTTGACTTGTTTTTGCATCGTTCCCCATCTGTGCAAACAGAGCGACCTCATGGTTAAGGGTAGCAGAGTGCACGCTCTGTGGTCGCACTCTGATTTCTCTTATCAGCGGCACCTGGACAGTTTCCTCACATCCTCGCAGGTAACGCTGAGCAGGGATGCCTGTGCGAGAACCTTCGTGCTCATAGAGCATGCTCTGTAGAACGAACTCCTTGGACATAGAACAGCTGTACCAGTGGGCGTGGGCCTTAAGCCTCCCAATAGATGCTGCCTGAGTGTGTACACATTTGTCACCCTCTAGGGGAGGGCATCCTGTCTTACCAGGTGATATAATTCTGGGAGTCTGCCCATTTAGGAAGTCCTTCCTCAAGTCTGACCCAAATCCCCTTGGGTGGAAGCTGAGCTGTTCCCTCCCCAACCCCCTGGGCAGGGTCTTCTTTGGGTGGCACTCAGCTGGCTGGGTGGTCTGGGGAAGGAGGTTCCCTCCCTATAGAGTGATGTGTGTGCACTGGGGGATGGGGGATAGGGGAGCATTCCTCTCCTTTCCTTGTTGGAAACTTCCTGCAGAAAAGGGGAGAAAGATCAAGGACTGTCTGGATAATCAGACTGGCATGTTTACTGAGAGCTCGAGGTCACAGTCCCAGGAGGCACCTTCCTGCTTTCCAGGTCCTAATGTCTGGGAAGTTCATGGAAGACCTCTTGAGGCTAGACATTTCAAAGCACTTTCCAGGTGCATACAGAGTCTTCTCCTGGGAGGTGAACTGGGGATTGTCTCCTGTACAGTGGGGAGATGGGAGTGGAGGCAGAGCTTGGGAGGAGACTCAGGTGTCCTTCTTTCCTTAGCCGCCTCTGGCATTAGCTTCTACGCCTGCCATTCTGGTCCGGCTGGAAAACTGTGTGGAGTCACTCTGTATGTGTGTGTCTCCAAACTCACCTGGCAGCTCAGAATGTCTGGGTCCTTGGGACTAAGAGGGTCAATCAAAGGAGTCAGCATTAACCCTGCATGGCTCACCTGATCCAAGTGGCTATGGGTTCTCTGCCAAAAACCAACCAGTGGATCTAATCAAAGGCCCATTCATACAACAAGCCTTTACTGCACACCCAGGTACTGAGACCCACTGTCTCCTATACTCGATGTGTGTGTGTGTCCAGGAACAGACTAGAGACCAAGCCCACACAATGTGATAAGTGCTTTCATTGGAGAAGCAGCAGTAGGAGAAATCTAGGAGAAACTCACTCATGTGCTCTTACCTCATTACCCCTAATTGACGTTGCTCCTGGCCCTCTTAACAAGCCAGGGGAAGTCCCAGGTGCAAGGAGCAAAGACCTGGGTGGTTTCCACCAGGAGCCAGAAGGCTGGATTCTAACTCAGGACTGTCTGACTGCAAAGTCCTTGCTCCTTGCACCATTCTGCCACAGACAACAGCACTGGTAGCTGGAGAGGGTCAGGCCAAAGATGCTTGGTACATATTTGGTGCATGGATGAGTGAGTGAAAGATTGAGTGCTTGAATACCGTGCATTGCAAAGGTCTGTGTCATGTGGGGCTTTTCCTTGAGTCTGTGAGCATCTGTTGATGGCTTAGAGTATGCCTTGTCCATGTTTGAAGTTCTAGTCTGGAATGGAGGAGGGACCCAGTGAATAAGTGAATGAGTGAGTCCGCTTTAGTAATGCTTCCTCATGTTCCACTCAGGAACATCTCACCAGGAGATCAGACCACCGGGCTGGAGGCCCCTTCCCCTCCAGCTCCTTCAGGAAATTCCACTCTCACTTGGACTGAGCATTGCTGTGAGGAGACAGAAGTTGTTAAATGAAAGAAACAGAGACACTGGGAAAGGATCTTGGTTACTCAGGCCTCTTGCTACCAGGAAGTTTCCCCTCCAGTCACACTGATCTCCCTGGAGCTGCAGGAGGCTTGAAGGCTTCTGCCCACCTGGTCCTAGCCCCCCAAACACCACCCCCGCCCCGGAACTGCTTACTGGGCTGGTCCCTTGCAGAGATTGCTAAATGTCTCAGAATCACTGATGGACTTGGGGGTGGGGACCTTGATGGGGCAAGCAGTATAGAACACAGGTTTCTGGGTCCAGTGAGTTACAATGGGGAGACTGTGGGAATCTGCATTTGAACAAGTGTCCCCCCTGATTCTGAGACAGGGAGTGATCCGAGGCCTGCATTTTGAGAAACAAGAGCTCAGTGCCTATTTCAATGAATGCTAGGAAATGACCCTGAGCTGATACCTGGTCTTTTACTCTCCAAGAGAGGCTGGGATTTGTTTCTAGGGAAGAAGATCCTAGAGCCGTGGGAACCTCAGGGGCTTGAACTTGGTCCACTAGAGCCCACCCCACACTTTCTGAGGCCTACTCTGCACCAGCACCACAACAGGTCCTGGGGGAGAAATGGGGTGAGGGGAGGCGGGGCAGCTCACAGCCCAGAGGGGAGAACGACCCAAGTACAGAGTGCGAATGTTCTAAGAAGAAAGCTGAGCTTGACATGTCCCCTGGGCCAGTTTGGGGACTTCAGCTTACCTTTGGCCACCAGGGTTCCTTCTTGGGTCTATATGAAATCTCTCTTGTTGCAAGAATACTCTTGGAGAGATCATGCTACAGGTTGGGCCTTTTCTTAGGTCTAACACAGCCCAGGGGCCCAAGAAGCAGGAGGGATCCATGGGGATAGAAGGACAGTGTGGCCATCCTGCATGAACCCCCATATGGTGAGGAAGGAGGGGATGGTGACAGGGCAGTCAGTCCCACATCCCAAGGTTGTACCTCCTGGGCTCACCTCAGTCTGAGAGCCACCCTCTCCTTTTCTCCTAAAAGAATACTCCACTCCCTTACAGTCATCCAATTCATCTGTTGGGGAAGTTCTTCTTGATGTCTAACTTCAAGCTTTATTGCTTACAAGCTGGACATCTTCCCTCAGACTAGGAAAGGGAAAAATGTGACCTGCTTTTTGCCCTGCTTCTGAAGTCTATTAAAAATGTGCCCACCATCCAGTCAGGCCACGTTCCTCACTGGCCAGAGGAGCTCCTGGCTCACTGGTTCCTCCTCCCATGTGCTTCCTCTGCCTTCTCTCCTCCCCCACTCTTCTCCCATTCCCATCCCGTGGAATGTAGGGAACCTCCAGTTCCCCCCCACACCCTCTCCTGGAACTCCAGGCTGATGAAGTGGGGGGGGGGCAGGAGGACCAGTTTTTCCAGCCCTGAGACCAGCCTGCTCCCTGGGGGCTCTTCCAAGCCCAGCAGGATGGCAACCTGGGCCTCCAAGGAATGTGGCAGATCCGGCTCCTGCTGCCACGAAGAGCCAGGGCATCCCTCCTACCCTCAATCCTCAATCCCCTCCCTTGCTCCTAGAGGCTGGAGTCTTTCAGATCCCACTCCACTAGGCCAGGCCACCCCTCCTTTCCTTCCCCCTGGTCCTGGGAGGTCCTCAGGTTGTCCCACTCTGCCCTAACACATTTCCTGCTCCAAACAGTGCCCCCTGCTCCTCACCCTCCCCTTCTGTCTGCCTCCAGGAGGACTTCTTAGATTGAGGGGTCACTGCTCCCTTCAGACTGTAGGTGCCCCAGGCTCAAGGACCTATTTCAGTCACTGCCTATGCTTAGGGCCGCACAGTGAGTGCTCAGTAAATAACGCCCACCTGCCTGTGGATGCTGAACTAAACGCAGGGAGATAAATACACCTAGCTGAGGCATGGGCTGGCTGAAAAGCCAGGCTCACTGCACCACATGCTGCCAGGGCCTGAAAAGAGCCATAGTGGGGAGCCCTCCCCACTCCTCTGGCCTCTCCACCCCTTATCTCCTATTGTGTTCTCCCAGCATCAGCCCAGGGCCCTCCCCTTCCCCTAACCTCCTTGGTCCCATCCTATCTCTGGCCCGGGATATGCAGAACCACTTCCCTACACTTATTCCCCCTGCTCCTGGGAGCTCCCTCCTCCACGAGGCCTTCCTGGAACTCCATTGGCTGACACTCTTCCTCTGGACCCCTTTTCTCCCTCAGTGAGTCTCACCATATGTGGCCATGAGCCAAGTGCCCCCTCCCCCCTGACCATTCTTACCTTTGCCTGGGGGCTTGGAGTCCCCTCTGGTAGACAGATGGGTCAGTCTGAATCCTGGAGGTTACTTTGGGGTGAGCTGCAGGTGCAGTGCAGGGGAAACACTGACCCATACAAGGCCAGGACCCACTCAGTTTGCGAGGGTCCAGTCCTGTCCACATCATATGTGCTTCTCCATATGTAGTCTCCCCCATTAGGGTAATATTAATACTAATGATGACACGTGACATTTATTGAACACCTACTATATGCCCAGGCTCTGTGCTAAGAACTTTACATGGTATTTCATTTAATCCTCACAACCTGATATGATAGGTACTATTATTATTATTCCCACTTTACAGACAAGCAAACTGAAGCTATGTTAAGCCCCAGGACCTAACATGGTCCTGAGCACCAGGAGCTGTGTGTGGGAATATGCAGATGTTCACCTGACCTGTGGTCTGGTTAGAGGCAAAGGACTCCAGGCTGAGAGCTGGGCCTATGCCAACTCTCCGAGCTCCAAGGATTCCATGATCCAAAGGAGCCAGTGCCAGACTGGGGACTGACCTATCCTCTGCTAGTTTCCTAAGAATTCCAGAAGGAGAAGGCAGTCAGCTGGAAAAACTTGTGGACAAAGCTAGGTGCTGCCTATTGAGGCCCTGGAACCCACTCTGCCCCTAGGTGGCCAGGGAGCTCTGTGGGTGTGCATGTGGGTGAATGGGTGTGTGTAGGCGCTCGGCACCAGGGTGGAAGAACGGATGGGATGAGCTGCCAGGCCCTCTGTGTCTCGGTTCCTGGATCCTGTGTCTCAGGTCTTTCTCCTGAGGCCCTGAGGAGTCCCTGGTGGGTGGGGCTGCTGTCAGGCCTGTGCCGTGATGTTCTGGGCAGAGGGCGGGGTGCAGCACAAGCCCTGACCTGGTTGGGCAGGTTGGCCCACCCTGAGTGGCACCTGTGACCAGGCGCCAACCCCACCCACCGCCCTTTGAAGTCATCCAGCCTGCACTCAAGGCCCAGCCCCTCTTCTGGGTCACCTCCCTAAGAAGAACTGGGGTCCTCTCAGGAAAAAGCTCCTCTTGCCTGGGGCCAGCTCCCGTGTGGGAGGGGAACAGCAGGCCTGGGCCTGGCTGGAGGAGGTGGCAGCCTCCTTGTATGGTCTCTGCGGGGATTGGCCGGGGCCAAGGCAGAGGGGACTGAGAAGGGGAGGGGAGGTGTGAAGGAGAAGGGAGGGGTGAGCCAGAGGGGGCTAATGAAGGGAGAAGGCCTAAAGTGGAGGGAAACACTGAGGGGAGGGGATTCTGACTATGTGATGTGGGCTTGTTGAGGAGACCACCCCCCCACTGCCCACTAAGCTCAGCCCATGGAAAGTCCTCTGTGTCCGTGCAAGCCCTAGTGGGTTGAGGTATTTTAGCCCCCACCATCCTCATTAGCATGTCCCCACCCCCCTACCCCATGAACTGCTCTGCAGTTGGCATTTCTGTCTTATGTAAGGTGTTGAGCACTTGCAGCTTTAACACAAGCCCCTTGATAGCACTCGCTCAGCCCTCACTCCGATCTTCACCCTGCTCAGTAAGTCTGTAGCCAATAGCAAGCAGCCCCTGCATCTGTTTGCAGCCCTGGGAGGCTGGGTTAGCACAAAAAGTCACCCGACTTCTGGCCAGACTTGGCCCGTGTAGACCCCAGGACTATCCTGCTCCAAAACACATCTCTCTCTTCCCAGCGCAGTCCAGGAGCTGGGTCCCATCCGTTCCCCGCCCACCCCTCCCCCCTCTGAGCAGACCTCTAATCTGCCAGGAGCCTCCTCTGAAAACCATTAGGCAGCCCTGCCCCAGACTTGAAGGGCCTCTAGTGGCTCTCCCCAGGTCGGCTCAGAGCCGATGCCGCCCCAACTCTGTAGTGCTGGGCGCCCGGGCCACACGGACCCCTCTGCTTTGGCCCCACGGCCTGATTTCTACTGCAGGCGGATGTCTCTTTAGATCCTGGGCCCTTAGGCTGGCCCAGCGCCTCCTGGACCACGCCCCCTCTCTCCTCCCGAAGGCCCTGAACCTTGGGGGGTCCGGAGGAGGGGCTCAGCTCTTATAAGTAGGCTACAGGTCCTCACCACCTACTCCCCTAGTCCCGAAAGTTTGGGGGTGGCTGGGGATGAGCCGGCCTCCCGCTCCTAATGTGGGCAGGGCCGGGATCGCAGGGCTGAAGGCGATGGGGCAACAGCGGGCAAAGTTGCCCCTCTGGGGCTGGGCTGGTTGTGTCCGGTCCTGCCCTGCCCCACCATCAAATTCCAGGTGGGCACAAGATCGTGCTCCCCAGGCAGGCACCCTGACCATGGCCTCCTGCCTGCTGCTCCCCAGTTGCCTTGCTCTTTCCCAGCCCTGGGAATTTCTCTTCCTCCTGGAAGCCTGACCCTAGGGCCACACCTCTCCTCCGGGTAGCCCACATCACTGCCCACCATGATGGTTGATGGTTCCAGTGTGGCAAAGACTGGTTTGTGCTCTGGACTTGGGCAAGCCACCTGACCTCTCCAGGCTGTTTGCCCAGCTTCAATAGGGCCATTAACTCCACCTGCCGGTTAGGGTATTAGAGGAGCTTGGCCCAGCAAGTGGTGATCTAGTGGTGTAGCCACCAAGGGCAGGGACCTGCCTCTCCCTTCAAACTGGTCAGGGACTGTCACCTTCCAGCTTGAGCCTACATAGTCCTGTTGGAAAGGGGAGAGGACCCAGAGAGAGACCTCTGTGCCTCACAGGTCATACTTGCCACCAGAAGCAGGTGTTGCCCCTCCTGTCCTCACTCGTCAGGAAAAGACAAGACAACTTACAGGGACTGGGAGTTTGGGGGCTTCCCTTCGCATGGAGGGCAGGGAGGTGATGCTGCATGTTTTGCCTAAAGCTCTAGGTTGACAGGACTCAAAATTGGGGTGGGGGCTCCCAATGAGAGGCAGGAGGCCCCTCAGGAAGATGTCACCATCATCCTTTCTCCCTTTGCTTTAGGGCTCCTGTGAAGAGGAGAAACCTCTCCCATTGGTGGTGGTGGCTGTCAGTGTCTCAGTCCCTGTTATCACTGATTAGCAGCTCTGGGAGGGGAGGGGAGGTCCCACAGGCCCAGGTGGCCGTAGAAGTGTCCTCTCCCTGATTTCTTCCAAACAGCTCACTCAGAGATGGGATGAAGGGTGCTCAAAGGAAACAGAGAACTGGCAGTTGCTGAGCAGGCTGAATTTTTGGAGCAAATACAGTGGCGTAAACCATCTTCTAATCGAGATGGATGACAGAAACTGCAACAGCAACAGAAATGTTTATTGCATGAAGCAATATATATGTAATTTTGGCTAAATTTTGTTTTTCTCCCCATGAAATTCCAATCTTTTTCAGTCAGGCCCACTGGTGTGTGTTGAAGAATAACAGTTTTCATTTATTGCTGCGGACCATGTGCCAGAGATGGTGCAAAGCCCATCACAGGCTTTAGCTTGTCTAGTTTCCACTATTTATTCAAGATTAATTCAAGGAAAAATTTTTTGAGCACCTACTATGTACCAGGCATTATTCTGTCCCAGACTGGGGATACAGTAATAATAATAAAAGTCAGACAAAATCTCTGCCCTCTTGGAGCTTACATTCTGGTGAGGAAGGGAGAAAACAGGTACGTGAGAAAATTGATATATGTCAGGTAGTGATAAGTGCTCTGAAGGAACCTGGAACAGCAAAAACGGACAGAGAGTGGTAGTGGGATGGGCCTCCTGGAGCTGGTGATTTTTGAGCAGAGATGTGAGTGAAATGAGAAAGCCAGCCCCTTGACTATTGGGGGTCCAGCAATTGAGGCACAAAGAATAGCTAATTTAATGGCCCTGGCCCTGATGTGGGTGGGTGCTTGGCTTTTGGCAGGTCAGACAGCAAGAAGACCAGTATGTGGGAGCAGAGAGAGCTCAGGGAAGCTGGTGGCAAGAGGCTAGATGGGGTGGGGAGAGCAGTAGGAGAGGAGTTTATAAGGAAGGTACTATTATTCAGTCCATTTTGCATGGGTAAACTGAGGCCTGGTTAACTAACAAGTGCAGAGACTTGATATGAACCAGCACTTCAGCCTGAGCGCCTAATCACGGCGCTCTCCTGCGTCCACGTGTGGTCTTCAATCAGGACTGGGTAGGGGCGGGGCTGGGTCACCTCACCAGGCCTCTACAGGCTCTGCTACTTTAAGATGTGTTAAGCATATGCAGTGAAAAAAGAAAGGCAGACTTCCAACATAATTCTAATCCTCACATTTGAGTTTCACATGGCAGGAACCATGCTTTACCTGCTGCCCCAGCACCATGCACAGAGCAGGGCATGTAGTTGCTCAATAAATGTTTGTGGAATGAATGGAAGAATATTAATTTGAAGTAAGGAGACTGATTTTCTAGTGAGTCCTACAGTTTCCATAAGCAGATTAAGATTCTTAGAGGCCTAAGTTTCACCCATAGGTTTGCAGATGAGGAAACTGAGGCACGGTGATGGAAGATGGAGACTGCTGCTGCGTGGGCAGGCGTTGGGGTGTGCCAGGTTCTGTTTTGGTGCTACGCAGAGTTGGAACTGCCGGAGGCTCTTCTTTGGGTTGGCTGGAATTGGGAGCAATGCACCTTGAGGGAAACCCCATGGGGGGAAAATCTAAGGGAAAATGGGGCATGTTTGGGAGGTAGGGCTGGAGAACTTGGCCTCAGACCAGGTCAGATCAGCAAGGGAAGAGAAGAAATGATGGTCTGGTCAGTCCCAAGGAACAGTTACCAGGGTTTTCCCCAACATTCCCTGACCACCTGTTCATGCTCTGCACCCCAGACCTCCCCTCCCCCCTGTTCTCTCAGCTGTGCTTCTCCAGCCAAGGCACTGATGTGCCCCGGCCACATGGGCTGTGCTGGGGACACCCAAAGCCATTGCACATCTTTCTGATGTGTCTGTTTGACCTAAAGATTTTTGGAGGAAAAAAATAATTTAACTGAAATATGCTTTAGAGTTTGCTTTTTATATTAAAGCAAACTTGAGATAATATGGAGTGAAATGCATGTGTGCATATGTCCATGCCCATGAAAGGTGAAACAGAAGCCTGAAATAAAAGTATTTATGAGTGAGTTGCCATGAGTGGTGCCCCCCCCCCCCCCAGCTCCTGCTCTTATAGGTCCCCCAGGGAGAACTTTGAGAAATACTGCTAGCCAAGAGCCACTGTATTTTCTCTCCCACTATTTGGAACAGGGTCCACTCCAGATGGGGGTAGGTCAGCCACAGGGGTAAGGACTGTCTAGAGAGGGCCAGGCAAAGACCACGGGCCCCACCCTCAGCAACAAGCAGGCAGAGCCTTTCCAGGACAGAAGTGGGGAGGCAGGGAGTGTTGGTTTCTAGGTAAAGGTGTTTGGAGCTCCATTCCTGGCGGCAGTGGAACGGAAGGGGATGAGTGTGTGTCCACAGGGCCTGGGAGGTGGCAGGTTTCAGCAAGAGGAGGCCTGAGCCACCGGCCCAGGCTGGTCCTGGCACCCAGCACCCCTCCCAAAGCCTGCTGCAGACTCAGTCTTCACAGCACCACCACCTGGGAGAGACTGGCCAAGGTGCCAGCCAGAGAGGTGGTAGGGAAGGAGGTCTGAGAGGGAGGTTGCTGGTTTCCAGCAGGGTAGGAATCGATTAATTCCTGGAGATGGGGTTGAGGGGAGGGCAGGCGGCACACACTGGGGCCTGGGTGGGGCCGGGCGAGTTCTGGGGAACTTGTCTGGAGTCTCTCCAGTCTCGGAGAGAGTATTTATGAGAGAAGGAGTTTACTGAGCAAAGGACTTTCTGATCTCCAAGGTGGGAGGACTGGGCCTGAAAGGCAATAAAAGTAGGGGAAAAGGACCCTGGGGCATCTCCTTCCTTGTCTTTTGGAGACGTGGTGATGTGGGCTGGAGGAAATGACCCTGCTCTGTGTGTTAGGCGATGGACAAAATGGCTTTAGTTTAACAACACCAACATCCCCTGGACTCTTACTAAGAACCAGACACACTCTGAGATCTTTACCTGGACTAACAATCACCCCATGAGGTAGGTATTGTCATCATTTCCCATTTTGCAGATAAGGACACTGAGACATGGAGAAGATTTCCTCTTCTGTTGGAAATCCAGATGGAGCCCAGAAACCTGTAAGGAAATCAGGCAAAAGACACAAATAGAGAGCCCTTCAAATTCATTCATTCATTCATTCATTCATTCATTCATTCATTCATTCATTCATTCAGTAGATGTTGGGTCAGCTGACTCTGGGTGCTAGGTGCTACCACCCAAAAGGTTTACGTGATCTACTATAGTTCTCCCAGTGATGCTGTGCTAGGTTTCCCACTTTACTAAGGAGGAACCTGAGGCTCTGAGAGGTTACCTAATAGCTCAGAGTTATGTAATAGTAGATCGTGGTCACTGAGCAAGTAGGTAGCTGAACTAGAATTCCTACCTGAGTCAGTGTAACTCTTTGGGTGGAAGGAAGAGCTCTTATTCTTAGGGAAGGTAAGTCTACAAATCAACTAGGAACTGTGCAAGAAAACAGAAAGTAGAGGGTGTTCCCTTCCTATTTATGCTCAGCTCTCTGGAAGCCAGGCCTATAACCCCGCCAGGAGGAGGCGCTCTGCTCACCAGGAAAAACTAGGGAGGCAGGTGAGGTAGGGAGGAGCAGGAATTATTAAAAAACAAAATCCAGCTGTTGATGGAGCAGGATGGGTCTGTTCAGCACCTAGCTCCCTCTCCCCTCTGCCCTTTCTCTCCCAGGGTGCCTTCAGATTTCGCCGGCAGGGCTTGGCCACCTCTGTCAGCTTTGTCCATCTCCTGAGCTTTCTGCCTCTAGCTCTGTCCTGCTCCTCCCTCCAGGAGAAGGCCATACCTGGTCCCACAGGTTATCACACCAGGTGACTTCCCCCTGTTCCGAGAACCTGGTGGCCCATCTCCCCCTCAGGGCTGGCCCTACCCTCCCTGGTTTCCTGGAGTGGAATTTCCCCCAAGGAAGGAGGACTGATAACAACAGGATTGGGCCATGGAAAGGTTTGGAACTTGGGGTGAAAGGTGACTGGGGAAAGTTCTTGAGGGCCATCCCCAGGGGCAGGAATGGCTTAGTTTTGAGGTGGTGGGGAGCAAGAGCAGAAAACGGGACAGGAGGAAAAGAGGTGCTCTCATTCCCAGTTTTCCCAGAGCTAGCCAGACTGAGGCACCTGGAAGTCCTTCACCTTCTCCCCCGCCCTCAGGCAGGAAGTCAGGACCTGCCTTGGGCTCCAAGGTTAATAGCCCAGTTCTGGCCCTCTTCCAGCCAGGTCCCTCTCCCCAAGAATGAGTACTGCATGAAGCTAAGGGGGATTTGGCACAATCCCTTTTCTAGACCCCAGAACCCCAGAACTCCCTGCCCAAACAGCCCTGAGCCTGTGTCAGGGTCTGCACAGGCGTTTCCTTTTACTTCATCTCCCCAGGGTGGGCACACTGACACCTCTAGGTTCCAGGGTAGCTGTTTGGGTGGAGGGTGAGGTGGGGGGCGGGGGGACAATGGACCTTGGATGGCAGGCTAGGACATCCAAACCCATGTGCATGTGCTCCCTGGCACAGGACAGAAATGAGAGCATTCCAGAGGCCAGGGCCTCCATGTATGCTCCTGCCCTGGCTGATCCCCACATCATTTCTCCCGCCCTACCTCCTGGGACCCTCAAAGTGGATGTCCATCTGCTTACCACCTTTTGCTCTGCATTGGAGAATGAGAGACCCAAGTGAAGTAGAAGGTGAAGAAGTCCTCAAAGTCCCCTGGCAGACCCCTGCTACAGTCCCACCTTCAGTGCATGGTGTTATTTTTTTTTAAAGAAAAATAAGCATTCAGGGGTCAGTTTGGCTCAGTGTTGGAGAGAGGGGCAAGGGCTCTCCTATGCCTCTCCTCACCGGCATGCTCAGAGTTTGTGGCCCTAATGGGACCTGGTAAACTCTGCCACCTCTAAGAGATGACAAGATCTTGCCTTAAATTATCCCCTAGCCTCTCCCAAGACCCCTCCCTGATCTTTTCAAGAATGTCCCCAATTTTCTAGCTCCTGCCTATGCCAGCCATTTCCAAGGAAGCAGATGCCCTAGACACCTTCTCTTCCCCTACCCCCCCGCACCCCACAGTCCCTACACTGTGTGGCCCTCAACACCCAGGTCTCAGGGGGATGGCAGAGATGGAAGAGCAGCAAGCCCAAGCAACTCCTGAGCTCCTACAGGGAGGGTGTGTGTGTAAATCTGGCCTCACCTCCTTTCCCCCAGCCTGCTGTCAGCTGGCCAGCCCCATCCCTAGAGCAAAAGTGCTTCCATGCGGGAGGGAGGGAAGCCTGCTCGGTGAGAGAAAGATGAAGCTGGTCCCCCCGCGTGTCAGTGAACAAATTGGGCCAATTTGGTGTGATTAGTGAAGAATTCACATCTGGCCAGCAGAGTCCTCCCCCCCAGCCCAGCCGAGCCTGGCTCCTGCTCCCCATTAGAAGCTATTTTCTCTGACGGCTCCATTTGTCTCTGTAGTGGGGGATTTGACAGCTCCCTGGCCAGCCTGGGGGGCCTGGCTCTGAGTGAGAGGCCCAAGGCCAGGCAGCTTGCCCACCCCCTTGACCTGATGCCATGAGGGATGCCATGCTCCAAACAGGGCCCAGGCACCTGTATGCTCCACCTTTCTGCTATGTGTTTGTGTTTGTGTGTGTGCAGATCCATAGCTGGGTGGGCCTGGGGAGGAGCATTCTCTCAGCTTCTCCACTGGTCTCCTTTGAACACTTAGAGTTCTCATCTTGCACAATGATGGTTATGCTTGGAGACCAACAGAGGCTTGTGTGTGTATGAGTGGTGGTGGTTGGGGGCAGCGGGGGGGGGGGGGGGGGGGCAGAGGTCTGGTGTTTTCTAAAAGAAAACAGCTAGGCATGTGTAAGGGAGGGCCTGCCCCCCACTTCCTTCTCCCCTCCCCTGCCCCTCCCAGAGACCCACTGCCGCAGCTACCCCAGGAATGCCGGTGGAGGGCTGTTGCACAGCTGGAAGGCTCAGCCCCAGGAGTGGCTTCAAGGTAGTGCCATTGGGGGGTGTGGCCTTCAAAGCTTTAGGTCTTTCTCCCCCAGCACTGACCCCAGGTTGCCTGTGTCAAAGGCAATTTGGGGCTATTTAAAGGAGCCTGACCTAGAGGTTACCTGGGCAAATCTCTTCCCTGGGGAATTACCACCAGATGGCAACCTGGGGCTTGTCTCCTGGCTGGTTCTCCCTGGCTGCCTGGGAGCACCAGGGCTCTGCTGTGGCCTGAGGTGTGTGAATGGGAGCAGGGGTCCAGGACCTTAGTCCTTGGATGAGAACCCTTCTGGAAGAGGGGTAACTAGGGGAAGGGGTCCTAGCCTTCAGTGGGAGGTGGGGGGCTGCTTTTGTTGTGATGTCATATAGTTTGGGGGTAGGCAGTGGAAACTTCTCAGGCCTCCAGTATTTTTCCATTGCCACATGGACATCTAAAGAAAGCTGGGTGAAGAGAAGGGAATCAGACATCTGTGATCTCTCCAATCTCCAAAACTGCCCTGAGAAAGGGGGACCAATTGTCCCAGTTTGCCCCAGGCTAAGAGGCTTCCAGGGATGAGGAACTTTCAGTGCTAAAGCCAGGACAGTCCTGGGCAAACTGGGATGCTGGCCACCTGACCTAAGTGCAAGGCCCAGAGACCAGGCAGCGGGATGGAGGAGAAACCAGTTCTTTGAGGGCTGCTGCCTGACTTTTTATTTGATTTAATTTTGTTTTTCTCTAATTTTAGCCTGGTGCCTTCTTATTACTTGTAGGTTCCTCAGTCTTCTTTTCAAGGTAATGCCTGGGGTGTTGGAAGAATGACCTGACGTGGGGGGGCTGGTGGGGCTGGGGGTGATAGCTTGGCCCTTCATTCCATTCATGCTGGAGGACCATGGGCTTAGGGTTGTGATCACAGCAGCCAAGCTGGCTGGCTGGCTCGCCCAGGGCACCAACCATCCAGCACCCATCTCCAATTAACAGATGAACCTTCAGAACACTTGCTGTGTGTGGTGTCTGGAGTTGTTATCCCACTTCAGAGATCGGAGAACTGAGATGGAGTCATTGGCCCGAGGGCTGAGCTAGGGGCCAGTGAAGCGGGGCCTCCTTGACCCCACTCCCGCCCCCACCATCTCACCCCATCTCCTATTCAGGCAAAGAGAGCTGTTTTCTTGAGGTCAGGAATAAGCCCTGGGCCTCAAGTGGGGGAGAGTCTGCTGCCCCTCCCCCAAAAGTGCCTGAACCCCACTCTCCAGACATTAATTATATAATTAACTGAGGATGGAAGGGCAGGAGGGGGTCACCCTGGCAAGACTCCAAAGGCAGAGAAGGGCTTTGGAAAATTGAGATATTAGATCAAACCTGGTCTCATAGCAGCAACTGGTGTCAAAGCAATGGAACCTGAAGAAGCCAAGAAGTAAAGATGTCAGAGTGACCTTGCAGAGGCACTTCTAATTGACAGTGAAGTGACAGTTCCAAGGGGAGCTGGAACATTCTTAGGAGGATTCTCTGCTGGTTTCCTACTGGATCTGATGACTCTGGGTCTACAGAGGCATTTGGGAGGCTGTGGAGTTTAGGGCCAGATTGCCCAGCACCTTTTCTGGGCTGCCCTAAATGTTCCTTTAGCAGAGGGCTTGGGTGGACAAGCTGACCCTGGGGGAGTCTCCCAGGAGGTGGTGCCTTGCACACTAGTTGGGCCCACCAATGCTGGACCTTGGGCTGAGCTCCACTTTGGGCACAGGCTCTTCTTTAGGACAAGGAACCCTCTATGATGCCCTTCTCTAGTCCTCTTGGCCTTTTTGGAGAACCCTCAGGCCCAGGGGTGGAGGGAATGCATTCCCACCACTTCATCAGAGAGAAGGGAAGCCTTAAGGTGGGTCCTGGCCTGTTTACACCTTGTTTGAGTTTGCTTCAAGCCAAAGGTGACTTCCTGTTTCCACCAGCAGGCTTCAGGAGAGATCAAAGGCAAGAGCTGGTGAGTTCAGGGAAGAGGAATTGAGGATGGCTGGTAATGGGAGGGTTGAAATTTATGTGGAGAGCTGGAGCAGGGGAGGACACAAGGGTCAGAGGCCGAATTCCCAGAGCCCTGGCCTAGGTTGGCTGTACCTATCCTGTCCTGACCCCTGTTCTAGGAAGCCCAGGTCATCCCTCCATCCCTGAATCCTGACCTGGGGACAGAGGCTGCATGCGCTCCTCCTCTGTCCCCCAGCAGGGCTTTCCTGGGTCCTCTCTTAGCACGGGGCTCCCCCCAGAGCCTGGGCGCAGCAATAGGAGAGGAGATGCGGATGCGCCGGGCACTCCCCTCCCGGCACCCGCCCCCACCTCTGCTCGGGGCAGGCGGGAGGAGGGGGGCTCAGGGAGGCGGCAGCTGTCACTCACGCACTCGCACTCACGCGGGAGGAATGCAGACGGCAGGGCTGCCCTGTGGTCACGTCTCCGCCCCACCGACAGAGGTAGGCGCCCAGGTACCCAGCCTGTGGGCCTTGGGAGCCCGCCAAGCTGCTGATGAAAGGCGCTGCAGATTAACCCTTTCTTGGCCGCACCCTTCGCTGTTGCCGCCGGCTGCTGGGTGGTCGCTGATGGCAGCGAGGGGCCAGAGGCTGGGGCGGAGGCTGGGCTGGCAGGCTAATAAGGGGGCGGCCTCAGCCTGGGGGCGCGGCGGGCGTCCCCCCACTCACCTCAGCCCCTTTGGTTCTAGGGCTGACACAGCTAAGAGACAGGACTCCCCATAACAAATGACACCACCTTCGGGGATTCTCCACTGGGTGCTAGCCAACCTCCCATTTTGATGTGCCCTCTCCTAGAAAGTCCCTGGAGCTCAAGAGCACTGGACAGAGAGTCCAGAAGTTCATGTATTCATCCAACACACACAGATGCAGAGCCGAGGGGGTCAGCTCAGCTGTGAGACTAAGGGAAATGGGATCCAGTCTGAAGAAATATAGTGTTGGTAATTCAAAATGTGAGTTATTTATTTGTGTGTTTTAGCAGCAACCCACACTTCTCCAGAAGACTCAGGCAGATGCTGAGAATATAAATCAAACACTGTGGAGAGTTTCTGGTTGGTGGGGGTGAGGTCCCCTTCCCCTCTGACCCACCTCAGGAGACCACCTGGGGGCGGTTCCAGGGAACACAGTTTGGAAAGCTCTGAGATCTATGCATGGTGTGAAGCCTTTGTTGGCTCTGATACTTTCTCTTGCTTTGGTCTGGGTGATGCGAAGCATCTCTGCTCAGTGGGAGCTTTGCCAAGCAGGTATTTGCTCTGTGTATGGGCTCACTGGGGGGCATTCTGTGATGCCCTGAGATCTGGGCTTTGCTTCCAGGGCTTGGGGGCTGTGTCCTGTGCTCTCCATGGAGGGCCCAATGTCAACCTTATGATTACCATTCAGGGTCTCTGTACTCTGGAGCCAATGTGTCCCCACCAATCCTGTGTGTTGGCCAGCCTCGCCTCTCTTTCTGCTCTGCTGAGAGTCCCAAAGATCTAGGTGTGCGCGGGATGTCCGGTGGGCAGGGTGAGCAGGGCACAGCTCTTGGAGCTAAAGCTGCCTTGAAGTTCTGTACTCTCCTGGCTTCCTAACTGCAAGTGAGTCCCCCAGAGATCAAACATGTTGACCCTCACTGAACTGGGCCTCAGGTCTGGAAGCTCCCCATTTCCCCCATCTTATTCAGATTCCTCCCCACCCAGGAGGGATGGGAGCTCCAAGAGGGGCGGGAGGTCCAAGGTACAGTAGGAGGCAATGCCAAGAGGGGCAGGAAGCCAGGAGGCCTGGTGCCCAGCTCTACCCCCCACCCCCCACCCACTCACTCCCCAGTGGTCTCTATGAGGCTCACCACCCCGATTTGGGGGGGGGGTAAGCTATGCCACCCTGAAGCTGGGTTTCCGGAGGAGCAGAGAACATAGACTTTGGCTGTAGGTGAATTAGAGGGTAGACATCAGGAAGGACTCCATGTCTGAGCTAGATGTCCAAATATAACTCATTTCCCTAAAAAATGGAGGCCTGGGGTATGCCTTATCTTTGAAGGCATCGCCATCTCTAAGACAGCATGGCTGGAATTTGGAAGTCATCCTTAATGTCCACTTTCTTCATCATCCAACTGGTCACCATGCCCCATCCTTTCTGCAGCATTCGTGGTTCAAAGGTGCCCGCGTTTGCAGCAATGGCTGATTTTCCTGGCTCTAGGGGAGCACACCCCTGCCCCCCCAGCCCTCCTCCGCACTTCACTAAGAGGGATCTCAGAATACAGGTTGGAACATGCAACTCCCATGCTCAAAAACCTTTGATGGCTCCCCATTGCCAGCAGGATAAAGTCCCAATGTTGGCTGGCATTTATAGCCTGCCCTGATCTGGTGCCAACATACCTTGCCAGCCTGGGCCCCCACTATGTACTTCATCCCCTTCAACTCCAGCCACATCCAGTGGCTGGTTTTACCCTGGTCCTGCCATGTACTTTGAGGGCCGGCTACCTTGGCTTACATACAAACTTGTTCCTGGCACTTACAGTGCTGTGGAGAAGAAGGATTAATCCCATAATCCCATAAATAAATATATCCTTACAAACTGTGATAAGTTCAGGGTGTCTTCAGGAACTCACGGAGAAGTTATAATGGGGGTGGGACACATGCAGATGTGGGACTCAGAAGGCTTCTAAGCAGGAGAGGCTCTTCGAGATATTAGATTCAAGTTACCTTTTGCGTTATCCTTTTGAATGCTTGGGAAGGTTATCTTTGATCTTTTGTCAGAACGAATTTCCCTGTCCGCACACCCAGATTTTTTGGGCGGCTCTGCCCAGCTTGTATTTCAGTCTGTTTTGAACTAGAATCTGTCTTGTGTGTTGCAGGCCCTAGACTGTGAGCAACTGGAGGAGTGCTGCTCACTCACACTTAGAACACCATCGTGTGGCACACAGTAGGTCTGGAACACAGGAGGCCTTTACTAAAACTGTTTTTATTTTTGAGCTGAGGAGGTACAGACTTCTGCTTTGAATGTGCCTGGAAGTAGACATTAAAACAGGAGACATTCTACAACAGGTATTCAGTGAGGTTTGGCACAGAAGCGAGGGGTAGTAAGATGGTCTTCAGGTCATTCCCTCTCTCCAAAGCTCTGTCCCCTCCCTGTCTAAATGACTCTGAATTCCCCCAGTTCTGGCCTAGGAAGCAGCATTCCATTTGGCCTGGCTCCCCTCCTACCTAATCCCCTAATTCTCCAACCCCCAGTGATCCATATTTGGATAGAGTGGGGAATGGAGTGGAGGAGGCTCTCTTTCCTGCTGGGAGACTAGGTGCTGGCATCAGAAGCCCTGGATGTCATTAGCTCCAAATCTGGGCTTCCTTCACCATCCCCCAGGGTTCCAACCACCCAGGAGTGCCCCCTGCAGGCTGCTCTGCAGGCCTGACTGTGGGTCTGGGGGAGGAAGGTGCTCTTCTTTCCCTTGGTGGCACCCCCACCACTAAATGCCAAGCAGTTCCTTCCCCCTCCAGCTTCTTGGGGGCAGAGCACAGAGAGAGAGGAGGGGTTAGCCTGCCTGGCTTTGAGGAGGGGAGGGAGGGAGGAGGAGGGAGGCTGCTTTGGGAATGACCCTAATGGAGAGCCTGTTTCTCCACAGACTCTGCTCTTCCCCCCACCCCAGCCATTTCTAGATCACAGGGTAGCAGGAAATTTCTCAGGTTTTTCAGTTCCCTCTAGCTTCCCCAGGGACTTTCCCATCAGTGGTGCATTTTGGATCTGAGCAAGGAGTGGGGTGGGGCTGTTAAACCCAAGAAGGTGCCAGGCTGACCCATCAAGTCTCAGCCCATCCTCAGAGGCCAGGCTCTTTGGATAAGCCCCCCCTCCCCCTTTATGAATCCTCCAGTCTGATGGTGAGGGAGATTTCCAATCCGAGGGTGGAGTCTCAACCTCAAATCCCAGGATGCTCACAGTCACAGGATGAAACCAGGACATAGATGCTTAGCCTGTCCATGTGGGCCAGCAGCGAAGGTGCCCAGCAGGCTGCCCAGATCAGGCCGCTCCCTCAGTTCATTCCTGTCCTCCGAGGAGCTGCAGCTGGTAGTCTCACTGCACTCTTGCTGCAGAGGCCAGGTGAGCAGCGGTGCTGGCAGTACAGGTGGCAGCTGGCAGGTGGGGAGAGCAGGGGGGGAGGAATGTGCCCCAGGCCAGGCAGGATGCCACTGGACAGTCCCGCAACCCTATGCTAGGGGTCACAGCCAGGTCCTGGGAGGACACCTGACCTCCAGACGTGAGGGGCATCTTGTGAGGAGTTAGTCATTGCCACCATTGACATTTTAGGAACACTGACCCTGGGCTGGCTTGTTTAATCCTTCCTGTTAAATATTGCATTACCCCCGTTTTACAGGTAGGAAATTTCATAGGTAGGAAAACCAAGATTCAGGATGATGAAGTCACTGATACAATTTATCTTGTGCATCCTGATGTGGAGAAGCAGTGAATGGGGGATCCTGAGGGTCAAAGGAGGAGGCTGTCTTAGGGATCCACAGCTCCTGTGAGGTGGAGGCAGGGACAGGGATTCAATCACAGGGGCCTTCACAGCCCAAGAGGAAATTTTCCCCTGCCGTGACACGGATTAGATATGAGCTATAAGTGGGGACTGAGGGGCAGAAGGGACCACAGTATGCCAGGGACCCTGCACTGAACCACCTTCGCCTGACCCACCTCCTCTCCTGACCCTTCCTGGAGCTGAGGGAGATGGTGGGGAGGTGGTAGCTCCCAGAGCCTCCATCTCCACAGAGAGCTTGCCCCCTCCCATGTATGTGACTTCCCAGGTGTTCCACTGTCACAGGCCCAGGGCAGCATCCCTGAGACCCCCCTCCCTGCCATGTGCCTTGTGGTCCTCTCCCTGGTGATGCTTCAGAACGTGGCCAGGGGCCCAGACCAGTGAGTCTGGGGACAGACTCCCCAGCTTTGCTCTCTGATCTGGCTGCTCCCTCCCTCTGCTCCCTCCCCACCAGCTTCCCTCCCAAACACTCAGTCATTCATTCCCCAGACCACCTACAAACCACCCATTTGCCTGGACCACACAGCTCCTCTGCCCAGCTCAGCTCCTGGGGATAATGGCCGCTCCCCCACCCCCATCCTTCCAGGACCCACCCCCAAGCCTAATTACCACCTTGGCACCTCCGGGCAGTGTGGGGGGGCACTGACCTCCTGTTTATGCTTGGCAATCTCTTGGGCGCAGGAGGCCTATTTTCCTCTGGACATCAAGGGACGGGAGCAAATTAGAGACCCTCAACTGAGCCCCCTCTGGACCCTCCCACCCTACCACCCAGTCTCCAGGCCCAGGCTATGGGGGCAGGGCAGGAAGGTAAGATGGTGGAGACCCCTGTTTGCTCCTCCGTCTTCCTGGACACAGTGAGGGGATTGAGGACCAGACCCAGACTGTCCTCAGGCGGGGGCAGGGAGAACTCCCCAGAAGGAGCACTGGATCATGAGTCACAAGATGAGAGTTTAGTTCTGCTGCTCTGACTGCTCTCACTC
Source organism: Miniopterus natalensis (assembly GCF_054644295.1). Lineage (NCBI taxonomy): Eukaryota > Metazoa > Chordata > Mammalia > Chiroptera > Miniopteridae > Miniopterus > Miniopterus natalensis. The sequence goes on from NC_142097.1 coordinate 27,496,209, forward strand.
TCCCCAGTCTCCACCTGTTTGGGCCTGTTTCCTAGTGCGTGAAAGAGAGGAGATAGCTTACCTCTGTGGTCTCTAAGCGCTCTCCCAGCTTGGGGCCTTGAACCCCAGGGAGGTGACTGAGAGGTGCTGACTGAGGTCTCTACCCCCCTGAGGGACCAGCTCCCCGCCCCCATCCCCCCTGCACTGCCCAAGCAAGGAAGTAGGGAGGACCTAAGGGGATGGAGGAGGCTGCTGGGGGAAGGCAGGTGGTCAGGATGGGGAGACAGAGCAGGGTTGACCTGACACCTGTCAGCGCTGGGTGGGAGGCAGAATTGGGCGGATGCCAGGTAAGGAATGCAGAGGCAGGAAGTCCTCACAGGCTTCTGGAGCTGGTGTGCTTTGTTCCCCTACCCCTTACCCCCATGTCAGCAAGGTGGTGGCAAGGGAGGGCCTCCCTGAAGTGGCTTGTGATCCTGGAGGGGGCCCTGTGCCTTTCCTTCAGCAATGTCTACACTGACCCAAGTCCAAGGACAGCTCCATGAAGGCAGGGACCAGTCTACTTCCAGTGCCCAGCATGGGCCCTGGCTCAGAGGAGGTGCCCAATAAATGGGATGAATGAATGGGGAGGGAACAGCTGGGGGGAGATTGAGGCAAATCCAGATGTGTGAGTTTACCTGTGGCTCCAGGGGTTGGGGTTGGCAGGGAGAGGGGAGAGCAGTGGGTGGGGGTGGTGTTGGTAGGTTCACCCTCACCAAGCAGAGCTGAACCAGGCCTAGGCCCCGGGGGCCAGGGCCACCAGGGCCGGGCCAGGGCGGATGAGGTGGTCTCTGTGGGGTCTCTCTCAGGATCCCTCCTTCCCCCATAATTATTTCTGATTAGCTTCACCACAACAGTCAGGCTGGAAAGAGAGGGTGTTTGGGACATGAAGGGGAGGGAACAAGGTGGAGCAGAGAGCTCTCAGGACAAGCCAGGGCCCCCAGCTGAGCTCTCTCCCCACAGCTACACACACACACACACACACACACACACACACACACACACACATCTGGAAAATTCCGATGGAGACCCATCTACATAGGGAAATCAGGCCCTCTAGATAACTCACCCATTTGTGTTAACTCAAAACACCCCCTCCAAAGTCCCTAGGAGGGAGGGCAGGAAGGCATCGCTTCTAGGCAAAGCGGAGCAAGGAATACAATAAGCACTTCAGGCCAGAGTGAGCTCTGGCAGGCATATCCACCATCACAACTCAGGGCCCAGCCTGGAGAAGCCCCTGGGCCCTCTCACCAATATTCAGGAAGTTCTTCCTGGTGGTCAGATGACCCTTCCGCCTGATCTGTGCTAAGCGCAGGGATCTGCATATAGATCTGCAGTGTCCAAGGCCCTCACCCACCCTCTGCTCTTGCGACAGTTCAGACAATCCTCCTGAGGGCCTTCTCTGGAGGCAAAGAGGCTGGGGGTGGGGTGGGGCAGGAGCGTCTGTCCACTTCCTCAGCACACCAAGCAGAAGAAAAGCTCGGGTCACTCATATTCTTCCAGACTCACTTTCCAAGAAGGGGAGGGGGAGCAGGATGGGGAAAGTGTCCCCTCCTTTCCTGACTGGCCTGAGGTGGAGAGCTGGCAGCTAGGTACTTGACTGGGGAAAAGAGAAGAAAGGTGGGACATGCCTGCTTTCTCTGAAGCCCCATCTTTGGAGAAACTATTATTGTGTAATCAATAGTAATATTTGTTTGCAATTAAAAAGAAAAAAGAAACTTAGGCTAGCTTTGAGCACCAGGCTTTACAAACATTATTTCACTGGCTTTTAGGGAGACCCCAAACCCTGCTAGGCAGAGATCTCCCCAGTCTGAGAGGGAAGTGCTGCTCAATACTTCCCCTCACAAGTCTGCAGTCTTAAGAAAACCAGCCCCTGCCCTCAGGGAGCCTCTAATCTGTTGAGACACAGTATACAGACAGAATGGACACTCCTGACCCGGTCTCCTTGAGTTCCCCGCTCTCCAGGGAGCTGGGCTTTTAGAGGCGCTAGGGACCACAAGGCAGCAGCGGTTTGGGGAAGGCACGCAGGCTTTCTGGGAGAGCTGCTCCCTGGAGGCAGTGGGCTGCCTGGAGGAAGCAGCCCGGCCTGGCTGGGTGCGCAGAGGAGGCCGCCCGAGCGGCGCTCCCACGACCCGGGCAAGACCGTCTGGGCGCCGTCTCCGGTCTTGGGGCTTGCGGTCGGGGCACCGCGGGACCGTGTTTGAGCCGGTCAGCTCCCCGCGGAAATTACAGGGGCGCTCGGCGCTGCGGTCGCGCCCCCCGGGGCAGCACCCGCTGGTTGGCTGGTTGGAGGCGTTTAAATTGAAAGCAGCTTTGGGGAGAGGGGGCGAACGCGGGCCGCCGAGCAAGGGGAGGGGGCGCCGGGCACAGCGACCCCATTGTCTGCGCCCGCGGAGGGGCGGAACCTTGCGGTGAGCGCGGCGCCCCCTGCCCGCGCTCCGGCCCAGCGCGCTCCCGGCGGATTCCCACGCTGCCCACCGGCCAGGCCCCTCTCTCCTCCACCTGAGGCACTCCCTCCCCTCCGCTGGTAGCGCTCGCGCACGTTTCCTCCAGGAGGCCCTCCCAGACTAAGGAGCACTGATTGTCGTGATGTCCGGGTCAGGGAAGGTCAGAAGATCTGGGCTGAGTCCTCTAATAGGCTCCATGACCTTGGGCGAATCTCCTCCTTTCTCTGGGCCCCAGTGTCCTTTATAAAAATGTAGATACTTAATCCTCTCTGCCTACCTCTCAGTTATTTCACGGGTTATTCAGGCCAATGTATGGGAACATGTTATAAAAACTGTAAAGTGCTGCAAACATCTGGGGCATAATATACACCAAGAGTAACTCCCCTAACCCCTACTCTTCACTGTGCCTGTTCATTTGCACCGGGGGTGGAGCAAGCGTGCTTGTGCTGGAAATCTAACCTGCTGGGGATGGAGTAGGGGGAGGAGGTAAGCAGGCAATAACATAAAGCAGGAGAAATCACAGTGGACTTCTTGGAGGAGGAGAATGTGGAGCTAGGAAAGAGGGAAAGGAGCAATTGGGAAAAGGAGAGAGATGTCTCTGCCTCTTGGGAAAAGATCAGGAAGAGAAGCAGGAGCCAGGAAGGAGGAGGGGTTCTGTGAGATGAACAGGTCCTGCCTGGAGGCTGCAGCAGGAGAAGGGGATTGGGGACAATGTCTGTTTGCCCCGTTGGTGGGTGGCATGTCTCTTGGGAAGGCAGATTGGTGGTAGAGCCTAATGCAGCCTGGGATGGTGGCTGGGAGCTATGCCTATTATTCCTGGGGAGCATGGGGAGCTCCCCTTGGCTCTTTCCTGGTTCTTTTCCTGAGGGCTTTGGGCACCCAGAGGCGAGCCCCTGGGCTCTGGGCACCAGGTGCAGGGAGCAGGCTTGTTGTTTCCTTTGCTTCCAGCAGCAGAGGTTGTTCGCTAGGCCTAGTGCCCAGAGACATGCCCACTTGCTCCACACTTGGCAGAGCCACATGTTTCTGCTCTTCTTCCTGGAGGTTCCTAATGGGCAGTCAGGTACAGGGGCAAAGCCCATGGAACCGGGGTCTGTTATGGGCGCCTGACACACAAACACTTGGTGGCAAGACTGAGAGCTGAGCATAACCAGAGGAAAGAGCAATCTGTAAAGGCTTTGAGAAGAGGAGACAGAGGAGCAGACCTGGAAAGGAGGAAAGGAAGAGAATGAGGCCAAGGAGGAGGGAGGGCAGAGGGGCCGGGCCAGGTGTTTCCACCAGGGGAGCGAAGCTGTCAGATAGAGTTCCTTCCTATCCTCACCACATCTCTGACACCCCTCCTGCCCCACCCCTCCCCCCGGAGCCCAAAGGCCTACAACAGAGAGGGCTTTGATCTGGCAAGTGGAATGAGATCTACAAGTGGGCTTGGGGCACAGACTGCGGGGGGAGGGGGGGGAGCTCATGGGAGCCCTGCTTGTCCTCTCTTACCTTCTCCCCTGGCCCGAGCATCTGCTGAACCCACCCACCCAAGCTAACTCATGACCCCCCTCGCATGTACTGTACCAGATGGGCACAGGACAGGGATGCCGTGGAAAAAGAATGAAGGAGCCCAGGAAGGGGTGGTGACCACCCAGAGTGACCTGACTGGTGAGGGCTGCGTCACCCCTATCCAAAGAGCTGGCCAGGCTCAAGGAAACTCCTGGATACTCAGGCCTGGGACCCACTTGACACAACCTCTTCTGGGGACAGGAGGCCAGAAGCTTCCTAGACACCAAACTGTATCAGCAGCCAAATATGAACAGACTCTACTCCCCATCCAGGCCTAGAGCAAGCCTCCTGAGTGTTCTCTCCTGTTCCCTTTCCTCTGCACCCCTCCAGGCCTCCCATCTTCATGCCCCTACCTCCTCAGAGCCCCAGGCTGGCTTCTGCACATAATGCACACCTCTTAGATCATGAGTGAGCCTTTCCTAAGCCCACCACTTATGGGAAGCCCACCAGGTTGAGCAGGGATGGAGAAGGAGGAAGCCAGACACCCACAAGCCTTGGCCTCCAGACCCCACAATGGGCAGGCCTGAAAGAGAAAGTGTTCCATTTTATCCAGTTTTGCCCACTCTGCCCAGCCCCAGGGTTCTCAAGGTAAGGGCTCTGAGCAATGGGGAGAGGGTGCTGAGGCTGAGGCCTCTCCAGACCCAAGACCCCAGCAGACAGGCTCAGCATGGGATTGGGAGTGACCCTCCTGGTTCAAACACTTACTTGGGGTTGGGGATGGAACTTTTGGGAGAGGAAGTGGGACAGGAAGAGGCTTACCCATTGGGGTCATCAAAATGCCCATGGGCAGCAACTATCCCAGAGGAGTCCTTGCTCTCAGGAATTCAGGTCTGATGCTTCCAGAAAGGGCAGATGGAGGGGACCCAGAGCAGGAAGGTGAGTTGTCCCAGATGACCTTCTGAGCTAAGACTCTGTGGTCTTGTGATCCTAAGAACCTTGGAGCCTGAGATATTGTGGTCCTGAGATACTGGGATTATAACAATTGTCATCATAATAATGGCACCAGGAACTATCCATGCTCCATCTTACTGGGACAGAGAGCCCAGCCCTGTCTGTTTGACTTCAGAGCCTGCTCACTAAGCTGCTTCACTGCAGCCTTTGGGACCCTAGACCCTGCTCTCTGTAGGGTATGAGATTCAGCAGATCACCAAGTTCAAAGCCAAGTCCTAACTAGTCTGGTGGAAAAGCCACAGGTGGCAGGGTGGATCTAGCAGGGGAGGGATGAAGACAATAGTTATCTGTCTTCTTCTGGGTCCTGGAAAGCTTCCTGGAGGAGGAGGAAGGGCAACAGAAGGCAGAAGAGGGGGAGGAGGAGAAGAGGGGATCTCAAAATGGTTAGGAGGCATGGCCATTCCTGACAGCAGGGTGGGCTCTTGGAGGGAAATGACCTTGTTTGAGAATAGAGCATTGGAGGGACTGGAGAGGGCAGGGTGGAGAAAGGGAGTCTGGTTTGGCTGCACTCCCCTCCTCCACCAGCCATGGGCCCAGTGTCTGAGGACTCAGACCCCTAGAGGCAAGTAGGGCTGAAAGCCTCATGTTTCCCGCCCTAACCCAGCTGCGCAACCCTCTGCTCCAGGCTGGAGGCCACTCTCAGCCACTCTCAGGCTGAACCCCTAGGGGAGGGGCCCCCCTGATCTCCCCAAGGGCTGATTAACAGCAAACAGCTGGAGGAGCACTTTGGCTCTTTCCTAGGGGAGGCCTGTCCTTGTTCCCCGAGAGGCATGGAGCCTGCAGATATCTTCCACTAAGGAGACAGGGCTGCCTTTGCAGGTATCATAGGAGGTTGGACAGCAAGAAGAGAGAAGTAAACACTTATCTAGCGCTAGCCCTTTGGTCAGTGGGGCCATCTTTATTTTTTGCAGGAGAAACTATGACCCAGGCAGGAGCAGACACTTGCCCCAAGTCCCACAAGGGTAAAAGACTGGCACACGGTTGCTCTGGCCCCAAATCCGGTTCTTTTCTGGCTTCAAGGTGCTAAAAGGTCTGTGCTCAGCAGCTGTGTTCTCCCCCGATTCAAGATTATCCCAGGAAGGAACTATCATGTTGACTGGGTCCCTTCCTGCAGGGCAGATAGCAAGGCTGCCCCCCCCCCATGCAGGCCCACTCCCCATTTCTTCTTGATTCTACAGCTTTCCTGCTGCCTGGCAGTCACAGCTTACCTTCACTGAGGCTGTCTATGGACCAGCCACTGGGCTAAGCATTTAGCAGCTGACATGTTAATCCTCTCATCAGCCCTATGAGCTAGGTCCTGTTATTCCCTCCAGTTTACAGATCAGAAGAGTAAGGCTCAGAAAGGTGAAGTGATGCTCAAGATCACACAAGTGTAAGCAGCAGAGGCGAGATTGACACGCAGAATCCTCTCTCGTAAACTCTATATGATTTGGTGATAAAATTGCTGGGGTTTGACTTTCCATCTCCCCTAAGTGAGGTTCAGCTGGATTGGAAGAGCGAACCCTCTTGTGCCTGCCCTCTGGACCGGCCCCAGTCTCTGCATCTGAGAGGTAAGGCCATCGCTCCCAGTCCGGGGTATTGGGCTGCAGGAGGAAATTCGACAAGTTGTGAATCCAGTTTCATCTCTGCTCACCCCTGTCACAAATTGGGGATCAGCTCCCTCCAGGGTTAGAAAGAAGTGACTTGTGGATGTTTGGAAAGTGGATGAAGGTGCAGGCTCACATCCTGTTCCTTGCTTGCTATGAGACCTCGGGAAAATTACTTAACTTCTCTGTGCCTCAGTGTTGTCATCTATAAAATAAGGAAATGAGAGTAGCAGACTCAGAGGGATAAAGAGAGGGTTGAGTTGGAAAGTTTGCAGAGTTTGGAGCAGTGCCTGGCACACGGGAAATGCGATTGATTTATTATTAGCTGGAGAATCAGGACGGGACTGTTTAAAAGGAGGGGCCAGGAAACATGGGCAAGTCTATAAAAAGGACATGGTTGAGTTGGGGGGGGGGGTCTAGGTTACCTAATTTTCAAGGCCAAGGGTTCCTGAGAGGGAAGGAAAGGGTGGATGGTTTCCAGGTGACATTCCTCCCTTCCCACCCCCATCCCCAGGAGGGTAAACATTCCTCACAGGTTGTTGTACTTTCATGTGGAGCTTGCCAAGCCCTGGCCAGCATTCCTCTGCCTCAACTGCAGGTGGGGGGCTGGAGAAGGGGGTCATTAGCCCCTTTTACAGCTGTGTAAATTGTGAGGGTAGAGGCCTGTATCTGAGGTCCCAGCTGGGAGCTGCTTGAAGCCAGTGGCCCACCCCCCAGTGGAGGGGCTTTGAGGCCAAAGACAAGGGGAGGAAGCCCATCCATCTGGGTGGGTGTTTAGGGGCACACACCCACACCAGCACCTGCAATGTGTGCTGATGCCTGAGATGGGGACCAGGAGGACCAGGTTTGGTTATTTCCCCTGTTGCCATACCTATCATGACAGCCCCTAGAGACAGGGTTCCATGTGGACACCAGGGGACATGCAGTGTTGTCCCAAGGGACATAGGCCCCTGCCCTGCCTCTTCAGCTCCCAAGCTACTAAGGGGGAGGCAGTACCTAGAGAGACATCTAGTCCAACTGGTTAGAGCTGGTGAGCTGGGGGAGATAGAGGAGAAAGCTCCATGAGTGAAGAAGGGCAGGAGAGGAGAGGGTAGGAAAGATCAGGGCCTGGAAGGGGAGGATCAGGGCTGGAGCTACAAGGCTGGGTGTGGTTGGACACAGAGGCCTGCTCTTTTATTCCTGTGCCTCAATGCATATGTGTTCTGCATCCATCTATCCATCCATCCATTGACTCATTTTATATCTGAACAGGGCCTGCAAAACCTGGAGCTGTCCCACCACAGGATGGGTTAAATCATAGGCAATGAGCTTCACTGAACTTTCATGAGCAGCTATTGCAGGAAGGAGCCCTGAACAGGGTGGGAGCTCCCTTAAGTGTCCTCCAAGGTTTCCCTCCTGCTCTGGAGTGCTGTGAGGTCCTCTGCCTCCACTTCTGCCCTCTGAGAGCCTGGGGCTTGCGGCCTCAAGCTAGCTGCTTTCCCCATTTCTCCCATTTCCTTTTTTGCCATCTCCAACTTGCCCCGCCTCCCTGCTCGAGCCTGGCCCCACCAAGGCCCATGTAGACTTTTATGTCCCTCCTCCCCAGCCTCCCTATTTCCAGTCTGGCCTCTTTGCTACAGTCAGGGCCATCTCTGAAGGACTTTTGCAGTAAGTGTGGACTTCCCTTGCTCAAAAGCTTTCCATGGCTCCCCATTGCCTGCAGCAAAATAACCGAGCCTAATCAGAGTGGGCCTCAGGCTCGCAGTCACTTTTACACAAGACATTTACTCCACCTGTAGAGTCCTCCTCACCTCTTGCCACCAACTTGCTTGAAAAACAACTGCTACTCTCAGTCTAGGCTCAGAATCCACCTCCTTGATGAAGGCTGTGGCTGGTGCCGCCACCAAGGTAGTGATTGAGTTGCTGGATGGTTTCCTTTAGGACAGGGCCACACTTTTCATATTTGTATACCAGCATCCAGTAGGCACTCAACAAAGGTAACCCAAGAGTCACAGGAATTAGTGAGTGAGTGAATTTCTTTGTGCTTTGAGAACTCCCATTTCCCATCACTGCTTGTCAGAATCTTTTCCATCCTTTGAGGGCAGGCTTATCGAGGCCTGGAGCTGAGTCTTCCTTCATGTTGTTGGCTTGTTCTTAATGTTGATAGAGGCTTTAAGTCTATAAAGACTTTCTCCAACACCCTCTTCAAAATTAATTGAGTGGCCAGTTTCTGAGCTCCTTTGGCTCGCAGGTGCTGGGCACTGCCCTAGGCCAGGGTCCTGGCTGCAGGGCCTCATCGTCCTGTGGGAGGCAGACATGAACAAGCCCACTGAGATCAGGTGCTATGGCCTCTGTCCCCACTTCAGAGCTGAATTACTGAGCCCAGAGAGGTTGGATCTCCTTCAGCGCCACCCAGCTGGGGAGTGGAAGTCTGGGCTAGCCCCCAGGCTTCCCCTTTTCCCTTGTGGCCCAGCAGGAGTCCTTTTACCCAGCCCAGGACCACACAACTCAGATGGGTGCTCAAGAGAGGGATCAGTCTACAGTACTGAATGTCTTTTTTTTTTAAATCTTCACCTGAGGCCATGCTTAGAGAAAGGAAAGACGGGGTGGGGGAGGGAGAAAGAAACATGGATGGGTTGCCTTCCAGGGATTGAACCTGCAACCCAGCTATGTGTCCCAACCGGGAGTCGAATCAGCAACCTTTCAGCGCACAGGACAACATTCAACCAACTGAGCCCCTCTGGCTGGGCTTGAATTTCTTTTAAAAATGATAGCAAATGCAGCTTCTTATTTTGAGTTTTGTTGATTGGGCATCCAGTAGGTGTCCTCCCAACCAGGTGATGAGCCACTTCTATTTCTGACATGAAAAGACATTTCAAGGACAACTTATCACTTCCTGCATAAAACCAAAGTCAGGCCACTCCTGGTCCTCCACCTGCTTCTCTCTTGCCTCTGTCCTGTAGGGGAGCAGTAGCCCTCAGCTCTGGGGACCTTCTTCCCACACTGGGGGCTTCTCCGATTGGTTCGAGGCCGAGTCCTTGGTGCTCCTGTGCTCCCTCTCGGAGCAGAGAAGGGCTGCTCTAGAAAGTGAATGCCCTACCTTACCCAGGAGCCTGGCCCCAATTCCCGCTGCTGTGGCCACCACCATCTCCCGGCTCTGGCCCCTGAGGGAGCAAGTCTCCAGCGGGAAACCCCTGCCCTCTGGACCCCTTGCAAGCTCCATCCCCGAGGTCTTGCCTCTCCTGCTGTAGAACAGGCTCCCTGCCCCCACCAAGCTCACCTGCTTGGCTCCTTTCCTGGGGGGCACCAAGATGTTATCCCTGGGGTGATGGACCTCAATTGGGGCATTGTTCCTACCAGGTCCAAAGCAGGATCAGGGAGGGACAGGGCAGACTCTGGGAATGTCCCAGGTGCCACACAGGCCGGCTTTGTCCTCCTGGTCCTCCTTCTCCACCTCCCTCCCTGGCCTCCTACCTAACCCCCTCCCCCCCACCCCAGCTAGACCACAGGCCCTCCCTGTCCTCTCTCCAGGCTTCTCCACTGCCTGGGGCAATGCAGCTGTTGCAAGGGTGGGGTTCAAGATGGCCTCGGTGCTCTTCAGAGCTGGGCTTTTGCTCAGGTAGGCCCAGCGCTGCCCTCCCAACTTGTCTGGCTGTGGCACCCCTGTCCCGGCAGCACCCTGTCCGGGCCTTGCCCTGGGCCTGCCCCCTCCTCCCCATGTGCCATCCAGATCCAGCCCAACCTTCGCTGCCCCATGGGGACTTCCTGGCCACAACCACAATGGTGGGTCCCAGGAGACAGAACAGGCTGAATATAAAAGTTATTTCCCAAGAGCTGACCCCGGAGCCAGGACTCCTGGGTTCAGGTCCCAGCTCTGCTAGTAGCTGGGTGACTTTGTGAGTTGCTGCATCCCACAGGCTTCATTAGGCCCATCTCTAAAATGACATTGTTGGACCATCTTCTCTAAATTTCTCTTGGCCTGTGTGGCTGCCTCCTGGGAAGTGGAGATGCTGCTGGAGACTGACCCAGGGAGAAAAGAGTCCCCACCCCCAGACCTCTGCCTCTCCTTAACCTCCAGCCTGAGCTTTGTCCCCAGAGCATGAGTGACAGCCAAAGAAAACTCATGGAAACCTGCACTGCTGCTGGTGAAACTGATCTCCGGCTCCAGATGCAGCTTCTCCTGTCTGCGGCCCCCAGGCCTCCCTCACACCTGCTCTGGCCCCCTTTGTACGTTAGGCCAGGGGCGCTAGCTGTCTTTCATCTCCCTCCTGCCCCATTCACGCCTTAAGCCTGGGGCACCGCCTCCTACCTCCTGGCTGGGGCATGATTGCTGTAGACTGGCCAAACGGGCACACCAGAGCCCAGCTTTCCTCCCCCTTTCTCTCACCTGGGAAAATCACAGAGGAGGGAGACTGGGGTGAGGAAGGAGAGGGCAGGAGGGAGGCACTGTGTCCTATTGGATGCAGCAAGGAATTTCAATACTGGGTGTTTGTTTGCTGTAAAAGATATAAACTCAGGAGGGCGTCTTGGAGGAGGGATAGTTTCTCACATGGATTTAGTAGACGTTTAAGCTCAGTAATGCCTAAGAGCAGGTCCTACCCTTCCTGTCAGGACTGATCAGAGCCATTCACTGATTAATTTAGCAAATATTTATTGATGTTAACTCTGTATGAGGCATGATTTTAGGTTTTGGGAATGCGGCTGTAAACAAAACAAACAAAGCCCCTGCTTTCACTGGGTGTGTGTTCCTGAGTGGGGTTGAGGGAGACAGACACAAACAGAGGAGATGTTAGTTGGTTATACCTGTTTAGGAGAAAAATGAAAATGTTAAGGGAACAGGGAGTGACCAGGTGATAGTTTAGATAAGGAGCTCAGCAGGCCTCTATGAGAAGGTGACATCTGAGCAGAGAACTGGGTGGACAGCGAGGGAAGATCTCTCAGGCAGAGGGAACAGTGAGTGTAAAGGCCCTGAGGTGGAGAGAGCTTGCCATGTTGAGAGAATGGCAAAGAGTGGCGTGAATGGAGAAGGTGCTAGGAAATGAGTCTGGAATCAGAAAACATAATGCCTTGGAGACTATGGCAATGAATTTTATTCAAAGTGAGGTGGAGTAAGAAACACAGCCCGGGTGCTTCTCCTTCAGGGCCCCTGGAAGGCTCTAGCAATCCCCTCTTCCTTGACTGTCTCCCAGGATTAGGGATAAATTAATAGCTAAATTTGGGCATCAGACCGACCTGGGTTTACTCATCCATTCACCCATCCATCTGTCCATCCGTCCCACCTTCTGTCCATTTACTTAACAAATATTTATTGCACACCTACTCTGTGTTGGGTGCTGCCACTCACTAGCTGAATGACCTTGGGAAATGCTTATTTTCTTTATCTGTAAAGAAGGGTCAGCAATAATTCTTTCTTACTTTAGAGATTTGTAGGGACTAAGCAGAAAAAAAATTATTAAATTGCTTCACTCAGTGCCCAACATGTAGTGGGCACTCATACGTGGTCACTGTGTGACTTTTCGCCAGTGTTTACAAGCTCCCTTACACCAACCTTCTCTGATGCACCCAAGGGAGTTGAATTGTGTGCGCACTCCTTTGGGGAGCTCTCCCAGAGAAGGCATCCTTGCTCTGTGTTCTCAGAGCTTTCCTGTGCTCCGCTCCCTTCCTGAATTGCCCCACCCTGCTCTCTGCCCTCTGCCCTCTGCCCTCTGCCCTCTGCCCTCTGCCCTCTGCCCTCTGCCCTCTGCCTCCTGCCCCTGTGTGGTGTCAAAGCACAACAGAACATTCTGTCTGGGCCTCACATCCTAATTGGCCCTCTCTACTTGTAAGCCCACCTCTGTCTGCCCCAACTCGTGGGCCACCCACTCACCACCCTCCCCAGAAAGCGGTTGTGCTGGCTTGTGTTGGCCCAACCAGGGGCTCAAAGGCCAGAGACAGAAACTTAAGTTCTCAGGAGCAAAACCTGGAAAAATCCCAGACTTTGAAGCCCTTTGGAGTCAGACGTGTTGAGCAAACCCTGGCTCCAGCACATGCTTGCTGTTGATCCCTGCAAGTCGCTTCATGTCTCTGAGCCTCAGTTTCTTTATCTGTCCAAGGGAACAATAGCACCTGCAGGGGAAGGGCTGTTGGTGGATGGGAGGGCTTGTGTGTGAAGGGCACCCTTCCCAAGTCACTCTTAACAGTGGAGGAATAGGGCTGCACAGACCCTCACCAAAGAGAAGGTTCTAGGCCTCGGGCCTGGGGTGTGAATCCCGGAAATCACATTCACATGTGTGTGTACTTTTGTCTGGGGTGAAAATCCATAGCTTTCATCAGATTTGCCAAGGGCTTCTGAGCCAAAAAGATGACGGGAGGATGGCAGGGCCAAAAACTTAAAAAGAATTGAAGTCTAGAATTCATTCATTCATTTTTTTGTTTTGTTTTTGTTAATCCCCACCCAAAGATATTTTGTCCATTGATTTTTAGAGAATGGAGGAGAGGGAGGAAGGGGAGAGAAAGAGAGAAGCATTGATGTGAGAGAGACACATTTGTTCGTTCATTTTTAAAATATTCAACCTGTTTTTGGTGCCTTCTCTGTGCCAGGCCCTGTGGGGGAGTCAAAGACACACATCCAGGTGCCCCCCCTGCAGCAGTGGACATAGCCCCATGGGGGCACTGTGCTTTACAGTCTATAGAGCACCTCATCTGGGCATCTTCCATGATGCTTTCTGCTCCCCTTTGGGAGAGGTCACGCTGGGGGGTCTTTTTGCAGATGGTAAAACTGAGGCTCAGAGATGCTAAGTGACTGCCCAAAGTCACACAGCTGATAATCCAGGACTGAGCCCTGCACCCGTGCCTCCCTCGGGCATGTCCAGCAGCCCACTGGGAGTGGAAAGCTGCTTCCCTGGCACAGGGTGTGAGGGGTGCATATAGGCTGGGTCACCCTCTTTCTCCCCCTCCTCCCCCTGGACTCAGAGGCTTATGCAGCCCACTCACTGCCCTCTGCCGTGGGATCTGCAGCGCCCGGGTCCAGCCGCGGGTTCCCCTCCATAACTCCTATCACGGCCTGTGTTTCTCCCCTCTGCCTCCCCCTACCCTCGGAGGGATGCAATCAGGGCTTGCTGGAAGAGGCAGGCTGGCTTGGGAGTCAAAAGTTTTGAAGGAGGGGTTGGCTTGTACATTAGGTAGAAAGGGTGGGGTTGTGAGAGATGGGGGGGCACCTTCTGGGGGACCCTCCCTCCCCACACAGCTTCCCCTGCCCTTCTCCAACACATAGTCTTTTTGATGCTGCTGCGGATAAGCCAGACCTCAGCCCACGCGAAACTGCACACACACCTCCAGCTCCAGGCGGTCCCCAAGACCTCGTCAGGGGCTGGCCCTATGCCTAGGTCCCAGCCCTGGGCACCGTGCAGCAGTGAGGAGCAGGAGGCCCAGCGCGCTCCAGTATTTATTTATTTATTTGAAGGCCCAGCATTTACACAAACTGGCCCTGATTCCCCGGGGGCCTGGAGCAGGGAGACGCTGCTGCCTGGGCCTTTGATGTGTGAGAGAAGAGATGGTGAGATGGTGCAGGGAGTTGCTGCTGCTGTGGGGTGTGTGTGCGTGGGGGGAGCCCTGGTGATGTCACCTTGGGAGGCCGAGGATGGCAGGCGCCGTGGCCAGGCCCAGGGATGACTGGAAGTGTTGGAAGGGGGGAAAGAGGAGAAGGGCATTCCTAAACTGGACCCCTTGGTCCACAGCCCGGCTGCACCCACCCCACAGGGAGTCAGTGCCTTGGGTTTGGGAGCATGTGGGCCCTCCACAGGAGAAGGGGAGAAGGGAGGCAGGAGAATGCAGGCACAGAGGCAGGAGACACCAAAGCCTTGTAGGCAGGCCCAGGCCCTAAACAACTCCATTCAGTTCGTCTCACCCACCACCCCACAGGGAAGATGGTGACACAGCCCCAGGAAGGTCGACGTTCAGGAGTCAGGGGCATCAAGGTATAGGCCAGAGAGCCACTCGGAACCACCAAGACTCACCAAGATGGGCTCTGTAAGTGGGTCCTCCTGTCTCTCCCGTATGTCTAAGGTGGACAAGGGGATGAACGCTGAGTGACGAGGGGTGCCTACTCATAAGCGAATGAATGAATGAATGAATGAATGAATGAATGAATGAATGAATGAGACACAAATGCAATGACAGAAAGACAGGAGCACATGGCGCATATCACCCATATTTACTTCTGAATGTCCGCCACGGCCAGGCACTGTTCTAGGGGTGAGCGAATGAGACACGGGAAACCCAGGGTGATAGTGGAGGAGTCAGGGATATATGAGAAGCCAACGCCATTCTTTTTAGTCTTGTCATTGGAAATCATTTCAAACTTAGAAAAAATTTCAAAAATAAAAAAATACAAAGAGCATACCTTTAATACACTTCACTCAGACTAATCTATTGTTAGTCTTCTACCCCACTCGCTCTATCATTCTCTCTCTTAATGTTTTCCCTGAACAATTTAAGGGTAAGGTATGTATATTATGGCCCTTTACCCTTAAATATTTCAGCATGTATTCCCTAAGAATAGGGATATTCTTAGTTATCAATTTCATAAATTGGCATTGATACAATATTTTATCCAATCTACCATCCATACAGCCATGTTTCAACTTTGACTGGACTTCATTGGCCTAATAACTTCGTCTCCAGGACTTTTTCTCCATAGTTCATAGGAACCCAGGAGGTCACAGAGCTGTGGGGAGGAAGACAAGGAGTGACAGATCTGTCCAGAAACCCCTGGCCAGAAGAGTGAGCTACTTAGTGGGATGGAGGTGAGCATGTGGGGTGGAGGTGGTTCTAGGGGTCCCCAGCAGATCGGGATGTCCTGGCTCTATACTCAGCAGACCTTGAGAGGGCAAGAGGGCAACCCAGGCCTAGACCCCCAGCCCTCTAGGGAGGGACAAGGTGTCCCCACTTTCTCAGGCAGGGGCCCCATTTTGAAGACACTTTGGGAGCAGGCTCCCAAGTACCAGACGAAGCCTCCTCTTGCCCTGGACACCTGAGGGCTTTCAACCCAGAAAACAGAAGAGCCCCGAATTTCAAGGAGATTCACAAGCTGCCCAGCCAGCGTGCCATCAATCTCGCCTGCCACCCTCCCCAACACACACTCCAGGGGATGGAGATGAGTGGGTGGACATCAGTTCTTCCAGATGTTCCAGCCGGCAAGTCCCAGGCCCAGGCAGGGTCAGGGGTGCCAGTGGGAAAGTGGTGTTCCAATCCCAGGGAGCGTCTGGGATTTATGAGTCCCTAGGATTTATTGCGGGTGGAGTCTCTACCCAGGGACAGCAGAAATCCTCCTGTCCTTCTGAGGCCTCTTCTGGAAATGGCCCCCCCATCCCCTGATGGGCTCTGGCCCCTTTCCCACACTCTTGATCGGACTAGAGCTGGGACTTCCAGGCAGGGCCCCTGTACGTCTTCTTCCCTCCTGTATCCCCATGCCTAGAACAGGACCTGGTATCTAGTAGGTTTCAATAAATATTTTTCTTTCTATTCAGGAGACCAAATTAGCTCTTGTATTTTATGGTTCTAAAGCTCTGCCAAACAAATCATTGATTTGCTAATCCTGGGGGTCTTAGACTTTGGGTGGGAGCATACTGCTTCATCCATTGGCTAAATCCAACTACCTCTATGCACAACCTGTTTGAAAACAGAAAAGGAGCTAGAGAGAGAAAGCATGGTGGGGCAGAGAGGAGTCTCAGGAAGAGCGGTGACCACCTGGTCTTTACCCTTGCCGAAGGCCCAATGGGTGGAGCTTGCAGCAAGAAGAGTCATGGTTTGACATCAAGGAGGACTTTTTGTATATTTGGGGTACTTGGATGGTTTCATCGTTGACCTGTCCAGAGGCTGGGGGATGCCAGAGATGACTTCTTGACCTTCCCAGATGGCCCTTTGGGGCCTCCCAGGCCCATCCAAGGTTCTGCGTGGGAGGCTGGACTGTGGATGGTTGGTTTAAGCCTGCATCCTTGGACTGCGCCAACCAGGCCAAAGGTGCCCCACACACTGCCTGGCCTGGGATGGTATCCAGACTTGGTCCCCAGGGTCCTCCCACCCCTGCTGGACAGCGGCCTCTCCCAGTGACTCAGCCCTGACGTCGTGGGGCGAGCGGAAAGGCCGAGGGCGTGGGAGGTGTGTACCCTCCCTCCTGTCCTCACCTCCCTGGGCTCAGTCCCTATAACCTCCTTCCCTTCCACCATCCCTATCCTCTCGAACCTCCTCGTGAGTTTCCCGTGATCCCATGCAGGCAGAGCTGTTGCCCTTGTCCATGGAGACACACCCTATGTGTGCCCAGGTGTGCACCAGGCCACTGTGGCTCATGGGATAGCAAAAG
This sequence comes from Miniopterus natalensis, assembly GCF_054644295.1. Classification (NCBI taxonomy): domain Eukaryota; kingdom Metazoa; phylum Chordata; class Mammalia; order Chiroptera; family Miniopteridae; genus Miniopterus; species Miniopterus natalensis. The sequence continues at coordinate 27,513,071 of NC_142097.1, forward strand.
CACAGTGTAAGAGGGCTCCTGGTCTGGGTCCCACTCCCCCTCTCCTCATCCTAGCAGCCCCACCCTATTGGACAGTGGTGGGTACCAGCTCCTTTCTTGGGTAGCTGGTACCTGGACTTCTCTATGCCCCCAAGCCTTAAATCTGCTTATCTGCCTGCCTCCCAGGGCCTGCCTTAGGTGTGTGAACTCAGCTTTTTTATTTCCCCAGATGGGAGAGCATCCTTGGGACTTGAACCTTCTCCCTTGCAAGCCACTGAACTTGGGCCTCCAACTCTGTCCTGCCTGCACCCTACTCAGCTGGCCCCCTCCTCTGCCCCACTTCAAAGCCCAGAGCCAGCGGGAGCTAATTACATGCCCCCCACCCCCTTCGCTTGTTAAGTGTCATTAGCCCCAGTTTACAGATGAGGAAACTGAGACTGGGGAGGTGGAGACGTCACCCCCTTCGTCCCCACCCTGGCCCTTGAGCCAGAACTGGCACAAGGTCTGGGGACCCTGCCAAGGCTCCCCTTCCTTGGAAAAGCTGGGAGTCCATGCTCATTTCAGCTCCCTAGTCCTGCCGTTCCCCAGCCCTTCCTTCCTTCCCTTGAAGCCAGCTATGGGTTTGGGCAGGCAGCTGTGGAGCCCCTGGGATGGAGTGGGTATGGAGCCTCTCTGAAATCGCACAGAGGCAAAATGTAAATGAACCCCCCAATTATTACAGAGTCAGGGCGGTGGCACTTTAGGTAATAAGACTTGGGGAGTGGAGGGACCCCCACCCTCCTGCTCATCAGTTTGCCAGAGGCCCCCCCATGGGAAGAGGCTGGTGATGCCGTCATGCTGAGTGGAGCTGGGCTGGGCGGGGCTGGGTGGGATGAGGTGGGGTGGGGTTGGGGAGGGTGCTGACACTGGCACCACTTAGGAGGGCACTGAGCTGATGCTGTCAGCTAGGACAGCCCTGCCCTCAGGGACAAGAGAGAAACTGCATCTGGGCCCCTCCTGGGTCAGGCAGAGGCTCCCTCTGTGGCCAGGGAGCGTGGCCAGCTCCTTGACCCTATTTGACTCAGCCAGCTGGGGCTGCAAGGTCTTTGAGATGCCCCTTGACAAAGGGGGACAAGGCTCTCTTTTTCACAGACAGGGAGACTGAGGTCCAGACAAGGGAGTGATGTGTCCAATTGCGATGGCACAGTACAGAGGGAAAGCACAGGGGATGGAGCGCACAGTCAGTGAGACTGGGACTCCCGAGGGAAAAGTGAAGTCTGGGACTGGGCAGTGGGAGAGAAGTGTGGGGGCTGGACGGGGTAAATGCATTGCTCACAGAGCTGTACCTTCCCACGTGCTGAGATCTTATGCTGAATTTCTTTCATGGCTCCTGTGGATGGATGTCCTGATGGGCCCATGGCAGAAGATAAACAGTTATCTACTCACTAGTTGAGTTTTTCGATGCTGATGACTTCATGCGTCAACAGGGGTTTAAACTGCAGCAAGAGAGATGGAGGAGGACTTCAGGAAGAACTTCGCACTTCGGTGGATGAGGGCCTCTGAGATAAGCGCCTAACTAGTGCAGGAGCAGGCATTCTGCCCTGTCTGGTACCCTAGATCCTTCTCTAGGGTGGAAGGATGTCTCTGGCATCCACCCCACAGGCTCTCCCCCTCCACACTGTTCTCAGCATGGAATGAAAGGCCCATGGACTTTGTCTGTCATCATGGGAAGATCCCACATCCGGGAAGACTGGAGGTGACATCAGCGCAGCTTTGGACCAGGTGTGCAGCTGCCCCTTGCAGAGCCGGCACCCCTGCAGCTGCAAGGGTCTCAGCTGAGGACCTGTGGGGGACTGTGGGGAGAGGTATAGTCAGGAGGCAGAACTGGAGAGCCTGGCTCCCTGTTCCTCTCTTCTGTCCCCACCATATCTCTCTCCAGCACGGGATGTGTCTCTTCAGGGTTCTTTTGGCCTGGTGACTCCTTATTAGTGGCCTTGGCCAGATGAAGTGACTTGGAGAGCAGAGACAGCAGGGAACCTGGCTGTTTGGCTCAGCAGGGGTGTCACCGCTCCGCTCTGAGCCTTCGTCTCCTCTGCTTTTGAATAAAGTATTTAGAGCTGAACAGTGGCTTTTACAGTGGTAAAGGATTCCACATTGTCACAACCTGCATAGAAGGACAACTTGGGAGACAGATCTAAGCCAACGTGCTGTGGGTAGATCAAGGGTGGGGTCCAGAATGCCTGGTCCCTGTGGATATTCACGGTTGCAGACTCTGTGTCCCCTGGGAAGGCCTCTCCTCCCTCATCCTTCATCAGCAGAAGCTCAAGCTTTCTCTGGGACAGGGATCCTGTGCCTTTTATTTCTGTCAGTGGCTGCTGCCCACCTCTTTTTAGAGAATGTAAGACCTTCAAGGCAGGAACTGGCTTCTCCAGGGCTGATTGGCTGACTCAGGTGTAAATGTGGCAGAGGCTGAGTCTCACGCAGCCTGGGCTACTACAGCTCTCCTGGCTGCCTCCATCCGGGGGGAGTGTGACCCTACGCCCTCGAAAGCCCGGCTTCTTCCATCCGGCCCGGTAGACAGAGCTCTGGCCCTGGTCTCCAGGCCAACCTATGTGTCGCAGGCCTTCAGTGAAGCGTTTCCCCTCCCTGGGCCCCAGTTTCACCAGCTCATCTCCAAAGTCCCTTCCAGTTTAAATAATACATCAAATCTATGCTTGGAAACTCATTTGGTCCCACGAAATTGTCTATCCTTCTTTTGTTCGTTTGTCCTATTTGCATAAATCTGCATGGAGTATCGCAGTCTCTGTTTTTCTGTTGACCTGCCTTTGCTTCCATTTCTGGTTTCATCTCTCCCCTAAATGACATGGACAAGGAGCTGGTGCAATGGACAGAGACCATGTCTTGTCTCTGTGACCCTATCACCTGGCACAGGGCCTGTGACATACTATGTGCCCTGCAAATGCTTCTTGAAGTGAAATGGCTAAGAGGTGCTGGGTGGGTGCCCGGTGGGAAGGAAGAGGCAGGAAGGGGGCGCATGGAGAAGTGCTGGTTGCAGGGTGGGGGGTGGTAAGCAACATCCGGAAGGGAGGGTAATCATTGTCTACATTCATAGATTCATCAAGATGCTGAAAGGGGGTCCCAGGGTGTGCGGCAGCTGCCCAAGGCCGTACAGCCAGTTCCTGGCACAGCTCAAACTTCAACCCTTGACTTCTAGGCTGATGCTTGAGAGGTGGAGGTGGGACTTGGAGGGAGGGGGCTGGGTGGAAGATGAGGGGCCTCTCCCCTTCCTATGTTACCTCCCTTCAGATAGAAAGAGGAGCTAAACTGGGTTCTCCAGTTATGTGGAGCCAGAGACCTGCAGGGAGGGGAAGCCTCCTCTGGATGGTGAGAGGATCCCAGGCTATGAAGAGCCTGTGAGAGACCCAGAATCTGGTTGGAAAGGTCACAGGGCAGCATGCATGGTCCTGACATTCCTTTGGGATCTGAGAGGGGTTCTGAAGGGACCTAGAGCTCTTGGAGCATCAGAGGAAGCCTAGTGAGGTCAGCCTGGTGCGGTGACGGGGGACAGGGCCGTAGGACTGCTCAGAATGCCCCCAGCCCTGTGACCCAGGAGGGTGTTCAGGAATCACAGAGAGGGGCAGATGAAGCCAGCCCACCTCCGACAGCTGGCAGTCAGCCTCTACTCAGGCCATTCTTGCCATCTCACCTATCACCCACCCACCCCGGCATGGCACCCGGGATTACTTCAGCCCTCCCCCTCCCCCATCAGAGGGGATTGGAGTATCTGCCCTATTAGGGGCCCAAGGCAGAGAGCTAAGGGGCAAGGTCTGAAGCTGGGGGTGTGGGTCTGGAAAGATGCTGGGAAGCATTCTTCAGGGGATGAGGCCAGGCCCAGCCAGCCTCTCCGTCCTACCCCCCATTTCATTGGACCTGCTTCTGGAGCTCAGAAGGTGTGGGTGGGGAGCCATAGGTCCAGGCCCCCTCCTCTGGCCCAGTACTCTGTTGCTTTGACTGGACTCCAGGGCTTTCTGGATGGAATCCCTGAGGGGAGACCCATCAATCCCTGAGCTCCTTGAACTCATAAGGTTTACACTCTGCTTGCAGGGAGCCCTCCAGAGTGATGGGGAAGATAGTATCAGTCTGACAAGGGAGTCAAGACATCAGTGTACTCAAGATATAGATATAGCATATAGGCGAAGTGAATATTAAAGGGCTGAGGTGCAGAGAAAAGGGTAAGGAGAATTTGGGTAGGGGAGTTTTGGCAGACTGCATGGAAAAGAAGAGCCTGGAACCTAAGGAGGGGTGGAGAAAGGGACGCTGTCTCAGACAGCGGAAGGGCTTAGGAGAAGGGGAGAGAGCCAGCGGGGTGATAACCCTGAGCTGAGGGTGGGAGCTGAGGGAGGACAGTGGGGCTCTGAGAAGCTGCCCAAAGGGGAGCGGAGAAGAGAAGGGGGGGAGGAAGCCAGGAAGGTCGTACCTAGTACCTAAGTCCAGGCCTGGGGAGCTGAGAGGAAAGAGGGAGGACGCTGAATCCTCACAGGGCAGAAGGAAGGATAGAAGGGATGCAGGGGCCCAGAGGCAGGCCTGGCCCAGAGCCCTGACCGCACTCCCCTGCCCTGTGCCCATGCTGGCCCACCCTGGCTCTCCCCAAGCGAGCAAGCCCAGAGCCAGTGCCCAGGGAGCAGGGTGCCACAGCTGCTGCTTGGGTTCAGCGTGGAGCCTCGGTGGGGGTTAATGGGAGACTGCCAGGCGCCGCTTAATAGGATTTTAATTATACAGCTCCAGCAAGAATTTTTCCCCCCTGGGCTTGGGCCCTCACAGATACCTCCATCTCCGCCTCAGCATCTTCCCAGCCCTAGCAGCCTGCTCTCCCAGGCCCCGCTGTCCGCTCCCACCCCACCCACCGTGGGGGACTCTGGTCTATCTCCTGGGAGCCCAGGGAGGCCTGGCATGTGCCCCCAGCAATCACAGGGAGGACAGCACCAGCTCTTGGGGAAAGCCTGACTGTGGGGAGCTCCTCCAAGGTCTGCATCCAGGGCTGTGCATGGCCGGACCTGACTTTGGTGCTGGGCAGAGAGGGTGTGCCCACCCTTCGACTCAGTATGGACTCAGTGCTCATTTTTCCAGGGTGATTGTGCCCCATGCCAGGCCTTTTCACAATGAGTGTCTCATGTGACGCTTACAACAACTTGGGGAGGCAGGCAGGGCAGATAGAATGATAATGTTCATTTTATGGATGAGGAAACTGAGGCCCCAAGAGTTTAAGTGACTTGCCCAGGGACAGGATGAGTAAGGAGTCTGGACTCCAAACTGAACTCCATGTCCTGGCCGTGGCCCTGAGCTCCATTCCCCTCCCCTCCCTACCCTAGCCAGAAGGAGCTACGGGTAGGGCCTCTGCTTTGAAAGCTCTCCTCCCTTCACCCTTGTCTATCTCTTACTTACTCTTCAGGCATGGGGTGTTACCTCCCTCCAAGTCGGGGTTAGGGTCCTCGCTTTCATGCTCCCACATTTTGCCACCATAACTCCATCACACCGTATTGGATTGCCTGGTTATCTGTCTGGCTTGCCATTAATCTAGAAGTTCCTTGACCCATTAAAACAAACTTTCCTGATGCCCACTGGTCAAGCATTGAGATCCTCCCCATCGCCCTGTTCTCTGTGAAATGACTGGGGACCCTCACCTGCAAATGGCCCACTCCCTCCTGCCCCAGCCTGCCAGTCCAGCCAATGTCAGTCACCAGTGTGGCAGGGTAACCAAATGGACTTTCCTAGTGGCAGACCTTTGTCTGAGTGGGGCAGTTTCTTTTTGGACTTCATGGCATTTTTAACACTTAGTTTTTTGTTTTAGAGTAATTTAGATGTACAGAAAAGTGACAAAGGTAGAACAGAGACTTCCTGAACACCCCTCCCCCAGCCCCCCTGTTGTTAACAGCCTATATCACTGAAGTACCTTTGTCCCAGCTAAAAATCAAACATTGGTACATTACTGTTAACTAAGCCCAACACTTTATTCGGATTTCACCATTTATATTGTTACATTCCATGACTAATACATCAAGTCACTCTTGCATGAGTTTTCAACAGTGTTAGAAAATAAACAGTAAAATAGGGCTCTCCCTTTACAGCTCCTTCTAGGTCCTTCCCATCCCAGGGGTAATTTTTCTGCCCCCTTTGCATACACTTTTTCCTGCCCCTTGTTACCAGGCAGGGGGTCTTGAACTCTGGGGGTCAGCACATTGCTTGCCCTCATCCTCTGAGTGGTTGATGACTCTCCCCTGCTCCCCTTCCCAATTCCTGACCATCCCTCTAGGCTCCGCTCAAGTCATGCTTCTTCTGGGCAGCTTCGAGTAGCTCCCAGCCCCTAGGAATCCCTTCCTCTCACTGTCCACTCACGTCTTTGTGTTCCTCCCTTTGGCCTGTGAACAGTTGAGGGTGATGACAGTGCTCCCTAGACCCCACTAGTGCCTAAGCAGCTCCTGGAATGGAATGTAGGAGGGACTTGGTAATGAGGCTGTAAGGGACAAAGTGAATCGGGCTTCAGGAAAGTCACAAGATGCAATCGGCAGTGGGCATGGCCCCTGATACTGTGGTGGAGTAGATAGGAGGGTACAGAAGGCCCAGTGTCTGCCCTCAGGGGTCACCCCAGCTGTGCAAGAGGCACCCACACATCCTGGCCTGGCTCCTGCATGACCGTGGCCCACAGAGCTCAGGCCAGGCCCACCAGTCTGTGCCCAGCAGGTGCCCAAGGCTGGGGGTGGGGTGTCTGGATAAAACCCCTTCCCCATCCCCTCTGCCAGGTGGGGCTTCTGTTCTTTTCTGCTGGAGGCAGGGGGATGGCCAAGATATGCCTTGGCCTCAACTCACCCCAGCCAGAGGGGGAGGTTATATCTCAGCCTTTCTGTCTCCTCCATACCTCGGCCCTCAGCAAGCCCTGGAGGGCAACTTGGCACTATTGCTTCAGCCTACCTACCCCATCAAAGCATCGTCTGCTTTCCTCCCAGCCTCCCAGCAGACTGCTGCCACCCACCAGTATCACAGAGAGCTTATCTTGACCCCACTCCCCACCTATGCCGGTGGGCCTCACCCCACACTTTCCCCCAAGGCCCGGGGCAGGGGGCTGGGGCTGGGGCTGGAAGGGGACCATACCTGTGATGGCAACCTGTCCACCTGAGGATTTGATTGTCCTGACATGCCACTGGTCATTTCATCCATCCCCCTGTCTCAGAGTCTGTACTCATTTCTGCCAATCCTAGGAAAAGAAAGTTCTAGTGAAGGAAATGGCGGCTAGCATGCCCAATATCTGCTTCTTTGATTGCCCAGCCTTCCCCTGCAGTCTCGTGGCCTCCCTCCCCCTGCCACCTGGGCCTTCAAGTCAGAGAGAACCGGGCAGAAAAAGGACTGTGGAGACAGGAGGGGTCCTGGGAATGATGGTGTTAGGAGAGGTTGCCCAGGGAAGAAAGGACAGTGGCGGTGTGGCTCAGGGGGCGCAGTCATGTTTACAAGATGAGGAGAGGCTGCCCCAGGCCACCCTGAGCAGGGTCTGCAGCAGGGAGCCAAAACCCTGGGCACCCGAGGTCTCGGGCTCTGTGGGGCCCAAGCCCAGGAGAAACCATGGACAGCCCTGGGGGCGGGGGATTGCAGCATCAGCGGCCGGCTGCTGTGGCACGAGATGAAAGGCCTGCAGTGGGGCTGTTGGCAGACGGACAGGCGGGGTGGGTGGAGGCGTGGGGTGGGGGAGGGGAGATAACCATCTGTGAGGGCTGCCAGGTGTAGACACGGTGGAGTGTGGAGGACGCGGGTGGAGTTTTAGCCCTTGGGATCAGGGCCTGGAGTTGGAAGCATTCCCTGTGAGGTCATCTTGTCCGGCCTGATACCTGCAGGCGCTCGGCCCCAAACCAAGCAGGCCCTGCCTGGGGACGGCTTCTGGGGCTGGGTTCTCCTCCGCATCCCCGGCCTGTTCTCCACCTTGCGCCCGTCCCAAGCCCTTCTCCCCGAAGTCGAACTCAGCTCCCTCCTGCACGACAGGCACTGCCTCCTTGGGGAGGGTGGGCCAGCCCTGGCCTCTGGTCAGTCATTTGCTAACTGCTGGGGTACATCTAAGAGCTCAGGACTGGGCCCATCTTGGTCACCTTTTGTCTTTGATTCTGTTTCTCTTACTTTAGCTATATGATTATTTGCCTACACCACCCTGGAGAGAAGGCTCTAGAGACTGTGGAGAGAAGAAGGAAGTTTCTTGCTTCCTAAATATCTCTCTGAACCTCTCTTCACCGTTCGATACCACCATCTATTCTGTCCGTCTTTTCTTACCCAGAAATTACTTCAACAGCCCCCTCAAAAATCCCCCAAACTCCTATTCCCCCTAATCCCTTCCCCAGAGCTTCCTCAGCGGTCTTGCTAACATGAGAATCTAACGCTGTCACTTCTCTGCTCCGCACCCTTCAATGCAAGGGTGCCAGCGGGAGGGCCCCTGCTCCAGGCCCCTGGACACATAAATACAGCACAGATGCTACGTTTGTTAAAGTTGCTACAATCCTTAAAGAACCCTTGGGTGCCTAGGTCATGTGAGATCTGGTACCGAGTGCACAACCCATAGCTTTCAACCTCTGCTCTTGTAATGGACACCAATCAGACCCGGGTGGGGGAAATGCTTGTTACTCCAAGTTCTAGAAACAAAAAGCGACTGTGTCTGTATGCCGACAGAAATGGACATTGTACAAATGCTTGGGTGAAATAAAAAATAAATGGATATGCTTGTTAAATCCTTCCTTCCAGAGAGCATACATGCAATAGGCTATTTTTTTAAAATTCAAGAATAGCACAATGAATTCTTATATAGTAAAATTTCCTAGTAGTATCAAGCCTGCGGGTTCTTGCTTCTCTTTGAGTTCCAGAAGTACATGCAAAGTAATGTTGTATTCAAAATAGATGTACATCAAAAGCGAGAAACATTTTACTCTACTAAATAATTCATATAACTCTTAATTTTGTGTAAATGTAGGTCTAGATGTAACACACATAAAATTTGAGGGTGAATCTTTATATTGGCAATTTGGTGGTGGGATTACAAAGCATTATATGTTATAAACATATTTCATCATATTTAACCACATTTACAAAATTTTAAATTAAAAATTTAGATTTACTTCAATAATATTAATTTAGTATTTTGATATTCACTAATTATAATTTGTATTTGCCTTTTCATTTTACTAGTTACATTAGAATATTTTAGTCATTTAGCCATATAAAAACCATAGCTTGATGCAAATTTTTAATTTTATTGTTAGGAAGTCTTATTGTCTAAGAAGGCATGAAGAACATATTTTATTTAACAATTTGGCATCTCAATTTGTGAGCCTCTGTACCCTTGTCCTGGGCCCCAACCTTTTAGGGGTGGCCAGCTTCATTGCTCCTTATTTCCTGCTGGACTTCTGGGCATGGCCCACACAGGCCTCCGCAGCCCAGCCTCTGCCTGATACTCCAGTCCCGTCTGCTGCAAGTCTGCATGTAGCCCTGGACCATGGGGGCTCCCAGAAGATTCTGTGCCTGCCCCATGCCTGAGGCACCTCTCCTTCGCTTGCCCTTGTTCAATGGGCAGATCCCAACTCATACTTCTAGTCTCAGCCTGCATGTGCCCTCCCCTGACCCCAGCAGATGGGTGTCCTTCCGGATGCCCCTCTCTGTTTGGAAAGTGCCTGTTAAAGCAGTTCTTCCACCATAAGGTGAGGCTTGTAGGCTACCTCCCTCATAGATCAGGATCTTCTTGTGGGCAGGGACGGACAGGGGCTCCGGGAGTAGGCAGGGCCTCAGTGGAGGGGCCAGAGGCTCTGTGTGGTGACCAGAACTCACTGCTGACCCTCAGTGCTGGGAACACAGAGGTGCTGATATCTCTGAAGTCTGTAGGACTTGGGCCCTAAAGAAACTAAAAATGTTAGGGAAGACTAGCTGAGACCTTGGTCTTTGCCCAGGTTTAGACCACCTGAGTGGGCCTGTCTGTGAGGAGGTTGGCAGGAACCTCTATTGGCCTCCCTGCCAGCTGCCCTGTAGCTCTGGTGTGGGGGAGGGAAAAGGGAGGGAGGATGCTGGGAGGTAGCCAGAGTCGGGGCTGGGGGTGAGGCAGGGTGGAGATGTTGGGAAAGCGGTAGGGGCCAGTGGAGGAGGTCAACTGACACCTTCATTGTAGCCTCTGGCTCACTGCAGGAGGATTCTCTTATTGGCAAAAGTCAGGGGCAGGTGAAGTATGAGGGGAGCCCAGCCTTCTCTCTCTTCAGAAGACAACTTCAAATATGCTGGAACCCCATTATTTATTGAGCACCTACTATGTGCTGGTGAGCTTCACTTCACCTTCCCTAGAGATCTACAGCCTGCCTGTCAGGCTGGCATTAGAGACCATCTAGTCCAATTATCCCATTTGACAGAAGAGAAAACTGAGGCTCAGAAAGAGGGAGTGACTTGCCTCAAGGTGAATGAGAGGCAAAGCCTAGTCTGGAGTTTGTGTCTCCTGACTTCTTGTCCAGGGGCTCTCTTCCTATCCTTGGTACCTCCAGGATAAAGACATTCTCTGCTCAGAGCTGATAGAACCCACACCCCCTCCAAGTCCCCAGAATGGTAGCAGGCCCTAGGGGAGAACTTCCTGATGTCGCCCCTCACGCCTGCATGCCATAATGCAGAGTGGTAAGGGAACTAGGAGGTGGCTCAGTTCAGCCTCAGTTTCCCCTTTCTCCCATGGACTAGAGAACCTGGCTTCTCTGGCCCTTTCCTCCTGCTGGTCCAGCCATCTCCTCTCTGGGTCTCTGGGTCCCCATCCAGCCTTCAGCTTTCCTAAGCCCTAGCCCCCTGGGATCCTGCTTGCTGTACCCCAAAGGCCAGAAGACAAGCCTGAGACAACCCCTAGGACTAGAAAGTGAGAGTCTAAGTCCCTCATACACCCTATTTTTATTTTTTCATCATCATCTTTGTCATCAACAGCCTCACAACAACAACAGATAACACTTGAGTGCTTATGGCTCTGCTTACAAGCAAGTACTATTATTTGCTCCATTTTTCAGCTGGAAAAACTGAGGTCAGAGAGGCCGAGGAAGGCCTGAAGCCGCCCTATTAGAAAGTATCTGAAGGGACTGACTCCACGGCCTGTGAGATGGGCACAAAGCCTGCAGTTCCACCCTGTCTTCAGTCCCTCCGACCCACGGTTACCGGCTCCTCCTGCTCCTCCTGGAACACCTGAGAAACCTGCCAGGGCCATCACCCTCATGTCCTGCCCACACTGCACGGGGCAGCTCTGTCAGCCAGAGAGGCTATCAGGAGCTGGGTGTGTGTACAGACCCACCAGAGGGGATGCTGGGTTTCCTCCTCTGTACTTCTGCCCTCTGGCTCATCCTGCCCATAGCTGTGCCCACAAGTGGCCCTGGATGTGCTGTGGATGGACAGAAACTCTGTTGATGGCCCCTGTTCATTTGACCAATAGGCATGAACTTGAGCTCCGCTTGTACGCCCCACACCACACTGGGCACAGTGCCGACTGGTTCAGGCGTGGACTCCACCCTCCTGGAGTTCACTGTCCAGTGGTAGTGATAAAGAAATCTGTTACCTCCGTTCATTCTACAGATGATGACCCCTGTGTGCCAGGTGCTGTTCTAGGCACTGGGGATACAGAAATGAACAGAAAGTAGTTCAAAGAAATAAACAAGTGATGTAGCCTGTAGAAGGGGATGTGTGCCATGGAGAAAGATAATGCAGGGAGGGGGCCAGGAGTGGGAGCAAGACTAGAATTATGTCACAAAACTAATTGGTGCCATGACAGTTTGGAGGCTCCAGGAGAGTAGAGAAGAGATCCCTGATCCCTGCTTCAGCTGTGCCTGCTGCCCTGGAGGGAGGTGGGAACAGAACTGGGTATTTGGAGCACTTGAGTCTCAGGCCAGTGGTCTCTAAACAGCGTGGCATAGAGCAGGCATAGTGGGATGTCTTGAAATGATCTCTGATGACCACCTGCGTCAGAACCTGTGGTCTCTGTGCGTACCCAGAATGCATAAGGACAGGCTTGCACACGTGGGCACATGCTCACCTGGACATGGATATGCATGTGGGTGTGTGCCATCCAATGGACGCCCGATTACTGAGAACCTGTGCTTCTTCAAGCACCCTGCCCCCAAGAGGCTCAAAGCCTCATGACAAAGAAAAGACATGAAACAAGAGCCTGCATGAAGGCAGGGTGTAAGCCACAGGGCAAGGGACTCCAGAGAAATCCCAGGAGGTGGCAGAAGTTGAGCCAGGCCAGGTTGCCTTCACTACATTAAGCTCAAATAACTTGAGCTTCTCTGTAGTGAAATGAAATGGGCTAGCTCAGAAGACAGTGAGTTCTCATCCTGGAACCTCATAGGAAAGTGTGAAAACATGAGAAGGGGATTCATGGACTGGACTGGGGGATAGTACTGATGTCTTCTAAGGTTACTGGGGTCTTATGAAGTTGGGGAAGCCACTGGAGAACTGGAGGGAAGAAAGGCAGGGTGGAGCACTTGGACTTTATCTTAGAGGGTGATGGGGAGCCACATAGGGTGTGGGAGCAGCAGAGAGGCATGGGGAAAGCTGAGTCTTGGGAAGATGAACCAGACAGCAGCACTATGCTGGACCAGACTGGAGTAAGGAAGGACGTGGAGGGGAGACCAACTACTACTAGCCAAGCACACATGTGAACACAGGCACACTGTGTGTGAGCAGAAACCTCCAATGACTATACAGCCATCAGTTGTGAGAGCATTGAGTGGTCCCTGGTCTTGAAGCAGGGGCCAGCCTATATGATCTCCCAGGCCCGTTTCCAAAGTTTTAGGCACATGCACAAGTGTACATGGGTGTGTGTGCACACTTGGGTACACATGAGTATATACGTGGTACAGCACTCTATTCACTGATGGGGCTCTGTGTGGCCAGCAGAAATGCACACTGCATTGGTTTTGGTGTTGGGGTGGCTTTGAGGGCCTCTACTCGGGGGTATAGCTGGGGAGCAAATGTTAAATATAGGCACACCCTTGTGGAAGTCTATGGGAAGGGGAGTTCAGGGACCCTGCTGTCACAGGTGTGCTACACAGGAGTGTGTGGGGGTATGCATGTATAGGAGGAGGAGCTGAGGAAGTACAAACGCTGTGTGAGGATTTGTGAGTAAATTTTGCTCATGCAGGCTCAGATAGATGACTAACCTGGTGTGTGGCTCCAGGTGAGAGTCTGATTTCTGTCCAGTCTGGGGATACCTGTATTGAAGGATGCTGTAAGCCAGGGGCTTTCCTGCACACAGCCCACTGACCCATCCTACCACCTGGCTTGGTACATAGTTATTGTTTCCATTTCAACAGGTGAGGAGGCCCAGGATCCAAGAACCTTGCCTGGGATCACAGCACCATCCAAACCAGAGCCCAGGTTTCCTGACTCCGAGCCCCTCTTTCTTTTTTTTCTTTTTTTAAAATATATCTTTATTGATTTCAGAGAGAGGAAAGAGAGGGAGAGAGAGAGAGAAACATCAATGATGAGAGAGTCATTGATCAGCTGCCTTCTGCACGACCCCGACTGGGGATCGAGCCTGCAACCTGGGCATGTGCCAGGAATCGAACCCCGATCACCTGGATCCTAGGTCAACGCTCAACCGCTGAGCCACGCCCGGCCGGACAGAGCCCCTCATTCTTGCCTCAGTGGCCACCTCCAGCATCTGGAGAGAATCATCAGAACATGATTGTGGGGACAGTGCTCCACTTAAGCATGTCCTCCAGGCACCCACATGCCTTCAGGATCCCAGGCGAATGTCCACTTGCCTAAGTTCTCTGCCCCTATCCCTGCCCTCGCCCTGACCCCCTCCTGCCATCCCCAGGCTCGTTGGTTCCCCCCTCTCCCCGCAGATCCCCGTCCCGAAACCGCCTCATTCCAGTGTCCGCCGGGAACAGCCTGCCCGTGTATCATCCATGTGTTTTCACCCCCAGCTGGGTGCTCGGTTATTGTTCCGGCGCAGGAGGGCGAGGGGGCGGCTTGTGGGTGTAGCGACGCCGGGCTGTCTGCTCAGCTCTCCGCTTGTTATTACCTCTTCTCCAGGCTCCCATTAGCCAGCCTGCCCCAGAGGCCTGCGCAGGCTCCCTGCTCCTCGGCACCTTTGTTCCTTAATTATCACTGGGGAGCCCCGCTCACCTGCCTGCCACTTTCTAAGAAGCTGTCTGGCTCCCCTTCCCCACCCTGTACCCCCAGGACCTAAGCCCCTACACCCCCTAAGAGGGTGGTGGCTGTGTCTCGCAGCAACTTGCCCCAGGCTTCTCCATGCTCCAGAGCCTCAGGCCTGGCCCAACCCTGTCCCTCCCAGAGGCCCTTTCTGCTTGTCCCTGCCGCCTCCTCTCAGAACCCTACCCAGATTGATGCTGTCTTGGATCTCAGGGCTGGAAGGGACTTTAAACTATCATGTACCCACTTACTGCCTGAATTGGGCTACCTAGAGAAGGTCCTCAGTGAATATTCGACAAAAGGATGATTAACTTCTGCAGCCTCTACTTGAATGCCTCTCAAACGGGCAGCTCCCTCTCTCCCAAGGCAGCCAGTGCCACCTGGAGATGGCTAGGACTGTTGTAAAAGCACTCGCACTTACCTCTCCCCAGGGCTCTCTGATTTTCCTGGCTTTAAATCTTGAGTCTGCCTGGCTACGCTTGGGTCTGGGGCTCGGTCCTGTCTCCTGCTGGGGGCTCACTGATGCCCACCTCAGGCAGGAAACCTCCTAGCACGAGGCTCTGTCCAGAGGGTACCTGATTCTCCTCTCAGGCTTGGGGTTTCAGTCATGCCCCAGCCCAACTCTAGCCCCTGGTTTTTCTCCTGTCTCAGGCCTCTAGCTGTGGTTCTTGGGCAGGAAAGCGAGGGGGAGGAGGCACTGGGGTGAGAACCCTTAGGCCAAACAAGCTCTGACAGCCGACAACCGCTGCGGAGGAGGGCTCTGGCTGCAGCACACAGCCAAGGCTGCAGGGCTGCGGAGGGAAGGCCTCGGGGACTCAGGGGAGACAAGAATCTCCCTGCCTACCGCCCTGCCTCCTGACCCTTGCACAGCTCCCGGCTTCACTGCACTGTGGGTACCGGGGGGTCAGAGGCTGAGGTTCCTGATGGAGCCAGAAGTGAGCTGACCCATGTGGGCACCAGGGGCACCTCCATGTCAGCACAGCGGCTGCCCTAATGCTCCTAGGGCACGGTGCTTCTCTCCAAGGGGATGGCAGTGGTTGCCAAAACTTATTACTGCCTTTGGGCCGACCCCCTTACCCACAGTTGCACAGAGGAGGTTAGACATGCTGGACAGAGGAACTTTGTCCACAAAGGGTCTCAGAGCCTGGGCTCAGCTTATTCCCACTGCTCTCCTTGAGGGCCATTCCCAGTGCTCCACCTCTCCCATCCCCACTCCCCTGACCCATTATTCACTCCCAGTCTGGATCCAGTTGGAGAGTTTCCTTTCTGTCTCCATCTTTGTGTTCTTCAAGTGTGTCTCAGTCTGGGGGCTCCTTGGGAGCAAGGTCCCTCTTGTCTGTCAATTTGGGTACATGAGAAGGGTGGATATTGGAGCCCAGCCAGGGACTGGCCTTGGCTCTGAGCCTCTCGTGTCCCAGGAGTGCTACAGTAAGACCAGGAAGGCGCCTGGTACATGTCAGAAGGCCCTCTGGACAAACACCAGCTGGGGTGGAGGACTCAGATCGGGTCGGGAGGCCACCTCCAGCCACCAGACCGTGATCTCAGCTGGGCCACCCCGTGCTGCTCTCCGGATCTGACTCAGTCCCTCCCCAATGCTCTTGGGCATCCATCCCCTGGGTCAGCCCCCTAGAGATCCACCAGATTCCACAGGCCCCACCCAGACAGAGACTGCCCACCCCCCTTGAAGAGCCAGGGGCTCTTGCAGGATTTGAGGGGTAAGTAGAGGGCAAAGGTCACCTGCTGGGCCACTCCTCTACCAGCTCCATTCCTTCCCTACTCATTCAGTTTCTCCAGACCTGAGATTTCTGTCTAGGTGTTGGTGTGGGCCATGGTCAGGAGCCCCTGATACAGATGTACTTCCACATCAGGCTGGGGACACAGGGAAACCCAAAGAGAAAACAAGGTGGTTCTCCATGACAGTCACTCTCTTGGGAGTCTCCCAAAGTCACCCCCAGAATCAGTACTTGGCCCCTCAGCCAAAGGAATCTTTCTTTATAAATGTGAATCAGAACATGTCTTCCCCTGCTTCAAGCCCTCCAAGGGTCTCTTATCTCACTCAAAATCATATGAAAATTCCACCAGCCCTACACCATCTGGACCCTGCCCACCTCTCAAACCGCACCTTCCCCTGCTTACCCCTCATTCATTCCACTCCAGGCTGACCAGCCTTCTTGCTGTTTCTCACACACATCAGGCCTGCTCCTACCTCAGGGCCTTTGCACTGGCCATTCCTTCCAACTAGAATTCTCTTCCCTGCACTTTTCCTCATTCAGAGTTCTTCCTAGAGCCTTTCCTAGACGACCTAATCTAAAATAGTGCCCCTGTGTCTTCCAGCAGCCTTGTCCCCTCTCTCTTCACCACTCTACTTTATGCTTCCTCACAGCACTATCACAATCCTAAATGAGTTTCTCTTTTAAAAAATTTTTTATTGATTTGAGAGAGAGAAATATCAACCCATTGTTCCACTCATCCATGCACTCATTGGCTGATTCCTGCACATGCCCCGACCCAACCGGGGGCTGAACCCTCAACCCTGGTGCATCAGGACAACGCTACAACCAACCAAGCTACTGGGCAAGGGCTGAGTTTCTCTCTAATTACTTAGTTATTGTCTGCCTTCCCCACTGAAATATGAGCTCTGTGAGGACATGGCTATATCCTTAGGGTCCAGCACAAGGCCTGGCATAGTAGTGGGTGCTCAAGAGACATCTGTTGAATAAATGTGTGACCTAGGGAGGGAGAGAGACGACACACACAGATAAACCAAGGGCTGGTGAATTGGCACAAGCAAGAACCAGGGGAGCAGTCCTTGTAGGAATATAGCAGAGAGAGCTGGTCCTTTGGCTCCCAGGCCTCAAAGGGCATGCCAAAGGCTGGGCGAGGAGGAGGAAGGGGGGATGATAGTAAGGGACTGTCAGTCATGCCTTCCTAGGATGCACCCCAGGCCCCACTCTGAAAGCCAGTGTGGAGACCAGGAGTCCCCATTCTCTGGGCATCCCCAGTCTGGAGGGGATAGGAAAGAGTGCTTGGAAAGTCCTAGAGGTCAGGTCTCTCCACTGAGCTCAGAGCCTGGGTTTCCAAAGCTGGGGTTGTTTCTGCTTGGCCCACTGCGTCAGGCTCAGTGTGTTCCAAACCCAACGCCTTATCCTTCCTGCAGCTTGCTCTGGCTTCCCCTGTTCCGTCAACAACCTCCTGCTCCTCTGGGGCAGACAGGCTCAAGTGCCCACCTCTGACTGTTCTCTCTCACTCACCCTGACTCTCCAGACTTCTCCCTGTGTGGTGACAGTAGACAAGTGGTCCTCTGTCTGGTCCCTGTCCTCTCTCTCCCATAAGTAGCTGCTGAGACAGCTTTACCTCCCTTTGCCCCAAACACCCCCGGCTCCTATAGCCAGCTCCACCAAGGGGTCAGTGGGGGGCTGGCGGGGAAGAAGGGTCCTGCCCAGTTCTGACCCCATCCTCTTTGGGGGAAACTGGCTTGTGCTGGTAAGTGCATGGATTCTGGAGGCAGGCAGACTTCAGTTATCTTACTTTCTCCTTAATTGTATGACCTTAGGGAAGTTACTTACCTTCTCTAAGTCTCAGTTTTCCCATCTGTAAAATGGAGATAACTGCATATTTCACTAGGTTGCTTAGAGATTAAATGGGAAAGCATATAGTAAGCTCCTAGCAAAAATCTGAAATAGTTAATGCTTAAAAAATGGGAGGCCCATCCCTTCCCTTTCAACCTTAACTTCCCTGCTCAAGAACTTGACTCCCTGGTTTTTACTGTGTCTGATCTAAGTTCCTCTACTTAGCTCTCAGTGGTCTCCATCGTCTGGCCTGACTTTCTCCATTCAGTCTTTATTCCCAAGATTTCCCATACCCTTTCTCTGTTCCTGTGTCCCCAGTGAGCAGATCATGACCATCCTTCTGCTGTGCCTTCGGTCCATACTGCTTTTCTTGTCACCTCTGCGTATCCTACTTGTCCTGCAAGGCCCCCTTCTCCAGGAAGACCCCCTGAACCACTCTTACCCTGACCATTCTCTGTCTCCTCCAAAGCCTTGCTACTCACTTGGCCTGGCATCATGTTTGCAGTTATTGGAGTGGGTGGATATTCCATGTCTGTGGATGTCACCTGCCCACCCAGGCTGGCAACTGTTTCCAGGATGGCAGAGAACCCTTTCTGGATCTCCCCAGAGCTTGTTACAGTACAAAAAATATGCCAAGTACTCAGTAATGTCTGACTTTTGATTTGTTACAAAGCAATAGATGAGGCAAATAGTAGAAGGCAAACTGAGGCCTTGGGAGGGTGAAGGTGTTGAGCCTCTCATCTGGGGCAGGAAGTAGGCTCGGTGTTACATGGTATCTCTTCATTCCCATCACCCTGAAAGGCAGTATTATCCCCATTTTGCAGATGGGAAGACTGAGGTTCAAAATTAGTGACTTGACCAGGGTCACTTGGATAGAAATGGGTAAGGGCAGGGCTTGATCTGAGGCTGAGGGAGGATGTCAGAGAGGGAAAGCCGAGATGAGTATGTAGAGGGAGATAGTGGGCAGATGGATTGGAGGGGATGAGGGGCACATGGAAAGCTCTGGTTTGCCCATTGGAAGATGCAGGAGAAGGGTCTGAACTGACAGGCTAGAGAGATACAGCAAGACCCTCCTGGGGAACTGGTTGCAGCCCCAGATTTTTTTTTTTTTTTTTTTATCATGAATCAGGAAAAGCCACAGCACATCCCCTAGGTCTATACCAGCTAATGTGTTCAGCCTCCTGTCCCCATGGCTTAGGGACAGAGGGGCAGAGAAGACAGAGGCGAGGATGTCAGAGAAGCTAAGAGTGATATCACCAGTGACCCCAAGTTTCTCATCCACCTTCCCCAAAGCAGTTTCTTTAGAGTCACTTGTCCATGGTTTGCCCAGTTGCCTTCATACCACAGTCCCTACAGCTGTCACCTCAGCACTTGTCCCTGGTGTGGCTTCTGCAGAGTCTTACCTACCCCCAGCTCTCATTGGGGTTCCAGTCTCAAGTTCTCCCATTGCCAGTAGTTGGCAAAGAGACCCTCACAGTTCCCCAGCCCCACACTGGCCAAGCCCTCCATGCGGGCAGCCAGGCCCAGCTGGAATAACACAGCTTCCCTGCCTCCCACGAGCACTGGACTATTTACAGCTCACCAAGGCCTTCACACCCATGAGCTCACTGGAGCCTTCCCCACCCACCCTGGGAACCCAGCAGTGCAGGCGCCATTACCCCCATTTTGCAGATGGAGACACTGAGGCTAAATGCCTTGCCCAGTGAATTCCCCTAAACCTGGCCTCCTGACTCCTTAGTCTGAAGATCTTCTCAATTGCCCCAGAAAGGTGGTCCAAACATCCCTAAATTTGATGTGGGGGAGTTTTAGGCAAGGGCCAGGCAGGTGGAGGGGTAGGCTCTGGTGAGTTAGATAGTCCCAGGCCCTGGAAAGAGCCTCCAAGGCAGCAAGCCAGGAGGGCAGGAGTGGAGGGACGTTTTCATGGCCTCAGCCACTGGCTGGTAAGAGCCTGGCAGGGGCATTTTCAGGGTGAACATGAGGGCAGGCAGGGCAAACTGGCTGGGAATGTGATTGGGGTGTTCGCTCCCAGGCTAGGACAGGGGAGGGATGAGACCCCCAGCCTCAGAGCTCCCTCCTGAGCAACCAGAGGGGACTCCCTGTCCACAGACTCTGTTAAGTGAACTTCCTACCCACTTCCTCTGCCACGTGGACAGGGTCCAGTCCAAGCCCGCCCTCATCACTTCACACAAAGGTTAGGACAGCTCGGCCTTCCCACCTGTCCTCACCTCCTACATTTGTCCCATCCCTAAGCCCTCCCAGTTGTCCTCCCTCCAGGACGCACTCTTCCTTCCAGCCTACACCAAGTCCCCAAAGTCCCTTCCAGCAGCCTTCTCTGATCCTTCCTCAGACTCGGATCCTGACTCTTCTCCAAGTCCAGGGAGCGATGGTGTGAATTCCCCTTGTTCTTTGTGTCAGAGCCTGTGTATTGGAGGGTTCTGACTCCCCTTAAGACTGGGAGTCTGGGGGGACAGGGACTGTGTCTTCCTTGTGCCGGAGCAGGCTTTCCTTTTTCTAGTCCTACCTCCTTCAGCCGGGCAGCCTCTGCCCACAGGGGGCGCCCAAACAGTGTTGTTGAGTCCAGGCATCCTCCCTACTGCTTGAACTGGACCACGTCTGAATTACCTGCAGTGACATGGATCTTGGTGAGAAGTCAAAGTCCCCTCCAAAGCTCTGGCTTACTTTTCCGCCTTGTGACTAAAGGGAGGGAAGGATTTTCACATAAGGAGAGAGGCCTCTAATTTGGGGCAGGAGATGTGGGACTAGACAATGAAAAAGGCTCCTTGACTTTCCAGGCTCAGGGAGGGTGAACAGCTTGAGGTGTTCACACGGCCCACAGTGGACCCAGATGTCTTCCCTGGCCCAGCCCTGAAAGTCCCCAGGCTAGTGGGCAGAGGCCCCAACCAAGCAACCCCCATTTCCTTCCCCAAGTCTCTCGGAAAGAGTGGTGAGTCAGTTGCGGCCATGAACTCATCCTAGGCAGTAAAAATAGGAAAGCAAACAGGCCTCTGCTCCAGGCAGGAGGAGGGGGTCAGGGGGAGGGGGAAATGGGCTTTCCCCCGCTGGGCGGAAAGGACAGCCATCTTTTGAAGTCATCAAGAGTGAGGCAGGCGTCCTCATAGCCCCTAGAAACTCAACCACATCAAAGCCACCTAAGAAAGGTGGTTTGAGGGGCATGCTGTCTCACATACAGTCACAGTCATGCACAGTGACACAGCTGAGTCCCTGAGGGACACACAGTGACACATACAGTTGAGGGCACAACACCTATCTACACACACAACATGTGAAGCTAGTAACCCACCAGGCAGTCGCACAGATATGCACACTCACACAGCCAGACTCGCAAATACACTCAGAGACAACATCACAGAGTCCCACACAGTCTCATACATCCACCACAGCTGTCTCCACCCAAAGATGCACAGAGATCACACAGAGCCACATTCGGCCACACAGGTGCCACATGCCCACACCCACACCCAGACTCAGTCTCGGAGAGCCATGCACAAGCAGTACCCATTTCTACCCACGTAGTCACTCAAACACACAGCCACACTGACAGTTACCTGTAACCCACAGCCACACAGCTCCCACACAATGCACAGAGCCACAATGAAGCCACAAAGTGTCACACACAGTGTCTCAGTTCCACACTAGCCTCATGCTCACAGTCACAAAGGTAACATCCCTGTATTATGAACGCCATCAGGGAGACCCATTCTGCTCACAGAACTCTGGGGCTAAGACCTGATGGGAGCTGGCCCTTGGGGTGGAAATGAGGAGGTGTCTCATTCAGGGCTGCCACCCTCCTCCTCTTGGCTGCACCTCCAGGGCCATTCTCTGCTCTGAACGCCCAATGTTTGGCGTTCTCCAGGCTTTGCTGAGTCCCCACACCCCTGCCACCGAAGGGAGGAGCACGTTGCCTTGGAGACAGTTGAGTCCAATCAACATTAAGCATCATCCATTTAGTCAATAGGCCCCCGTGGGCTAGGTGCTGGTGAATAGAGAGGTTATTCCAAATCAGACCACAGTTTCCCACCAGTGCAATGGCTATTTCCAAATGTGTGCCTCTGTAACCCCCCACGGATCTAGCCCCAACCACCAGCTTGTTCCCACACCTTGGCCTTGGGGAGGCCCCCTGCAGGTGCAAGGTTCTTCATTCTTTTCTTTTTCCCAGTGGAAATTTCCAAGAGGGTGAATGGTTCTCATACCATTGGCAGCACCTCCTCCGAAGGAACCCCGGGGACAGGTTCAGGCTCACCTGAACTTCCCACCCCTTCTCTGGGAGACTGAGCCTCAACAGGCAGCTGGGTTGAAAAGCCAAGCATTCATCCAAGTCCAGCATGTCATCTTTAGTCAGCCATATTCCCTCTTGGGCTCAGCTTCTCCATGAGGGCAAGGGAACTGGGCCAAATCAGTTTCTCACGGCGTGCTAAATAATATGCAGACTTCCAGGCCCGCTTCAGACTTTCTTGATTCCAGAATTTGAGACCTGCTGGCTCTGGAGACCTCCAAGGTGCTTTCCAGCACTAAGAAGGACCATGAAACTTTGAGGAGCAGCAGCCCTGGGGGCCCTGCTCCTGAGGTGCCTGGAATGCAAGAACCACCGCCACCCTCCAGGAGGTGCCACATCATCTGGCTGGTTTAGAGGCTTGGGTTTGTGGTTAGGACAGGTGATAGCAAAGTCAGAACTCTCAGGCCCGGGTCTTGGCAGAGGCGAGGTTTCCGGGATGGGCTGGGCTGTTTGGGGACTCTTGGCATCTTTACTGGGGCTAATGATGCACAGGTTCTCTAGGAACCAGGTCCCAACCCAGGCCTGGGGGGCTTGCTTGAGAGGAGGGCGGGCAGAGCAAGGCGGGAAAAGTTATGGGACATTTTTGCATACCTAGGGACTCTGGGGGTTCTGTTTTCTTTGAACCCAGTTTTCCTCCGTTTAGTTCATCTGCTTCCTGATTTCTACTTAGCTCCTTTCCTGATGCCTATGGAATTGAGTCATATGCTGTCTGAATCGGAGGGACATTAGTGGGCACTTATCCCAACCACATACGTCATCAGAAAAGCTGCATTTAACTTTCCATGTGCTCTGAACTTTGCTAGTCACATACAGTGTGTTGTTTGATCCTCGCAATGATTTTGTGTGGCAGGTACAATTAGCTCCATTTTATAGATAAGGAGAGCGAGGCTCAGAGATTCTAAGCCACCTCTCCAAGGGGCAGAATTGGGATTCAAACTCACTGCTCTGGAGCTCAGGCTCTCGACAACAGCTTAGAGCATCCCCCAGCGCCTGCTCGAATGCCTTCAGCAATGAGGACTCTCAAAGGCTTTGAAGCAAAGCTCAAAGAGGGGTAAACCTGCCCTCTGGAATGCCTTGTTCCAGCAGGGGAAGGAAGGTGTAAAATAACTCCACACAAGGTAAAGGAGTCAGTGCCCAGGAGAGGTGGAGGAGGTGTCCTTTGGGAAAACTCTACTAAATACATCTTCCTTATACTGAACCTAAATCTACATCTCTCGGATTTCCATTGGGTTCTTGGCATTCTGGCCTCAAAAGTCACACAGAATTAGTCTAAAGCCCTTCACACTTTTGCAGTCAATTCTCAAGTCCCCACAGCCTACTTTCCATGGGGCAGCTGCCTTCATTCTCTCCAAGTCTTGACTCCTTTCATCATACAGGGGCCCCACTCAGACCACCCTCCCACACAGGCCAGGGGCCCCACCAGGTCCATGCAACAGCCAGTTCCTGACAGTGCCATCCTTGTCTCCTCCATCTCCCATTCAGAGACAGTTGCGTTGCTCTGGAAAAAACCCAGAGAACCTTTACTGGTTGTGCAATGTTGGGCAAGGCCCGGAGCCGTGCGATCATCGGTTTCTTCATCTGTGAAATGGGGACGGCAATACTTGCCCCACCTGCCCGGGTGGTGAGGCTTAGCTGGGATTCGCAGTGTGAAAGTGTTCCACATGCCGCCAAGGGGCCGGACCCTCACAAGCATCCCTGGACTCAGGAGGAGCTGAGGGTGGCTTCAGGAGTAGCTGAAGGGTGAAGGCTGCTCTGAGCACCTCGGTATGGGAGGCACAGGGAGGATGAGGAGCTGAGGAAGGCAGGGTCTCCGCCTGGTGGGAGCTTTCTATCCAGGGAGTGACACCTCCAGCTATCACCCATTCTTTTTCGAGTAAAAGCTTTTTAATCAGGTTGGCTCTGGTACCCTCCAGGTAGATTAGGTGATGGGGACAGCCATATTCCTTGCGGGTGAACCAAGAGCCAACAAAAAGGGGAAGGGAAGCTAACATATTGAAACACCTACTCTGCACCAGTCACTGAGAGCGCTGAATTTTCACAATCTTGTGAGGTTGGGCTTATTATGTCCATTGCACAGATGAGGAAACTGAGGCATGGGGAAGTTTTATTTGCCCAAGTCAGTAAGATGTGGAGGCAGGATTAGAATTCAGCTCTGCCTGGCTCCCAAGCTAGTGTGCTTTTCCCGGCACCTGGCTGTGCTGTGCAAAGGGTCAGGATCTAGGGAGACACTCTCATTTATGGCCTTTGTTCCCTGAGGAGCAACGGGAGGGGAGGAAAGGAGAAGGGACCCTTTGGTAGGAGCTTACCTCCTGACTGTCACCCTGTGGCCTCCCATATCACATCTGCCCCTGGGACTTCTCATAAATGTAAACAGTGGTATGCCTTTTCACTCCTCATTCATTCATTCATTCATTCAGAGCCTGGCCTTGTGCTGGGCACTGTGTTCACCAAGGCAGAAGACCCCATCCCTGCCCTCGTGCAGCTGACCCTCCCGAGAGCATCTGGGAGGGATAATGCAGCTGATCACATGCTCCAGGGAAACGAGGGGTGGTTGCAGTCCCAGACAAGGAAGTCAGGAGAGGATGTCCTAGAATCAATGAACTGTCCAGTGAGGAAAGCAAGAATCCATCTACAGTCTGATTCTATTGGTCTCAAGTTCTTCAACAGGTGAAAGTGAGCAGATATAGGTGATATAGCTGTAAGGAAAAGCAGGGAAGTGTTAACACACAGGCTGGGGTAGCAGGTGGAGGAGAGAATTATGAACCAGGAGGGTCACTCAGGGTGGGTCCTGGCGAACTGGCAGAGTCCTATTTCTTGAGCTGGGTATCTAGTTTATAAACATTTCTTAACTCTGCATGTATGCATTTTAATTTACTCTTCTTTATACATTTCCCCCACACACACAATTTTAATACATAGAAATTGCCAAATACACTGTTGGGTCCTAGGCCGATCTCCCACAGTGCCCTGCACAGGCCCTGTACCTAGTAGGTGCTGAAAAGAAGAGTATTGAATGTGGTGAGTCTTAAAGGAGCTGGAAGTGGAGGGCACAGTCCAGCCAGATGGGACTGTGTGACCTGAGGTCTAGAAACAAGAGTCCACTTACTTGATCAAGTTATTGAGGAGAGTACTAGAGTCCTCTTTCCTACGACTATCTGGATACCTGAGGATCAGCAGTTCCCCAAATGGAGCCTCAGATTCTGGAATTAGTTTTCTCTTCCCTCAGCCAAGCACCAACCAAAGAGTAGTACAAAGGGCTCTGGAACAGAAGGCCTCAATGAATATCCAGTACACACAGCACTTCATGACATGGGTCTCAGTATCTTTATCTGTAAAATGGGGCTAATAAACCACCTACTTCACAAGTTACTGAGGCCCCAATGAAGTTATTATGTGAAAAATGCTTTAGGGAGTGACATAGGTTGTATACTTATAAAAGCCATATTACCTAGGTATTCTTCCTATGACCCCCCCTCACTGCTTCTTTGCAAGGAGGGCTCAGAATAAAGCCTTACTCTGATTTAGAAAGTCCCTCAAACCCCCAGGTCCTCCAGGCTTGTGATCTTCTAGGCCTGAGCTTCAGGGTGACTCCAGAAGCAAGTTTCCCAAGTTGGAGGAAGCCCAGCTGGGGAGGTGGCATTCCAGGCGGCATGTCAGAGGGTGAGTCAGGGCTAGGGCAGCCCTCCCCCTCTCCTGGCTCTTGGCTCCGGGCCCAGGCAGGGTTAGTCTAATTTGCATACATCTGCATATATGCAAGTTTCACCTGTGCACCCTGGCAAGGCCCCCAGAAAGACACCTGTGCAGGGGCACCCGAGGGAAACCAGAGTGGCAGGCTGCCTGCTGGAGCATCCAAACCTAGAATCTTGGTCCATGGTCCATCGCTCATCAAATGCCTGAATCTTTGAACCAAACACCTGGCTTCTTCCCTGGGCTCCTGTGGTTGCCCAGGCCAGGAACTTTAGAGTCATTCTTGCCTCTACCCTTTTCCTGTACAGTCACCAGGCCCAGTAGCTTGTCTTTGGGCCACCCTTTTCATGCTTCTCCTCCTTTCCATTGCCTCTGCCGCCAACCTGCTGGACCCTCCCTCTTCACTTCACACTTGACCTATTTGCAACAGCCTCCTAACTGGGCTCTCTGTGACTCTTGCCTTTCAAGTCCACTGCAGTCCCAAGATGCTCCTGGGAAGCCTCAGCTCCCATCCTGGTCCTCCCACTGCCCATTTGCCCCATCCTAAGTTCTTGGTTTGTGTTTGAGGCCCTCCAGTGTGGGACCTCCTGACTCTCAGTCTCAGCTTTCCCCCCACTTTCTTACCTTCCAACCAAGTGGGTTTAGACCCTACACACATCTCTTCTGTGCCTCAGTCTCCTCATCTGTAAAATGGGGGATGATAGGACTCTCTCGCAAAATTGTTTGCCACTTTCAATGAGGAAATGCGTGTAAAGCACAGTACACAAGCCTGCAATAAATATTATCCATTATTGATATTACTTTTCTTACCCTCACTGTAGAGGGGACATTCCTCTCCTTGGGATCCCCTCTCCCCCCTCAGCCCTTCCTCTGCCCTTGCTGAGTGGTGCAGCTAGCAAGTGCAAACCCTTCCCCCTTTCCTGCCCATTTGCCTGTCTTCCAGCCTCTCCCAGGCAGCAGTTGAACTTCCAGTGTGTGAGCCTTTACCATCAGGAATTAATGAGGGTGACTGATGAGGGAGGTTAGATGTGGGCAGAGGCGCGCACGAGCCACCTTCCCCTCCTTAAACAGCCAAACAGCCAGAGTGGGGCCCTGCCCACCTCCCAGCTTAGCGCCCCCGCCCCCCACAGCTGAGCCTGGTGGGCGAGGGTTTGGAAGAGCCTGGAAGCGTGGGGGTGGAGTGGGAGTGGGATGGAGTTGCTTCTCACCAACCCCCACCCCGGCTCCCCTCCCCTCCCATCAGGCCTGACAGCTGGAGGCCAATGCGGCAGGACACGGAGGGAAAGGCTGCGGGTTTGGGTTTTTTGTTTTTTTTTTTGTACTTATGATTATTTTTCTCACTTTGGGGATAAGGGGGTGCGGGTGCGGGTCTGGGTGCGTTTGCGGCACCCACGTGGCCGGCTGCTCCCCCCCCCCAAGGCAATAGTCCCCTCACTCTCCCAGGCCCAGCCCAGCCAGATAAAGCTGCCCTCTTCTCCCTGACTGGCAGCGCAGATTAGGGTGCAGGAAGCCGACCCACTTTTTCTTATTAAAACAAAACAAAACAAAAAAGTCCGGAGCTCCAAAGAGTCGGAGAGTCAGAAAGCGAAACCAATAACCCCAGCCGCATGGACCTTGCGCGAATCCAGGGGGTCCGGAGGGGCGGGTGTGAGTAATGCCTGCGTGTACCTGCGTGTGTGTTGTGTGTGTGTGACGTGGCCGTGCGCGCTCTGGGGGTTGTGTAGTTGCTATGGAGTGTGTGCTGGCTGCTGGGCCAGGCGAGTGTGCATCTGTGCGTGGGGGTAGGTGTGCTGTACGGTGTCGCGTGTGCCCGCGCGCACACTCGCTTCGTTGGTGCCCGCTGGATGAACATCCCCACCCGGCCGCGTCCTGTCCCCGCTTCCACCGGG
The DNA here is from genome assembly GCF_054644295.1 of Miniopterus natalensis. NCBI lineage: Eukaryota > Metazoa > Chordata > Mammalia > Chiroptera > Miniopteridae > Miniopterus > Miniopterus natalensis. The sequence continues at coordinate 27,540,658 of NC_142097.1, forward strand.
GCCGGGCGATGGAGGCCTCGGCGGAACGCCCTAGTGTGGGTGCCGGGGTCTGGCAGGGTCTGCAGCAGCCGGCCGAGCTGCCTTCGTTCGGGGCGCCGCGAATTCGTTGCAGCCGGGCTGCCCTCGGGGCCTCCCGCCAGCTCTCCGCTTCCCCCGCCCCTCCAGCCCCGGGCGCCTGGCTCGCGGTCCCCGCGGTCCCAGCGGTCCCCGCGGTCCCCGCGGTCCCTCAGCCCTCCCGCCCGGCTCCGGGGGGGCTCCTCCGCAGGCCCGCCGGGTCCGCGGCCCGGACGCCCGGCCCAGGGGTCCCTCTCCCAGCCCGGAGCCCCGCGCCCACGCGACCCCCACGCCCGACCTCTCCTGGCTCCCGCGCTCGGGCGAGTCCAGCTCCCTGGCGCTGGGCAGCGCCGCCACCGCACCCTCAACCCCGCTCCATTTCTTTGTTAACCATTTTCTGCTGGGAGGGGGTGTACTTGATCCAACAGTGGTTTTGTTTTGTCCTGAACGTGCTTGGCGATTTCGTATACATGCGTAAACGGCCCGGTCGATCCCAAATCGAAGATTTTTCTTGGAGCGGAGGCTGAGGCTCGAAAGGGAAGGAAAGACCCCACGGGAAGTGTTGCCGAAGACGGTGCCCGAGGCCCTCGTGGGGAGCCTGCGGGTCCGGCGGCGCTGACCCCAGGCCCCTCGCCTCCTCCTCCTGTGGGAGATTCTCCAAGGCCGCGCGCCCACCGCGGAGAAAGCGCCCGGGCGAGCGCGGAGGTGAGCGCCGGCGAGGCCCAGGGCCGAGCCCGCGGTGACCTCACAGCCCGCCCGCCGCCCCGCGGGCGCCCATGAACCGCTCCAGCGCATAGAAGAAAGGAAACGCGATAATTTAAAATTTCAGGAAAAGTGAAATGGGGGTAGGGTGGGGGGGTGGGGGTGGGGAAACGCAGGCCTCTACGGACGGCTCCTTCCCAGGGCCTCGACGAACTTGGGCCGAGCGGAGGGAGGATTCCTTCCATCCCCGCCCCCCCCCCCCACCAAACCGAATTATTCACAGTTTCCCCAAACCCAGTTACTACGAAAGCCCCGCCAAATAGGACTTAAAATCCGCTGGGAACAGATAAAGCTACGCTCAATTTCGTTTGGGGACTGTGGGTGGATTGGAGAGGAAAGGGAGGGGATTAGCCCGCCTTGGCCACGGAGCGCCAAGGGCTGGGGTCCCGCGGGAATCTCTGTTCACCCGGGCGGATCCCCACAGGTGCAACGTGGGTAGACTGCTTGGGTTACAGCCCCGGGCGCCCGGCGCCAGCCGTTGACGGAGCCTTTGCTCAGGAGCTTGCCTGCCGCCGGCTACCGAGCCCAGGGCCGCGGGAGAGCCCCCCGCGCCCACCGCGTGTTTAGGATATCGGGAAGCGGCACTGGCTGGGGTGGAGTTCCCCCGCTTCGAGAGAGAATCCGAACTTGGGGTGACTTCAAGCAAGGTACACATCCCACCCCTGCGGGCGCTTATTCTGCGCGAAGAATCGTGTCTGGATCGGGTGGGATTTGCATTTTCCCCACGACCCGCGACCCGCGAAGAGCCTGCACACCACCGCGCACCACGCGGATCTCTCAGATCCAGTCGCCGCGCCCCAGGCGACTCCCCCGCTCAGGACTCCGCTGTCGGCTCCCAGGGCCTCGCGTCTGTGCTGGGCTTCTCCAAGCGAGCTCCTTTCTCCAACGGAGACGACCTTGGGAAGAAAGCTGGGAGAGCCACTTCTGGCTTTGTGACCGGCTAGAAGCTGAGATGTCGTTAGCGACAGGAGAGCGTTCCTTTTGTTTTTCCTTCCTCCCACCCTCCCTCTCCTCGGATTCCTTTTGGCATTTTGTTTTTTTGCCATTCATTCTAAAGTAAATGACAAAGGCTTGGAGATCTTAAGTACAGCTCCCTCCTTTTATCCCGTCTGGATAAAATGAGTCTCAGCGATGGGAAATGGCTGACCCATCTGGAGGTTGAGTTGGAATGGGAACCCAGGCCTCAGGCTTCTCAGGCCAGCCCTCCCTCCCCTCTGGTCAAACACACACTCAGGCTCTTCCTAGCTCCGACCCCCACCCCTCCCACCTTTCCCCACTTCTCCCTTCCCCAGGTTAGATACGGCACCTGCCCAGAGAGGGCTTCTCCCTTGGGAAGAGGTTTCCCAATGGGGTGCCCCTGGCCGTGCATCCTCCAGCGTTTGGAAGAGGGAGCCCCCAAAAGGGAGGTGGTGATGGAGAGAGAGGTTTCCTTATTTGTTAACTGGGGATAATAGTACCGACTTCACAGGTTTTTGTGTGAAGATGCACAAGGATTGGATACTGTGTTTCATAAATTCAAAAGAGCTGCAGGGTGTTTCCTACTGGTGCATGGGGGTGAGGATCCTGCATGAGATCGGCAAAGCCCCCTGAGAACTTAAAGAGGCTCTCACTATGGGTCTACTGGCTTTGGGGGATGCCCAGGACAGAGGCCTGCTGGAAAACCCACCCTGCCCTTTCTTGCTAGGTCCCACACAGAAAGGACACAGGGTACATGGCCCTGAGAGGAAGTGTCCTCCCATCCACACTTTCAGTTCCACCTCAGAAGCACCTGCTTTGTGAAATGTTCCCTGACAGCCAACCACACTCCAAAGAGCATTGTCTTCCTTGGGTGCACTCTGAGATGCTGTCCTTGGAACCCACCATAGCTCCTGGCACTGTTGTGTGGCTGCCTCCTTCCAGAGGAAGATGATGGTAGCAGAATGGAAGGCTTGGAAGGATAGAACCTTGTAAGTTCATAGCTCCAGTTCTAAGGAGATTGTGGAATGGCAGAGTTGGGTAAAAAGGGGGGAAAGGTGGGCCTATGTGGAAATAACATTTCTCAATTGCATACCCTGTTGGATGAAAGGGTGCGGGTTCTCCAGCTACCCGGAGGAAGGTCTCCCACACAGAGCTCCTTTTCCTGAAGCTCCAAAACTTCAGGTACCAGGTGCCACAGATGTGTTTTCTTGGGAAAACTCTTCTCTATCCATCCTATGGGGACTCCAGATTGAAACTGACCTGCTCTTCCTACCCCTCCCCAGGGACACCTGACTTGGGGGTTCATCCACCCATGCACGCCCCTTTGATCTTTCTGTCTCTCCAAGGAGACCTGAGCTGGCCACTCCCAGTGCCTTCTCGTCCTCTTTCAAGCTTCCCTCATTCTCCGATCTTTACGCTCCCCCACCCAATTCTAAGACTGCTGTCTTCACTCTGAGTCCTGATAATGAGAGTGTGTGTGTGTGTCCCAACATGAATACACCTGCTTGAGTAGCATATTCAAGTGAGAGGTGTGTATATGGGTATGGTGAGGACCGGTGGTTTTGGGGGTGTATGTTTCTCCTCTAACATGAAGCAGCTTAGATGTGTGTGGACAGATAGCTCTTAAATGGTAGGTACACATGCCTATGCATTTATATGCTTGGATTTTCTGTACTTTCAAGCGTGTACACCTGCAATTCAGCATGTATAGTCGCGGGTCTGTGTAAGAGACAATACAGTGCTTTTATTCAGGGATATTGCTATTCGTCTTTGGGTACGTAGATGCGTATACGTCACAGCCTATACTCTGTTCTTGCAGATGCATAAAGGAACCTCTCTGTTCTTAGAGGGATGCTGAGGTGAACATCATTTAGACACCTGTTTATTGGTATATGCGAGTGTATGTTGTATTTGAATGGAGTCTCTGTTGAGTACACGAGGTCACAGATGCTTGCACATGGACACCTGTCCACCAAGGTCTTGGGCACTAATGTTTAGAGGCAGGTCCTGCACACAGACTGAAATGCGGCCACTGGGCCAGGCCTGCTGCATTTCCTACGCCCTCCCAGGAGCCATCAAACTAGACTAGCCTCCCACTCCCGAATTCTGTCCCAGTTCGAGCGCGGCTTCAGCCTCACTGGGCGCCAGGGGAAAGGCGGGGCGTCACATGGGCAGAAGCCCAGACTGCGGATCCCACTCGCGGCCTCAGGGGCCAGCAGGAGCTGCGGTGTCGCAACCGTACGGGGCCACTGCCGGAAGCGGAAGCAGGGTCGGGCGGGTGGGGGAGTGGTGAGGCGGTGTCGCCGCGGTCTCCGCCAGCCTGGCTGAACGCGCCCCGCGGGGGCGTGCGCGCCGGGGGCGTGCGGGGCAGGCTCGGCGCCGGGCGGTTCCTCCCAGGACCAGGCGTCTGTTTACCAACAAACTGCCGGCGCTCCGCAGCGACGCATTCCGACGCGTTGAATAAGCTGCCCGCGCTGTCCGTCTGCTCTCTACTGCCCCGCAGGTCCCTGACGGCAGGGTCAGACCCCGAGGGTGGGAGAGGGCGCGGCAGGTTCCCTGCGCCCCCGCCGACGCAGCGCTCCGCCACCCAGGTGCTCCCTTTGCCCCTTGGGCGTCACAACCTGCCTGCACCCTCCGTTTCTGCCTTCATGACCACGGAGTTCCCAGACCGCCCGCCCAATCGCCCAGCAACCCAGGCTTTCCTCTCGGAGAGGACCCCAGGATCGCCGGGCCGAGAGCGTGCGCACCGCCCCCTCGCATCTCCTAGTTCTGAATTTCCCGACCGCAGGCTGCCCCGGGGGGCGGGCCTTGGCTCCAGGCCCCTGTGAGGTCACCGCGAGCGGTGGCCAATCCGGGGCGTCTAAGTGGGCGGGGCCCCCGTCGGGTCCCGGGAACTGAACCCGAGAACGAGAAGAGGGGGGCCCCCATGGACTTAGGGGGGAGGGGAAAAGCCATGGGGGCAACCCCCCGGAACCCCTTTCCCAGGCGCGCGCGCTCCGCTGGAAGAGGCGCAGAGAGACACTTTCCCCGGGATCTTGAGTGCAGGGGAAGCTAGCTGTGGGGCTCCTTCGGCCCCAACGCCCGAGGCTCGGAAAAGAGAGTTGGCAGACAAGAGCGAACTACGTGCGGGGTCATGGCCTAGGCCCTTCTGCCCCCGCCCCGGCCGCAATGTCCTCTTTGCCCTGTCCCCTCCCTGGCCCCGACGCCTCCAAAGCCGCCTTCCCGGATACCGCCCCCGTCCCATCGGTAGTGGCTGCCTACCCACTAGGCCTGTCCCCCGCAACCGCAGCCGCCTCCGATTTGCCCTACTCTGGGCCATACGGCCACCTCCTGCCCTATCCCTACCCCGGGCTGACGACGCCCGACGACGCCTACCTGCCCTGCCAGCAACCCACGGCGCCCTCTCAGCAGGAGCGGGAGGCAGGTAAGTCCGGCCGCGGCTGCTCTTCCCACCTTCGGGGTCTTGCTCCTGTGCGCCCCTAAACCTCGTCCTCGCCTGGTTGGGCGCAGCTAGCGGGATTCAGACCTTAGATTCCACGGGTTCTGGGGGTGGGAGGAGGGCAAAGGGATGGGGCGGGAGGCATGGGGGAGGGGCAGAGGCGAGTTGATCTAGGTCTCCTTTCAAGATCGACCTGGTTTCGATTTTCAGTTGTGTGAAACGGCGCAGCGGGGCTCCCTACCCCACCCCCTGGAGCCCTGGAGTTGTGTGTACCTACGGGTAACGGAAAACTGAAAGAATCCAGATGTGGATGTGGGTGCCTAACCCCTTCCCCGGGATTCTCTCAGTCGTGCATGCGCCTTCCCCAGGTCGCCCCTCTCCGGTGCGTTGGTTTTGTCTTAGAAAACAGTGCTCAAGTCCAAAGCCTGAAAACTGGAAATCAGGTCCCAGCTGGAGGGCAGTAGAAGTGGGGGCTTATTTGGGGGCCCCTTTTTCCTCTTCTCCTGGACTTTGCCCAAAGTGTCTGACTGAGACTGGAAGCTGACCTGAGAGAAACTGGGGCTAGGACTCTATCATCCATTGTTCTAAGAATATAGCCACAGGTGGGTCAGGCAGTCTCTCTCATTGTAAACCACAGCCTTCCAGCCAAAGAAGCAGGCCAGCCTCTGTCATCTTTGCCTCTTGCCCTTGGGGTAGCTTAGGCCCCAGTTCCCATTGCCTAGAGCAACTTTGAGCTCCTGAGAAAGTGCTCACTGGAGGTCATCAAAGAAGCCAAGAAGCTGTCTTCCTGGTCCTGGTCCTTGCATGGACAGAACCCATACAACACTACATACACCACCTGTACTGGCTGCCAGCTTAGACCTCAGGTCCCCTGCACTCGCTGCCTCCCACCTAATTCCCCCACAATTGTTTTTGGCAGTTTCCTCCAAGGTTGCACATCCACTGGGTGACTTCGCTGGAGTCAGCCCAGGACCAAGACATCTTCCTTGCCTTCTGTCACTCTGTTGAGACACAGAAGCTCATAAACATCAGAGCTAGGAGTGACCCTAAAGATTTGGGAGCTCCACCTCCTTGATGTACAGATAAGCACACTGAGGCCCAAAGAAAGGGTGTGCATGGGCAAAGGACCCAGCCAGTTTTCCAGGCTCTGCGCCCTTGCAAATGGACTTTCACTGCATGAGGCCAGAAAAGAGGATTTTAGGGAACTTCCTCAGAGCCCCCAAAAGTTAACTGCCTTCTGTGCCAGAACTAGGGTTGCCTCTCCCAGGCTACTGAGTCTCATTGGAGGAGCTGTTGTGGAGGGTGTACTACAAATGATCTCGTTTCTACAAACAATCCCTTGGAGGCACATTTGTGTGTGAGTGTGTGTTAGTGGGTGGGGTGGGAGTAAGATAACCCTGTCCTTAAGATAACTGTTAAAAATGGGGATGGTGTTTTCAGCCCTGTTTGCTTCACTCCCCGCCTTCCCTTTGCTTGGTTTAGGGACGAGGGAGTGGAGAGTTGCTTTTCTTTACGGAATTTCCCCGGGTGTAACGAAAACCACAGTTGTCCTTAGACTAGATTGTAGCTTTTTTCTACAGAAACTGGTGGGCTTGGCTTACTGTAGATTGAATGATTGGAGTGTGGGAGAGGGCTTGGGGTCCTCCTTTTGCCCTCACTCCGTGTCCACCCCCCCCCCCGCCGCAGGGGGAGGTTTGGATCCAAGTGAGCTACGTGCCACTACCCGGGTGAGCTGGCGGGACAGTGGCGCCTTCAGGGAGGCCCTCGGGCTTCATAGTCCCGACCAGCTTAGATCCTGTCGTGACTTGCTCTAGCTGGTGTGGAGAAAGGCAGCTGTCAGTGAAGGAATCAGCGGGGGTCTGCTGGGAGAGTTAGGGCGCCTGAGGGCTGTGAGAGTTCAGGAGCCCGGGCTGCTTCCCAGGCTCTCTCTGCATCATTTTCCAAAATGACCCGTCCATGCAGCCAGAGAGGCGCGGGTGGTCGCTCAGCTGCGGCCCGGGCTTGGAGCAGTAGGTTGGGAGCCGTGAAGGCGGGACAGGCGCGGGCGGAGAGGAAACCCAACAGTTTTTCTGGGAATTGACTGAGGTGGGGGTCGAGGAGGTGGATCTGAGAAGCCCAAAGCGTCCCGGGCCCACTGGAGAGGGATGCGGGGGAGGTGAAGGCAACTGGTCACCGCAGCGGGCCAAGGGCCCTGAACCTGATGCGTGGGGTGCGCCAGACAGGAGGACTACCGCCGAGGAGGTGGAACAAGGGTGCACCCCAGCCATCTGGGCACCGGGGTCAAGCGCCCCCTCCGCTGGGACGGCCAGGAGACCTGCCTGGACTGCAACACACGTTGTCCCAAGCCCGAGGACATTTCAGCCGCTTGGGCCACTCCAGCCCTACCATCTGCGTGGAACGGTCTCCGTGTCCCCACTGAGTGGCGCAGGTTGGAACCGCCCGGATCGGGAAGTGGAGAACCCCTCGCCCCCAGCGCTCTAGGGCCGGGCTGTTCCACTGTCGAGATTCCTTGGAGGCCGAGCCCAGGGGCAGGAGGTGACCAGATCTCCCGCGGCCACACCGCAACGGGATCCGGGAATGGCCGGGAGGGCCTGCGCAGCCGGCGCTTTCCGCACTCGGACCCTGGGAGAGGTGCTCATGCTGGCGCCGGGGCCGCTCGGCGGAGCCCCTCGGACCCGCCCTCCTCTGGCAGCGTGGAGGCTGCCACGCAGACGCTGTGCAGCTCCTTTAAGCATTGCCCGTGAGTTCCCCGCGCCTGGAACGCCCTGCCCCCGTCCTCTCCAGGCCTCGGCCCAGCCCTCGAAGGAGCCTTTCTGCCCCACCCCGCCCCGCCCCTACCCAACCCAACCCAACCTGGCGCCACCGCCACCGGCTGAACTTTGACCTCTTGCCGCGGGCACCTCCCCCGCCCTCGCTCCGGCCCTAGGCGTTTTCTTCCTGGGGTCACCGGGCCCACAAGAGTGTGAGTTCCCTGAGGGCAAGAACTGCAACTGGTCCCACTTGGAGCACAGTGGACGTGAGGTTTGAAAGGAGTTTGGAGTTGAGGGTAGAGAAGGACCAGCCGGGTCCCTGGGCTTTGTGCTAATCCAAAGCCAACATGCAAACGAGATGCAAATGAGCCAATAAAACTGTGCGCCCCCCCCTCCATCCCACCCTTCATCTTGTGCTGTCCCCCAGATTCGGAGAAGCTGCCGCTGTCCCCAGAGCCGTCGGAGCGGCTCCCCCAGACCCCCACCAAGAGGCTGCGCAAGCCAAGGACCATCTACTCGAGCCTGCAGCTGCAGCATCTAAACCAGCGTTTCCAGCACACGCAGTACCTGGCATTGCCCGAGAGGGCCCAGCTGGCTGCACAGCTAGGCCTCACCCAGACCCAGGTGGGGTCAGTCCCATCCTTCCTGCATGCTAACCATTCCTAAGGGTGTTCTCTGGGAACTCAGCCCCCAGGGTGGGAATGACAGATGAGTCCCTTAGCCCTGCTGTCACAGTCATCCAGGGTGTGTTCATAGCTGGCCTTCAGTAATCTGGCAGAATGTATTAAAAGGTGTTGGGGGGGGGGGCAGGGGTAGGTTTAGGTAAAGGAGGGTACCCAGACTGGGAGAGCTCAGAGGCAGGAACTCAGGGGCATCCAGGGCTGTGGAGGACTGGAGCAGTGTTCCCAATTTCTGCTCTTCTCCCAGGACTGCTCCTTACTGCTGGGTTCCTTGACTTTGGTCACATCCTTCCGCACATATATTCCACCTGATCTTCCATTCTTTCCCCTTTTCTCCCTGAAGGTAAAGATCTGGTTTCAGAACAAACGTTCCAAATACAAGAAGCTCCTGAAGCAGAACTCTGGGGGGCAGGAAGGGGACTTGCTCAGTAGGCCTGTCTCCCTGTCTCCCTGCTCCCCACCCCTGCCATCCCTCTGGGATCTACCCAAGGCAGGGACCCTGCCCACTGGGGGTTATGGCAACAGCTTTGGATCCTGGTATCAGCATCACTCCCCAGATGTTCTGGCTCCACCTCAGATGATGTGAGCCTGGGAAGGGTAGGTCAGGCTCCCAGCCCACCTGCACCCCTTCTGGACAGGGAGGAAACCAGCTCCAGATGGGTTTTCTCAGGATGACAAGGAGCTAGAGGAGAAAAAGGATGGGATGGAGTCCTGTCCCCCTTGCCCCATAACCCAAAGAGCCTAAGAAAGAACTTCGGTCTTAGCTACTGCTCCCCACCACTACCATGGACAATATACCTTCCCTTCAGCTGGACAAAGGCTCTGGAGAGAGTCATTGGCTGGAGTTCAGACTGCTCCTAGGAACCCTTGTCTTGCCACCCCTTCCTTGAAAAGACTGCAGTCCCACCACAGCCTGGGGTCAAAACCAGCAAGAAACACTGAGTATTTTTCCTTTGTATGCCTTGGACCTTGCTCAACCCATTTGCGAGCAAGAGCAGAAGTGAGGTGGATATCCAGTCTTCAAGTTGACCACCATCAGGTTTCGCCCACCAATTTTTCCTGGAGGTCAGCCCATGACCCGATAAATGATACACCTACTCACCCCCCTGTGAGGAAGAGGAATGCTGAAAATGTGGACTTTGTAGACCTATGGGTAATTTATGTTTTCTTCCTTTAAAAGCCCTCTTTTCCCCATGTCTACCATTTTGAGTAGATAATGGATTCAATTATCCTTATAATTCAGTGGGTATTTATTGAGCACCCCCCCCCCATACCTAACAACTCCACATGCACATACTCTTGGGAACACAGTAGGGTAACCCTTTGGGCAGAATTTGGATAAATAGGCTCTCTGGATGAGTGTAAGTAGAGACACCCCAGCAATTCAGCTCCTCACAGCTGTCTCTGTCTAAATGAAATACATTTATAACCACTCTGACTAGCATCCCCAAGCTCTTGCTATCATCCCTCATACAGTGAGCTTCCAGAGATTAAAGTTTGTACAAAAACCTGGGTCCTGGCTCTGTTTGTTTCCTGACTTCTGGGGCTGGCTGCTCATTTCTGTTCTCTTCTATCTGACTCTTCCAGCCTTGAACTAGAGGGACTGAAGCCTAGTTTTGCCTCTGCCACTAACTAGCTCTGTGGCTCTAGCTCTGGAATGTTCTAATAATGTCTATATTTTCATAATGCTCCAGTGTGAAACTGGACGATGCTAATGCTGGGAATGACCAAAGTCTGAATGGTCCTCACCAGCAAAGTCTCTCCTGGCCCAGTTCTGGAAGGAGCCATGCACTACATAGCCCCCTGTACCCCACCTTCAGCCCAGAGAGAGCCCCTGCTCACCCTGGGAGAGGACATGCCCACTGAACCAATCCAGTCCACCCCTGAGAAAGGTGTGCTCCTTGAGGGTGAAAGACCTCAGCCCGCCTAGGGGAAAGGGGAGGAGGAGGCGGAGAAGAAAACCCCAGAAGGAACTAGACTTCTCCATCCAACAAACATTTGTAGAGCCTCTGCTCTGTTAGATCCCCAGATACCAAGGTGATTTAGGCAGACCCTGAGGGCTAACGGATACCAAGGTGACCTAGAGACAGACACTGCAGGCTACAGGGGAGCCTGACAAGTGGCCAGCCACTTGTGGTGTGGGGCTCTCAGATGTACAGAGGGCCGTGCGCGCATAGTCGAGGGGCTCTAACTAGGCCTGGACCCATTGGTAGACTCATGGCCACCCTACCCCACCACACACATAGCACCCAGTGGCAGGGGGCTGAGGACAAGGGCAGCCAATAATTCAGGGAATCCAGCCCAGCTTGACTGGAAGGGTTGGGGGAGGGGCCTCCAAGTCCAGGAAAAATGCTTCCAAATCCAGCTTTCCTCTTACTGCCTAAACCTGTTCCCAGGCACTCAGGACCCACCCGGTCTGGAAAGACCATTCGAGCACTTTGAGTCAACCTCACGGGCCAGAGAAAGGCCCAAATTGGAGTCATGTATAGAGTAGGGAGGTGTGAAACTCAGTGGAAGTCCCCCATCCCTGGAGAAGTTCTGCAATCTGTCCCTCCTAGGCCCTGTTCTGGATCAGTGACCCCCCACATTTCCCAAAACACACATGGAGGGTTCCCCTGGGGATGGCAAATGGCATGGGGCAGCCAAAGCCAAGATCCAGGAGCCGTGAAGAATGAAGGTGCCAGGAGGAGAAACCTCTTCCTCATCACCAATGCTTCCCCCCCACCCCCGGCTCCCCTCTTCCCACTGGCTCTCAATGGACCCTGCCCCAGATCCATCCTCTGGGTCTTCTCTGAGGCCACAGGCCCTCGGGGCTGCTGTTCCTCCCACTGCAGGTTGCACACTACTCCTCTTTCCACAAGCCAGAGATAAGATCTACCGCCCCATCTCGGAAAGCCTCCAAAGGCGAGATTAATTGGACAGCCAAACACGAGTCGCATCGTTAAAACAACAGCCGGGGTTGTAAAGTTAAGTAGCAGGAGTGTAATTGCTCTCCCAGCCAGAGGCCAGCTGAGCTGACAGCATCTCCTCCTTTCCTACTCTCATCTGTCTGCCCTTTCCAGTGGGAATGGGAGTCCTTTTCTACTTGGGAGCCGTTCAGTTTCCCTGAGCTCCTGGGTGATGATGGGACTGGAACCCAGTGGAGGAGGAGCTCTATTCCCTCCCCCCCGCAAGCCATTTGAGCTGTAGAGGGAAACCTGAGGTTTCTTCCCAGGAGGACATCCCTCTGGAAAAATTGGGTCAATAAGGGAGGGAGGACAAGACCAAGTGGTTAAGAATGAGGGCTTTCGCCCTGGCCGGTGTGGCTCAGTGGGCTGAGCATTGTCCTGTGTATGGAAAAATCACTGGTTCGATTCCCAGTCAGGGCACATACCTAGGTTTCAGGTTGATCCATGCAGGAGACAACTAATGGATGCCCCCTCCCCGCCCCTTCCTCTCTCTAAAAAAAGAAATCAATACAAACATATTTGAAAGGGTGGGGGGCCTTTGGCCTCCAAAGAGTTTCAGCCTACAGTGTGACTCTTGACAAGTGACTTCACCTCTCTCTGAGCCTCGTTTATCCCCCCCTAAGATGAGAATACTAGTAGCACCTGCTCCCCAGTGTGTTTGTGATGATGAAATGAGATAGTGCTTGTAACGTGCTTGACACCATGCCTGGAACATAGTGAGCACTTAATAAATGGTATTTATAGCCGCTGCATGATTATCAGGGAGGAGGGGTCACGGTGAGGGTGAGTTCATACTGCCACTGCCACACATTCACCTCTCTGCTCCGGCCATCTGCCTCCGGAGGGTAGAGAAGAGGAATGGGGCTGGGCACTGGAGAACTCCACGCACCTCTGGTCACCACCATTTGAGAGCAAGAGCCAGGCAAGGTGTTAAAAGCACTGGGCGTGGAAAATCAGCTGAGACTGGCAAGTGGAAACGGAGAGTCCAGGGCACATTCTCTCCCCTACAAGGGTCTCAGCCACAGGAAAGCTGACTCCGGGCTTCCCTTCCCTCTCCCCATGTGCTATTTTAAGACATGCCCCCCATTCTCTCCCCCAACAAAATGAGATTCAATTAATTCAATTAAAGCAATTTTGGGAGCAGCTCCTGAAGGCTTTCAATGTGAGATAATTACAAGTAATTTGCTCCTGTGACGAGGAAAAGGGCACCCAAGGTCTGGGGGGAAAGGAGGTAGGCCCGTCCCCAGCAAACGCACACATATCTAGAGGGATTCCACACGGCGATCTTAACTGCCCTCCCATTGGCCAAATTACTTGCAGGTGGGAAGAGGGAGAATGTGGTGGTGGGAGGGGGCTGGGAAGACACTGAGTGACAGCCTGCTCCTCCCCCACCCCCAAATCCTCTGTGCACAGAGAGGTGGGGGGCTGGTTGCTCCCGACAAAATGTCTGCATAGCCCTAGCAGCTGATTACTCAGCTCCAAACCTCACTTGAGCTTGGGTGCCTGAACTTGTCTCTGGGATTGTATCCAGAGTCAATGGAATGTTATCCGGGTAGCTGAGGCCTGTGTAGACGGGGGGCCTTGGAGATCAAGGACTAACCCCACAACTTATAAGGGATGTGGGTAGAGAGGGGAAAGGCCAGAGAAGGCAGACTGGGACTTCCAGCTATCAAAGAGGTGATGAGACACCCACTTTCTCTCCTCCCCTGATCCGGTGCTTTCTAGTTCTGCCTAGTGTCTAATCTCAGCTCTTCCCTTGTAGTGGTGGCAAATCTCCTCTCAGCTTTCCGTCCTCAGGGCCACTAAAGCCTATTCTCCAGAAATGTATCCTGCAGGTGTTGCCTAACAGCAGTTCACCTTGGCTAACCCTTTCCTTGCCAGGGTTCATTTGACCTGGGCGGAGGTGGAAGGGGGGAGTGATGGTGCTAATAGGGAACTACAGGTAGAGGCTGGGGGATGGGCTGAGACAGAGGTGTGAGGATGGGTTTCAGGCCTTTGCAAAGACCCTTTAAACCCGGCCCACAAAGTAGCTGATTTTCAAGGGACTAGGGTCCCCCTTTACCTGGGAGCCCTGCTCCAGGAGGTAATGTTTTAATTATGGTGGAAAAGAAAAATTCACTGATCCCCCAAAGTATTTCTGTTTTTATCTCCCTTTCTCTCCCCTCTCTCTTCTTGCTTCTCCCATTCCAAGGAGAGATGATGAAGAGAGGTTCCTTCAGCTCTAGTCTCCCCCACTCTGACCCTTGCCCCTTCCCCTTTTCTGAGTAGCATGCATGGCTGTTGGACCTGAGGGAACCAGGGAAAATTTCTATCAGCGAGTCCCTGGGCTACTGCTGTCTCTTCCTCTCCAAGATGAAAAACATAAAGGGAAAATTGGCTGCCTCTCCATGCCTCTCCCCCCTTTCCTGGCCAGCCCAGATTGGTTAAAAGAGGGCAGGGGGAATTAAAGACCCGTCCACGCCAAACCTCAATACAAAGGTCCCAGTCAAATGTATGGAGACAGGCAGATGGATGCAGGGCCCAGGCCCAGGGACATCATAAGTATACCACATTTCCACAGAAGACAGAGCATACACAGGCAGGCCAGATACCCATGATGGCATTCATAGAGTGGGCAGGGCCCCACACAGACACGTGTGAGCATGTGTTCGTGAAGCCTTCCCATGGTTGTACACGGATATATACGAGAAATACACTCACAGGTTATATACTCACAGAGAGAAGCCCAACACAGAGGGATGAACCAAGAAGGCGCAGAAACAGACTGAAACAACCCAGAAATACAGACTAGCCTCCCTGTGTATGAGTGTGTGGGGGGAAGGAAGAGAACCGGTTTCTGCCTCTCCTCTCCCCTCTCCTCTCCTCTCCTCTCCTCTCCTCTCCTCTCCTCTCCTCTCCTCTCCTCTCCTCTCCTCTCCTCTCCTCTCCTCTCCTCTCCTCTCCTCTCCTCTCCTCTCCTCTCCTCTCCTCTCCTCTCCTCTCCTCTCCTCTCCCCTCCCCTCCCCTCCCCTCCCCTCCCCTCCCCTCCCCTCCCCTCCCCTCCCCTCCCCTCCCCTCCCCTCCCCTCCCCTCCCCTCCCCTCCCCTCCCCTCCCCTCCTCTCCTCTCCTCTCCTCTCCTCTCCTCTCCTCTCCTCTCCTCCTCTCCCAGCTCCCTCCCTGAACCTTCTCTTCTCATTCCTGCCCTCTTTCCTCCATGTCCATCCCCTGTTTTCTGGGACTATATCCCTTGTGAGCAGTTGGGGAGGGAGACTGAATGGCCAGAGAAACCAGATGATCTTATTATGATTTTTTTTCTTTGTTCCCTGAAGTCTTGCCTCCTCCTTTTCCTGAGTTCTAGCAAGAATTCCTATCACAGCCCCTCCTGGAACATTCACAGTTCTCAGACATGGCCATGGATTCCATCCCTGGCACAGGAACCTAGAGGCTATCCCCTCAAATGTCTTCACTGATCCCTCTAATCCCTTGCCCCGATAGGGAAGGAGGAGGGAAACCTGGGATCACAGGGGGGTGAGAAAAGCACTGCTCTGCTACTACTTGCTGTGTGACCTTGGACAAGTTGCATACCCTCACTTGAAGCTTAGATAATTACTCTTGCCAAATTCTGTGTGTGTGTGTGTGTGTGTGTGTGTGTGTGTGTGTGTGTGCGCAGGGGGTTGATGTGTGTCTACCACTTTCCACTCCAGTCTGGGGCTTTGCAAGGCAGAGCCCGTCCTCCATCAGATTGGAGGCTCCCAGAATATAGGGCTTTGCTTCCTGTACCAGATTGGGTGCATTCTGTAGCTCTTTCCAACCCCATAGCTTGATGACTGTAAGGTACTCAGCCCCACTGGCATCCTGGGGGATATGTCTGGCCAGGAAGAAGAAAGGAGTTGGCCCCAGGCTTCCTCCAAACATCAAGTTTTCTGATTCAACTCCTCACAGTGCCAGGCTTTCAGCTTCTCTGGTCCAAAAAATGGAGAGATTACTTCATTTCCAGGGGAGGATGCCACTCTCTGTGGAATTTACATGGACTATATTCCTCTCAGCTTCATCTGAGCCATCCCCTTTCAGATTTCAGTTGAATTTTGGATCAAATAGAAACAAAACCCTTTAGCCAGGATGACCCTGTAGTCCCCACTCTCTTACTCTCCCCACTTCAATCTGATGAACAATATACAGGCCAGTCATGAGGCCAGGAGATGGAGTCAGAGGCTCAGCTCAGGAATCCCCTTGGCCTAGAAGTCCACCCCATGATCACCTTCTCTGTCCTGTTTGGCCTGACCTCTCAGACTGGAGGTTGTCAGAGAGCAGGGCACTTGCTTCTCCCCTCAGTCTGTGGGTTACCTCCATCAAAGGCTCCTACTTCCTCTGCCTGATCGCTCCTCCCCCATCCCTGGTGCCCTCTCTCTCCTAGAGGTAAAAGGCCTCAGTGCATGGGGTTGGACAGAGGACTAAGAATGCATGGGGCATGTGACCCTGCCAGGTTCCACCACTCCATCATGCCTGCTAGAGCACAGCCACTAGATCCCTCCTCTCAGGCTGGACCCAGGAGCTGCTTTCTCGGTCTCTGCATGCCAGGGCCTGTTGCAAACTCCTCCTCCCAGCCCTGGAGCCACCGGGAATTCTTTGCTCCAACAGATTCGGGGGGAATCCAGACTGAGTGGAGGCTCCTGACATGCCTCTGCTGGGCTCCTGTCACATTCCCCAAGCCCAGGGGAATCAGCTGGGCCCACTGATTCAGGCTTCCTCCACCCCTTGTGACTTCCTCCTTAAGTCCTCCCACCTCCCTCTCCAAAGCTTGAATCTGCCCTGGGACTCATCTCTGGCTTTGGATGCCTTCTGCTCCAAGCCCCTTGACAGCCCCATCTGAACAATAAGAATTATTCCCCCTGGTCCCCTGAAAAATAAGTCACCACTTCATGGAGTCTCTGGAATGCAGGCACATAGCTAAAAGGCCTTGGGCAAGTCACTTTACCTTTCTGAGTCTTTATTTCCTCACTTATGCAGTGGGGGTCATGATCAAAATATCTCGGGAGGTCATGGAGACAAGGAGAGCGCACTCTTCATAAGTTCTGAAATATACCAGATATGCAAGGCGATGTGGTGACTTATTCCTTCACCTTGGCCATATCAATTTGGTGCTGAAAATGCCTCTTTCCCCACCCACCAAAATTCTCCTCTTACCACATAATGGTGAAAAGAGCACAGTTCCATCCCTAGAAACACAAGATAGCAAAGAGCCGGATGCCTGAGTTCAAGTCCAACTCTATGACCTTGGGCAAGTTTCCTAATCTCTCTGTACCTTACCTAACTCACCTAGAAAATGAAGATAATGATAGCATAGGCTTCACCAAGTTGTTGTGAGGACTAAATGAGTTAAAACACAAAAGGCACTATACAGTAAGGATTCAGCAAGGATTGGTTACTATTATTTTCTCCAACTGCCAAGCAAGAAAATTTTCTGTCCATGAGGGGCTTTGCCCAAGTACCCCTATTCCTCTGTTACTCAATACCTGAGAGCAGAACTCTAGTCTGGCTGTCTTCCCCCAGGCACCCAACAGCATGAGTGGTGTGTTGGACAGAAGCTGCTTTGTGAAGAGGGGAGAAAGTTGTGCAGGACACTGGCTAAAGGGGGAGGGTGTCTGTGCTTCCAGGACAGCCTTCTGGGCACCCCGGGTGAGAAGTTGTCTGAAGAGGTGAGACCATCTAGCACCTGCTTGGGTCAGAGCTAATGCAAAGGCAAAGGAGGTCCCTGACTTCTTCATTCATGAAAAATCACCTCTCCTGTAACCCCTAGGCTAAAAAGCAGAGATAAAACCATTTGTTTTTCTACTGATATTTGATTGAATATCTAGAAAACTCCAGAGACTCTAGGGGGGAAAAAACACTTCCAGAATTAAGAAAAAATTATTATAGTGGCTGGATACAAGATAAGACAGTAGCTATTCTCTAGTCTAGCAATAAATAAAAAATATTCCTATTATAATAATGGAAACACGAAATAATGAAATACTGTAGGTATTAGATGTGCAGGACAGTACTTTGGCTGATTAGCAACTAAAAGATATTGACCCTGTCACCTTCCCTTCTGCTGATTCTAAGGCCTAGCACATGACCCTGTCCTGGGTAGCAGTCCTCTCATTACATCTGAAGCATAGCAGACTTAGATTGGAATAAAAAAAGCACTTTCCCCACATAAGAAGAAATTCTATATGAGACCTCCCCTCACAAGGAAGAAGGGTCAACTTTGGGCCCATTGAGGGTGCCTAGGATGCTCTAGGCCAGCTGAGGAGTTGCACACAGGCTGGTTTCATCTAAAACTGACAGTATATTTTGTTGAATCCCATCATGGTGCCAAGCTTTGTGTTTAGTACTTTATATATGTTCTCTCATTTCATTTCCTCAGTGGCCCTGCAAGATAGATATGATTAGCTAGCTTTATTTTATAGAGGAAGGAAAGTGAGGCTCAGAGAGAGCAAGTGACTTTCCTTGAGTTACATCATAAGTAAATGTCAAAGCCGGGGTTTGAGCTCAGGTGCATAAGTGTGCCTGGTGTTTGGATATGTGTGTCCTGGTCTATGGAATGACAAACCTGGTGTCTCTAAAGGCACAGGCAGGTCTGGGAACAAGGGGAAAGATGAAGCATGGCCTCCTCCCATCCCCTCCATTTCAGTCTTGCAGGCCATGGGGCGGTAAGAGGCCCACAGATCAGGGGTTCAGAAGTTTGGACTCTGCTTCAAATTCACTGGAGAACTTTAGGGGAAACTATTGAGCCTCTTTGAGCCTCAGTTATCTCATCTGTGAAACTGGATGCTCATGGGACCGACCTCGCCAGGCACTTGGGAGGACTGAACGAGAGTACCTGTGAAAGCTCCTGGCATAGGGCTTCGAGCACAGTAGGTTAGTGGCCTGTCCTCTGACAGCCTGTCCTGCCCACCCCCACCCCCCACCAGACTGTGTAGAATTTGCTCCACTGGGGCCCTCCCCCCTTTCAGTGAGCACCCTCCCTACGCAGATCTTGGGAGGATCTGAGTCTGAGCTTGGGAGCAATTTTCTCCAGCTTCCTTTCCTTACCAGCTGGCCTCCGGCTCCCTCTGGCCTCTTGCTTTCCTCAGTTTCCCCCTACCCTCCCTTAGTCAAGGGCACGTCACCCCTTCTCCCCCTCTGGTGATTTCTGAGCTTAGGGCAGGCCTTACTGGCTCCAGGGGTGGGCGTGGGGCAGTGCCACACGCGTTGCATGACGTGGCCAGGCGCCTTCAGTGCTCAGGGAAGGGCGCATTGCTGCCACCGCCGCCGCTGTGGCTGCTGCTGCTGCTGTACCCGTTTGCCAGGTGCAAGGTGAACAGCCGGGGTGGGGGGGGCGTCCCCTCCCCCGCCCCAGCTAATCCTCCAGGGTGTGGAGTCTCCCTTCCCTGCTTACTCAGCAGACATTTCCAATCCTGCTCCATTCGCCCCAGGAGACAATCCAGGAATTTGGGCCTCGAGGCCCCGCCCCTGTCAGCCCCATCCCCTGGTCGGCCCTCTTCCAGGGTGTCTATTTTGGCTGCCCTGGGCCCCTAAGCCCTACGTTCTCTCAGGGAGCCCAGGCCAGCAGGCCAGCAGGCCAGCAGGCCAATTCCATTCTCCACCCCCTCAAGCCTCCTAAATTCACCCGCGGGCCAGTGGACTGGGCCAACTGAAGAACAGCAGTGTGTGTGTGTGGGGGGGGGGGCCTCAAAGCTCAAATCATTAGGTCTGACCTGCTTGTCTTCCACAGGACAATCTTGGCTCTGCAGTCCAGAGGCCAGGGTTTGGGAGCCCACTCAGTTGTGCCTGTGCAGACGTGGCCTGGTGTGGGCAGAGGAGCACTGCCCCTCATTGGCTGTATGACCTTGGTCAAGTTACGCAGCCTCTCTGGCGCTGCTTCCCAATGCTTAGATGAGCTAATGCCCAGAGAGGGTACAGTCACTGTTAGTTGCTGCCTTTGCTCAAAAGCAGCGATTGAGTGCTGGGTACTCCTCTTGTCCTCTCATTTAACCACCAGAAGCAGAGGGCAGGGGGCGGAGGGAGGGACAGTCATCTCCCCTGAGCCTCACAGCCCCTCATCTGATGGGAGTGGAAGCTGGTGCTGAGGGGAGCTATATGAGGGGTCCCAAAAGTTCTCTGGAACCTCATTTATTCACTCAGTGATTTGATGTTCACTGAGCATCCTGCTGCTCTGGCCCGTGTGAGGTGTGGTGGGTGGGAAGGTGTCCCTCAAACATGCCAAGTCCCTGTCCTCATCCCTGGTACCCCCAGTTCAGATCCTCCCCAGCTCTCTCCCCAGGGACCTTGGTACAAGGACTTCCCAGACCCCTCGACTTCTAGCCCAGCAATCCGCCCCAGGGTGAACAAAAAGACTCCACGTGGTCCACGTCCAGTGCTATGAGCTGGGACTAGACGGTGAAGGTGAGACTCCAGCTCTGCCCCTACCATACGGGGCCTGGGGGCTTGGGAAGAGTCACCCAGTAAGTAGTGACCAACAGGGGAAGTGACAAAGAAAAAAGACGAGGGGTATTGGGGATCCTGGCTGGAGGTCCAAAAGGGCCCCCCTAAGAGCTGGAGGCTGGCCTTCCTGCCACGCTGGTTGCGGCCTTCTCAACAGCGCCCCACCCGTGCCCACCGCCCCAGCCCCACCTGAGCCCCCATCAACACTGCCCTCTAGCCCCTCTTCCCAGGGCTGCCGAGGAAACTCGTCTCCAAGCACATTTTGGCTTCTCCGTCTCCCAGTCTCAAGCTGCTGGGTGGTTGGTAAACAGCTTATTAAGGTGATTAACGCTGCAATTAAAGCTGGAAAAACAGAGGCCAGGGTGCTGGCTGAAGGCTCCCCCTTCTCCCCCTCTTCTCTCCTTCTCCCCCCTCCCCTCCTCTTTCACCCCCTCAGGGTTTGGTTGATGCAACTCGGCCTGACTTAGCCACCCAGAACCCTCACCTGGGGACTGGAAAGCTGGGCATCAGGGGTCCTGTCTCAGCTGCCCAGAACCCCTTTCCCCATGGAGGTATGGGAGCTCTGCTGGACTGGGGAGCAAGTGGTAGTGACGGTGTGTTACTGAGGCAGATGGTGTATGGAGGCTGAACTGAGGTGAGGTCTCTAAGATCCCCTGGTGCCTGAGACCCTTTAAAGGGAGGGGCCTCAGGGGCACAGGTAGAGATCACCTTTTTCATCTACTTCCCCAGGTGAGAGGGGCAGGGGATGTCTCCTCCCAGAAGTGGGGCTCATGGTGCCAAGGAGCTTCTAGACCCTGCCGTTCTCTGAACCCAGCATCAAGGAAGGATTTAGGGGCCCTCTGGATCCACACCTCCCCTCCAGCATCAGCCCTAACAAATCATGAGGGCCCATGAGGCTACACCCTAAGGCTCTCCTCCACCTCCTTCCTCTACCCCCTGAGTCCTGGAAGGGGAGTTATTCTGTATGTGAGGTCTCCAGGGGTTATGTTCCCAGACCCCCAGCTCTGCCTGTCATGGCCACCATCCTTCCTTCAAGGCCTAATTCAAATGCCAACTCTCCCCAAAGGCTTTCCAGGTTTCCTTTGCACCCACCACCACCTGCCCCTGCCTGGCCTCTGACAGCCCATTCTGCCCTCCCTCTCTGACTGTGTTGGGTTTGCCCAACTGGGGGTCTCTCCAGGGTGAGCCCTGCCTCTGGCCCTGGTGCACCTGGCACAGATCTTGTCTTCCTTCCCCAGGCTTCCATCATCTATTGTACCAGCTCCTGGGACTGCCTGGGCTATGGCAGGTGCTCAATAAATATTAGTTGGCTTACTCTATTTTAGAGTGTCCCTAGAGATGGATGGGTCAGCCAACATGGCAAGTGCAGCCAGGGGCCTAGGTCTGCATCAAGGGGTATGTGAGGGGAGCATGGAGCAGGAAGTGAGGGCAGGAGTTGTGGGGAGTAAGCCCCGGCTCCCCTGTCACCATCATCACCAGCAACTTTCATTAGCCAAGCAGTACTCACCACGTGCTGGGTAACTCGTTAAGCATTTTACTTACATTATCCTATTTAATCCTCTCAACAATCCTGCTACGTAGGCAGCATTATCCCTGTTACACATGAGGAAACTGAGGCTTAGAAAGGTTAAGTGACTTGCCCAAGATCACACAGCCAGTGAAGCGGTGGAGGCAGGATTCGGGGTCAGCTGACTCCAGCGTGCACATTCCTCACCACAGCATTAAGCTTTTTTTTTTAGGACCGGCCCTAGGGAAGAAGCCCAGCCCCTCCCCCCTCCACTTCCCCGGGGGATCTTCCCTGGGACGAGGGCTGGTGGGTTGGGGTGGGTGGAGCTGGGTGGCTCCAGCTCTCTGACACTCTGCCCTAGGGCAGCTTAGTAAACTGACTAGCAGAAAAACCCATTAAGAGGATCAATTGTTCAAACAGCCCTGGGTTCAAATCCCAGCATTGCTAAGCATTAGTTATATGACCGTGACTGAACCTCTCAGCCTCAGTTTCCCAATCTGGAAAAAGGGTATTATACCACCCATTTTCTGTGTCCCAGGTTGTTGTGAGAATCACACGCAAAGTGCCTGGCACAGAGCAGGCATTTAGCAAATGCCAGCTGTTACTGAGGTTTGGAGGACAGTGACCCTCAGGGCAGGCTAGGGTTCTCCAACCCCCTTCTCTCCCAAAGGTTTTCATAAGGTAATGGGTGTAGTCAAAGAGCACCTGGCAGAAGGGGGGCCCAGCAGCCCCACCTAGGCATTCTGCCAGGTCCCCCACCCAAGCCCCTGTCCTTGTGTCCCACCAGTGTGGTGAAGAGGGTGACCTGAGCAGCCTGGAGGTGAGGAGAGGAGGAAGGGGAGGTCAGGGGTGGGGCTGACCCTGAGGGAGGTCACCCGGGCAGTTAATCCAGCCTGACAGAGCAGGGATGAGCAGGGTGGAATTAGGGAGCTTACAACATCCTTTCATCCCGCAGCAGCCCGCCCCGCCAGCCTGCCCGCCCAGCCTCCCTCCTTCCTTCCTCTCTTTCTGCCCTTTTTTTCCCTCTCCCTCCCTTTGCTGGCAGCCCAGCCCTAATAAAATGCAGTGTCTCCAGCAAGTCTGCCCGGCTGCCGCCTCGCTGCTCCTGCCTGCACGCAGCCCTCAAACCAAACTGCTCAGCTCAGCCCCGCCTGGCAGCTGCCACTTAACCCTTGCCAACCCGGCTGGCGTCCTTGGGCTGAAGGCCCTCCTCCCTTCTGTCTCCCTCAGGCATGGGGGGAGGGGCAGGCCTACTCTCTGAGAGGAAGAAGGGTGAAGTGGGGGCCGGGGGTCCCCACTGTTCTGGAGCCCCTGCCTTGAACCCCCGCTGTCTAACAAGGACCTTCGTTGCGACCAGCTCCTTGTGCCCTCTTCGACTCACTGCTTTCTGCCTCACAACAGGGTGGAGACTGTTGTCCCCATTTGACAGATGAGGAAACTGAGGGCCCGACAGGCTGAGCTGGGTCACCTTGGCTGCTGGGTGGCGTTGCTGATTCTTCATCCAAGACGTTTTCCAGCATAGGGAGCTGCCCCCCCCACCCTATGTATGTGTGTGCATGTGTGGTGACTTGTGATGCGTGTCTGTGCATCTGGGGGGCCTCTATCTCCTGGAGTGTTCCGGCTTTGGCTTTGTACTTGTGTGATGCTAAGGGGTCTCAGGTGCTACGTATGTGCCTGTGGATGAAGTTTGCCTCAAGTGGGAGTCATGTATGTATGAAGATGCAGAGATGTCACTGTGTATCTGGATACATGTGTGTGTATAAGAGAGGCAGTCTCACAAGCATGTGTGTGCATTCATGTTGTCTCCCATTTGCACCAAGATGTGTCGCTCACTCACACCTCCATTCATTCTATCACCTTCAGCTCTGTCTCCAAAGTCTTGGAGTCGGGCAGCTAGGAGAGTGGCGGCAGCAAGCAGGCACTGGGTCAGGGCACAAGCTTTCCCTGAGAGGTAAACACAGAACCCCTCATCTGTTGGCTTTCATCCCCCAGCCTAGATCCCAATGGCCTGGGGTCCCTGCCAACTGTGAGAGCAGTGGTATTCCCCTTGCCTGAGGCCCCAACCTCACCCCAAGCTGGAAAGGATAGACAGGAGGGTGAGGGGCCGGGGAGTGCCTGGGTGTGGAGACAGGGGGTGTACACACGTGTGTAAGCATGTCTGCGTGTGAGCCCAAGATCAAAGAGCAGCCCTGAGGTGACCCAGCAGCGGCAGTGACAGAGGGCATCTGGCTGGCAGGGAACGCCAAGCCACCAAACAGAGTGGAGTCAGGGAGGCCATGGCACTGGGAGCCTCCCACCCACCCAGACCTGCCCACGTTGGGGACAGCCATGGAGTCAGGAGCACCTGCCACCTGGGGCCTGGCCCAGCCCAGCCCTTGAGCCCAGAGCCCCAGCAGAGCCTCTGGAGCCTCCGAGCTCTCTCCCCACCAAACACCTTCCCCAACTTCCAGGCCCTCTCCAAGAGCCCCGTCTGCCTCCAGCCTCCAGTTCAAAGAGCTCAGTGGTTATTTTCTTCTTTTTTATTAACATTATATATAAAGATGGGTCCAGTAAGAAAGCAGAAATGAGAAGCCTGGGAGGGAGAAGCCCGGCTCCGTTCCTGTCCCCTGGGTGGGACTGTTGGAGATCCACCATGTCTCTTCTCATTCTGTGCCTCCCACCAAACCCCAATCCAGCCGGAGCCCACATCCCTGTTTCTCTCAGCTCACAACACACAGGCAGGTACATCCAGGAGGAAAGGGCCACATAAATAGGAAACCACATAGGGAGGAGGCTGCTTCTTTCTGTTGCTCTTAAAAAAATACAGACTATATATATATATAGCTACGGTCTTCTACCTCTTCTTTTCTTCAATGTTTGACCACATCAGGGGAGGAGGAAAGTTAGCTCTAGGGGGATGTCTGGATCAGGGAGGAGCAGTGCCACCAGCCCTCCTGATAGCCACCCCCTCTCCCCTAAAGGCACCAAGCTGCGACCCTGCCCTCTCCCTGTGCACCTCACCCCATGCAATGTTTCCAAGGCCACCGGAAAGGGGGTGTTTTGGGGTTTGTCTTGCCTGCTATGTCTCCTTGGAGATTTGGGGTTTGGCGCCAAAACTGCCAGCTTACTGGAGGAGAGGAAGAGGTGGGGTGGGGGGAATGGAAGAGGCGGGCTGGGGGGTGTAGAGGTGCCCATTAGGGGAGATTGATCCTATCTGTTAACAATGCCCTTTGTTTTCCTATTTTTCAACAGCTTTTAGAACCAAAGTTGTGCAAAGTCCTGTACATGGAAGAAGAATCGGGTCCTTAGGAAAGATATCTAAGACCCACCCCTCCTCTCTGACCAGCGCAAGGAGAGGAGAGAAACGGCTCCTTGAGTTCTTCCCTCTAAGGCCACAAATATTAAAATATTCCCCCCACTTTCTTTGGTTTAACCCTCAAATCTTAAATGAGGGCCACAAGTGTGGGGCGGGGACTGGTTGAGGTCCCCACCCTGAGTCCCAGTCACGATGTCCAATGTCTTTTTGGCAGAGGGGATGCTCAGGAAGAGGAAAGCCACAGGTGGCTTAGGAGGAACCAGGACTGGCAGGTCCCGGCATCCACAGTGCCTGGTGCCCCAGACCAGGCCTGACCTGCAAACACTCCACAGTCCCCCAGTCCCCAAAGTCTCCAGTCTGGGAAACAAGTACTAAGTTTCAGAGGCTGGAAGGTGACAAGCCACTTAAAGTCAATCCAGGCTCCTGGAACAGAAGGGAACAGCTGTCCCAGCTGGAGTGGAGTGCCCCGACATCTGGAAGGGTACCCCAGTGTCTAGGCAGGGGAGAGAGGTTCAGGGGACATCCTCGGTCCACGCAAATTTCATCTGGAGCTCTTGGGTCCCTGGAGGAAGGGACAAGGGAAGGGGAAAGGAGTTCCCTTTCCCCTGTGCTCCTCGATGATTCCTGAGTGTCAGCTAGGACAGAGACGCCTTCTGTCTGGTCCCGGGAGTCTTTCATGGGAGGTTCAGGCCAGGTGGGTGCTCAGTACACAGCCCCAGGGTTGGGCGGGGGCCCAGGGGAGGCATGGTGCAGGGTGGCCGGCTGAGGCGGCTGCTGCTGTAAGTGGGGTCCGCTCAGGTTCTGTGCATGGTACCAGGAGTTGGTGGGGTCGTCCAGGTAGCTGGGGGAGGCACTGTACGGGAGCGGTGGGGGCAGCTGACTTCGAGCAGGGGCTGGAGTGGAGTGGGAGGAGGTGTCCCAGAGGGCGGGTGAGGGTGGTGAGTTGCAGGCCATGGAATCACTGTTGTTGGGGCTGTGCTCCAGGGGCACCTCCCCGTTCTTGTAGAGCTTCTTGAATTTGGAGCGTCGGTTCTGAAACCAGATTTTCACCTGCAGCCGAGAAGAAAGGGGGAGCTAGTTAGTCTCTCAGAATACTGAGTGAAAACCCTCTGAGGAATCCAGATCCCAATGTCCCACGTCAGGACTGAGGCAAAACCCTGGCATCCTGACTCCCAGGCCACCAGCATTTTTCATCTGGGATAGGACTGTGGCAAGGAACTTCAACTGCTGGGGTCCAAATTCCACTCCGCCACTTACTATGTGTGTGACCTTTGGCAAGTTACTTAACCTCTCTGGTTCTTGCCTTCCTCATCTGCAAAATGGGGATGGTCACAGCACTATTACCTACTCATGGGGTCATTATGATGCTCAAATAAGTTAAGGCAGATAAAGAACTTAGAGCAGCCTGGTATATAGTAAGCACCCAATAAAAGGCAGCCCAGGTGGGAGATGGGCAGTTTGTGGCCTTTTGTTCACATTGGAAACCCAGAGGCACACAGATACACAGAGACAAACACACACCCACACAAGCATCTCTATGTGCAGGAACATACCCACTCACCGCTTCACATACAGACACCAGGCCATAAAGATACACACACACACAGATACTACTCCCAGATAAACACCCACAAACGTGAGCATCCATGTTCACACATTCTAGCATGGAGGAGACCTCTGGGGCTGTCTAATGGGGGTGACCTGGGGACTCAAGAGCAGGTGAGCCACGACACCCCAAATTTCCCCTGGGGTATCTCCCCCTCCCCCTGCCGCTCCCCACCCCATGACTGGTACAAACAATGAATCAGCTCCTCACCGGGTGACCCAGATTCCCGGCGGACTGGGCCCCACGCAGCCGCAGCCGCAACCCAGGCCAGCCTGTCAACACCTGCAGGGAGCCAGGCAGCCACTACTCCTCCCCTGAACAGGCTGCTGGGGGTTTTAGGAATAGGCTGAAGGTGAGGCTCCCACCGTTGAGGCCCTATCCCGGTTTGGTGGAAATCTCTCTTCTCTGCTCCAGGCAGAGGAAGGGGTGGAGAATTTGGGCGATGGGCAGCAATGTGGTGTTTCGAAGCAAGTACACGTTTTTGTACATGCACTCACCATGTGCACAGTCACGTCCATGTGCCCCTCTATCCACAAGCACACTGACCCCTGAAAGGTAGGGCTCCTTATGCGAGCACCCCCACGTGTACACAGCTACATTAGCATGTGTGCAAATATTGTACATGCATATGCATGTGTACGTACACCTCCACACACACATGCCTAGCCTGAGGGGAAGACACATGTGGACTCCTATCAAGTGAGTGACCTGCACTGTCGGGGGAGGGGGTACTGTGGGAGCTGGGGACTCTGCAGTAGAGGGAGAGGGACACCTCTCCTGGCCAGGGGCGTACACAGTTGCACAGGGTCACAAATATGCATGCCTGTACACATGCTAATGCAGAAACTTCGGACAGAAGTTGAGATTTGAGGGGCCCCTCTACCCATAGGCTAGGGTCTCAAGGACCTGCAGGGAATTTACAGGGCCGTTCAGGCTCGGTAGTGCCTGGGGAGTCCGGGGTCCCGCGCGGCCCCAGCGAAGCCCGGCAACCCTCGATCGCCCCAAACTGACCTGTGTCTGCGTGAGGCCCAGCTGCGCGGCCAGCTCGGCGCGCTCGGGCAGCGCCAGGTACTGGGCCTTCTGGAAGCGGCGCTGCAGGGCGGCCAGCTGGTAGCTGGAGTAGATGGTGCGCGGCTTTCGGACTTTCTTGGGCTTCCCGTTCACCATGCGCACCTCGGCTTCCGGCTCCTCTTTCACCGACACTGCGAGCGACACACAGGGCGGGGGGTGGTTCAGTCTCCGTCTGCGACCCCGGCGACCTCCCGGGCCCCGCGGGAGGCCCCACCCTCCGGCCCACTGACTCCCCCGGGATTTCCCGGCTGCGCGCTCGGCCGCCTGCGCCCGGGCGGGGAGCGGCGGCGACGGAGCCGACCGGCGGCCGCCCACGACGCGGCGCTCCCAGCGCCCAGCGCCCAGCTCCGCGCCCGGCCCGAGCCCGGCCCGAGCCCGGCCCGCGGCGCCAGCACAGCCCGGGCCAGGCCGCCCCGGGGCGCCCGAGGCTTCGCCCCCGACGCGGCCCCCGCTCGCCGCCCAGCTGGGAGCCCCTCGCCTCCCGCCCGCTGGCCAAGCCCTTCTCTCCTTATCTTACTGTCTGTCGCTTCTTTCCCCTGTCTCGTCCCCTCCTCCGCCGCCGCCTTCTTTTTAAAACCTTTTTATTTTAGAATAATTTTCGATTTTCTGAAAGTCACAAGCATAGTACAGACGACTTTCTCCCTTCATTCCCCCTTCCTTTCCTCCTCTCCTTTCTTCTGTCCTTTCTCTCACTTTGTCTCCCCCTTTCTCTTTGTCAGCTCCTCCACTTCGCAGCCGCTTCCCCCCATTCTGGGGCGTTCCTCTCCGTGCCCCTCTCCCCATTCCCCTCTCCCCAGCCCATATCCAGGCGGCCCTTGGAGCTTCCAGCCCCCGGTGCCTTCCCTCAAGCCCCCTGCAGCCAGGCGCAGGGCCGTCTGCTGAGGTTCCCTGCCAAGCGTCTCGACCAGGAGGCTCCCCGACAGTCCACAGTCCCCTTGGCTCTCCCCTAACTCCCCCCACCTTCCCCGAGACGGCGGCGCACAGCGAGCCGCGCGCAGCGTGGGGACTGGAAGACCGTCGGTTTCCTCGGCGGCGTCTGTCCCGCTTCTCCAACCCCAGACAGTACACGTCTTGCCGTGGACGCTTCCCTAGATTTCTATTTCAATTCCCCGCCTCCCCCCCCCCCCCCCCGGGGAACCTTCAGCGTCTCCCACTCCCCGGCGACTCCGTGGTCCTCACCTGGGTCCTGCGCCGGCAGCGGCTGCTCCCGGTAGCCCCCGTACTGCCGGTAGGAGGTCCCGTAGGTATATTCCGACTTGGGCGAGTAGGCGCCCGCGCTCGCGAGCCCGTTGAGATTGAACTGGTGATGGTAGGTGTAGGGGTTCACGGTCTGGCCGTAGGGCTGGCCCGAGTAGTAGTCGTGCTGGGGAGCGCTGTAGTAGCCCAGGTCAGTGACGGAAGACTCGGGCAGGGTGGGTGAGTCCTTGGAGCCCGCATGGCAGCTCAGTGAGCTGGAGATGTCGGTGAGGATGCTGCTGAGCTTGCGATCGAAGGAGCCACTCATCCTGGCGGGAGCCTCGCCACTCTCGGGCCGGCCTCGGCCACCGGCGGGAGCGCGGGGGAGGCGGAGGAGCCGAGGCGGGGGCGTGGGCGCGCGTGTTCGCGGCGCGGGAGGAGGGTCCGGCGGCGTCTCGGGGGAGGGGAGGCCGAGGGGCGCTGAGACTGGCGCTGGCCTTCGGACGGTCGCCGCGCCTCCGGTCGCGTCCCGAGCCACAGTCAAATGCTGCCAGCTCCGCCCGACCAGCCGGTTATAGACTCCGAGGAGTCGCGGAGGGAGGCTCCAGCGCTCTGATTGGCTGCAAGTCTTGCCTTCGAGGCAAAACATGCTCCGGCGCTCTGCCCTCCGCTCGCTCTTTCCCCACCATTCTTTGTTGTTACCAAAACACACACACACACACACACACACACACACACACACACACACACACGCGCTCCTCTTCTGGTGGCTCTCTCCCGCAGCCCCGATAAAACCCAGTATCTCTAAAGGAAGGAGTGAGGGGAGGGTGTCTAT
This sequence comes from Miniopterus natalensis, assembly GCF_054644295.1. Lineage (NCBI taxonomy): Eukaryota > Metazoa > Chordata > Mammalia > Chiroptera > Miniopteridae > Miniopterus > Miniopterus natalensis. The sequence goes on from NC_142097.1 coordinate 27,570,184, forward strand.
GAAGAAACCCCAGCATCCGTCAGTCTGTCTGTCTCCCTGGCTGGGGGGTGGAAGGTGGGCTCAGGGGTGATGAGGAAGGAGGGGAATTTGCCCATTGGGTGTTTGTGGAGGGAGGTGGTCCAAAGGGACATGTGTGTGTGCGCGCAAATGACAGGCAGACAAATGCGCCCTAATGGGAAAGGTCCAAGGCCCATGAAAACATTTTTTATTTCTTTTAAAATCAAAAGAAAGGTAAAAGGAATTTTAGGCTGAAGAAAATATTTGAATATGTGATTATTAATATATTGCCTTTTACAGCAATGCAGTCATAAAACGTAATTTTAAAACATTTTTTTTTTTTAGGGAGGAAGGGGTCCATCAGGCAAATGTTCCTTGGGCTAACAAAAGTCATAATTCAACCCAGGGAGGGCCCGCTTGGAGAGGGCCGAGGGGGTGGTGTGTGTGGATTTAGGGGCTTATGGGGAGGGTGGGGGTGCACAGCCTGTCTATAATGACAGTACAGCTATCCCTGAAACTGTGTGTGCAGTTTCAGAGATCACTCAGGAGCAGGGGACCTGGGGTCTGCATGAAGTTGGGTGAGACACAGGCTGGCTCTCTGTATGTTTCCATATGTTTAGGGGCACAGTCTATGCATTTGGGACAGTACTGGGGAGTGTGGGCATTTTTAGATCAGGTGTACTTGGGGCGTGTGATGTGAGGATTTCTTGTGTTCTGCAGTATGCTGAGGTGTGTGTGAGTGCAGGGATGTGTGCGAGAGAAAGTGTGAGAATGTGTGTGGGGGGATGTGTGTGTGAGCAGTGCAAGCAGAGGGCCCCGGGACGACATGTCTGTGTGTAAATGTGTGGTTGCATGCCGAGCTGTATAAAACTCTCAGCCCCTTCCCAAAGCCCAGCACCTGGGAACCATGATGCTCTATTGAACCCCATACCCACCCCAAAAGGCCCTAAAGAAGAGACTCCCCTGCCTAGGGAACACAGTCCCCCCCCCCCAATCTTAGTCTTGTTTGGCCTTTAGGTCATCCAAGTTGTTCCCGACGCCTAATCCATTTCTCCATTCCACCCAAAATCCTGCTCCCGCCTTTCTCTGGGAGAAGAAGGAGCTCCCCCAAGTCCCCCAACGCAACCTTCACACAGGGTTGCCCGGTCAGTTCTGTCGCCTTCCCCCGTCCGACCCATCTCAGGATAGGCAGTGCCGGCGCGCCACCTTGTGGTCAGACCTGGGCTCTGCAGCCTCCCCGGCCCTCTCTAAGCCCGGGGAGGGGTCTCCCTTGTAGACTTTGTCAGGCAGAGAATTGTGCAGCGGGCTCTGTGCGCCTTTCCAAAGTCAGACTCCCGGGCAGGCTGCCGGGGGTTCCAAGGGCTTTGAGAGCTGCAGTTGGCAGAGACAGAGGGTCACAGTCCGCGTGCCGAGGGGCAGGAGTGCCCGCCAGGTCTGAGCGGCTCCGGGGAGGCCTCGGCATGGGAAAGGTGGGGGCGGGGGCCAGGAGAGCCGAGCGCTATCTGTCCGTCTATCTCCGCGTCCCCCCAGCGCCTATCGCCCGCCGCTCCGAGCCCGTGGCGGGGCGAGTTGCCACCCGCTCTGGATGCCCTCTGTTCTGTTGCCAAGAGGGCGCCAAGAGAGCCCACGGCGTCGGGGGCAGGAAGGGCACTGGGCAAGCCGGTTCCCCTCCCAGGATGGGAGCGGGGGAGGCGGGCAGGGCTTGTGTTGGAGCCCCAGCTCCCCACAGAGGAGGGACAGCCTTGGAAGAAGCCCCTTTTCTAACTCTCGTTCATTCATTCAGCAACTTACACGAAGAGGGCCAGGTGATTCAGAGATGGCAGGGGGTCTACCTTCCTCCTGAATTCCTCACAGAAGCTTCACCCCTTCTCCCTCCTCACTCCCACCTCTACCTGTGGCTCCAGCGTAAAATGAACGAATGAGCACTGGACGGAGAGTCCAGGAATCATGAAAAAGTCGTGATGTTGGTGGTGGGTTACATTACAGTAATTTCTATGCTCCATTTTGCTCTGAAAGTCTGAGTTCTAGAAGTGGATTAAAACTGCAGCATTAGAGACTTACATGAGCGATTGGCAATGTGAGGTTAACATCCGGTCCCCCACTGCACTGTGTGCCCTAAGGTAACAGGGACTGTATCTGTCCAGTTCACTGCTGCCTTCCAGATACCTAGGGCAGGTCCTGGCACACAACCTCAGTGCAAATAGATGTTTGTTGAATGAATAAGTGAGACTCCCCAATACTGGAGAGCAGCCGAATCATGCCAGCTGGGTAAGCTTGTAAGGTTAGGAGAAGGGGAGGCATGGAACAGGCGCTGCCACGGAACTGCCCCACTCCAGGGTGCGAGCAGAAGCAGATTCCCAGGTGAAGTCACGATGGCCTGAAAGGGGCCTGTCGGGCCAGCAGTACTGGAGCCACAGGCCGCTGGGCAGGCACCTGCTGGCACCTGCTGGCTCGGTGGTGGTGAGGTTGCTGGAGGATGTAGTGGGGCCAGTGCCACCCACTGCGCCTAGTCTGGGCCAACAAGATGAGCAGGTGTCAGCCTGATGGGAGTGCTGCCCCTGGTGGCCGCGTGATGCAGGGCAGTCTGCTCAGCCGCCCGCAGGAGAGAGAAGGGGCAGTGCTGGGCATTACCCACCCTCTTCCTGGCATGAGAAAAAGTACCCCGTTGATGCAAGATGTTTCCTGGAGCCCAAGTATCATGCCACCTGGGCACAGCCACAATAACTGGGCTCACAGAATGCCAGGTCTGAGGGGAGGAACTCAGGAAAGGGGATGGGACTAGAGGGTGAAAGCACCAGCCCTGGCGCTCTCCGTTTTCTGGGGATCTGGCGCCATCTAGCGGTCAGTGTAAGTAGGCCGGAGTCCCCCTCCACTGGGGAGGCCTGGGAAGTGGGACTGCCTGGGGCTTCGCATTGGGGGAGGGGTGGTCAGGGGGAAAGCGGGAGGGGACCTGGAACCCGTGAGCAGGAGAATGGGCTTTATCCAGAGGGTGTGGGGAAGCTCTGAAAGACCTCAAGCAGGGGAGACGACTGGATTTTCATTCTGGAAAGGTCCCTCTCTCTGCTGGGTGGGGATGAATCAGAGGGGACAAGGCTGGAGGCTGAGAGGCTACCGCAGAGAAGGCCAAGCAAGAGGGGAATTGAGTCTGGCTTAAGGAAGAGGCGGTGGGGGTGGAGAGAAGTGGGTGGATTTGAGAAACAGAAGGCAGTCTAGCCATGGCACTTGGGAGTCAGTAATAGGGAGGGGAACAGCTGGGAAGAACCCTAACTTCTGATTTGGGCAACTGAGTGGAAGGCTGGAACCTTCTCTGAGAGAGAACACCAAGGCGAGGGGATGCTTGATGGGGACGAGGGTGTGTCCTGTTTTGGTTTTGTTGGTTTTTTAACTTTTCACTTGAGTATAACATACATGCAGAGAAGTGCAGAAATTATAGTCAGTGGATCTGCATAAGCCAAACACAGCTGTGTAACTAGCACCCAGGTGACACCGGGTTGAGAAACATTAATCAGAAGCCCCCTCACGCTCCCTCTGCTAATGCCCCACAAGGGTAAACGCTGTCCTGACTCCTAGCTCTGTCGGCCAATGTTGCATATTTTTGACTTTTGTAAATGAAAGTACACAGTATGTACTCTTTCATGTCTAGTTTCTTTTGCTCAACATTACGTTTGTGAGACTTATCCATATTGTTGGATATATCTGTAGACTTCGCTTTCAGTACTGTATATGAGTATTCTATCGTATGTATACACCACCACTTACTCATCTGTTCTACTCATCTGTTCTCCCTATTACTTACTCATCTGGGCATTTGGGTAGTTTCCTGTTCGGGGCCATCAGAATGGCGTTGCTGTGAGCATCCTTGTATGTGTGTTCTGGTGCACATGTGTCCACACTGCTGTCGGGTACCTACGAGTGAGATTGTGGGCCACAGTGTGTGTGTGTGTTCAGCTTTAGAAGATGCTGCCAAATAGTTCTCCAAAGTGGTTGTGCCATGAGCTCAATCTTTATCATGTTTGCGTTTGAGTGTCTTTGAAATATCTAGAAGGAGCTGTCCAGCAGAAGCTGGCTACATGGATCCGGAAAAAATCAGTAAAGAAGCTGGGATTGGAGATGTAGCCTGGGGGTCATGGACATCTTGTGGTAAGTGAAGCCACAGGTGGGGGTGAGATGGCCTGGGAAGGGAGGCAGAGAACAGAGGGCCAGGGAGGGTCCCAGGGCAGCACCTGTGAGACAGTGGCCTGAGAGGTGTGAGGCAGTGCTCAGAGAGGTGGTCCTGTGGTGGGGAGGAGGCTGGAAGGGTATTTCAAGGAGGGAGTAGTCAGCAGGGTCAAACCCTGTTGTGGATGTGTGGTCCGAACAGAATGAAGACAGCTGTGCTCATTGGATGGCATCTCAGGGAGGCGTTTGGTAATGCCAGGAAGGCGTTTGGTAATGCCGGGTCGGGTGGAGGGGAAGCTGGAAGGCAGTGTACACTGGCCCAGGGGCGAGGGGAGGGGAGGAAATGAACCAGTGCAGGCTAGGCCGGAGGGAGCGGAGAGGCGGTTGCTGGAGGGCATTTGCATATCTGGGGGGGGGGGGTGTGTTTTAAATGGGAGCAAGCCTGGTTACAAGTCAATCACAGCAGCCCGAGGGGGGGAGGTTAATAAAGAGTACTCTCTGAGTAGGTGGGAGGGGAAGGATCTGTAACCCCACCCAAGGGATTGTTAGCCTTAGAGCAGATTCTCTCTTTTGTTCAGTCAGGAGGGGAGATGAAACAGTTAATATTGGCTTTCCTTGAGCATTCACTATGTGCCAGGCACACTCAAGACATTCTGCACATCTCAGTTCATTCACTCCTAACACCACCCTATGGGATGGGCACTCTCATTTCTGTCTTCTGACAGAAAGGGAAACTGAGGCATGGAGAAAAGAAATACGTGGTAGATTTGAGATTTGAACCAGGCAACCTGACTGTTACCCTCTATGGCGTGGGCAGGTTTGCAGGTTTCGGGTCAGAAGGTAATTTGATAGAGTTGGGGTCTGGACACATGGGTGTTTGCTACACAATTCGCTGTATTTTTCAGGTATTTGAAACCTTTCAGAGTAAACAGAATTGTGCGAGATGTTTGGGGGTTTCTGTATGGGTGTGTATGCAAAGTAGATATGAAGTTGATAGCTGAGGAGCGGGGAGGTGGTGGAACCAGAGGTGTAAGGAAAATGGAGAAAGGCAAGCGAGCCTAAAGTGTAGCTGCTGCCGTGGTGACCAGGAAGAGGCCTGACCCGGGGACATGGAAGGATTTCTGGGGGTGACAGCCCTTTCTGTGGTGGAAGACCCTGAGGTTGTAGTGACCTAAGGAGGCATGGTGGAGGCCATGCCAGGTGGTGGGCTGCTCTCCAGCAGGGCTCAGTGGTCAGCTGTGGACCGACAGTTGGGTTGACTAGGGGTTTGCTTGGCAGGCAAGGGAGGAACAGACATTAGCAAAAGTCGCTCATGTGGTTTTTAGGGGAGTCTAAGCCAAGCAAGGGAGGGAGGGAAGAGTGGAGTGACAGGTGGAGGAATAGAGGAGAGGCCCAGGCCCAAGGTCCCCCTGAGGTCAGAGGCAGCCAGCGTGTCAGGCACCTCGGCTGCAGGCTCGATCCCGGCCCTGGCTGGGTGGGTGCCGGAGGCAACCAATCCGTGTGTGTCTCTCACACTGATGTTTCTCTCTCTTTCTTTCCCTCTCCCTCTCTCTCTCTCCCTTCCACTCTTTCTGAGAAGCAATGGAAAATATATCTTCAGGTAAGGATTAAAAATAAGTAAGTAAATAAATAAAATGTCCTGTGGAAGAACACGGGGGTAGTTTTGATAAGACAAGCCATGGCCTCCGACAGTGGAGAGCTCATTTTGTCATTTCTTACCAACAATCATGCTACTCACAGTATGTCAAATCCAGATCACGGCAACCAAAAGATGTTCCCCTAGCTCTCAGGTACTTTGATTTGAAAACCAGAGTTTCAAATGGTCATCTTGGTTTCTATGAAGATTTGAACATATCCACAGAAAACAACACAACACAGGTTGTTGAGCCCTGGCCTGGTAGCTCACTTGGTTAGAGCATTGTCCTGATACACCAAGGTTGTGGGTTTGAGCCCCGGTCAGGGAACATACAAGAATCAACCAATGAGTGTATAACTACGCGGAACAGCAAATGGATGCTTCACTCTCTCTCCCTAAAAATCAATAAAAAATAAAAAATAAAAACACAGGCTGTTGATATCCAAATACGAACTAATCTTGCTCACCTATGGTGCAGATTCAGCAGGCAGGGCAAATGTGAATTTTAGCAAATTCCATTCAGTCTATAAACTTCTGATGAACAAATGGAAACGATCTTATCTGCTCGATGACCTGCACATCCTGTGCACGGTGCTGCTAAATGGAGACGCCTTACTTATCTGTGACACTGGGGCTTTCGTAATGAATGTTTTTAGTCACTTTCAGCTTCCTCAACATGTGCAGAAGCACTTAATGAGATGATTGACTTTCTATAAATGGAAGGAAATCGTCCACAGCCATGTGCCTACAAGATGACTCTCAGTGTTGCTGTCCCTGGCAGAGACGTAAAATGTTGACCTGCTGTAAAATCATATTTTTAAGGGGTGAGATCAAACGGATGACCTTCTCTAATTTGGATGAGAATGGAGAAAGGGGTTATCATAAAACAGGAATTTATATGCTGTTTTCCCAAAGCTCTTTGATGATTTCTGGATAGGCCGCAAGGAGCCTAGAAAAGGGTGAGCTGACTGATCTGACTTGTTCAGTGTCATGTGCAGCCTGTGACAAAGACTCATGCAGAGCCAAAGGACATAGTTTGGAAACAAGACTGCTTCAGAACAAAAACAAACAAAAAAGTTACCAGAAAAGGACAGCCAAGTTAAATAAGACTTTCTCAATTTCTTCACTAAAACTGTATTTTATTTGAAATCTATATTAGCCTGGGTTTTCCAGAGAAAGAGAATCAATAAGATGGATATAGATAGATATAGATACAGATATATAAATATAAATATATAGATAGAGATAGATGATAGAGATATAGATAGATGATATAGATAGATATAGATATAGATATAGATATAGATAGATGATATAGATATAGATATAGATATAGATATAGATATAGATATAGATATAGATATAGATATAGATATAGATATAGATATAGATATAGATATAGATATAGAGCCCCCCAAAATGTATATACACTTTAACAGCTGATAGCTCAATCGATGTTTCTTTCTTTTCAGAGTTAACCCATTGGAATTAATAATTATTCAAAGTGTGTGTACATTTTGGGGGAGAATATATATTACTATAAGGAATTGGCTCATGTGGTTACAGAGGCTGAGAAGTCCTGGCATCTGGAGTCAGCAAGCTGAAGACCCAAGAGCTCTGATGGTGTAGTTCCAGTCTGAGTGCCAAGATCTGAGATCCAGGAGAGCCCACAGCATAAGTTCTATTACAAGTCCGATACTCAGGCCTTCACAGGACTGGATGAGCCCCGCACCCCCCCCCCAGCACCCCCACATTAGGAGGGAAATCCGCTTTACTCAGTCTACGGATTCAAATGTTAATCTCATTCAGAAACACCTTCCAGACACACCCAGAATAATGTTTAAGCAATTATCTGGGTGCCCCATGACCCAATCCAGCGGACATAAAATTAACCCTCGCAGGTTCCAACTTCCATTTCACCAGTTCACGCTACCCCTGCGCTTTAAGACCATTTTCCCTGAGAAAGAAGTTAAACTTCCAGCGACATCCCAGTGTTGAAAATGATGGACGTTTAGATATCGACATTCTACACGATGAATTTCTAGATGCAAAGGACCCGATGGATAAGCAGCTGGTCTGTAGCTACAAAGTGGCCAGACTTTTTTTTTTTTTTTAATATATCTTTATTGATTTCAGAGAGAGGAAGGGAGAGGGAGGGAGAGAGAAACATCAATGATGAGAGTCACTGATCCGCTGCCCCCTGCACGCCCCCAACTGGGGATCGAGCCCGCAGCCTGGGCCTGTGCCCTGCCCGGGAATCGAACCCCAATCGCCTGGATCCTAGGAGATGCTCAAGCGCTGAGCCACGCCCGGCCGGGCTGGCCAGACATTTTTGAAGAGCTATAATTTCCACAAGTCTGAAGACCTGCTGTTGCTGTAAGTAAACTCCTAAGAACTCCATGCTCACATGTTTTTGTCGAGAGGCTATTGGGTTCGATGTCATCGCACTGGACGGACACAAGAATCAGTATCACTGGGCCTGACGAGAGCAGAGCTGTGGGTCAGAATGAGTGTTAGGTTCCACTGTCTGCATCAAAGGGAAAGGCCATTCTAAGGCAAGGCTGCCTGCCGTTCAGAGAGCATTCCTGGGAAAGAAAACTGAGAGTCAAATTATCCCACCCTGTCACGGGGCAGAAAGAAGTGGCTCATTGCTCTTTTTAAAAATTAAATATGGATAATATCTGTTTGATTTGTCCTATTATATTTATGTTGTCTTTTTTGAACAGTCTTACATTTATGTACCTTAAGAATACAAAATAATATAGCCCACAGAATTTAAATATCCAATAAAGAATTTTAAGGAGTTAAAATATGTAGGATCACTATGTAGTACATCTAAAACTAATATAATGTTGTAAGTCAGCTATAATTAAAAGTAAATTTTAAAAGAGAGTTAAATAAATTTATAAAATCATATCAGAGGACAAAGAGATGTTACAAAGATATTGTTATGTTTTTCTCACACATAAATTTGTTTAATTAGTCCTACTTTCCATTAGTGCTAATTGCCTCTTTTAACTAGTCTTATTGTGTGTTTTTTTGTTTAAACAGCAGCATTTATGGACCAGAAAAGTAGTAGAGAATAGCATATAATTTAAAATAAGTGCCTATTTTCATATTTTTATGTTAAAGTCATAAAACAGCTATATTATTTGTGTGTGTGTGTCTGGTACGGCTGTGTCCCAGGCTGGCCCTCTAAAAGTTCATGGCAGTGGGTGAGGGGTTTCGCTGCCTAATGAAATCCAGGGCCCCTGGCTTGCTTCACAGAATTCAAATGATGTCACCAGGTCCACTCTGTCTCTGTCTGCTTCCTGTGGTTCCCCCCTCCCAGCCTGTGCTGACATGCTCCTCACCCAGAGGCCTTAGCCAGGAAAGCACTTCCCCAGACACAGGCCTGGGTGTGAGCCTCAGGCCGGTGCCCTTGGGTCACCTGCCCATCCCTGAACTACTGCTGCGTCTAAAGGGAGGGGCTAAGCCTGGGTCCCGCACTCACCCCAGAGTGGGAGGGAGGCTGGAGTGAGCCAGCTCCCTTCAGCACAGGTTGAGAGAGTGGAGAAGTGGCTCCCTAAAGAGGGGCTCTTACCAGAAGAGGGAAGAGATGCTGTGCAGGCGAAAGCATCCTCAGCTGTCCATTACTCCCTTGGCGGGGAGCCAAAGTGCTTTCCGCTAAATTGTTTTTGGCCAGATCCCTGGAGCCAAACAAACATGCATCCATTTTATCACTTACCAGATTACATTGAGATGATCTATTGACATGTTTCTCTTACCAGTGGGTTGAACAGGGAGTTTCTCAAAGACAAGGGACCATGTCTGATTCCTGCTCCTTCCCCAGCACTTGCCCCCAGACCGGCCTTCCCGGGATGCCCTGGGACCCTGCTCTCAGTTCATGTGTTTCCTACACAATTCCTTCCACTCCTATGGCCTTTAAACCTATAGCTCCGGCACAGACCTTCCACTGGGCCTAGGCTTGGCAATCCTAGTGTTTTCTGGATGCTCTAACTCAGACGTTCAACAGGCAGCTCAAAGACCATCTGTTAGAAATAAAACTCGGCGTCTCCATCCCTAAACATTTTCCCCCACTGCTCCCTTTCTCAGCAACAGCACCATCAGTTACTCAATTCACTACCCTCTCATGGCCATAATCAGTCAATACCCCAAGTGTTATTGATCCCGCCTCCCAAATACCTCTCAATCCCCATCCCTCCCACCTCACTGCCCTTCCCTGCCCAGGCCTCAGCGTCCCTCTCCTGACATGCAGCAGGCCTCCTGCGCCAGGCCTCCCTCAGCCTGTCCTGCCTCTGGAGCTGTGCCCCAGCTCAAAGACCTTCCATGCTTCCCATCACCTTCACCTTCACCTTTACCTTCACCTTCACCGAGACCACACCAGCAGCACTTTGGCCCTGCAGGCTCTGGCCCTGCTGCTCTGCCCATACCCTGGGTCTCCACCCCTGCACAGCCTCGCATTCCCCAGGGGCCTGCCTTGAGTACACTGTGCTGGGTCTCTGGTCCCCCCTTTCTAGATGCTAACTCCTTCTTGTCCTTGGGGACCAAGCTCACCTCCAAGCTTCTGAGCTCACTGCAGGCTCTTGTGGGTCCCCACAGTGTCCTGCTCTGTGGGGTGAAAGGCAGAGCATGTCTCTGCATCCCTGGTGCCCAGCGGGGCTGTCCAGGCCCCTCGGGGCGGCCTGGAATCTGCCCTCCTTCCTCTTAGGAGAAAGAGGCCAAGTTTCCTCACATTAATTGAGAGGCAGGCATGGACAGCCCATCCTGGCATAGCAACCAACTTAATATATATATAAGTGGGGCAAGAGGCAGACAGACAGACAGAATTCCTGCCAGGCCAGGGCCTGGCCCCTCCTCCAGCTGACCTTCCTGTCTGAGTGAGGGGAGGGAGTCCTTTTATTTCCTCTCTGCCTTGAGGACAAGAAAGAAGAGGAAGACACATGAAGGTGAGACCACAGGTAGGGTTTTCCAGGGAGCAAAGGTGAGGGAGGTAGCTCTTTCCTTGGAGGCTTTAAAAAATAAGAAATCTGCCTGAATGTGCTACAAAATAAGGTGGGATGGCCTGGAGGCAGGAGGAGGCAAAGGGGGCGCCTCCTGACCAGCCTTTTTTTTTAAACATTCAATATTATTTTGTATTAATTTCAGGTGTATAGCATAGTGGTTAGACAGCCATATACTTTACCAAGTGATTCCCTCAATATTTCAAGTACCTGCCTGGCACCATACACAGTCACTACAATGTTATTGACTATATTCCCTATGCTGTACTTTACATCCCCATGGCTATTTGGTAACTACCAAGAAGTATTTCTGACTCTCTTCACCTTTCTCCCCCGACCCCCTAATATCCCTCCCCTCTGGCAACTGTTAGTCTGTTCTCTGTACCTACGAGTCTGTTTCTATTTTGTTTGTTTGCTTATTTTGTTCTTTAGATTCCACACATAAGTGAAATCATGTGGTATTTGTCTTTCTCTGTCTGACTTACTTTACTAGCATAATACCCTCTGGGTTCTTCCATGCTGTTGCAAATGGTAAGGCTTTATTCTTTTTTATGGCCGAGCAACATTCCATTGTATATATGCACCACTACTTTTTTTGGACGGGTCTTAAGGGTTGCAATCCAGGGGATGGGCCCTGGGGAGCAGGGTGATGCTGGGCCCGGAGCGTGGGCTGCGGTTGTCTCCATCGCCAGCAGGGGGCGGGGCTGCCTGTTTCTAACAGATGGGAACTCCGGCTGCTGGGAACTCAGACTGGCTGATGAATTTGTTTATTTATCCATCATTTATTCATTCATGGTTTTTAATCCCCAAGCACTTTGGGCTCCTTATGTATGCCAGCAGGCATTGTGCTGGGTGTGAGGAGGAAACAAAAGTGGCCAATACGAGGTCTCTGATTGAGGCCCTTAGCACAACTCCTCTCTACCCAGCAGCAGGTCATATGCCCAGGCCAGGGTCCATAACCACTGACTGGCATCTGTGGGGCAGGCCTGCCGCCTGGGTCTGTTCCCACTGCAGCCACGTGGGCTGGTGCCCCTTGCCCTCTGTTCCGGAGCGAGAGCCAATGGGCAGCAGGCCCTGAGCAAGGTTTGGATCTCCTCCCACCCTGTCTCAGGTCACAGCAGTTTACCCGCGGCAGGGTCACAAGTGTAGCTGCATAGTAGTCCCTAGGGCTGAGGTTTTCTCTAGCTCTGTTCCTCCTCCAAACAGGCCCAATCTCAAACCACCAGCCCCTCCCCTCCCTTTCTTCTTTCCGCTTGCTCTATTGTGGCAACCTGTCTTAGAAATATCCACCCAGGGAGCAGAAAGTGGGCACCTGGAGCAGGCCCAGGTCCCAGGGGCCTTGAGGCTGCTGTGCCCCTTCTGCCTTCCTCAAGCCTTGCTCCTACCCCCTCCCAGTGCTGGTGTTCACCGTCAGAACGTGTGCTGGAAGCATCCATGCCTTGGCTGATATAACCTCAGGAGGGCAGGAACGCCCCTTGTTCATCATAAAAGCCCCAGGACCTGGCACAGTGCCTGGTATGTAGTAGGTCTCAAACGGGCTGAAGCACTCATGGAGGTGAGGCAGGATAGGAAGGGGTAAGCTTGGATGCTAAGGACACATCTGAGAGTATCCATGTGCCCAAGTAACTGCCTTGGATTGAACCAGTGGCCCCCCTGGACCTACTTCAAGGAGGACTGCAGGAGCCCTAGTCTGCTTCTCATGCACTGGGACTCCAGATCCAGCAGGGGGGCAGCACCCATGGGGGTCGCTCTTTGGAGGGTCCCCCCAGATGCTGCTTCAGTGGCCAGCAGCCATGGAGCCCTGTCTTCAGGAAAGGTGCCAGCCACTGCCCTGCCTTCCTTCCCCTTTCCCTTCTCCTCCTGCCCCAGCTCCCCTGTTAACCAGGAACCCCTTCTCTCAACCCGGCCCCATATCTTCTGACTCAGGTTCCCCCCCCCCCCCCCCCCCCGCTGGAAAGCATCTGGCCATGATTATGGCCTTGGCAGCTAGCCTGCTGGCCCTGCAAGAGGGGCACCTCTCCTTCAGACCTTCCCTGAAGTCCTCCATTAGGATATGGCCACTGAAAACTTCCTCGCTGCCCACCTCCCAAACCCACCGCCAGAGCTCTGTGCCAGGTGGAGTAGGAGTCCCGATCTTATCAGCTCATCACATTCCGAACATTCCCCATGAGTGGAGGAGGGGTGGCCAGAGAGGAGAATGCTGCTTGACTTGGATATCCTGTGTCTCAATTTGCCTGTTTCTCTCCAACCCGGACCCAAGGCACAGGCTCAGTTCCCTCCGTAGACCTCCCAGGCCTTTGCACCTTGGACTCATGTCTAAATCCCCACTCTTTCCTTTCTGGTCTGTTCTGTTCTTCTTTTACCTCCATTTTCTCTTTCCTCTGAGCCCTCTCCTCTCTGTCACCCATAGAATTTGTGGTAGGAAGTGGGGGGACCAGCCCAGGGTTCTCTGCTGGGACTTTGTCTCTATTCTAGGCATCTAAGAACTCTGGGTTTGGTCTGCCCCCCAGTTTGGCACCACCTCCCTGTGTGTCATGGGTCTAAAACTTGCCCTCTCTGGCCATGGGCTCCTCCAGCCCCCTGGAGCCCTGAGGTCCTGGGGTCCAAGTTCTTGACCTCTAAGGTCCTTACGGCCTGATGGTCTGGGTCCTCCAAGGAGAAAGTTCCCCAAAGCCTTCTTCTACATGGCACAGGATGAGAAATGGTGTGAACTCCTCCACCCGCCTCCCACCCCCATGAGCCCTGAGCCCCCTTCCTCTCGGGCTGAAGGAGAGGCTGCCTGCCACGTTCTTTACACAGAAACTGCGGGTCTTGGGCCCAGTACTTGGACAAAGTTGTCCTGCTCCTAAAACACTTACGTGCACATTGCTTTGCCTTCTGGCCACCTCCCAAATCCTGACCATGGGCTCCAGGAATCTTGAGTTCTAGTTCTGACTCTGCCACTAACTCGCTGTGTGACCTATGCCTTATCCTGCTCTAAGTCTCTGTGTCCCTGAGAAATGACACAAATAGACTGCTGGCCTCATGTTTCAGAGCCAAAGGGAAATATCCAGTGATTCCCTAGACTAGATTGAAGTTTTGACCAGGTTTTGATGGAGGATGTGGAGGGGAGTCATCATGGAGGTGTCCCCTTTTGGAGACAAGGCTATTTTGTTTTCTGAGTGAGGAGCAGGCCACTCCTAGGGTTTCCCTTCCCCCCAGTGCTCCTCAGGCCATTGTCTTATCAGAAAAGTGTGTCCAAAAAAGTAATACTATGAAGAGTAGCTCTAAACACACACATACGCACAGAGTCAACACGTTTAGTGGTGAAATACAGAAAGCTTTTCTACCGAGATCAGGAGCTGGACAAGGGTCTCTCTATCACATCTGTCCAACACTACAGTGGAAGCCCCAGGCAGAGCACCAAGGCAAGAAAAAAAATTAAGGGAATTGTACAAGAAGAAATAAAACTGTCAATATTTAAATGGCATAATGGTACATGGAGAAAATCCAAATCTCTCTATAAACTAATAGAATAAATGAGTGGATTTTTGGCACTGGGCTGGTCTGGGTGGGGTAGGGTGGGTGGCAGTTAGGTGAGGGGTATCAGGAGCGTCTCTATTTCCGATCGTGAGCGAGCTGTCGGCACGCTGGCGACTTGGCACGGCGCTCCGACTGTAGCTGTGTCAGCGTGTTATGATGCCATCTCAGACCAACCTGGCTACCGGATCCCCAGCGATAAGGTGAAATACTCAAGGCTCTCCAGCGCAGATGGTGGCTACATTGACCTTCAGTTTAAGAAAAACCCTCCGAAGGTCCCATAAGGCCATTGTGTTTGCTATAGTGTTGTGTTGTAGTTTTTTAAAATGTTTTGATTGATTTTTTTTTTTTTAGTTGTTTGACTTTTGAGAGGGAGGGAGAGAGAGAAAGAGACACGGGGGAGGGAGAAACATCCGTTGGCTGCCTTCTGCACCTTCCCTACTGGGGACTGAGCCTGCAACCCAGGCATGTGCCCTGACCAGAATCTAACCGGTGACCTTTTGGTCCATGGGACAACACTCAACCAACTGTGCAACACTGGCCAGGGCTACAGTGCTGTTTTTCATATTTTTAAAATTTTTGTTGTTGTTGTGTTTTAGAGAGAGAGAAGAAGGAAGAGGGAGAGAGAGAGAGATCGATGAGAGAGACATCGACTGTTTTCCTTTGATTTTCAGAGAGAGTGGAAGGGAGAGAGGGAGAGAGAAAAAAAGAGAGATACATCAACTGGTTGCCTGAACCTGCAACCTAGGTACATGCCCTCAATGGGGGGGGTTGAACCCAGCCAGTACTCTTCTACCCTCAGGCCTATGCTTTATCCACTGAGCCAAACCAGCCAGGGTTCTAGTGCTGTTTTTTATTGGCATCTTTTTCATTGTCATAGGCTCCCTCCTGCTGGCCGGCTATACCTGCAAAAGCTTTTGCCTCCAGCCATGTGACCCGAGCCCTTGCTGCAGTCGCCTAGGGAGGTGTCTGCAACAAGCTCACTATTCTGGACCCACTATTCTCAGGCCAGAGAGTGGGCAGCCAAAGACATCAGGACCTGAATCATCTAGTTTAACCCAGGACCAGGCAAGTACTTCACCCTGGGGCTCCACCCTGGGAGCACCCCATTGGCTGCTACAAGAAGCTAATTGAGTACTATAAGAATGGAGACCTGTCCTTCAAATATGTGAAGACCTTCAAGGTGGATGAGTATGTGGGTCTTCCTCAGGGCCATGCAATGGAAGAATGCAGTCACCGCTCCTTTATGTGTAACAACTTCAAGCCCACTGACATCCACCCAGAAAACACCCACATTCTGGATGGGAATGCAGTTGCCCTGCAGGCTAAGAGCGATGCCCTTGAGGAGAAGATCAAGGCTGTGGGCAGGACTGAGCTGTTCGTTGGAGGCATCAGACCCGGTGGACATACTGCCTTCACTGAGCTGGGCTCCAGTCTGGTGTTTAGGACCCGTGCGAAGGCGCTGGATATGGACACCATCCTGACCAATGCTAGGCTCTTCAATGGAGATCTCGCCAAGGTACCCACAATGGCCCTGTGATGATCCTAGCCGCTGTCATGGATGCTAGAGAGGTGATAATCCTCATCACAGGTGCTCACACGTTTGCTCTGTACAGAGCCATAGAGGAGGGAATGAACCATATGTGGATCGTGCCAAAAAGCAACTATCACAGGCAATTGAATAGGAAAAATTGTTGTTGATTTGGATAAACAAAAAGCAGTTAGCTGGTGATAGCATTTTGGAGGCAGTAATATATGAAAAATTCATTTAAGGCTAGTGGGGTGTTTCGATAAATTTAAGAAAAGGAGTGTCTATTTTTAGATTAAGCAATACATTAGACATGTATATAAGAAAGATTAAAACAAGGAATCATTTGGGGGTCTGCAATGGATTAATTCCATTTACATTATTTTTAATGGGAAAAAATGGTTCCATTTTCAAACAAATCACTTCTCAAACAGCCTTCCGTGATGAATTAAGTTCGAGCACTGAGGTTGCACTGTATTTCTAAGGGAGCAGACTAGTTGGTCCTGTCCTGATCATTAGCATCCTGGTGTTCCTGCCAAGATTTTACCACCTGCGCATTGCCTACTAAGCGTCCAAATGTTACCAGGGTTACTCCAACAATGACATTCCAGACCTTGATGACTAGCTCTCAACTCAGCCCTGAGGAGCAGTCAGATGGTTCTGAACTCAACTTCAAGATATTGAGCAGAAACTGTTGGCTAAAGGCTAAGGAATTCTGCGGTTTGCCGATGCTTAACAGAACAATGGCCAGGTTTTATGATTCCATCCTAAAGATGTTAACTGAGCTTACAATCAGCTAATTAGGGCACACTGTTTTTCATCTCCTGGCCCTGACAAAAAGCTGACAAATTTTCCCACAACCCCTATCAAGGAAGAAGAGCAATATTAATTGAAAAAAGCAGGAGGTTATTCTGTAGTGGGAAGTGTTGCTGCCACCACCCTTTTTAGAGTTGAGCATTTCTTTTAAATTGTCTTTATTGTGAGTTCGTTCTTGTGGCAAATGGAAGAATGCAGTATGTCAGATTTCTTATTACTAAATAATTTATTTGGAAAATATTTAAGTATCTTATCCCCTATACTCTAGCTTAATGCTCTAGTGGAAGACCTTGGCAAAATCAAATATTAGTGTGGATACATCTGTAATATTTTTTACTTGCTTTCTTATCAAGAGCAACCAGGAATTTTTTAAATCTCAGAGAAAGTTTTCAAAATATAAACACTTTCTCTGTTCACCACTCCTTGGCCAGCTCTGATCTGGTTGACCAATAGGTTGGCACCATATAATCTGGGTAATTCTATCCTTTATAGATTAAGATGTTCTGTATATCATGCCGTTAAGGACTGGGCTGTTGGCTGTTTTCTAAAGAAAAAATGTAGATAAGTGGCTGCTATTTAGAGTTTATAACCCCATTGTTAGCACCTTGTATTATGTCATTCTGCTGAAGATCAAAAGATTTGGCCTGGATCCCCAGGGGACTAGACTACCTTAGTTTGATTCTCTTTCTTAGCTTGCAAAAAGTGATTTATGTTCAAAAGAAATTAAAATGTCAAAATATTTTTTAAAAGAATAAATAAGTGAATTTAGCAAAGTCACTAGACAAAAGATCAGCAAAAGAAGTCAAGTGTTCTTCAACAAACTACCAGTGCACAATTAGGGAAAGGAATTAAAAAGACAACATCATTTATACACCATAAAAATATCAAATACCTACCTAGAAATAACTTTAGCCAAAAAAAAGTGAGAGATCACGCAATACACAGAAAACTACAAAACATTATTGGGAGATCATTTTAAATACCTAAATAATAAAGGGAATATACCATGTTCATGGATTGGAAGACTCAATATTGTAAAAGTGTTAATCCTCCCAAAAGCAATTTATAGATTTAATGCAATCCCAGTCAAAATCCTAGCAGGAACCTGTGTGTGTGTTTGTGTATGTATGTGTGTGTACTGACAAGATGACAAATTCTAAATTTTGACAAATTTGTCAAAATTTGTAGTGATAATTGACAAATTCTAAAATTGATATGGAAGTGCTAAAGACCAAGAATAGCCAAGACACTCCTGAAGAAGAACAAGGCTGGAGGTTTTCTAGCATTAAGTATTAAGACAGTATAGTATTAGTGCAAGGAGAGGCCAGTAGAACAAAATAGAGAGCCCCGAAACAGATCCACACAAATATGCCTGCTTGATTTTTGACACAGATGATACTGCTATGCTATACTGGGAAAAGAATGTTCTCTTCTACAAATGATGCGAGGTCAATTGAATATTCATATGGAAAAAAGTTATCTTGATCCCTACTTTATACCATACCAAAAATAAATTTCAGATCAATTTAGAACTAAATATAAATGATAAAACAATTAGAAGAAAACATAGAATATCTTCATGGCCTTGAGGTAGGCAAAGATTTCTTAACACAAAAAGTACTAACCATAAAGAAAAAAAAGTGATAAATTATTCTCCATTAAAATTAAGAACTTCTGGCCCTGGCCAGGTAGCTCAGTTGGTTAGAGCATCATCTCAATACGCCAAGGTTTTGGGTTCAGTCCCTGGTTAGGGCACAGGTAAGAAAGCAACCAATAAGTGCATAAATCAATGGAACAACAAATCTCCTCTCTCTCTCTCCCTTCCTCTCTGTGTCTAAAAATCAATAAAAAAAATTAAGAACTTCTGCTTTTCAAAAGTCACCATTAAGAAAGTAAAAGGCACCCAGCCAGGTGTGGCTTAGCTGTTGAGCATCGACCTAGGATCCAGGAGATCAGGGTTAGATTCCTGGTCAGGGCACATGCCAGGGTTGCAGGCTAGGCAGCTGATCAATGACTCTCTCATCGTTAATGTTTCTATCTCTCTCTCTCCTCCTCCTTTCCTCTCTCTGAAATCAATAAAGATATGTTTAAAAAAAAAAGAAAGTAAAAGGCAAAATATACAGTTGGAGAAAATGTTTGCAACACAAAGGGCTTGTATCCAGAATATATAAAGAACTCTTACAGATCAATAGGATGGACAGGATGGACAACCCAATAGAAAACAGGGGAGGGACTTGAACAGGCACTTCACAAATAAGACTTTCCAAATGACCTGCAAACATATGGGAAGGTGTATGATATCATCACTCACCATGGAAATGCAAAACCTGCAATGAGCTAAAATGAAAAAGACTGACTACTAAATATTGGCAGGGATGTGAAGCATGTAGCACTCTTATACCCAGCTGGTGGGAGTGTAAGTTGGCACAACTTACTTTGGAAAACTTTATGACAACATCAACTAAAGCTGAACATATTCGATCCCCATGCCCCAGCAACCCCCACATCTGGGCATGTATCCAACAGGAAAGCAGACATTATGCTCCTAAGACACACACAAGCATGTTCACCACAGCACTATTGTCAGCAGCCCCAGACTGAAAAAACCAGATGTCCCTCAGCTGAACAGATAAAGGGTGGTACATTCATATGTTGGTATACTCTACAGCAATGGGAAAGAGCAGGCAGCAACTATAAAAAGACGAATCTCACAAGCTTAACGTTGAACGTACGAAAGAACACATATTGTATGATTCTGTTGCTAGGAAGTTCAAAAACAGTCAAAACTATGGTGGTAGAAGTCAGGATGGTACTTACCTTTTGGGGAAAATAGCTATTGGGAGGAGGCATGAGGGGGTCAGTGGGTACTGGAAATGTTTTATTTTTCAATCTGGGTCTGGTTGGTTACACAAATGTGCTCATTTTGTGAAAACCCACCCACTTTCTGTCTTTATGTGACTTTCCAGTAAAACATGCACATTACAACAAAATTAATTGGTGATCCAGAGAGACTCATTAACTTGCCAGAGTCACACAGCTCTTGCACTGGCAGTTAAATGTCCTAGGGTCTTATTCCTGCTTTGTCGCTCACCGTAAGGCCCTCGGCAAGTCATTTTTTCTTTGGGGGCTGGCTCAGTTTTCCCATCTAAGTGGAATGGGAAGAAAAGACTCGCACTTGGTATTGTAAGAGCTGGTGGCAGAACTCCTCTGAGGGAGAGAGCTCTGCCTGGGAAAATGCTTTGCTGGGCTCTCTCTGAAAGGAAGATGTGGGACAGGGAGGGGGGTGGAGGAGAGAGAGAGAGAGTCTGAGAACCAACAAGATGGCAAGATGGCAGGCAACTAGGATGAGATAAAAACATGGCTATGATCTGGCCGGTGTTGCTCAGTGGTTAGAGCATCAGCCCTCACACCAGAAGGGTTGCAGGTTCTATTCCTGGCCAAGGGCATGTACCTGTGTTATAGGTTCAATCCTTGGCCCCGGTAGGTTGGGACGTATGCGGGAGGCAACCAGTAGATGTGTCTCTCTCACATCGATGTTTCTCTCTCTCTCTCCCCCTGCCTCCCTCCCTCCCTTCCACTCTCTCTAAAAACTATCCTCAGGTGAAGATTAACAAAACAAAACCTGGCTGTGAGAGGAAAGGGCCCCATGGTGCTTGAAGATCTGTGGTATCTCATACCCAGGAGGCTCCTCCCCCCTGCATCCCCCCACCTTTCAGGAATGATCCTCCAGGCTCACTGCCCTGGGTGAATAGTATTTAGGGAGGAATTAAAGGAGGGGGACTGCATTCCACACCTGGCTGACACAGTGAAGGGCCAACAGCCCGCAGGTGAGAGGCAGAGACTTGGAGAATTCAGCAAAAGCTGAAATCCAAAATCTGAGGGAGAGGTCAGCATCCAGGCCCCTCAGGGTGGGGAGCTCAGGCTTAAAACCCTGGTATGATTTGAATGTGAGAGGGGAAGAGGGAGCCTGAAAGTGTGGAGAATTCAAGGTGCTGGGTGACTGACTCTTGGGTTTCATGTAAAGTGAGCAGGGAGATTAGACACTGTAGGCCGGGCCCTCTCAGTGAACTCCCTGGAGCCCCTTCCTGTGCTGGTGCAGGGCTGGGGAGCCTCAGCCCCTCTCAGCCAGACAGGACAACCACATGGACATGGGCCAAAGGCCAAGGCGTTCGGAGGCAGCCATGGAGATTTATCTCAGTCATATTCAAAGGCTGGAAAGAGAGACCCTTCTCAACCCCCACCCCAGACCTCTCCTTGGGTGGAAGGACTCTGATCCCCAAAGAAGCAAGGGGCTCAATGCAGGTTGCAGGCCCCAAGGAGAGAGTCAGCTCTGAGGACCTGGGGACAATGACCTGCCGCCTTGAGAACAGGGGAGAGCTGGGGGAGCTGAGACTGAAGGCCAGGGGTCTTCAGCTCCCCCAGGGCCAGTGGGGGAGAAGGACATTTACCTGCAATATCTCATTTCCCTCTCACGGATTGGAATCCCCAACCCTCTACTGTCTTTGTTGCTTCCAGCAACAAAGTGATGGAGGGGTCACATTATGTGGGGCCTCGCCTCTCATGGAGCTGTCAGTGGCAGGACCCCAGTCCATCACTAGGAAAACTGTGAGAGGCAGGGTTTCAGTCTATTTCCCAGATGAGGTTCAGGAGGTTCCATGGCACACCCCAGGGGCACAGCTGGGGAGCAGGTGGAGGAGGTGGGACCTGTGGAGAAGAGGCAGTGCCCTGGGTGAGGTGGCAGGAGGGCAAGGAGCAGGCTTTGCCCCTGGTGGTCAAGGAGGCTTCAGGTCGGTGTGGGAGTGAGGGGCCACCAGGGTGGACAGAGATGCCAAGAGAGATAGGTCCCTCTTCATTAAGCCCCACCTCCTGCAGCAAGCTATCCCAGGAGCCTTCATCCCAGAGGCTGTCCCCATCTTCATGTCCACCCCTGCCTCCCAGAACACGGACCACACCAGCCCCACCTTGAGTGCAGGGTCTATTCTGCCTGTGTCCCCCTTAATACTGACTGACATCTGACCCGCAGGGGTGGGAGCTCCTCTGGGTTTCCCCCAGCTCCCCCTAGAAGACCTCCTAAGGGAGGGCTGGAACAGAAACGGGAAATGAAGGCGGAGTAGGGGGGGGCCTTCGTGCCAGGAATAAGTGCTCTGCAGTTTCCCACCACACACCCTGCTTCTAGGGCGGACCTGCCCTTTCTGCCCTGGCTGGGAGCCCCTGAAGGCGTGGAAGGACCAGCCCACTCCCCTGACGAGTCTGAGCCAGGGACGCCCAGGTCTGGGAGAGGAGAGGCCATAACTGGGCAGAAGGTCTATCCTTTACTGGAGCCATTTACACCCCCACCCACCCCTACTCAACCTGTAGTCTCTCAGGCCCACAGCCCCTTCCCACACTGGCCCTGAGCAGAAGGGAGGCGCTGCAGGAGGTAGGTGGGGCAGCTTCCCCCACTGTCCTCGGGGGTTGTGGGGAAAGGGCGGCCTGGTGGGGTGGGGGGGGGAGGGGAGCAGATGTTTACCTGGTTGGGAGAGGCTTGGCCGAAGTTCAAGCTTAGCTACTTAAACCACACCAAGAGGGGGAGAGATGCGGTTTGTTCTAGGGCACGGTGGGGACTGGACGGGACAGAGAAGGGCGATGGTCTGGGGTCTCAACCCTCTAGGAGGACCACGACCGCTTCTCCTGGCCTAGACCCCTTCTCCCACCAAACCCATTCTAAGTGAGCAGCACCTGGATTCCTTCCTGTCCAGAGATGAAAGATAAGGAGAAGGGGGACAGACACAGAGGGAGACAGGACAGGGGGGCAGGAGGGAGGTGATGGGGGCAGAAAGGGGGCCAGGGAGGAAGCTCCAGAAGGGCCCTGGGAGTGAAGCAGGCTGCCCGCTGTCCAGGCCTAGAGGGAGGCAGCTACACAGGGCGGCCTCTACCCGGCCTGGAGCGGTATCTTAACTTTCTGGGCCCAGCCTCTCCGCACCCAGATAGTTCTGGGTGTGTGTCTAAGGGTTGCTGTGCGTGTGATGCCCTGACGGTGTGTTCTGGGGGGTGGCTGCTTGACAAGCGAGCCAGTGACAGGCCCAGGAGAACCCCCACCCCTGTCAAGCTCCTTGGTTATTTTTTCCTGTCGGCTCTGCCTCCAGGGACCGCTTCCCGCCCAGGATGTAAGACAGGCCGCAGCTTGTCTGACCCAGCCTGGCCCTGGGGGAGTCCAGCTCTTGGGGGGCTGGATAATCTGAGCCAGGGGAGGGCAGATGAGAGCGACGGCTCCCACCCCCATCCTGGGAGCCTGGGAGCCTGGGAGGCCCCCTCCCTGCCCCCAGCTTCCCAACCTCCCTTCCGAGAGCAGGCTTGAGCCTTTGGGATGCTGCCAGGTTCCTGCCAGGCGGGTGGGCTGTGGGAGGGATCGGAGGCCCCGGCTACTGTTCCGCACTGCCCATCCCCCACGCAGGGTGAGCCAGGCTCCTGCTTCCTCCCGCCTCCCCTCCCCGGGTCCAGGGCCTGCTTGCCTGAGTGAGACAAGAGTAATGGACGCAGCCAGGGCCTGACCCGAGGGCCTTGGCTCCAGGCCCAGAGCGAGGAACACAGTCCGTAAATATTTGGGGAGTGAATGGTGCCCACCCCTCTGCGTACAGCCGACTCTTTCCTGCGTCCACAGAGGCTTTTGGGGGATGAGGGGAAGGAGGCCATGTCCATCCCTCTGCTTCCGAGCTGGGATCAGCATCAAAGACCTTGGGGTCCAGCCTGCTGGGCCCTCGGCCAGGTCTGGCCACAGACAGGAACACCATCTCTTCATTACCCAGGGCAGCAGCCACCCCCTGCCTCTAATGTCAGCGCAGCCCGGGGACCCCAAGCCTTGCCTTTTGGATACAGAACGCTTCCTGAGGGAAGTTCTTTCTGCAGTCTAGCTCTGCCTTTCCAGGACCTCTTTACTTGGTATTGGGATGGAAACAAACCCTGTCTGGCTTTTGGAAAGTTAACAGTGGCCCTAGACCTGCTCTTCTGGGCCCTTCCTGGAGCCTGTCTGCCCACTGTCACCCAGTTTGAGAGGGCTCAGCTCCGGGTGGGTGCCCTGAAACTCCTTGGGGGCTCCCTTCCTTGATCCGCCAGGACCCTGGAAGGGAACACACAGCCCTTAACCTTCCCCGATTTTTCCACTCTCCTGTAGCCTCAGATTGAGACAACAAGGTTTCTTTTGAAGGAAGTCTGAACAGCTCCCACAAAGAGAAGCTGGTAATTTGAAGGACCCTCCAGTCACCTGCTGCAGTGGGATGGCTGGAGGGGCCTCCTGCCCCTACTCCTGGGGCCTTGGGAGAGACCGTGGAGAAGGGAAGCTAGAGTTGGGGCTGGGAAGAAGGCAACTGGGGCCACTTTTCCAACCCCACTCCCTAGTCTACAACTGGATATCTAACCTCATTTCATGAGAATCTTGTGGCTCATTGTCTTGTTGTGTAATATCAGAGCAAGTTATTACAATCCTCTGGGGCTCAGTTTCCTCATCTGTAAAGTGGGACTAATAATGGTACCTGCTTCATAGGATTGCTTTAAGGATCAGATGAGACGATACATGCATGGCACTTAGTTAGCAGGGGATATAGCAGAGAGTAAGTACTCAATAGATGTTAACCATTATGACTAAGACTTTTAAGACTTAAAAGTCAAGTTCCCCAGGTTCTCTCAGACCTGAACTCTGGGTGTGTTTCTCATGAACCAGGAGAATGAAGGGTGTGTGGGAATTAATGTGCTTTGAGGCCGGACAGACCCCTGCGTCAACCTGCCTGGCCCTGATCAGGCCAACCTGCTCCCACGCACTGTTACCCTCCCCACTGGGTTCTCATGGGTCCCAGGTCTGGTGCCAACCCCCCTCTCGCCTGGCCAGGCTGGTGCCCATCCCACTTCCAGGAAGAGAGACATAATAAACACAGCTTGGATGGATGAAAGCCCACCTCCCCCAACATCCTCTGCGGAAGCTCAAGGGTGATCAGGGCTCCTGTCCCCGTCGGGGATAGAGGCTGGGAGTTCCTGGGCCTTAGGTCATGGAGCTCAGGGAGTGGGGGAAGTACCCCTTCCAAAAAATATGGAGAGAAGGGGCAGGGTGGTCCCCCCAAAGTCCATGTCCAGACCCCCGCCAACACTGTCTGCACACCTAGTGGGTATCAAGTGATCTCACTGTGGTTTTGATTGACATTTCCCTGATGACTAATGATGTTGATCTTTTTAAGTGCTTATTGACCATTAGTATAACTTCTTTGGAGAAATGTCTATTCAAGTGCTTTTTAACCACCTTGCTGGCACCAAGCCCCTAGGCTGTCTTCCCCCTTTCATTCTCTCCACTGCAGCCTGACTTTCTTCTAAGTGCAGCTCTAGCCAGGCCCTTCTTCTGCTTAAACCTTCAATGGCTCCCCATGGCTTGCAGCCAAACTTGCCAAATTATGCTCGGTGAAAAACATTTTGTGAGAGGTTAGGAGAGTCTCCTCTGAAGAAGATTCCATGGTCAAACTATGTTCAAAGTTTTGGGAAATACTGCATATTCTAACCCACTCCAAGAGTTTGCCAATGCATGTTGGCCCAGAGGAGTCCCAAAACAAACAATCCCCTCCGTAACTCAGCATTTTCCAAGTGAATTTGATGGTAATTCTACATTTCTCCCTGTATTTTCTTTTTCACAGCTTTATTGAGATATAATTCATATCTCATAGAACTCACTCGTTTACAGTGTACAATTCAATCTTTTTTTTTAAAGTATATTCAGAGTTATGGAACCATCACTACAATTAATTTTAGAATATTTTCACCACCCCCAAGCCTCACACCCTTTAACTTCCAACCTGTGTCCCCTCATTTCTCTCTTTCAACCCTAGGCAACTGCTAATCTACTTTTTGCTTATATTTGCCTGTCCTGGACATTTTCTATAAATGGAATCATACTATAGCAGCATTTTGTGAATGGGTTCTTGCACTCAGCAAAATGTTTTCACAGTGCATCCATATCTTAATGTTTATCAGCACTTCATTCCTTTTTATGGCCAAATAATTGATTCATTGCGTGAATCCACTACATTTGTTCATCCATTCACCAGTTAACTGACATCTGGGTTGGTTTTACTTTTGAGCTATTATAATTAATGTTGCTATAAATATTCATGTACAAGTTTCTGTGTGGTCATATGTTTTCATTCTTTTGAGTATATAACTGTGAGCAGAATTGCTGGGTCAAACGGTAACTCTATGTTTAACTATTTGAGGAAATTCCAGCCTATTTTTTTGAAACAACTGCATCATTTTACATTCTCACCAACAGTGAATGAGGGCTTCAATTTCCCCACATCTTCACCAACATGTATCTGATTTTTTGTTTCTAGCCATCCTTGTGGGTGTGAAGAGGTATCTCACTGTGATTTTGATTTGCATTTCCCTAATGATTAGCTGAGTATTTTTGATGTGCTTATTGGCCATTTGTATGTCTTCTTTGGAGAAATATCAGTTCAGATCCTTTGCCCATTTTTAAACTATGTTGTTTGTCTTTTTATTATTGAATTATATATTTTATTTTTTAAAAATATATCTTTTTAAAAATTGATTTCAGAGAGGGAGAGAGAGAAGCATCAATGATGAGAGTGTTGTCATTGATCAGCTGCCTCTTGCACACCCCTGACTGGGGATCGAGCCCACAACCCCGGCATGTGCCCTGACCGGGAACCGAATCTCGATCTCCTGGATCCTAAGTCGATGCTCAACCGCTGAGCCATGCCCACTGGGCTGAGTTATATATTTTAGATATAAATCCATTATAAGATATAGGATCTATAAGTATTTTATTCCTTTCTATGGGTTATCTTTGAGCTTTTTTTGAAGGTGTCCTTTGAAGCACAAAGGTTTTAAATTTTGATGAATTTCAGTGTCTTAATTTATTCAGACTGCTATAAAAAATATAGCTTATAGACAACAGAAATTTATATCTCACAGTTCTGGAGGCTGGAAGTCCAAGATCAGGCTGCCTGCATGGTTAGGTGAGAGCCTTCTTCTGGGCCCCAGGCTTCTAATGTAACAAAGGGGCTAAGGAGTTCTGTGGGACCTCTTCTGTAACAACACTAATCCCAGTCATGAGAACCTTGCCCTCATGACCCAGTAACCTCCCAAAGGCCCCACTTCTTAAAACCATTACCTTGGGGATTAGGATTTCATCATATGAATTTGGGGTTGACACAAACAATCAGACCATAGCATTCAGTTAATCTATTTTTCTTTTGTTGCTATGTTTTTGGTGTTATATCTAAGATTCCTTGCCAAATCCACGACCACAAAGATTTAACCTTATGTTTTCTTCTAAGAGTTTTATAGGTTTAGCTCTTGTATTTAGATCCATTTTGAGTTAATCTTTGCATATATGATCTGAGGTAGGGATCCAACTTTATTCTTTTACATATGGACATTCAGTCCTCCCCCTCACCTCCCCTTATATGTTTACAAAACATCCAGTAGCATCTCATGGACCAATTGGGAAATGCCAACCAAGATCAGGCCCAACTTTTTAGCTTGGTCAAGGCCTCTCAGCATCTACCCCCAACTTGCCTCTTGCTGCTCCTTAACTTGCACCACCCCCACCTGCCACTGCCCACACCCCCCATTTTTGCCTGATGAAATCCACTGTCTTCTAAGGAATAATAACAGCTTTCTATGTACCAAACATTTTCCTAAGCACTGTATTTGTATTATCTCATTTAAATTCTTACACTAACCCATGTGTTATATACTCCTGTTATCCCCATGAAGAAGTCAAAGTTCAACACGATTAAGTAAATTGCCCAAGGTTACAGTTAGCAAGTATTGAAGGGAGCAATTGAACTGAGGCCATCTGACGCCAGAGTCCCTGCTCTTAAAAAAAAATCACTACCTCCCATCAACCTTTGCTTTTCACCGCCACTCTGCTCACCACTTAATTGGTACCAAAATATATTTACTGAGCTCTACCATGTATTTCGCTGAAATAACAAGTTAGCAAGTGAGTAAAGAATTAATAGAACTGCATTGTTGGAGCTGGCAGGGACCCAAGCGGTGGCGTACATTCCAGGATAACAACTCTATCCGATGGATGGGGAGGCTCTGTGACTCCTCCAGGGTCACAAGGTGGCCCAGAGATCATATCAGGACCAGATCTCTCCACCTCCTGCCTGGCAGTTTTTGACACCATGCCTGCTGCATCTCCATTCAACACACGTTTGTTAAGTATCTTCTTGTGCCAGGCCCCAGTCTGAGCTCCGTCTGAGCCAAACAGAACAAGAACCCTGGAACCCTGCCCTGTCTCTTTCCTCAGGGACAGGGGCTTAGGCCTGGCAGGGTCCTTCTGGCCTTTGAGACCCTCCCGGTTTCTCCTCTACGCAGAGCCATCTTCTGAGCTCCAGGGATGTCTCTGTTCCTTCGGAGGGAGCCCTGGGAATGGGAGGCGGCCAGCTGCTGGCCAGGGGCACAGGGCGGGCCGGGAGGAAGGGCCCTGGGTAGGGTTCATTTCCTGGCACCCTTGTTTGCCGTGTGCCCTGGCTTCTGGTGGCCGTTTCCGCCCCGCCCACAGCCTCCCTGGATGAGTGGGCAGCCAGCCTAGGACTGGAATTCCTCACCATCCTCAGTTTTAACTGTCTCTCAGCTGGGTCCTCTCCCTGGAGGCCAACAGACTTGGATGAGAATCCTGCTGCCCCCACCAGCTGTGTGACCTCGGGCATGTCTGGGCCTTTGTTTCCTCTTCTGGAAAAGGGGAGAATAGGTTGACCTCAGAGGCTTGTCATGAAGAATAAAGGAATAATTTACATAAAAGGCCTGGCACAGTGAGACTCCCAGTATAAACTGTTACCCGTGTTGTCAGCCTCGCTCTCCCATTTTCCTCCTTCAGGAAATCTTCCAGGATGCCCACTTCCCCCTGTCTCCCCATTCTTGTGCTGGGTCCCAGTCCGAACCTTCGGGGAGGTCTGTGATGGGGGTGATATGATGGGATTCCCCAGGTGCTGATACCACCCCCAACTAGCTCTTGTGTGTCCATTTCCCATGTCCCACAGTGAATGGGACTGAAGGGGACCCTTGGGGAGCCTCATCAGTTTTCTATGAACCAGATTCAATTTGATGCATAACACTGACCACTCCAAGCAGAGCACTGTAGTGGGAGCTATTGGCAGGTGGAAAGAGGGGGTCTGAGCTTGCTTTGCCTGGAGAACAAGGCTGTGGGGGCTGTCTCTATAGCCACTGCTGCTCCCACCCCCATTCCTATAAAAACGTAATATTTCTTGAGCAATTGCTATGTGGCAAGCACTGTGCCACTCTCCTTTACTCTCCACAAAGATTCTATGGTCAGGGTACAATTTTAAACTCAATTTTACAGGTAGATAAACTGAGGCACCAAGAGCTTAAGCAACTCTGTAGAGCTAATAAGTAACATCTGGCCAAATGTGACAAATGCTCTATCCGAGGGAGAAACAGGGTTATGCTGGAGCAGAAAGCATCGGTCAAGACCCAGGGAGCCTGGGAAGATGGTGGTCAGTTGGCTTTGAAGGACAGGAAGCGGTTAATGGGCAGGAGGAAGCTAGAGCATTTGCTTGTAGGCAAAGGCCTCGGAAAAGGGACCAGCAGGCGTTTGGGGGATGAGGGCCCACCCAGTGGTTGTAAGGGGAGGATGGGAGTGTGGAGAGCAAGGGCCGAAGATAACCAGGCAGTCACAGAGGACCACAAGCCTTGGGCTAACGAGCTGGCCGAGGCATCCACGGTTGGGTTTTGGGTGGGGTCAGATCAGAGGGAAGTAGGAGGACCTCTTGGGGCCAGGTGGCAATTGTCTAAGGGAAGAGGGGGAAGGGCACGGTGTGCAGCCTGGTACCTGATGTCCCCTTGTGTGACCTCAGTCAATCTTTCAATAGTTCTCAGAGTTGCGCACCATCATTGCTGCTTTACAAATAAAGAAATTGAGGCTCAGGGGTGGGGGTGCCTCATTGTCCAGGGTAGGGTCAGGGCCCAAGCCATGTTTGCACACTGGCAGCGAGAGTGTGCATACAGTGCTATGGGATCCTCTCAATGCACCCGTGGCTGCAGAGAGGAGGGTAGGCATGGGGTGAAGGAAGTGGGTGTTATATCCGGGTCACCAAGAAAGCTAGGGCAACAGTGGTGCTGAAAGAAAGGAAGGGAAGAAAGAAGGGAGGGAGGGAGGGGGAATGAGGGAGGGGGGGAGGGCAGAGTTAAGTGGCCGGAACCTACGTTCAGGTGGTGAGTGGCCTCTGGGAGTTGAGGCCCCAGGTGGCTACCTTGGGCAAGCCAGCCGTGGGCCCAGCCTGATCTCGTGGAGCCAGGCTGGTGTGCTCTGGTTGACATCAAAGCCAAGGCTGGTGCTCCCAGGGAAACGCCTCTAAGAACTTCCCTCTGCCAGTGGGTTTGGGGTGCACCACCTTGGGGTCCTTCCTGGGCTCTAGCTTCCTTATCTATCTCCACCCTTGTCCTGAGGCTTTGAGCAGTTACCAGCCAGACCTGCCCCTCCACCCTGGAGGCCCTAGAGGTCCCCAGATTCACCAGCTGTCCTTGATGCTGACCTGTTCCCTGCATCCCACAGCCACCAGCTCCTGTGCCCACCCCTTGCCCAAACACCTCTCAAGTCTGCATGTCTATATCAGCGCAGCGCCCTCTCCTTGTTTCCATCCCTGGATCAGTCCCCAGATGGGTCTCTTTGACTCCCAACCAGAGAAAGCTTTTGACTCCACAAAGGCTATCAGCTCACTCTTAGGAGTGAACCCATCAGTTCCCTCAGTTTCAAGGCCATCAAGCTGAAGCCCTACTCCTGGCCCTAGTGCTTTCCTAGTGTGTCCCATGTCCTATACAGCCAGTTGTGCTGTGACTGCTACTCTTACATCTCACTGCCCCTTTGTGCCCTCAAAGTACCTGGCTGTTCCCTCTCCCTCCCATCCCTGAAGGGGCTGCACCCTCACTCTGCCTCACTACTATGCCTTCCTGAGCTGCTACTGCAGGGGTGGCCTACATCCCCCAAGCCCCATCTGACTCCTTCTCGCAGAGGAACCCCTGATGTCCAAGACAGGGTGGGGAAGGGACCCCCAGAGGGAGAAGGCCAAGACCCTGGGGGTTTGTTTTGCAGGGAAGTGAAATCTTCATCATGGCACCCATTGTGCTAACAGTTAACTGGAGAGGGCAGGCCTGGAACCCCTGCCCGCCCCACCCACCTCCACTAAGTCATTCTTTATACCTGCTCTTCTCTCAGCGCCCTTTCCCTCCCGCCCACACCTGAGTCATTTATACCCCAGGGCCCTGGTTTCTGTGGGTGATGCTGTAATATTCTCCCTGCCCCTCCCAGGGAGACCACGTGCTCCCCTGCCAGGTAGGGCTGCCTGAGTTTTAATTGGAAGCCTTAAGCTTTGGAGGGCTGGCCAACCAGTAGAGTTGCTGTGATCCCCGCAGGAAAGGAGAGGGGGATCTTCTGCTGTTCTCCAGATCAAATTCCAGAAGGGGGCATTGTCTTGCCCCTCAGAGAGCGGGGCTGGTGCCTCCCCATGCCCTGTAATCTACTCCTCAGCTCGAAAGCAGGTTTCAAATCAGCAGTAACCGGCTCCACTCCCCTTCCACTGCTGGACACTCAGAGGTGAGGTCCACAGCGAGGGGGGCTGGAGGGCGCCCGGATGAGGGGCGAAGCCTGGGCGGAAGCTACAACCTGTGTTACTCAGGGCCCTGGCCCGTCCGGAGCGGGTGGGGAGGAGGAAGTGAGTCAGTGGGCACAACGATTCATGCCTCAGAGCTCTGACTTTCTTTTTCAACCCACTGAGCCAAGACATTTGTCCCAACAGGATCCCACGGTGGGGGAGGGGATGGGAGCAAGAGGCTATTTACAAGACAGAGCTGGCCTTTCACTCACCTCCACTGAGTTTCCTCTTTTAGGGCCGTAAAGAGCCTGTGGCCAACTGAATTGGGCTGGACGCACAGTGGTTGAAGACCTACGGGGAGGGGGACTGTCAGAGGTGCTGGCAATACAGGTATAATCAGCAAGGAACATAACTACAGGCTCCCAGTTCTACTCTTTTTCAACAGGCCTGTGAGTCTGGTATATTTCTGTCTAATTTACATGAGGAAACTGAAGCTATGAGAGGTGAAGAGACTTGTTCAAGGTCACAGCTCTGCAGTCTATAATCACACCATAAGCCCAGGCTACAAATCAGCTCAAGGCCTGGACGATTCAACAGGGATTACATGCACGGGCAGGTGGGAGCGCGGGTGATAGAGGGTCCAGGGGTGAGGGAGGAAAGTGAAAACTCATGAAAGAGTTTGAAGAACACGTAGATAGAGTGGTACCTCGGTTTTTGAACGTCTCTGTTGACGAACATTTCAGTTTACCAACGCTGTAAACCTGGAAGTAAATGCTTCGCTTTTCGAACAGGCCTCAGAAGTTGAACATGCCACACGGCTTCCCCTAAGGGCAAGACCCTGAGGCCTAGCTGTCGGCTGCTGATCCCTCGGTTTTCAAATGTTTCAGAACTCGAATGGTCTCCAGAACAGAGCACATTCGAAAACTGAGGTACCACTGTATTTTCCAAGTGGACAAGGTGTATTTGTGGAATCCTGCTGGAGACAAGGCGCTGAGACAGGCTGTTCCAGGACAGTAGGCTGTGGGGGCAAGGATGGGATGCTGAGCCCATTCTGGATGCTCAGAGTCTGAGGGGACTGTGGGTGGCCAACTAAGTGGCTGCCGAGAGTTGAATGTCAAGGCTGGAGCCTGGAGGAGCTTGGTGGGTGTCATCGGCAGATAGGAGGATGCTGGCGTACAAGGAGTGGTCAGACAGACCGAGGGATGAGGTCTGGGAACAGAAACCCAGGGTGGGCTGGGGAGTCCCCCAAGGGGGCAGTGCGCTAGGAAGGAGCAGTCAGGGAGGAGGGCCGGGAGAGGGGACAGAAGAGTTTAAATGCAGAGGGCATCAATACAGTCATTGCTGCAGCCCTATGAAGATCAGGGGCAAAGAACCGAAGTTTCTTGGTTTCGCCCATCAGAGGAAGCTGGTGCCAAAGAGAAGGTTTCTGTGAGACGGGGGGGGGGGGGGGTTGGCGCTAAAGCCAGGTTGGGGAGCTGGAAGGGGCAGCAGTAAACCAAGAACAGGATTCCTCCTCCAGTGAGAGACACAGGTGACTCCACTCAGAGAATATGACTTCTAAGCTGGGGTGTCCTGGAAGAATAGAAAATAACCAAGAGAACTGGGGTAAGGGGGGCGGTATCTGGTGGAGATCCTCACACCTCTTGCACCATGGGCACCTCAGTACTTTTAGCTGTAAAGCAGGAGTCATCTCTACCTCATAGGGTTTTGGAATATAATATACATAAAGGGCCAGGCCCACAGTGGGTGCTCAATAGATATCAGCTCCCTTTCAGCATTCAAATGTACATAAAGCATTCAGAGACATGAAGCCACATAGGCAAACACATGTGACTGCTTAAGGAACCATGTGCACAGATATGTTCCAGTCAACACATATGTAGCGGCATTCCACTGAAAACCACACGTGGTCCTCCATGCCCAGGAGAGTTGTTAGGGAGTTAGTAGGAGTAGGGGGCATAGATGAAGCCCCCACCTGCCCAAATTTCCCACTTGAGTACAGAACCCTGCAAGTAAGAAGGCATCTCCCCCAGAAATGACAAGGCCCCAGGGGCTGGTGACTCAGCTCAGCTGGGGTGACTACATGGGCCCCCATGGCCTCCCAACCTTGAAGGGTCCACCTTGGCATGAGATAGAGAATGCTGGAGAGCCCAACAGAATTCCAATCTTCAGCTAGGGCAGGTCATGTGCAGCAAGGCCAGACCATGGGTGGCAGTGAGGGGACCATGAGAGGGCTGGAGAAACTAGAAAGACAGGTGTGTGTGCGGGATGTTGGCTGGCAGGGAATTTTAGTGATATTTGGGGCCTGCACACCAGGGCCCTCTGGAGGACACTGCCTGTTTATTCTGAGAACCCCTCTGCTTTTCCCCTCCCCCATGCCCTGCCACACCTGTGCCTGAAGTCCAAGTCAAATCTGTGACCTGGGCCTTCTCACTCACACTCTCTCCCTCACCCCTTGCCCAAATTATTACAGCAGCCCTTTTCTGCTCTCTCAGTCTCTCTTGGCAATGCCAACTTCATGCTGTAGCCCAAATGTTCTAACACCATCCACTGTCCCATAAGCACCAGCCCTAAAATATAATGTAATGTGGGTTTAGCTGTTTGAATTTGAGAGCTTTCAGAATGTGAGGCCAGGATGAAACCCCAGCCTCTGGAACACGCTCTGTTCATCTCTGACACCTCTGGGGGTTCCCAGCTGTGTGCAGGTACATAGTAGGTTGTCAATGAATGTTTGAGGCTGACGGATTCTGAACCAGAGAAGTTGCCAGGACTAGGCACCTGCCCCACCCACCCCAGGCCTGTATCTGGGTCACTGGAGAAAGGAAATCTGATAAAACCATTCAAGCTTGTCAGCTCCTCCCTCTCTCCTCAGTTATTTGCATTTTCAATTCAAGTCAGAGATAGAGACCTGAGTTTTAGTTCAATAACAGTTATTTGGTCCACTTTGTTCAACAAATATTAGGAGCGTTGGGACACAAAGGATACCAGTAGAAAATTAATGAAAATTTTTCTCTAGCCCTTTCCTTTCATAGATGGGGAAATCAAGGCTTAGAGGAGGAAGGTAACTTGCCCAAGGAGAGAAAGCAGAAGGTAGCCTGCATTCAACCCCAGTGGCACCGCAATTTTACTCCATCACTATCTGTCCACCAAATGCCTGTGTACATCACACCCAACCCCCGGCCTTCTCGTGAGAAGTGAGTGGGCTAGTGGTGCAGTCTGGGAGTCTCCAGAGACAAGTGGACAAGGGGAGAGTGAGAAGGGAGAGTGAAGTGAATAAAAAAGGTGCTTTTGTAGAATTTTGACATCATTTTTGCAACTGGGAAAACTTCACCCCAAACAAGGCACCAACTCTTCTGTTTTCTCCACTCCCGAGGCTCCCTCTTGCTAGTCCTTTCCTTATCCCTTGTCCAGATACTCCTCCTCCAGGAAGCCTCCCTGACCCTACAGCAGAATCCACAGTTGCATGTTGTCATGGTCATTTGCAGAGGTAGATGGACCCCATTCAAGATTTGGTTCAATGTCAGGACTGATGACGTCACACACACACACACCAAGAGGGTATGAGAAGTTTTATTTACATAATTGAGGTCTCCGGGGAGCAGGGCTGGCCTCTCAAGCAGGTCTTATATGGCTTGAGAGAGCCAAGAAAGGAGATTGGCCCAGGATTTTTATTGTGGTTAGGGAGTGAGGTCAGGGTGAGCATTTGTGTGGGAAGGGCTTGCATGGTTCGAACATCCCACGGATGCCAAAGGAGGGAGCACAGCACCCAGGCTTTCTCATCAGCTTACCTAGGTGTGGGGCACAAGGGGAAGGGGGAGAAGGGACAGCTTAAGAGCTGTCAGCCATCAAACATCAAAAACTGGACCCAGATTCCTCATTACACGTGTTATTCATACCCCTTTGTTTCTCTCTCTCTGCCTACATTTCTATCTGAGTCCCGTCTCCATGGGAAGAGTTGACATGATGAAGTCAACTGAGGGGTGAGATGAGGCTGTAGATGATGCCACCGAAACCAGAGCATTTCGGGTGCTTAGCATGAACTCTCCAGCTCAGAGGCCCTTCCAGTCTCCAAGTCTCCCTTCGCCATCCCATCTCCCCCAGACCTGTCCAACACTCCCCCACATTCCTTAGCTTGGGCCCTCCCCCTACCAGGCACCCCTGCTCCCGCTCCCACATTCCCTCTGGACACTCCCCTGGAGTGGAAAAACCATCCGTCATCCCTTTCCTGCTCCCAGCCCTGGGATCGGACATGCTGGTCATTCCTGCTGGGGATGGCCAAAAAGATAACGCTTGGCATGGAGCCCCTCGGTGTCATCAGAGGACTCTCAAAGCTATTTCAGGCAGGACCCCTGCCCACACTGAGTGTCCACCCTGATCCCTGAGCTCCTGGAACAAGGTGGAGGACCCAGCAGCCAGCCAGGAGAGCAAGATAATGGTTTCACTTCCAGCCAAGTCAGCTTCCTGCTCCTTGACCTCCAATATCTCCTAACCCCGGGAGACTCTGGGCCATAGGTGGACCATGAAGAGAGGCCAAGTGGCTCTGGGAACAAATGCCATCCTAAGGGCAGACAGAGACGAGTGTCCACTCCCCAAAACTACAGAGAGCGCTGTTATCGCAGCTGCTTTTGTTTAGGCATATCTGGCTGGCTGACCAACATCTGCCTGGA
Organism: Miniopterus natalensis; assembly: GCF_054644295.1. NCBI lineage: Eukaryota > Metazoa > Chordata > Mammalia > Chiroptera > Miniopteridae > Miniopterus > Miniopterus natalensis. The sequence goes on from NC_142097.1 coordinate 27,606,105, forward strand.
GTTTGTCACTTAAAGACACAGCTGTGGTCAGTGGCGTCCAGTCCTAACTGCCTCCCATGAGTCGCGTGATCTTGGACATTCAAGTTCCCTTATAAATCAGATGAGGATGATAACCCTGACCTCACAGGGAGGCCGGGAGGCTGAGATGAGAGTCTTCGTGTGAAATGATTCCTTAGCTGTGAAGTTAGGCTCCAGCCCTTCCCAGGCTCTGAATCTAATTCTGTACTCCTAATTCTTTATTGTTTTCCTTAAAGAGGGCTCCAAATTGTACAAGCTTCAGGCCTCACCAAAACTAGGTCTGCCCTGAGTATTATATAAATGTTAATCATTAGCTTATGTGGTTAAGAAAGGCTCTGGGGCCAGGAAACACGGGATTAAAATCTGAGCTGTGTGGCCTTCACCAAGTTGCTTAACCTCCCTGAGCCTCAGTTTTCTTATCCTGAAGCAGAAACAACACCTCACCAGTTGTTGTGAGGATTAAATTTAGTAATATTTGCAAAGCACTTGGCATAGTTCTGGCTGCATAAAGACTTACCACGTGGTAGTTTTCTTATTCTAAATCCTCAGAGATAGGAGTACTAAACCGAACTTTAAGGGAATGAGAGCTGAGGGCTGAACTTCTGGACCAAAGTGAGAAAGCTCCTTTAGCTCAGTGAAAAGAATGCTCAGGGGAAATGGGTCTCTTTGTGCTGCAATAAGGGAAATCTGAGTGAGACTCAAGAGAGTACATAGGGAACCTCTGCAAGTTCCCTTTCAGAAGTTCCCCACACACCTGTGGGGGCTGGCATCCCCGCCTAGTCTCCAAACACTCAGTCTGAACCTGGATGGGAGAAGGGGAACTTTGGGGTTCTACTGGGCTAGTCTCTGAAGACAGGGATGGGTGAGAAATGGTGCAGTCTGGGTCCAGCTCCCTGACCCTGGAGGGCATTCTTAGGAGAAGGGGATCATTTCCACATCGATGGGCTTACAAGGGATACCAGAAGGCGCAGCCCTTTGGGGGAAGCCCTGTCTTGTTGCTAACTACTACAGATGCTTGGTTATTTACTACTGTGAAATATCTGTCTGGCTTTGCTGAGGGAACATTCCCAGCTGGGCTCAGGGTGGATGGGGGCGGGTGGGCAAGAGAGAAAAAAAAATCTCCACCAGGACAGCGAAGGGGCTGCGTGCGAGGAAGAACGCCCAGAGACCGCCAGCCGCCTCTCAGGACTCACAGCACAGCAGAGGCGAGCCGGGCTCTCCCGCCCGCGGCGCGCGGAGCTCAGCGCGCCCGGGCTCTCCAGCCCGGCTGGCGGAGGTGGCCACGCCTGGAACCGCCTTTGCAGCGCCGGTAGCTGCGGCCGCAAACCGCCGGGACAAATCCCACCCCTGGCCCCGCCCGTCCGACCCATCTTGCTCAAAAGGCGACGCTTCTCCGGAGAAGCAAGGGGCGGGGAGGGGAAATCCAAGCCTTTGGGGGTTCTCGACAGGTGTTTTGGGGAGAGGGCGGAGCCATATCGGGGAGGATGAGGAGGGAGGGGCGGTTCTGCCCCTTTAAGAGGCGGTGGCGGAGCCGGGACCTTTTCCCTTTCCCCGGAAGGAGAGCGGAGCCGCGGCTGGGCGCGCAAGGTGGGGAGGTGCGGGGCTGGGCGTGGGAAGGCGGGGCGCGCGGAGGCACCCCTCCCTTGCGTCCTCCCTGCGGTCTAACAGTCTGCCTGCCCAGATCCGTCACGCAGCCGGGATCGAAGTCGACAGCGCGGCCAAGGGGGCGCGGCCGGGACGTGCTGTGGTGCAGGGTGTCCGGGGCGGGGGCGCGGTGACCAGACGCAGGGCTGGCGGGAGAATAGACCGGCGGACCTCGGAGGGGAATCTGAGAGTTGCAGACCCTGAGCCGACGTGAAACCGACCGGGGCTGGCGGCCAGAAACTGATCGGCGCTGCGGGGCTGAAAGGACGCGGCGGGCCGAGGTTTTCCAGCGGTGAGGAAAGCAGGTGAACAGGTCCTCCCTCCCAGCTCCAGGTCCTCACGCACTCTCACCCGGGCTCCGGCTCCCGCTGGCATCCATGGGCCCCAGCCCCCGCCTCGCCGCCCGGATCCTGCGCCCAGCGCTCTGCGCGCTCGCCTTGATTGTGGCCGCTGGCGTTCGCGTCGCCTACGCCTTCAACCTGGACACCCGATTCCTGGTGGTGAAGGAAGCCGGGAACCCGGGCAGCCTCTTCGGCTACTCGGTCGCCCTCCATCGGCAGACGGAGCGGCAGCAGCGCTACCTGTGAGTGAGGCTGGCGGGGGTGGGGTGGGAGAGGGAGAGTGTGCGGCGTGCAGACCTCGCGCGGAGTCCGAGTCCTGGCCCGCGGGCCGCCGGCTCCTGTGAGCCAGGATTCAGGGGGTGGCGACCTGGGCCGCGCTCCTGCTGCCGAGGTTTGGCGGGAAGTGAAGGGATTAGGCGTGGGGTGGTGGGGGCGGGCAATAATCATTGGCAAGTGCTGACCCAGCCAGAACCTGTCTAGACGCAGCCCCTCAGTCCTTTAAACCTTTCTGGAGAGCAGCAGTGGGGTCCCGCTTTCCTGAGCCTCCTTCCCTTCTGTGAATTAAGTACCTTGTATACTGCATGCCTCTTATTCTCCAGGGATGGGAGCCGGGGAAAACCGCAAGATAAACACCTAGTGGATCTCCCGTATCCATTTCCCGGGAAGAACCTATAGGCACATGCTTTTAAGCCCTCTCCCTTTACACCTCGCATTTAGTCTGCGGCCACGTCAGCCACACCCTCTGCAGAGCCAGACTAGAGAGGTTCTCGACCTCTTGGGAGTTGAAGGGTGAGGCCTGAGTGTTTGGAGCTGTCCAGGGGCTCCCTCTGATCCTTTGAGAGTGGGGGAGTAGAAGTGAGAGGAGGGGCTGTCCCAAATCCTGCTTGGTCTCCTGCCTCCCCACCCCCAGCCCAGCAGTGACACCCTCCCACCAGACATCTTTCCTGCATTCCACAGATTCATGTTGAATCTTCAACCCTGAGTGTGTTTGTTTGGTTTGAAGAGGGAAATGGTGTTTTTCTCTTTCTTCTGTTCTCCTTCCCCAACAGCTGCAAGAAGGAGGGGAAGAGCTAGGCATAGGGGAGAGAGGGGAAGGAGATTGCATCCAGCTGCTTGTGTGCCCCCTCCTCCGCTCTCACCAATGCACTCATGCCCAGAGGGGTATGTCCAGGTTTCAGACCTTTCTCTGCCTTGAAAGAGAACAGCTGGGGGAGGTGAGGCTGCTCCAGGAGAGAAGATGATTAGGACAGGTCAGGCAGGCCCCGTCACTTTGAGCTGAGTGACCTACCAGACATCTGTCCCCACCTGGTGTCTGACCCTGCTGAACAAGAACATAGTCAGAAAAAAAGGTGTGTTGAAACCTCTCCCAACTCTGGCCGAGGCCTGTAGAAACTTGAGGAAGCTTGGAATGCCCAAAGTCCAAACTTGGCTCCTGCCTTGCTGGCCCAGCCCCTGCCCAGTCTACCTACCTGAACTGGCCTCGATTCCATTTAGCTTCTGCAGAAGCTAGAGCCACCACACCCTTCCCAGCCCGGCCCCAGCAGCGGCAGTCTGGCCTTGGCCACTCCTCCATCTTTTGGAGACTCTAAGTGACCATCAACACAAGTTTCTATATTGCTGCTCTTTCTGCCCCCGTCCAGAAAGAGATTTTCCATGCTAAGGCAACATAGTGTAAAGAGAAGATCAGAAAAGCAAGAGGAAATAGTGGAAAGCTGGAGCCAATAAAGGATTCTGTAAACTGCCTCCCTCCCCTTGCTATGTGACCTTGAGCAAGCTATTTCCCTTCTCTGGGCCAGTTTTCCCCAAAGAAGGGTTGGACCCGGATCTATATGCTCCTTCCTGCCTCTGTTGCCCTGTAAGAGGCCACTAGGTGTTGTGGAGAGAGAAGAAGCTTCAGAGTTCCATTGCTAATTTCCTGTCTTGGATCTGTCACTAATACATGAACCTTCATTTCCTCGCATGTTAGGGGAAGGGGAAGGGAAAGGGGAACAGCACACTTTCTTTTTTAAATAACCTTTGAGTGCTCACTATCTTCAGACCACATATACGCTTTGGATATATCATCTTGTTTGTTTTTTCTGAAATATGTTTTAATTGATTTAATTTCTATCTCTCTAGATAGAAATGTCAATGAGAGAGAAACATCAATTGGCTGCCTCCTGCATGCCCCCCACTGGGGATCGAGCCCTCAACCTGGGCACATGTCCTGACCGGGAATCAAACCGGTGACTTCTTGTTTCATGGGCTGACCCTCCACCACTGAACCACACCAGCTGGGCATAACATACTTTCTTCATGGGGTGATAGTGGGGCTTCAATGAGATAATGTGTGTAAAATGCTCTGCCTATTCCAAGGTGCAGCAGAGGGCTCTTGTACCAAAGCCAGGACCTGGATACACCCGCACTACCAGTGGGCCTCACCCAAGATGGCTGAGCAGAGAAGTTCTACTTTTCTTCCTGGGCAGCTAGAGATGGCATTAGGCCTGACAAGAGCCCAGAGGTTCTAGAACTAATGAACCTCAGAGAGGCAGGTGGTTCTAGATAGACTTCTGGGTCACTTTCTTGGATTTCCTCAGTCTTTCCCAAGGATGGTTCTAGATCTTGGCTCATCTCTTCGTCTCACTGAATTCTGCTCCTTGGTCCTTTGGGAGAGCCAACTGGCCCAGCTGGGCTTAGCTGCAGCCAGCTGTATAGCCAAATGTGAACAGCTGCCTGACTGCACAGCTCAGGGGAACCAGCAATTCAAGTCACAGTCTTATATTCTGTTAGCCTCAAAGTCCCTTTAGAAAAGGGGAAGGGCTCATGATCCTGAACAAACTCTTAGCCTGGGGTTTATAGGTGGTTTTCCAGAGGTGCAGGGACCGCTGAAACTATAAGTAAAATCATGTGCGTTTGTGCATTGTTCTGGGGGCAGGAGCAGGGAGAGTGTAGCTTTCACCATGTTCTCACAGGCCTTATACCAGAAATGGTTAAAAACCCAGGTGTGGACCCTCTTTGTTCCCCATCACCTCCATCTCTGGACTGGGGTTCTCTGCCCACAACATCAGACACTCACCCCAACCCAGGCCCCAGTTTCTCAGTCTCCCCACCTGAGGGGTGAGGAGTATGGCAGAGGACCAAGTTGCTTTGGGCTCCTTGGTGAGATGCATGAGGACCCCTGGGGAAGCAGAGGGACTAGTCCTCAGGGAGATGGCCACTGACTCCCCAGCCCCGAGCACCTGCTCTTCATTTTCTCCTGGGAATCCAGGTGTCCTAGTCTGGCCTGCCCTTGTGGGCTATGGGAAATACCTCTGGGGCCCTCTCCCCCTTTTGCCCTTGCCTGGCAATGAGGGTTTCTGGGAAGCCTGGGGTGGGGGTGGCTGGGGCTCCTGGAAGATGAGGTCATACCTGAGGGAGGCAGGAACCAGGATTACCTGCTACGCTCTCCTAAAACATGTTACCCTGGGCACAGCAGCTACCTGGCAGCCTCCAAAGCTTGTGCCAAAGGAAACAGGCATAGCAGCTGCCGCTGCAGGCAGAACGCCTGCATGTATAGTGTCGCTTTCCTCTGGCTGTCTCCAGTGACCAGTCCAGGCCAAGGAGCTTTAAATTGGGAAGGAGGCAGGGGAAGCCTGATCTTGTAGAAAAAGAAAGGGGCTTGGTCAGAGCTACACAAAGGAGAAAGAGGATGTCCCGCTGCAGCGAGAGGAATTGAGGTTAGATGACACATAGAGTGCCCTGAGGGATCAAATATGGAAAAAACACTAAGGAGCAAGGGAGAGGGAGCAGAAATGAGAAGAACGGCCTTGTTTCTTTTAATCAGAGGCTCGGGCCAAGGCCTCTTTCTCCTGTCCTTTCTCATTCTATCTCTTCCTCCAGCTTGTTGCTCTGGTTCTAGGGCTGAGTCACCAGAGACGAGAGGGGGCTGGATGGGCAGCATAAGAGGTAAGGGAAGGACAGAGAGGGCTGCAGTTTCAACTACCAAGGGAGCAGCCTCTGGGAGATGGCTAATTCAGGCAGCAGAGTTGGCACAGAGCTGGGATCCAGGCATCTGAGAACTGCTGCCACCCCACCCCCAGGCTCAGAGCTGGGGCAGCCCCCTGCCTGACCAGCTTCTAGTCCTGAGGTGGAAGGGAACCCTGAGGAGTAAGGCATGGGGCCCACTGGCCTGAGTGCTGGACCCTCTGGCCCTCTCTTGGTTAACCGAAATCTTCCCGCTGGAGGCCCCCCAACTCCTCCCCCTGAGGTGAGGAGCCTGGGAAGTTGACTCACACAGGTTGTTTCTCTGAGCATCACCCCACCCCAGTGCCCCAGGGGGGCCTTCTTCTTTTGGGGATGAGCCAGCCTGGTGCCCTGACACCCATGGGCCTCATACCCCAGCTCTTTCCTATTCTACTGCTTTCTATTTGGCTGTTCCATTAGCCTTGAACTGTCAAAGAGTGATGGGGCAGGGGCGAGGAAGTGCTTTTCCAGAACTTGGAGGCCAGGGAGCTCACCAGAGGCCAGGAGGGCCTTTCTGGGTGGGCCACAGGAGGTAGTGAAGAGGCAGATGCTTAAAAACCTTTAAGAGTCCACTTTACCCATTCTCTTACCTCCCAGAGGGGCTCCCTGCCTCCCCCCAGCCTCGTCTGACTCCAGGAGAGGTTTGGTCTCATCTCCTTTCATCCTTGCTCCAAGAGCTGGGCAAAGCCTCCCATCTAGCCTCCTTCCTTCTTACTGCGGCTGGGAGGGTGGACTCAGAGGTGGTCCAGAAGGGGTCAGCTTTTGGATTCTTTGATCTGGACCAGATCCAACAGAGGGCAGCAGTGTGCTCATTTGCATATTAATTTGCAATACACTGGCATATCTGTAAGGTCTGTTCCATGCTCTGGCTTCTCCCACACCTGGCTGTGGCTGGAGGCAGCTGGACCTGACCCTCTGCACACCCACCTTCCCCCATCCATTCAAAGTCCTCTGGCTGTAGACCCATTGGATCCTGGGCTGGCAGCCAGAGGGCCTTAAAGGGCCTCTGAACAGGCCAAGTTGGAGCTAAAAATACTCCGGGGGGGTGGAGGTAGGGGCTCCCTGTGGAATCTCTAGGGAGGGAGGGGCTTGGGATGTGGGCCTGGGATTAAGGCACTGGCCCTGCCCTACCACCCGTCAGTAGGTACAAGTCTGGTTCCCAGCAATGGCAGGGAGGGCATAGATGGTAAGGGGATTTACTTCAGTTCAATTGCTGGTTGTGCCCAGCGCTGCCTGCTTGGTTCTCCAGGAGGCTAAGAGGAGGGGTCCCGCAGCCCACTCCCTCAGACATCTTGGGCAGGCAGCAGCATGACCAGTAGCACTTCCATTGCATTGCACACCCTAGGAGGCAGCCTGGGCTCCCCTTGCCCACTGAGGCCTGGACTTGCCCCTTTAGGTTAACTGTAGCAAGCCTCCAGCTTCTACTAGTGAACTCTGAGCTCCCACCCTAGAATGACTCTAGCTTCCAGGGCCCCACCCCCACTGTAGTGATTGCCTGGTCTCCTGAGGTCTCCTGAGGCATTGAAAGTGCTACTATGTGCCATCTTCTGCTCCCTCTAAATAACTGGACTAGATTGCTCTTTGTCCTCTGCTCCAGGCTCCCTAACCTGGTGGAACAGAAATTCTTGGTGCCTGGAGGGAGACCTGGGGTGTGCTAGGGCCAGTCCTGGTATCTCAAAAATCGGAATGACAGGACTCACATTGACCATGGCTTCATAGTCAGAGAGCCCTTTTATTTTATTCTTTTTTAAATATATATATTTAAATATATATTTTTATTGATTTCAGAGAGAGGAAGGGAGAGGGAGAGAGAGAGCAACATCAATGATGAGAGGGTCATTGATTGGCTGCCTCCTGCACGCCCCTGACTGGGGATCAAGCCCCACAACCTGGGCATGTGCCCTGACCGGGAATCGAACCTCGATCTCCTAGATCTTAGGTTGATGCTCGACTGCTGACCTACACCCAGCCGGGCAGAGAGTCCTTTTAAAGAAAGAACCCACTTGTTCCCCCAACAACCCTGAAGATTGTCAGGACAGCTGTTCTCCCCATTTTACAGATGAGGTATTCAAGGCTCAGAAAGGGAAAGGAAATTGCCCCTTGAAACAGAACAAACCTTATAACCAGTCCCTTAGGCTCCCAAGCTGGAATGTTTCTCTTCTAAGGCTTCCTCTCTCACCTGTCAGGTTCCTCAGGGGTGGATGTCCATAGGCGGTCAGGCAACAACTCGCCACGCGCCCTTCCGAGGCTAGACAGAGGGTGACTAACTGCCTCACTGCCACACTGGCTCCCTGCCAGCCTTTCTGCCTAGCACTGCCTAACACTCCCCCAGGGTGAGGTCTTAGCTGAGGTGTAAGGTGCAGGCAGAGGTCCCACCCCCTTCCCAGCACCCCCCAGGCAGTGCATTCCTGACACCCAGTGGGCGGGTGCACTCAGGCCCTGGCATGCCTAGGCCCCGCCCCACCCACTCCTGCAACCTTCACTCAGGTCCCAGGCAGGAGCTGCAGGCGGGGTTTGGGGTTTCGCTTGGCACTCCCAGTCTCTGACAGGCCCAGAGCCCGAGTTCTGAGCTGGGAGCCTCAGGGTGATAGCATTGCTGGGGCCAGATGGAGAGGCCTGCCACCCAGGAGACTGGGTCCATCAGGATCAAGGAGGCTGTCCTGGCAGAAGGTCCAGAGGCTACAGAGAGATGATGAGATGATACTGGGAGAGCAAGGAGTGGTAGAGCTGGGTTCTCAAGCTGGGTGTACAATATTTGGGGTGCATACTAAATATGCAGGTTCCAGAACTCCATCCATATTCAGTTCAGATGGTCTGTGATGGGCTGAGGAATTTGCCTTTGTAACACATATCCCAGGGATTTCTGATGCTGGTGGTCCAAGGACTCTTCTGAGATATTATTCCCAGGCTGATCCCCTGCCTTTCTGTCTTCTAGTCACCTCCCTGGTAGGGATGGGTTGCCAGGACACTAAGTACCCTTGTAGGAACCAGTAATCAATGTCCCTAAAGATGGGCAGGCTGGGTACAAGGTGACAGTCCTCACCCATCCCCCCTCCCATACCCACTTACCAAGAACACTGCCCTGGGGCCACATTGTCGAAAATGTCAGGCACCCGGTCCCACACAGTACCTGTGTGCCTTTCTTAAGGTGACAGTGGGGGGTAAACATCACCCAGATCACTTAGGGGTCCACTCCTCCTACACCTGAGTCCTCAGGTTCCCAACAACCAGTCCCACCCCACCCTCACACATTCTCCCCTCGGGCCCCCTGGAAGTCAAACCCTGTGCCAGGATTCCTCCAGTCTTGCCCTCTTTCAGTTTACCTTTATCTCAGAGGTCAAAGCATTCCTTCCCAAACCCAGGTCTGGCCATCTCACTCCCTTGCTTAATATCCCTCCATGGCTCCCCAAGGCCCTTTGCACCCTGCACTCGTGTCTCTCCCCAGGTTCCTGGATTCCAGCTGTATGAGGCCCCTGCAGATACCTGAGTCATCCGCTTGCTCACTCTTCTTGGCCCTTGCACATGCCGCACATGGGCCTGAAGTGCCCTTCCTCCTCTTCCTCCCCTGGTGACCCCTGGTCCTCATCCTCAGGCTCAGACCAGGTCCCCTGTTCCCTGACTGCCCCTCATGCAGAACTGGGCCTGGTTTGCTGCCTGCTTTCCTCTCGTGAGGCGCTGACTGCAGAGGTCTGCTTCCTTGCCTACTTCTTCTACATGGGTGCTCCTGGAGGGCAGGGGCTGGGATCCATTTATCTCCCAACCCCAGAGCCTGGCACACAGCCTGGCAGAGCAGATGCTCAGTAAATGCATGTTAAACAACAAGTTATTTGAAGTGGGCTTTGGGGAGTCTGAACCCAGGCCCCCCTACCTTCTTGCCTTCCAGGCTCCTGGTTGGTGCTCCCCAGGACCTCGCCGTGCCTGATGGCTACACCAACCGGACCGGTGCTGTGTACCTGTGCCCACTCACTGCCCACAAGGACGACTGCGAGAGGATGGACATCACAGAGAAAAGTGAGAAGGGACTGGGGATCAGTGCCGGGTCGGGAGCCTGGTGGAGGGATGGCAAAGAGAGAAATGACTTGGAGGAGGCAGAAGGCTTACCTGGGAAGTTTCTAGTCACTTCTTGTCCAGCTGGGAAGAGAGAGTCCTAGAGGAGCATGGGACCATATGGGATTGGGGAGCTCAGACTGTGGGTGGACTGGAGAAGGGGAGTAGGGGTGGCTGCACTGCTGGAGTGGGGGATCCAGGAGGGACCTACCCCTGCCCTCTGGAGGCTCTAGGCACTGGGAGGATGGGGTGCCCTGGCCCATGATCATTCCCATGTCCACAGGTGACCCTGTCCATCACATAATTGAGAACATGTGGCTTGGGGTGACTGTGGCCAGCCAGGGCCCTGCAGGCAGAGTCCTGGTAAGTGGACACACAAGTTGGCTCCCCCGCTCTAGCCCTCTCTTTCATCTCCCAGGAGTTGGGGAGAAAGGCAGAGGACAGAGGGGGGGTCCTTGGTGCATGAGCTGGGGTTTTGCAAATGTCCATTTCTGTGGCTATCTGTGTCTCTCAGTCCTGCATTTATGGTGGGGCGGGGGAGGGGGGCTGGCACTCTCCCAAGACCCAGCAAGGCCTGGGTCCTGTCTGAATCACACTTCCTCCCTGCCCCACCCCTGCCACCCCCTGGGTTGCTCACCCTTCGTGGGAACAAGTTGAGCTACTGGAACTGCAAGAGAAAAGGGCAGATAGGGCCTCAGGCAGTGTAGCCCGGTCTTGCTCCTTCCTGGGAGGCTGGCTGAAGAGGGACAACCCTGCTGACCCCTGTTCACTTGGATTGGGTCTGAGGGCCACTTCCTGTTACCGATCGTGACCTCCTGTCCACATTCTTCAGTGCTGGCCCCTAGAGCTCTCAATTTCTGAGCCCCAGAGAGATCTTTTGTTGGTGTTGTTTGTTTTTTGTGTTTTATTGTTGTCATTGTTAAACCTCACCTGAGGATATTTTTTCCATTGATTTTTAGAGAGTGGAAGGGGGGTGGAAGAAGCTACAAGAGAGGCAGCTCAGCCTAGTGTTTAGCAGCTTAGACTTCAGAGCTGGATAGCCTCTCTCTAGATGTGAGACCTTAGGCAGAGACTTATTCTCTGTGCCTCAGTTTCTTTATCTATAATGGAGAAAGTAATGTCCCTACTCTATAGTGCTATTATGAGGCTTAAAAGGCTTAATATGTGAAGAGCTTAGAATTGTGTCTGGCATATAGTAAGCACTCAGTTTTAGCTGCTATTATTATTGTTGTTGTCAGTGGTCCTTTCATTAAGAGGAAAGGGTCATTTGGGGATAGCAGAAAAGCAAGTTTCTTAATCTGCTGGTGATCTAGCTCCTTTAAGACACGAGAGCCTGAACCCACATTCCCTCATCCTTTCCCCTTTTTGTTTTGCCAAGATCTCTGAGCCACTCTCAAATCCAGTACCTTCTAGCCTTCCAAAAAGTGTTTCCAACCTTCAGAGCAGATTTCTGAATTCTAGAAAGGAGATGTAGGTCTGGGCATCACTGTGGGAAGAAAGAAAAGCTAGGAGGCCCCTTTCAGCTCCTCTTCCACAAAGCCAGAGGTGCACAGGGCCAAGGAGACAGCTGGCCCTGGGTCCCTGCTTCAGGCTCAGGCTGTGTGCTGGGGTGGGGTCCCCAGGTCTGTGCCCACCGCTACACCCAGGTGCTGTGGTCGGGGTCGGAGGACCAGCGGCGCATGGTGGGCAAGTGCTATGTGCGGGGCAACAACCTCGAGCTGGACCCCACCGATGACTGGCAGACCTACCACAACGAGATGTGCAATAGCAACACTGACTACCTGGAGACAGGCATGTGCCAGCTGGGCACCAGCGGCGGCTTCACCAAGAACACTGTGTACTTTGGTGCTCCCGGTGCCTACAACTGGAAAGGTAAGGACCTAGGGGGAAGAGGAGGGGCAGCCACCACCCACCCTTGTTAGCCACCGGGACAGCTGGCCGAGACCCTCCACACTAGAGGGCTCAAGAGACAGGACCCCTTTGCCAATATCAGCAACCACGACCTCTACTATTTTAAAGCACTTTCTATATGCCAGAGGCTCTACACATATTATCGTAATTAATCCTCAAATACTCTATGATGCAGGTATTATTATACCCATTTTACAGAAAACTGAGCCTCAGAGAAGTGAAGTAAATTGCTTAAGCCAACAGCAAGTTATGAAACCTAAATTAGAACGCAGGTCCATCTGACTCCAGTTTAACCATTTAAAACCTGATTTAAAGAGTAAAACATGCTCCTGGTAAAACTACTAAATGGTACAGCAGAGTTTGCTAAAATAAAGAGTAAAAGTGCCCCTCCCCTCTTCTCTGCCATCTCCACCCATCTCCCTCATCCCATTTTCCAGTTGATCTTGTAGATCAACCATACTTATTTTAGAATATACAGGTACCTTCAAGACACACATGAACAGAATCACACTAAACAGGCTGTTCTGCTACTTTCTTTTTCTTTTTTAAAATATATTTTTATTGATTTTAGAGAGAGAGGAAGGGAGAGGAAGAGAGAGATAGAAACATCGATAAGAGAAACATCAACATCGATTGGCTGCCTCCTGCATGCCCCCTGCTGGGGACTGATTCCCCAACCAGGCATGTGCCCTGACCAGGAATCAACCCAGTGGCCTCTTGGTGCATGGGTCAATGCTCAACCACTGAGCCACGCCGGCTGGTGTGTTCTGCTACTTTCTTTTTTCACTTTTCAATAAACTGTGGGCATTTTTTCATGTCAATACATATAGGACAATCTTTTGGGGGCTGCAGAGTATTTCCTTGTACCAAGATCCATGCTTGCAACTACCACAGTAGACATCTGATGGCTCATTTCCCAACCCCCATCTCTACCTCTCCACACAGGTTGTAGCAACACACCCCTCTCCCCTTACTGCACCCTATTGTTGTAGAATCAAAGGCAGAGGAGCCTAGGACCTTGTCCCCTTGACCCGGGTCTTAGTCACAGCTCTGGCCTCATCTGAACTGAGGCCTCTGCTTGCTCCTGTGCTCCTGTCTCCCATCCCCTGGTCCCTTAGAACCTTGGCAGAAGTGTAGGTACTCTCCAGCAGCAGGAGCCAGGTAGGCAGCCAGAGTTTGGGGGCAGGACCAGGAGGAGATAATGGTGCCAAGTCTGGCCTCAGTGTCTAGAGTAAGAGAAGTGTCAACTAGTATCCAGGAACTTGGATGACCACATTCCAGCCATGTGTCTGCAGCTAGCTCCCCACCCCTGAGCCTCACTTTTCTCATCTGTAAAATGGGGGTCATCATTCTACTTCACAGAATTGTTAAAATAAAGAGAAGTGATTTGCACATGGCAAAGCTATCACAAACAAATATTTTTAAAGGTTTCTATTATCCTTCTCTGGGGAGAGGGCCTGGATGTGGCAGAGGAAAGGGGTGGTGACTTATACTCCCTCTCCCCAAATCCTTGTGAAGGAAACAGCTACATGATTCAGCGCAAGGAATGGGATTTATCCGAATACAGTTACAAGGACCCAGAGGACCAAGGAAACCTCTATATTGGTGAGTCCAGTTGTGGTGGCCCAGTGGGTGGAAGAGGAGGGGAGGGGCTCAGTCCCTGGCAACCTGGCCCTCTCACCTTCGGTGCCCGGTGGGAGAGTGAGGCCCGGGTACGGGTGCTGCTAGTGGCATTTAGTTCAACTAGCACTTATTGAGCACCAAGATGCAAAGTCCCTACCCTCATGGAGCTCACAGTCCAGTGTGCAGACAGGACTAGGGGTGGGCATCCAGAAGCCAATTTCTTGCCCAACTTAGAATAGAGGAATAGAAGATAATGGAATAGAAGATAATGGGAGGTGACCTCAGGGTGGGTCCGGAGTAGAAGGGGACAAAGTTTACTGGGGCCTTGATTGACCACCTTCCCCCATCCCAGGGTACACTGTGCAGGTGGGCAGTGCCATCCTGCACCCCACAAACATCACTGTTGTGACGGGTGCCCCGCGGCACCGACATATGGGTGCTGTCTTCTTGCTGAGCCAGGAGGTAGGCGGAGACCTGCGGAGGAGGCAGGTGCTGGAGGGCACACAGGTGGGCGCCTATTTTGGCAGTGCCATCGCCCTGGCAGACCTGAACAATGATGGGTGAGAATCCAGGGACATTCTCTGGGGCCAGGGAGAATGGTGAGGGGGGCAGGCTTGCCAACGCAGAGAAACGGAGGCTTGCATTTGTGCATTTGTTCATTTGTTTGCATGCTATTGCAGGGATTTGCAAATCAATTTGGCCTGTTGATTTGCAATCAGACTTTATGGGATTCTGGGTATTTGCATGTCAATTGCATGACACCTGCCTCTCCTTGTCTAGGCCTGTCATTTCTATGACTCTAGTGGATGTGGGCTGTTTGGGTGTGATCTGTGCGTATATGGCTTCCCCACATGCATTTTCCATTAGACGGGTCGTGTTAGCATTTCCATGGCTTTCTCTCGACCTATGGCCAGAAGTATCATTTGTACAGTCATGTGCCCTGGCACAGTTGTGCCTGCTAAATAGAGTTATGCTGCAAAATGGTGGCTGACCTCTCACTCCCATTTCCCCCTACTTCTCTCCTGTGCAGGTGGCAGGACCTCCTGGTGGGTGCCCCCTACTACTTTGAGCGGAAGGAAGAGGTAGGGGGTGCCATCTATGTCTTCATGAACCAGGCAGGCACCTCCTTCCCTGCCCAGCCCTCTCTCCTTCTTCATGGCCCCAGTCGCTCTGCCTTTGGTTTCTCCGTGGCCAGCATTGGTGACATCAACCAGGATGGATTCCAAGGTATGAGCCAGCACTCCCGCCCCAGCACCCTCACTGACTGGGTGCCAGCTGCATACCAGGCTTGACAGGGCCCGAAGAAGAGATGGGATGGGGCCCAGGCCTGGGGAGCTCACAGCAGTACTAGGGAGAAGACGTGAAGAGGGAGCCACACGTGAGGAGTGAATGTGCTGCTGGGCATTGAAGGCTGGGCTGAGCGTGCACAGTGGAGGGGAACAGAAGGGGTACAATATGAGGGGGGGATACTCGCTTGAGGTACCCAAATCTAGCCGGTGTGGGGTGCTCACTTCAGAGATGAGGCTAGAGAGGTAGTGTAGGGGTGGGGTGGATGTTGTTGAAAGGTAGGCAGGGGACCTGGGGCTTTATTTTGGGTAATGTTAGAGGGGTGTCCAGTTCTAAGGTTTGGGGGCAGGGATATGGTATGATAGCTTGGTGCCTTGGAACCTTGAAAGATCATTCTGAAAGATGTGGCATGGATGAGGGGAGCAAAGCTGGGGTGTTAAAATCAAGACTATAGTGTATCAGGTGGGGGATGTTAAGAGCTGGGACAAGGTAGGAGCGCTGGATATAGAGGATATCACCAAACTCTGTAGCACTTAGGGACTGATCAGACCTGGGTGTCAGGGAGAGGGACAGATTGAGGGTAAAGGAGCCTCTGAAGAGTCCAAATAGGTGCGAGAGTTCAGTTAATGAAGCCCAAAGCACTTACTGATAAAGGAATCATCCAGTTTCCTCTTAGGACCTACTTATTCATCTTTTACATACTTTCCTGGCATGCTTGGCATTCTGTGTACTTAGGCCTTATCAGATCAAAAGCAGCAAAGTAAGAGTTGAGTAATGTTTAAGAAACTAAAGCATTTTGGACTTATGCGTGGAAATACAGTGGTGCCTCGGTTTTCGAATGTAATCCGTTCTGGAAGATTGTTCGGGTTCTGAAACGTTTGAAAACCGAGGGATCCACAGCCGACAGCGAGGCCTCAGGATCTTGCCCTCGGCGGAAGCCGCGTGGCATGTTCCACTCCCGAGGCGTGTTCGAAAACCGAAGCATTGACTTCCAGGTTTACAGCGTTGGTAACCAAAATGTTCGTCAACGGAGACGTTCAAAAACCGAGGCACCACTGTAATGGTTAGAATTTTATAAGTCTGGACACTCTAACAAGTAAAGCTCGCTTGTGATTAGAATCCCAGCCCCCCATGTTAGAGAGACATGGCCTCCTGTATCCTCCTCTCTACTCATTAGCTGTGTGACTTTGGGTTTCCGAGTCTGTTTCCTCATCTATAAAGTGGGGACAGTAGTACCTACAGCCAGCACTTTTGTGAGGATTAAACGAGATGGGTGCTTGATAACTACCTGGCAAAGTCACCAATGGGGAACACCTGCTTTTGTGACCCTGCAGGTAAATGACATTAGAGAAAACGTCCCTGGAGGGGAGGTTGGCGGGGGAGATGGAAGGCACCGTAATAAGGGGAAATAAACAGCAGCCAGTGGTCAGGAACCTGGAGTGTAGGCCTGCCTGAGACATTAACTTGC
Organism: Miniopterus natalensis; assembly: GCF_054644295.1. Taxonomy (NCBI): domain Eukaryota; kingdom Metazoa; phylum Chordata; class Mammalia; order Chiroptera; family Miniopteridae; genus Miniopterus; species Miniopterus natalensis. Next base: position 27,622,425 of record NC_142097.1, read on the forward strand.
TGTCTGTCTTTGGGTAAGTCACTTCCCTCTATTGGACCTACTTTCCCACATATAAAAGGAGGCAATTGGATGCCCGGCAGTTCCAGTTTTAATCCTGAGCCACAGAGCTCTGTTTCCTGATGATTTGAATACTGCCTGGCAGAGTGAGGTCAAGGCCATGCTGGGCTCTGTGGCTGGAGCACAGGGCTGGGGACCCATGGGCGCACAGTCCCCAGGATGACCCCATTCTGCCTCTCTTCCCCAGACATTGCTGTGGGAGCTCCATTTGAGGGCTTGGGCGCAGTGTACATCTACCACAGCAGCTCCAGGGGGCTCCTCCAACAGCCCCAGCAGGTAGGAACGAACAGAGACTGGGGGCCTCCGCTCCTTTGGCTCACCCACCCCTTCATTCCCCCTGGGCCCCACTCTCTGGAGCCCACCCTAGAGCCTGTCTTCAGTGCTTCCCCCTGCCCCCAGGTAATCCACGGAGAACAGCTGGGACTATACGGCTTGGCCGCCTTCGGCTACTCCCTGAGTGGAAAGCTGGACGTCGATGAAAACTTCTACCCAGACCTGCTGGTGGGGAGCCTGTCAGACCGCATCGTGCTGCTGCGGTGAGCCAAGGCGACGGTGAATAGGGGGTGTTCTCTCCTCCAACCCTGTTGGCATGGAGGCCCACCTCTGTCCACCTTCATCACCAGGCCACCCAAGCTTGAGCCCCAGCCTGGCCTGGCCTGGGGCGGGCAGGAGGTGCTGATATCTGTGTGCTTTCTTTCCATGCAGGGCCAGGCCTGTCATCAACATCCTCCACAAGACCTTGGTGGCCAGGCCATCTGTGCTGGACCCCGCACTCTGCACAGCCACCTCCTGGTGAGACTCTCGGTCCCTGCTCTGCCCACCCGTTCCTCTTTATGTATGGGCAAGCCAGGAGGGGCCCTGGCTCCCAACCCCTTCCCTGGCAACTCCTGATATCCTACCATCAGAGGGTTGATTCTTGGGGTAAGCATTGCCCAGCCTACCCAACCTCATTAAAAAGCAAAATTCTTTGCATTGGAGGGGTTGAGGGGTATAGAGTGGAGCATGGTGGTTAGGAGCGGGAGCTCTGGACTGCCTACTTCAAATTCTAGCTATGCCCACTGCAGTGGTATGGTTGGGCTCTGGGGAGTAAGATCCCCAGGGAGGAGGGGCAAGGGAGACAGTTGGGTGGATGTGGGGAAGGGAAGAAGAGAGTCACCTTGAGCAAATTATTAATCTTTCTGAGTCTCAGATTCCTTGCCTATAAAAGAAAGTTAATAATAACCAATTCATAGGATTGTTGTAATTAAATGAGATAATGTACAAAGAGCCCTTAGCATGGCACCCTGTACATCCTAAATGCTCAAAATATGTTAGTGACTAAGATGGTAATGACCCCAAGGCCGTTGTGTGAATGAGGGTATTGGGTCAGAAGGCAGAGGGAGACAGAGCAGGGAGATGGGAGCATAGAAGGAGATCTGAACTGGGGATCCTGAACAAGACTGGCTGAGCCACAACTTCAGGCAACTCATTCCACTCTCAGGGCCTCAGTTTCCCCATTGGTGACCTCTATCCCTGTTTTCTAAGGCTCTAATGGGAGTGGCCAGGGAAGGAGCCAGGGGCACCCCAGACCAGCTCTGTGGACTCCCCAGGTTTGCCACTGCCTTTCCCTAGAAGGGCCCTGTTTCCCCTTGCCCAGTAAAGGGAGTAAGAGCTAGGGCCTGGATATCTGGGTCCCACCATGACCAGGCCCTCCTGTATGTCCCCCACCCTCCCAACAGTGTGCAAGTGGAGCTGTGCTTTGCTTACCAGAGTGCCGGGAACCCCAACTACAGGCGAAACATCAGTGAGTGCTGGGGCGCAGGGTGAGGGGGGGCATGCTCATCTGCTCATTTGCTGACCACCCGTCTTCCACTTGCAGCCCTGGCCTACACGCTGGAGGCCGACCGGGACCGCCGCCCACCCCGGCTTCGCTTTGCGCAGAGCCAGTCAGCTGTCTTCCATGGCTTCTTCTCCATGCCTGAGATGCGCTGCCAGAACCTAGAACTGCTTCTGATGGTGAGAGAGGCGTCAGGGGAGGGCCATGGGTTCCACATCCCTCAAAGAGGTAGCCAACATCCCCCCAGGTCAAGGGTGATGGGCTGGGGTCTCCCCAGAGATAGAGGTGGGAGAGGTTGCTTGGAAGTCCGTAGGTCTTCAGGGGGTACAGTGCACAGCACCCAGCGTGTGGTAAAGGAGAGACAGAGACTTTCAGAGTGGGGAGGGGGCTAAAGGGCCACCCACCTCTGAGAAGAGTGAGGGTTGTGAGACTCTTGGCCCAGCTCAGCTCTGGGGAAAGGGGTCTACGAGTGGGAGGCTAGCTCAGCCACTCTCTGGAACATTAGGGTGGAAAGGAGAGTTCAACCTATGGATCCCGGGGTGAAGGGAGGCTCAAAACCTCTCCAGAGAGATCTCTGGGAAGGATGAGCCCCATTTCCTCACTCTGGATCAAGGTGGTACGAAGGGAGTCAGTTTGGTTATAGAATGAGGGGAGGTTCAGCCTCACTGGGGGGCTTTCAAGGTGGAGGGGGGCCTAAGCTCCTCCCTGGGGGCTCAGGGCGGTGTGAGGATTCAGCTCAGCAGGGAGGGCAGTGCAGAGCTGGGCTCAGATCTCCCTCTTTCCCAGGACAACATCCGCGACAAACTCCGCCCCATCGTCATCTCCATGAACTACTCTTTACCTGTGCGCTTGCCTGAGCGGCCCCGGCTGGGGCTGCGGTCCTTGGACACCTACCCGGTCCTCAACCAGGCACAGGTTCTGGAGAACCACACCGAGGTGGGTGAGGCCGGGCGGGCGGGGCGGGGCCCGGAGGGCCGTGGGAGGAGAGGTGCTGTGGTGGCGCGCTCCTCACACTGCTGGCACCCCCAGGTCCAGTTCCAGAAGGAGTGCGGGCAGGACAACAAGTGCGACAGCAACTTACAGATGCAGGCAGCCTTCGTGTCCGAGCAAGGGCAGCGGCTGAGCAGGTGCACTGCGGACCGCACCTATTGGCCAAGGGTGGGGCGGCCTTCATTGGCTAAGAGGAACTGAGGGGCGGAGGTTGAGGGGTGGGGCCTCACCGGCCATGGGCGGGGCCTCAGAGATGGGGCCTGAGAGGGTGCACTTTGATTGGCCAGGTAGGATGTGTAAGGCTGGCCTTCACTGGCTAGAAAAGGGGCTTTTTTCACCAGGTGAGACTAGAGGGCGGGGCCTGGCTGTCCTGAAAAGGGGCTTTTTAGACCTAGTAGACTCAAGGGGTGGGGCCTAATTATCTGGGGCGGGTCTGGGGCGGGGCTTTGGGCTCAGTCCAAGGTTCCTCCCTTTTCAGGCTCCAGTACAGCAAAGACCTCCGGAAACTGCTCCTGAGCATCAATGTGACCAACATCCCAAGCAGGGAGCAGGCTGGGGAAGATGCCCACGAGGCATTGCTCACCCTGGCAATGCTTCCCGCCCTGCTGCTGTCCTCAGTGCGCCCTGTGAGTGCCCAACCCAGGCTCTACCACGCATTTGCATCCTTATATGCATGTTTACATGTGTTGTCATTTGTCATGTGTCCCCTCTCCTCTGAGCTGGGCCTCGTCAGGTGCCCACAGCATCTCTGTTGCTAAGGGAACCCTGTTCTCAAGCCTCAGACCCTGTGCCACTCTGACCCAAGCCCCACTCTGACCACCCAGACCTGGTTATCTTCTTTTCTCAGTCTGGAACCTGCCAGGCCAATGAGACCATGACCATACTTTGCGAGCTGGGGAACCCCTTCAAACGGAACCAGAGGGTAAGCCCTGGCCACATTCTCCCAGACTACTACTTTTCTTCTTGCTTCTGCCTGCCTGCCTCCTGGCCTTCCTAGAAGCAAAGAGCCAGAGTGGGGGTGGAGGAGGTAAAGTAAGGGTAGGAGAGATCCAGAGACTGAGAAAAATGGAGTCACTAGGGAGCTATGCACAAAGTGAGAGCAGATGGAGGGGAAGAAACCAATTTGGCTGAGCACCTACTATGTGCCAAGCCCAACACTTTGCTTCTTTTATATGACATGATTCTTACAATCTTCTGAGGTGGTAGATGCTCTTTTATAGAAAGGAAATATAGGCTTAGAAAGTTTTAGTAACTTGCTTAAGGTCATGTAGCTCAAAAGTAGCAGAGATGTCACTGACAGAGAAAGGGACAAGGGAAGCAAAGATGTGACTGGGAAGGTAAAAGAGTGGGAATGGGTGGAGAGGTGGAGACCCCTGACTCAGAATGGGGGGGGGGAGAAGAGGCCAGAGAACGAACTCTCTAGCATAGCATTCAGCCCCCCCCACACCACATGGCATCATCCCTGCCTGGCGCCAAATGCCCCTCTCTGCCTCTCTGGCCCTCATGGCAGATGGAGCTGCTCATCACCTTCGAGGTCATTGGAGTGACCTTGCACACAAGGGAACTCCAGGCACAGCTGCAACTTTCCACGTAAGTGACCTTGCAAAGCCAGTCTTTGTCCAGGTTAAGGTGTCCTCCCCCAAGCCCAGCCTCAGCTGACACATCTCCTTACCTACTCCTTGCTTTTCCTTCCCAGGTCAAGTCACCAGGACAATCTCTGGCCCATTACCCTGACTCTGCTGGTGGACTATACTCTCCAGGCCTCATTCAGCATGTGGGTAGCCGCCCCCAGGCTGCTGTTCCTGAGCTAGGGCCTCCCTGTCCTCAAGGTGTCTCCCAAGCTTCTCTGACACACCTCTCTCGGCCTGGTATCCTTAGGTCTTTACTTCTCCTGGGTCACCCCTCCCCTTAACAGCATCACTATCATTATTGTTGTTACTGCTATCCCCCTGCAAAGCCAGCAGGAGTGGAGGAATCAGCAACTCTGGTGAATAAGGTGTTGGTGTGGCCCCACCATCTCTTGACGGCTCATTGTGCTGAGGATTTTATATCCATCATCTCACTGACTTTTTACAACAGCTCACGATACAGCAGCAATCATTAACTCCACTTTACAGATGAGGAAACTGAGGCTCAAAAAGGATAATTTGCTTGAGGCCACACAGTTGTGGCAGGGCAGGAATTTATCTCAGGTCTGCCTGATGTCAGAGGTAGTTAACCAACCTTGGTGCCCACCCCCTCTGCCAGAGCCCCTCCTGTCTCTTGTGACTCCAGCATCTTTCTTACTACTAGGGTGAGTCAACGACTACAAAGCTACTTTGGAGGAATGGTGATGGGCGAGTCTGGCATGAAAACTGTGGAGGATGTGGGAAGTCCTCTCAAATATGAATTCCAGGTAAGGGGACCTGTGGAACTTTGGGCTGGAGACTCCTGGGAAGAGTAATGGGCATTTCTTTCTGGGTCTGGGGCCTCAGGTTGTAAGCCTTGGGGTTGCTGAGATGGAGGTGGTTTTCTAGGAAACTTGATACCCCTTGTATCCACAGGTGGGCCCAGTGGGAGAAGGGCTAGCAGCCCTGGGGACCCTGGTCCTAGGGCTGGAATGGCCCTATGAAGTCGCCAATGGCAAGTGGCTGCTGTATCCCACAGAGATCACCATCCAAGGCAATGGGTCCTGGCCCTGCCAACCACCAGGAGGTCTTATCAACCCTCTCAACCTCACTCTCTCTGTAAGGACACCACAGGGACCTTTCATTTGCATTGCACCTCCTTTGCATGCTGCAGGGCAGAAAGGCCAGTGTCTTCCCATCCCTCCCCTCACACCCTTAGGGAGCCTGCCTCTCCTCCTGCCCTTTCTACCTCTCCTCACCTCTGCTCTCATTCCCTCCTTCCAGCAAAGCTCCTCTTCCCTTTTCAGGTCCCTGGGGACACACCACTATCTCCACAGCGCAGGCGGCGACAGCTGGACCCAGGGGGAGGCCAAGGCCCCGCGCCTGTTACTCTAGCTGCTGCCAAAAAAGCCAAGTCTGAGACCCTCCTGGTGAGTGGCCAGGGTTGGAGAGGATTGTGGCCACACACCCAGGGGGCATGCAAAGCAAGGGGAATAGGGGCTATTCACCAGGAGACCCCAATCTGATGAGGTGATGTGGCCCCTGCCCTCAGGAGCCCCTAGTCAGAGCAGGCAGACTCATCTGCCCTCAGAGGGCACCTCACTGCCCTTGCCCTTGGGGAGCAGCCAATACAATGGTCCAAAGGAAGAGACACTGGCTCTATTCCCAGGAGCTATATAGCTGCTCAAAGCCTTAGACATTAGGGCTAGGGAATGGGGAAGGGCAGGACAAAGGTGGGGTAAGGTACCCTCTGTCCAAAGAGGAAGAGGAAGAGGCCTGGGAAGCAAGTTGAGGCCTAGCTGGGTGGAGAGGTAGGAGGTAGTATCCCAGGTGGAGGGAGTGGCATGAACAAAGGCTCAGTGTGGGAGAAGGCTGGGAAGGGGATGTCGTGGGTTGGGCCCCATTTCCATGAGCAGAGATCAGATTTCATGTTTGCCTCTTGGCATCTGTATGTGCTTGGCCCAAAGAATGTGCCTGAAACATATAAGTATTGGGGGTGGGAGGGTGGGGGGTGTGCATGAGTGAAGGGATGAGGCCAGGGCCCTTTGGGTCAGCCATGGGTTGGACAAAGCCAGGGGAGGGGTCAAAGGTAAGGGGTGAAGAATGAAGAATCTGGAGACCCAACCTGTCTCGTGTCCTGTGTTCCCCACCTATTTCAGAGCTGTGGCAGTGTCCACACCCGCTGTGTGTGGCTGGAGTGCCCCATTCCTGATTCCCCCATCATCACCAATGTGACAGTACAGGCTCGAGTGTGGAACAGCACCTTCATTGAGGTCAGTGCCTGGGTCTGGAGGTCTCTCCTGCCAACCACCTGGCTGGAGAGCAACAGGGAGAGGGGTGAGGCCAGGGTCACAGCAAGGCCTTGTGTGTGTGTGTGTATGTGTGAGGGACAGCATCGTGCTTTATGTGTGACAGGTTGTATACCTGTTACTGTGTGCTGTGTCAGTGTTAGCTTGTGTGCCTGTGTGTGGATATGACATGTTTGTCTCCAGCCAAAGTGACCTTCTCTCAAGTATTCATTGTTTTGTCACGTGTCCAAGACTTTCCTACCTCCATGCCTTCAACATGCTACCCCTTGCCTCTAGAATGCCAGCTCCCCCCCTTTTATCTCTGCATGTAAACTCCTATTCAGCCTTAAAGTCCCCCTCTGATGCTTCACCACCAGCGAGGTCTTTTCCACCCAAAAATGATCTCTCCTCCTGGGTTATAAATCTTTTCAGCTTTGTGGGCCACACAGTTTCTGTTGCAACTACTCAGTTCTTCCATGTAGTACAGAGTTGCCATAGACCATAGTAAATGATTGGCTATGGCTGTGTGCCCAAAATACTTTATTTACAAAAGCAGATGGCAGGCCAGATTTAGCCCACAGACCTGACCTAGACTGTGCCCTTCATTGTCTTTGTTGTCCTCAGCATCCAGCACAGGATCCAATGTGCAAATGAATGAGTGACGTGCATTTGTGTGTGGGGAGGCCTGGCTGTCAGATCCTTTGGGGTGCTGTTGAAGGATGCTGTGTGGTGGGAGGGTACCCTGGGGGAGGGGAAGCTTAGGGTCCGAAGGGAGGCTCAATTGATTCTTTTAACCCACCCCTTTTCCCTTCAGGACTACAAAGACTTTGACCGAGTCAGGGTAGCTAGCTGGGCTACCCTGTTCCTCCAAACTAGCGTCCCCACCATCAACATGGAAAATAAGACTGTGGCGGTGAGTGAGCATATTAACTGGCCAGGGCGTGGTTGTGCAGGGCATCTTTTCAAAGCACTTTCACACACTTTGGCTATGTGGTTCTCAATCTTGGCAGCACATTGGAATCCTCTGGAGGACTTCTGAATCTGGACCACAACCCTGAACAATGATATCCGAGTTTGTGGAGGTGGGATCTGGTATTGGTTTGTTTCAAAGCCCCACCTCCCCGTGATTTTAATGTGCAGCCATGGTTGAGAACCTCTGCTTGACCTTATTTGATCCACACAATATTTCCATGAAGATGTTCCATCTCCAAACAAACTTGAGAAAAAAATTCTCAAACTTGATTCTGAGTTACATCTGGAAGAATAAATATGACAAAGTTGCCAATAATTTGTTGTGAAAAGGATATAAAATGGAGATATGTAGGAAATACATATAGGAGACGAATGGAGGGTTGGTTAAATATGTTATGATACATTTCCTAAAATAAATAAGGTACTGAAGGAAGGGCCAGAAAGATCAATGGAACAGCATAGAAATTTATTTTATTATACAGATAGCATTTTTGATCAGTAGAGAAAGGCAGATTATTAAGTCATGTTGTAAGAACATATTTGGAAGGCAAAGGCAAACCCCTACCTCACATCATAAACAAAAATATGTTTGAGTTAGATTAAACACTTATAATAGGAAATAAAACCTAATATACCAGAGAAAACAACTTAATGATAATCTTTAATTATGTGGAGAGGGAATTCTTGTATTAAACCCAGAAGTCACAAAGGAAAATTAGACAAATTGGACTCTATGAAATTTTAAATCTATATACAGGCATACCTTGGAGATATTGTAGGTTTGGTTCCAGACCACCTCAATAAAGCAAATATCACCATAAGGCGAGTCACACGAATTTTTTGGTTTCCTACTACATATAAAAGTTATGTTTATACTATACTGTAGTCTATTAAGTGTGCAATAGCATTATATCTAAAAACACAAGATACACACCTTAATTAAAAAATACTTTATTGCTAAAAAATGCTAATCATCTTCTGAGTCTGTTAGAAAAATGGTGCCGATAGACTTGATTGATGCAGGGTAGCCACAGGCCTTCAATTTGTAAAAAATGCAATATCCTCGAACTACAGTAACACGAAGCACATTCAAATGAAGTATGCCTGTCCAGCACAAAGGATGGCAAGGAAACTGAAAGGGCAAGCGATATATTGCCTTTCAAAAAGTCTAGAGTGTATATGACAAAGTATTGATATACATTTACTATATAAAGGGCAACATAGAAATAAACAGGCAGTGTACATACTGTAAAATGCAAAGGTTTAACTCAATAGTAAAGAAATAAAAATAACAGCAACAAGACTTTTATCCTATCAGATTGGGAAATATGAGAAAGAGTAATATTGTCTGGTGCTGATGAGGTGGAAGGAAATGCTTTTGATTGCAGTATAAATTGATGGGTCCTTTTTGGAGATGAATACATCAATATCTATTACAATTTAAAATAAATATTTCCTTTGACCAGCACATGATAATATATCTTAAGGAGAGAATAGGACAAGTATGTGAACATAAATATATGGAGATATTTTAAAGCATTGTTTATAATAACATAAAATTGGAAACAATCTAAGTGTCTTTCAGTGGATTGGCTCAATAAATTATGGTACATTTCTACAATGACCATGCAGTTATCAGAAGAGAGGAGGTTGATCTTTATTAATGGCATCAAAAGATGATGATATTAAGTGAGAAGGGAAGCAGGTTGCGGAAGAGTGTGTGCATTACCCATAGATCCCATTTATGTGGAAGAAAAAAGTATATATATTTAACATATGCATTAAAAATATGGAAAGAGATTCACTAAAATGTTGAAGATAGTTGTTTCTCAGGAGTAAAATTACTAGGAACCTTTGATTTTTCTTTACAGCATCTGTATTTAAAAAAAAAAAGAAATCAGCCCCATCTGGTGTGGCTCAGTTGGTTGGGCCATGTCCTGTGCACCAAAAGGTTGTCAGTTTGATTCCCAGTCAGGGCACATGCCCATGCCTGGGTTGCAGGCTCCATCCCTGGTAGGGGGCATACAGGAGGCAGCCGATCGATGTTCCACTCTCACATCAATGTTTCTCTCTCTCTAAGCTCTCCCTTCCTCTCACTCTAAAAATCAAATTAAAAAATCTTTAAAGAAGAAATTTAAAAAATAATAATTTTAAGAGAAATAATCATGTATAGCCAGCAAATCTTTCTAGATATATGTAAAATATATTATAATATATAATGCAATTTTGTATAAAACATGTAATATATTATAATAATATAATATATAAATATATATTTCATATATATATCTCCATCGTAGGGCAAGAAAAAGAACGGTACTATATGCTATGCATTCTTTGTTTTTTTGTAAATATTTATGGAGTGCTTGCTATGTACTCATATTAAATGCATTTAATCCTCCCAGCAACCTATTAGGTAGGTATTATTTTCCTAATCCTCATTTTACAGATGAACAGAGAGGTTAAGCAACTTACTCAAGGCCACACAGCTAGAGAATAGCACAGCAAGGACTTGAACCCAGGCAGTCTAGCTCCAGAACACATGCTTTTGGCCACTTGGCTGTATACTACGAGGCAAGCATGATCCCTTGATCAGAGACCGTGAAATGGAGATTCAGAGAGGTGAAATTACTTGTCCAAGGTCATACAGCTCATAAGGGATGGAGCTGGGACCTAAGTCTAGATGTGTGAACTGCAAACCCAGGCCCTAGGCTGCTTCCTAGGTCTGAGGCTTGCTCCTTTAGAGAAACAAGATGATGGACTAATCTGCTGCTGCCATTGGACAGGCAGGGGCTTTTTCCAGTCCCTGAGTGCCCCCTACTGGCAGTAGGTGAAACAGCAGGGTCAGGGACCCAGCTGGGACGGGATGAGCGCGGGGCCTGGGGGGCAGCGGACACAGGGCTGAGCCCCTTCTCGCCCTCCCCAGTTCTCCGTGGATATCGACTCCGAGCTGGTGGAGGAGCTGCCGGCCGAGATCGAGCTGTGGCTGGTGCTTGTGTCCGTGGGGGCCGGGCTGCTGCTGCTGGGGCTCATCATCCTCCTGCTGTGGAAGGTTAGGACCCCAGCCGGCCACCTGGACCCCTGCTCGGGGACCTCCTGCCAGCAGGCCCTCAGCACCTCTCCCTTCATCCCATCCCTCACTTCCACCGCAGCCCCACCCTTCTCCCATGTCCTCCCGCCTTCCCCCCAGCTTTCAGCCTCATCCCATACCCTTCCTCACTTCACCCACTGGGGTGCTTCTGCCTGGGTTAGTGGGGGGACCTGCAAGCTGCAGAGGGGAACCCAGGAACTCTGGCTTCTGGCCGCACCACTCAGCCGGGGCTGGAACCCAGGCCTCCAGGCTCCCCAGCCCTTAGCCCCAGCCCATGAGTGCTGCTGGCAAGGCCCCCCAGCTCTCCCTGATGGCCCCCCGCCCCTCCTCCCCTCCTCAGTGCGGCTTCTTCAAGCGAGCCCGCACTCGCGCCCTGTACGAAGCTAAGAGGCAGAAGGCGGAGATGAAGAGCCAGCCGTCAGAGACGGAGAGGCTGACCGAGGACTACTGAGGGGGCAGCCCCGCCCCCGCCCGCCCGGGTAACTCGGCCTCGGGCCCTCTTCCCGAGCTCCCCAGCTGGCTGGGGCCTCTGACTCTGTCCTATCTGCTCCTCTTCCTTCATGGGACCTCTCTGTACCTCGCTCCGCTCCGTCCCTGGTACCACCCCAAAGGGCAGGCCTCTCTGTCTGCCTCCCCTCCCTGCCCGGGAGAGCGCATGGTGTCTTCTCTCACCAGCCTCCCCACTGAGCCCTTCGAGGACTTGGAACCCCAAGAAGTAGCCATAAAACCCTCCCCATGCTTTCCGGGGGTTGAGAAAGGGTCAAGACCAAGGCTAGGCCCCATTTCCATAGTTCACAAGGCAGATTTCTAGATGCTTCTACAGCCCCATTCCCATCTCCAGAGAAGGAGGGGACTAGTAGAGTCCTTGCTTCTGGGAACCCCCACCACGGTGACAAACTGACCCCTCCCCACACTGTGGTCAGGATAGATCACCACCCTTCCTAGCCATCCCATCAGCAACCTCGGTGGCTGTCCCCTACCTCCATCTGCCTCTCCCTCTCCTCTCTGCCTTCCTCAGCTCCTGCTTCCTGGGGACTGGGGTGGGGAACCTCGCCCTTCCTGTCTCGGCGCAGAGAGATGGAGTGTGTTTGGATCAGGGGTCCTGGCTTTGAGGACCTCTGGGTGGGAGAAGAAGGGGCTGGGCACATCTTCCCACTGGCTGGAGAGCCAGATGCTGATGTCCTTCCTCTTGTCCCTCCAACTCCAGTGTGACTTCTTTAAGCGGACCCGCTATTACCAGATCATGCCCAAGTACCACGCGGTGCGGATCCGGGAAGAGGAACGCTACCCACCTCCAGGGGGGACCCTGCCCACCAAGAAGCACTGGGTGACCAGCTGGCAGACATGGGATCAATACTACTGATGTCCTTCCTGATCCCGTCCCTGCGCCCCTGGTGTCCCCTTCTTCTGTTTATCATAACTTATGCCTCGACAGTCCATAGGGGCTGCTGCCTTTGGCTGGCACCAGTAGGTTCAGGCACACACCTCGGAGCACGTGCACATTCCATCTGGCCGTGGGCTTCTCCCTGCAGGAGGGCTGGGGCCGTGGACCTTGCTATGCCGAGCACACCGCAGCCCTGTGCCCTAGACACATGCGGACACGTGGGTCCCACTGCTTGTGGACTGCGCTCGTGCACCACAGATGGTGCATGGACATGCATGTCCCAGCCTTTGCCTATGCCAAAACCAAGCCAGGAGGGAAAGGCCCCCAAAGTGGTGACACCTCCCCATTCACACTGGACCCACCTTGAGCCATAGTCACTGGATGGACACTGCTCTTGAGATTAAAACTACTGACAGGGAACAGCCCACAGGCTTCCAGCTGTAGTTCCCAGCACCCACACCAGAGAACATGATGGGGGTGGGAGCCTGCCCGAGGTTGTCTAAGGGGGCATTTGCAGGACCTGGCATGCTCAGACATGAGAGCAGAAGGAACTAGAAAGAAGGTCCCAGGATGGCTTTCTTTCGTGGATCACTACAAAGCCTCTTTCCTCAGCCACGGCATGCACTAGTGGGGAATGCAGCCTGAAGGAACAGGGATGGACAGACCGCTAGACAGCCTGGACGTGCTGCGCTGGGATGCCCTGGGAGCGAAGTGGAGTACTCAACAAAGGAGTGGACTGGTCCTGGGCCAAGGAGATGTTGGAAGGACACAGAGGAAATACCACTTCTCACCCGCCACTACCATCCTGGCCTCTGAAGGGCCTGGAGAGACCTCCCACGAGATCACAGGGGGAGCGACACTTGAATGTAGGACAGGGAGGGAGCCCTGTCCCTGCCCCATTGGCCAAACTCCACTCTGTCCCCACCAACCGTGGGTTGGGAGCCTGGAAGTGGAGTACTTGGCTGCCCTTGGCTTTCATCACCAATCGGCTCTGCCTTCTCCCCCTTGGGCTGAGTCCTGAGTCCCATTCTAGAAGTTGAAGCTGGTTCCGGAAACCCTGTCCTGCCCCCTGCCTGTTGGCAGGCCCCAACCCCCTCCATGGTACTGTAGCAGGGGAGCTCCCTCCCCCTCCTTGTGCCTTCTTTGTATATAGGCTTCTCTCACCAACCAATAAACAGCTCCCAGTTTGTACACTATGTCCTGCACTCTCTACCCCTCACCAACCTCATTCATTCTGGTGGATAATGATATCTAGCTGGTCCCCAGGTGGACCAAGAGCAATGCAGGGGTCTTAGAGGTTGGGAGGGTGAAGATCTATGGAGGAGGTACCTGCCCCTGCTCTCAGGGATGCCCCAGTCCAAGGGCTGGTCATAGATAGGAACTGAAATGCAGAAGATTGGGGGAAAGACAAATAGATTGGTTGGAATCAAAAGTGGCTTCTTGGTGGCCAGTGAGCTGGCTCTGGAAAGGGTGGAGGAGGGAGGGTGATATGCAGGGTTTGGAAGAGGCAGGAAGCCACTCGATGTAGACACAGGTAGTCCTAGATAACAGTGGAGGTTAGATGGTGCAAGGGCGGGAGCCGAGAGCTCTCCCTGCTCCCCTGGCTTCATTCAGATAAGAACCAGCTTTTCTGCCTCAATTTTTCCACCCCCACCCCCAGGTATCATGATGAGTAGATTATCAGAAGGTGAACCAGACCCAAGGCCTCCAGACAGGAGTTCCTGGAGCCCTAGTTTCATGGAAACTCCCCCAGGAGTGCTTCAGTACTGAGCTAACAAAGCCCCCCCCAGCTCCTCCTCCCCCCAGCACTGGACAAAGCCCTCCGCTTCCTCCTCTGCACTGTCTGTCCCCCCCACACAGGCCTAGGGATGGAGAAAGGCTATTTTCCCCATGACTTCTTCATCCTAAATTGTGGCACAGATCCTTCTATTAACTTTCCCCGAGGTTGTGACCTTTGGCAAGACTTAACTGAAGGCTAGATTTTATTACCCAGAGAGGTCCAGAGGCAGTTCCTCCGAGAGCCCACAGACCCAGGCCGTTCTCATTCTCAGGGGAGCTGCTCCTGATGCCTGCCTGGGTATCTCCCAGCCTGCCTCCATGTGGCAGCTGCTTGCCCTCAGCCCCTACACTCGTGGGCCCAGCACCCCATGCCCCTTTTTGTGGTGGGATTTGCCCCATTGCCCCAGGTTGATTGACAGTGGAATGTCCAGTTCCTCTAGGGAAAAAACCAAAACCTCGGCCCCTACCCAGAGCTCTCAAAACCAGTCACTGGAGGCCTCAGTTTGTTTTCCAGAATCTGTAATTCACTAGGTCAGCAATAACACTACATGTAGGTTATCAAAGTCCAGCTCTGGTTGAGCTTGCTCAGTCCAGTCCTTTGCAGCCACCTCCTGCTTAAGAAAAAGGTGGGACCTATATACATGCTTCTAGCCAGCTTTGGAGGGCCAGCCCCCAGTCTCCTGTGAGCAGCTGCTTGGGTGAGCCCCCCCCCCCCCCCCACACACACACACACAAAGTGGTCATTTTCAGGACTGGTACAGCTATGCTTTTATGCAAGAAACAATGGCAGAGATGCAACAATGCCCACTTTGTATAAAAGGACCTTTTATAACACCAAGGTTGAGCTCCTTGGGACTACAGCACCTCCCAACTGTTCCAGAAGAGGGTCTTGGCTCTTGTATCACTAAAAGGACCCATAAAGTGATGCTCCCCTTTTGGGCATGTGGCGAGGTTTCACTTTCTGGGCCCTACTGATTATATGAGACCATGTCACTAATTCTGGCCAGTGAGCTGTGAGCAGGAGGAAGGCGGATCAATTCTGGGCTGAGACAATGAATTGCTGGGTGAGACTCCCCCAGTTCTGCTTGCCCTGCCTCTGCTGCTGTGGAAGCCTGTGTTGAGATACAGTTTCTATTGGTCTGAGTCCCAACCCATGCTGTACATGTAGTAAGGAATTTTGGGTCTTGGGGATGGAGGTTATCTCAGCATTACCTAACCTACCTGACTGATCCACCACATGATGCCACTCCTGTTATTACCCTGAAGCAATCTGCAGAAGGAATTGTAATCCAAGCACAGAGCCCACATTATGGAAGTCCAGCTCTAAGGGGAGGATCATGGGAAATCTCTTTCCCTCTCCTACGCCTAGCCTCAGAGATTACTGCCTCTTTCTTGTTACTTTAATTTTAACAATCACAGTATTAGCTGCCATTTATTGATTGTTTACTATGAGCCAGGCACGGGGCTAGGCTTTTTACATATAGTATCCCATATACTCTTCTGGGCAACTTCAAGACTGCACTCACCAACATCATTAATGACCTAATTGCTAGCTGGCTGGGTGTTTGGTGGTCCTTCCTGATACCTCTGTGGCATGTCTCCCTGGTGATCCTGAAATCTTTTGTTCACCCTCTTTGCCCTTCCATGTCCTAGGTGCTGTGCCTGGTGCTGGAGACAGAGCAGTAAATAGGACAGACACAACCCTGCCCTCATAGAGCTTAAAGTTTAGTGGGGTAGACAGATGAGTCAGCAGCTGATTACAGCTCAGTGTGATGAGAACTAAAATGGTGCTAAGATCAAGAGGTGTTAGGAACCCTTGGGGGGACCCCATAACGCAGGCCGGTAGGGTCAGGGACCTGAAGCATAAGAGGTGAAGGTGAGAGAGAGAATGACCCAGGCAGAAGAGACAGCATTTGCAACGCTTGGAGATTGGAGGCTGACCCAAGGCAGTAGAGAAGTATGGCTTGGAGTAGAGCAGCGGAATGTGGAGAAATGAGGCTAGAGAGTTAAGCCAAAGCAGGTCATGTGAGAACTTGAAAGGCTCCAGTAAAAAGTGGGGAGTAAAAAAAGAGAAGAAGAATGCAGTCTTTGAAAGGCTGTGAGCAAGGGAAGTAAGAAGTTTAGATTTGCGGTTGAATGAGCCTCAGTTTCCTCATCTATAAAAGAGATACTAATAGCACAATAGAGCTGTCTGGAGAATTAAATGAGAAAATGCATGCAAACAGTGCCTGGCACATACATTATGATTCATCAGCTAAGAGTCCCTGCCTTGTGAAGCCTTGCACATAGCTGTGTTGACTATAATCACATTCTGTTATAATTATTCATTTAATCCTTTATTTACGCAGCTAGCTCCCAAACTGAGAAATGACATGATCAAGGGAAAAGACCGTGTCTGAATTCTGTCTGTTTACTGTTCCCAGCACGAAGTTTAGCCCAGGACTGAACAATGAAAAAGCAGAAACATCAAAAGGGCGAGTCAGAGGGCAGGACATACCATGTTCAACCACAAGAGGGCGCGCTACGTTCCTAACCAGAGAGCCGGGGCTGCCGAAGAAACGAGGGCTGTCCTTCTAGGACCGTTCTCCAAGGAAACCCAGGGCGGAGGAGGTTGCTTTCTTAGGTCAAATGAGCTAGAGAATAATAAAAATTGTTTTGAAAACGGAACTCGTAGCACCGATGGTAGGGGCTGCCTTCGCCTCCGTTTGTGGATGGATCCTTGTGCAGTAGGTGGGCTGGGCGACTATATGAGAGGTTACTTGGACTTGCATCCTGATCCCCAAGTTTGCAAACATTCACAGTCACTGTCATCCGGACTCGGAACCCACTGAGGGAGAGCTGGTAGGGATCACGGCAGGTGACACAAGACCCTCTGGGAGCACAGGCATTGGCTGACAGCTACCAGGGCATTTCGGGGAAGGCAAGAGATGGAGATTCGGGGAGGGAGCGGGGAAAGGAAGAAGTGGAAAAGAGGAATAATAATGGGCGTCTGGAAAGGGGGCGTTAACCCAGTTTGGGCCGGGAGGGGAACCGGGCGGAGGGAGCCGAGAGGGGCGGGCTCTCCGCGCCGCTGGAACAAAACAACAAGCCGGCCCGAGCCCACCTGGGTTAAGGGGGCGGGCCCTGGGGGGAAGCCACGTGCCGGAGCCGGAAGCTATTGGCTGTCCCGGGGTTGTTTGTGAGCGGCCATTGGCGGCGTCGAGGAGCCGCCTCTAGCCGATTGGCGGGTCTCGGAGGACGGCCAGGGCAGGGGCGGGGCGGAGGCTGTGGAACCGCTAGGCCGGGCCGGGCTGGGCCGAGCCGAGCCGAGCGCGAGAGCTCCCGGCGCCGACACCGAGCCCGAGCCCGAGCCGGAGCCCCGGGTCCGCCGCCATGCGCTGGATCCGCGCGCTGCTGAAGAACGCGTCCCTGGCTGGGGCGCCCAAGTACATCGAGCACTTCAGCAAGTTCTCCCCGTCCCCGCTGTCCATGAAGCAGTTTCTGGACTTCGGTACGGAGAGGGCGGGGGGCGGCTGGCCGCCGGGCCTCGCGGGTGCCTGGGTGGGGGGAATGCAGGGGTCCCGGCCAAGAAGGATGGACGCTGAGGAGAGAGGCCCAGACTGGCAAGGAAGGGTTGCTCGGAGGGCAGCGGGCAGGAAAGGGTTAATGGGGAGGCAGGGACCCCCGGGGCTGCGAGGGTTCTGGGTACCCCGGCTGGAGAGTCCCTGGACTGGGCTGTGAATGGGACATGAGGGGTATTGAGTAGGAGGGGCCCAAGGGGTCCTCCTGCGCTTTGTTAGGGGTCTTGGAGAATTAGGGGCAGTGAAATGGTGATACGAGGGCAGGAAGGGAGTAGGGTGTATCCAGGCGTAAAGGGTCCTGTTTGAGAGTGGGAGACAGAGAGAAAATAGGGGGGATGCTGATGGGAGTAACAAGGCAGCACGAGGAGGTGCAGCCATCTGGAAGGAGACCAGCTGGGCACCAAGGGGTCAGTTGGGGAAGGGGCTCTTTCAAAAGATGCCCACAGGAGAGAGGACCTGATCAGGATACCTCCACCCACTGAGGGAGCTGGCCCCCCAGCTGGCACAGTGGGCAAGGACACTTGAAGATCAAATCCCCTCAGGCCTGACTGCCTGTCTCCAGCTGGGCAGGGGCCCAGGGCACCACGAGATGGAATCAGGCGGCTTGTACCCACCCTTGCCTGCCCCTGGGCTCCTAGGCTAGGATCACCCACCGTCAGCGTCCTGGGGGTGGCTCTGGAGCAGGAGCAACGCTGTGCCAGCATGGTGACCGAAACAGACATTGTGTGGGCCCTGTCTGTCTATATGGTATTTCCATGGTGACACCTGGGGATTAGGAGAGGGTGCCCAGGACTTTCAAGAGTTGAAGAGACAGTGCCTGGCTCAGGTTACAGCTGCGTCATTGTTGGGAGGGGGCAGGGAGTGGGCAGCCAGGACACAGAGCACCTGTTTCCTTGGACTTGGCCGCCTGCCCTCTGCCCTGTTTGAGCTGCCCCCATGTAGGAAAGCCTCCTGTGCCCACTCCAGCCCCGAGCAGCTAGTTAGTCCAGACTGGATGAACCCCAATTACGCAGTGTCACAGCTGGGAGGGGCTCACAGTAGAGTTTGGCCCACTTGTAGTACAGTGGGGAAACTGAGACCTTTAGAAGGATAGTGGCGTGCCCTGGGTGACAGAGTCGGAAGCAGAACCTGTACTAGAACCTAGGTCCTCTGACTCTAGCCTCATTCTATCGTTCACCCTCTTCTCATCTTGAAGCTGAGCCAAGGACCAAGGTATCTGGGTTACCATCCTTTGGCCCTATCTGCCTCACAGGTGGTGGGTATTAATGCAGGGGCAGCTCTACAGTGGTCATTAGGAACAGCCTGGGTGCAGATGGGTTGGGCCAGAGACGATGCTGGGAGCCTGCAGCTGCGGTGGTCCAGGGATAGCTTGTGTCAGCCAGGGCCCAGCCCTGGGAAGGGATGGATTTCCCAGGCTGCTCTGCCCACCTGGATCAGCTCTCCCAAAGTGAATGCCTGGGAGAAGGGAAAGAAAGAGAAGAAGTGAGGTAACTTAGGCCAGAGGCAGCTCCCGGTGCGCCTGGGAATGGACCTGCCCCCTGTTGTTGAAGGGAAGCAAGGTTCAGTTGGGGGTGAGGAGAGGATGCAATTCCCCAAAGGGTTAGACAGGGTGGTGGGGAGGTCAGAACACTGCAGGGCTTTGGGAGAGCTGCCTGCTCTGTGCCGCGGATCACTTCTCCTCTGAACCCTCAGGAAATGAAGGATTTAATCAGCCTGCCCCCTGAGATGTCCTCTGGCTTTGATGGTTTGCAGCTATGTGTGCTCACCTCTTTTTCTCTCCCCCTCCAGGGTCCAGTAATGCCTGTGAGAAAACCTCGTTCACCTTCCTCAGGCAGGAGCTGCCTGTGCGCCTGGCCAACATCATGAAAGAGATCAACCTGCTTCCTGACCGGGTGCTGAGCACACCCTCGGTGCAGCTGGTACAGAGCTGGTGAGACCCCTGGCCAGGTCCCCACACCTTCCACTCCATCGTCAGATGCCCTGGGCTTAGAGATGGAGTCTCCATGCTCCCAGCAGCCTTGTTGGAGGCAGGGACAGAGGGGAGGCACAGGGCTCCAGGAGCCTGGGGAGTTACTCAAAGTCAAGCAAAATTCTAGGCTATTGCAGGGACTAAGATCAGGCTCTTAGCCTCGTGTTTGTGGGACAGCCCTATACTTTCCACGCTCCTTTCTCTGGAAAGCCCAGGTCCACCTAGGAAATCCTTTTCATAGCCAAAACCCCAACTCAGGCTAATGTCAGCATTCGTCTCCAGCCCTGGTCCTGAAAACCCAGCTTCTGCAGGATAATATTTATTTGAGGCAACATCGTGGGAAACAGAAACAGGAAGAAGCAAATCTTCAAATCATATAATCCTAGCTACAAGTCAGACTGTTTTGGATGTTGGAAAACATTCAAATAGATACAGGACCTACACCCAAAGAGCTTTTGAGGGCAAAGATCAAAAGTTTCCTGCACAAAGCGGCAGCACCAGAGGAGAATTCTCAGTAAAGCTCACTGAGGAACTCTGTCCAGGGTTAAGTAATTGGATGGCAATAGCCCATGCCAGTCACATGAAGAATAAACAAGCCTACTCTGTAACTGGGCATATAAGTGGCTAATCATGGTTGGTCTTCAGTGGCACATGTGCGGAAATCTTTTGCTAGTTCTGGCTGTGGTGGGTGTGGTCTGGCTGTGGTTTCCTTGTGGATTCAGGAGCAACACACCAACTTTGAGCCCAAGGTCAAACTAGAGGAGCCCGTGATCTCGGGGTTGGGGGAAGAATAAAAGAGGGCGAATTAAGTGCTATGTAGACAGTGGTAGGAATAGTGAGCTGCTGAGGAGTTAGTTTTAGTTAAATTAAGAATATTATTTAAAAGTAACACTGGTTGGGGTTCTTCCCCCTCATTGAGGAAGTGTAATGTTCACTTTGACAGTTGGAAAACACAGAAAAGTAGATAGAGGAGAATGCCAACCACTGCCCTCCACCCCATAACCAAACACTGTTAAGGCTCCATAAGGTTTTGTTGGCGCCCTTCCAGCATTTTTTCTATGCACGGATCTGCAAATGCATGGCTTATTCTAACTAAATGAGATGCTGGAAGGAAAATGTTTGTGCACAAAGCCAGGAACATAGTCAGTGAATGTTAGTCGAATCAGAAAGTTGTGGGGAAGTCTAAATGGATATGAAATGCACAGAGGAGGCAATGTGTCACTGGGCCTTGCAGGGTGCTTTGGTGAGCCCAGATCTAGAAAGAAGGGAAGGGCATTCCAGGCCAAAGAAACTGCTTGGGCAAAGGTGTAGAGGCAGGAAAGTGCTCAGCTAGGGTATCTGAGAACTTACTTTGTGGATATAGTGCTCTTAATGAAAGCTGTGAAGGTGGAATGGGGGACAGAGGTGATTTTCATGTAGCTCAAGCAAGTTACCCCTTGCTGAGCCCAGTCCCTCACAGGGCCAAGACCTTAGAGCTAACCCACATTTCCCACCATGGGGCAGTGTGGAAGTCATGGGGAGGAGACAGAAGGTACCATTTGTTCTCTCTACCCCTTCTCCAGCTCTGTCTGGCTGATTGACTTGGCTACCTCTCCATCTGGTCCCTGACTCCAGGACATGGCTTCTCAGGCCCCTCCCTGGACACTGTGTTCCTGGGAGAGCCAGGAAATTACAGGGAGGATGGGGCAGGGAGCTGCTGAACTGCCCACGACCTCCCCAGGCCCCCACAGAGTCCCTTCCTGAAAATCAGTTACACATGTGGGAGCTTGGCCTGACTTATTCTTTTTTCAATAATGTCAACCAGCAGCAGGAGGGAGTGAAGTTAGACAAGAGAGAACAGGTCTCAGTGGATCTCTGTTTAGAGGAGAGCAGGCAAAGGGACTGCCGGAGTGTCCAAAGCACTGGAGAGACAGCCTGCTGAGATTGTTTCCAGAATGGGTATCAGCTGCAGCAAGAGAGACTGAGGTCTGAGGGAAGGAAGGACTGTCCTGTCAGGACAGGGATGAGGTGGCTGCCTTGAGAGAGTGCAGACCTCCCTTTCCAGGAGAACTCCCTGCCAGCTTGGGTGATGGAGGCTGTGGAGGTAGGCAGAGTTTGCATGCAAGGAGGGGGATGGCCTACCAGGGAGTCTGGCAAGAGAGCCACTAGCCTCAGAGTGTGATGAATAAGACATAAAACCTCCCCTTTGGAGAATGGGAAAGTCCTGTGCAAATGTTAGTAGTAGTGGTGGTGGTGGTGCATAGTCAGTATGGGCTAATAACAGCTGATGGAGTTTCTACTTGGCTGGGAGAGGCACTAGGCAGGAACCACTGCAAGCAAGTGGAGAATTCCTGGTTCTAAATGAACCTGGTAAATTATTTCAACTGGACAAACTTGGTGTAGGGGACCCTGTTTTGGAAGTGACTGGAAGGTAGTGGACAGCCCTGGATGTGGCATCAGCATGCTTGACTTTGAGGCTTGACTTTGCTGCCTGCTGGACGCTTAATCCGTGGTGAACCACGTGGCCTCTGAGCCTTGGTTTCCTCATCTGTAAAATGGGAATCCAGGCTGTTTCTAAGGGCCAAATGGCACTGCTAGATGTGAAAGTATGGAGAACTCTATAAACACAAGTGATGTCCCCAGCTTCTGGGCTGCATCTCCAGGCCAAAGATGACATGACTATGGCAGAAGTTCTCTTAGACAATGTAGTAATAATGTTGGCCATGACAAAAGCAAACACACCTGGGAGGCCTGCAGTGCATCAGAAACTGTTCGAAGTGTGTACACTTATTAACTATTTAACCTTCACAACAGCCTAATGAAGCAGGCCTTGTTATTGTTCCCATTTTATAGATGAGTAACCGAGGCTCAGATTAGGAACCTTGTCTGAGGTCACTCAAATAGTCAATGGAGAGCTGGGATTCCAACCCAGGCTGTGTGATCTGGCAGCACGTTCTAGGGAAAGGCAGAGTGCTGCGTTCTGGGGCAGTGAGATTCCACGTCCCAAGTCGGGGGAAGTAGGGTTCGCATCACAGAACCTTGCTTGGTGGCTAGTGTCTGGAACACGAAAGGGGTAACCTTGACTCCTCTTGGGAGAGAAAGACAGCCTGAGGGAGGGTATAGATTTGGTGGTAATGTGCTTCCAGAAAATGGAGGGTTAAGGGAGAGTCGCAGAGTAGACCCAGTGACAGTGAGTCACTGCTGTTACTAATAGGAGCCTTTGCAGGGGTTGCAGAGAGAGAGGTGGGAGCCATATCATGTGGTTGGCACCTTCTTAGGAGCCTCCCTTGCCTGTCAGCAAGGTGTATGGATCCCAAACCCCATCTGTAGAGGACCCCACCCCACCCCACAGGAGCAGGTCCCTGCCCATAAAAAGAATGGGTACCATCAGCACATCGGCTCCCAGCGTCCAGCGGCTGCTCTGCCAGGCACGGAGCTGCGCTTTAGCCAAGTCCTCCCATCGGCTCCCTCAGCCACTCCTTATGTAATCAGAGTGGAGACTAGACCTGCATCATCATCTCTGAGTGCCACTGCAGTGAACCCCATTCTACAGAGGGGTACTGAGTGGCTCGGTGCCCTCTTTCGGGCACAGTCAGCCATGGGACCCAAGCCTGCCTGGCTCAGGGTCCCCACCTGCCACCCTTCCACAGAGTGACTTCCAGATGCAGGACACATCTGTCACTTCTCCCCTCCTCACATGGCCATTGCCTTATCCACACCCTTGTCTCCAGCAGCCGTGGATACTAGTGCACGGTGCACACATACTCGCACACACCCATGGGCACACATACTTACACACACTCCCCTACTCATCAGCACTCCCTACTGCTTTCATACAAGCCTCTGTGCATCTCCTCCCCCAACGCACACTCATTCCAACATTTTTACACACACGCAAACACCCTCCTCCTCTCTGGAATTCCAGCACTCCTTCCTCCCCAATCCAGGACTCTGCACTGACTAGAAAGCCTCAAAAGGCAGGGTTTGGGTGTGGGAGGGGAGCTCCAGATCTCACCAAGGGAGAGTTGGCGGCCTTGTTTACTGCTGAGGCTGGCAGGCCCAGCCCTTCCCTAGGCATTATGTTGGGCTCCCTCTGCCTGCTCTGCCTGCTGAGGGTGAGTAAACCTGAAGTGACACACCTGTCACTGGACCACTGCTTTCAGGCTTCCCATGTCCAAGCCCAGTTCTTTCTCTGGCCCTCAGAGGGGTGTGTAGCCCAGTGTGGTTCCAGCCCCAGCGTCTCTCCCCTTGGACCAACATCTGGCCCTTACCCTTGGGTGTGCCAGGCCCATGGCGGGCTTTAGGCCAGGACTGGGATCCCCTGGGAAAATCTTTCTCATTCTCTGCTCTCCCTTCCAAGAGTACACCCAGAACTACTTCCCTGCAGGAATGGCCCTGTGAGGGAGGTGGGCAAGGAGTCTGAACCCTGCTTCACAGTCTAGGAGACTGAGCCTGAGGCTGGCAGCTCTTCCTGTACCTGCACTGGCAGGCACTGCCCGTTGCCAGTCCATCCTGGTGTCCTTTGCTATACTTCATTGGCCATGCGACCAGGCCCCTTTCTGCCCTCTAGGGTTCATTAGGCAGCCATGGGGCGGGGGCGGTGTGCTAGCAGCTAGAGCACTTACCCTACACCTGCTGCCATAGGCAAGCCTGACTCCCTTGCAGAAGCTAGCCTCCTGCTGTCCCTGAGTTAGGGCTTCCCAATGCTCCCTTTGGTTACCCAGCTTTTTCTAGGTCCTGGGAAAATGGCCTCCTGACCAGGCCTACAGATGGAGGGGCACCGTGGGCCTGCCCACTCCTGCTGTGGGGAGTGGAGTGAGCTTCAGGCTTATCAGAGCTGGGCCTGACCACCCCACCCTCAGTTCTTCCCAGCTCCCATTTAATCCAGTTCCTTAAGCAGATTGCACAACTCCTAGTGCCCAGCCCAAACCCACCAAGCCCAGAGTCGGGGGTATGATCTGTCACCCTCCTTACTGAGCCCCCACTCTGGGGGAGCCCTGGGCTATCTACTCGGCCAGCTGTGCCCATGGAATGCAACAACCTGTGGGACAAATAGTAAGATCTGTTTCCATGACGGGGCTCAGGGAGGTAGTGACTTGCCCCAGCCTTCTCTTACTGCCAGCCCTTTGTCAAGCATCCCTTGCCCCGTCTGGGCTTCAGTCCCCTAATCCTTGAGACCCCCTTCAACGGGATGGTCTGCAGGCCCTTCTAAGACTCCTATTCTAGGATTCCAAAGCAAAGGTGCTCTAAGGAGAACCATCATATTAGAGGTTTTCTTGCATAACTCACTGTGTTGTCAGGGAGACTCGTGTACGTGGAGGAAGGAGATTTGTGATGCAGCTGTCAGCTGGTGCAGCTCTGTGCCCAGGGGAGAGGCAAAACCAGAGTGAGGGCAGCTGAGTCAGGTGGGAAGGGGCCCGCCCAGAGCTGAGGCGATGTCTTCCCCTGTGCCCCTGCCCACAGGTATGTCCAGAGTCTCCTGGACATCATGGAGTTCCTGGACAAGGACCCAGAGGACCATCGTACCCTGAGCCTGTGAGTGAGGGCCCTGGTGGGGGGCAGGAGGACAGGTGTAAGTGAGTGACATCTGTGGCCATAGTCCCAGAGGCAGAAGTGCCAGCAGGACAGAAGAAATGACTCCTGCTGTCAGGATATCCAGTCTGACAGGGAAGACAGCTCCTGTCCTCAGTGTCCCCTGAGTCCGATGGGGGATCCAGGCCCTGCCCCTGGGGTGCCCCCAGGCTGTCAGACAGGCAGTGGGAGAGCCAGGGGGTGCTTTGGGAGGAATGAGGTGGGTGCTGTGTGATCAGCACCGGGTTGGGAAGGGTGGAGTGGGTGAAGACACTGTGGAGAGGAGGTCAGAAGCAGAGGAGAGTCTGAGGGTGTCCCCAGGGCTGGGCCTGGGCAGGGGCCAACATCTGCCCACGCCCGCAGGTTCACCGAGGCCCTGGTCACCATCCGGAACCGCCACAACGACGTGGTGCCCACCATGGCACAGGGCGTGCTTGAGTACAAGGACGCCTATGGCGACGACCCCGTGTCCAACCAGAACATCCAGTACTTCCTGGACCGCTTCTACCTCAGCCGCATCTCCATCCGCATGCTCATCAACCAGCACAGTGAGCCGGGCGGGCGGCCACGGCCACACGACAGTCATCAGTTTAGCTGTCCATGGAATGCAAGCCTATGTCGCCTCTTTAGAAAGTGTTCAGCGTGTTATTCATAAAATTCTCACTGGAGGGGGGTTAGAGGAGAGAGGGCGGGAGGGTGGGGAGGGGGCAGCTTTAGGGTCATAGACATCATAGAGGTAGGGAGCGGAGAGCCCTGGGGAAGAGGGAGAGCGGGGCAGGCTCTGCGGCCCCACCAGCAGCGCCCTCCTCCCTGCCCACAGCCCTGATCTTTGACGGCAGCACCAACCCAGCCCACCCCAAACACATTGGCAGCATTGACCCCAACTGCTGCGTCTCTGACGTGGTGAAAGGTGAGCCATCCCCACTGTGCCTGGTCCACAGAGGTGACCCCTCCAAGCTTCCCTGGCCAGAGGGTGACCCATTCCCCAAAGGGTGGGGGCCACGTCCCCATGGGGGGGTGCCCAGTGTTGGTGCCAAGAGGACTGCCTGCTGGGTAAGCCACCCCATTCCCTGCATGACCTCTCTCTTCTCTCAGATGCGTATGACATGGCCAAGCTCCTGTGTGACAAGTATTACATGGCCTCACCTGACCTGGAGATCCAGGAGATCAATGGTGAGTGAGCAAGGCTGTGCGTCTGTCTGTCCAAGGGCTGGGGACATGGGAAAGCAAGGTGAGTTGGGGAGTTAGGAAATGAACTGTAATATGAATAGGGGAGTAGTAGAGCTATTATTATTATTATTATTATTTATTTGGTAAATGCAGGGGTGGGCAAAAGTAGGTTTACAGTTGCATTGTGATGTTCTTTTGAGTTAACAAAGCTATTGTAATAATCATAACCTGCATGTCTTTGTCCATATGAACAGCTGCAAACCTGTGTTTATTCAGCAGTAAACATAACAGGCAAGGTCCCTTTCATTCTTGGTGCTGAGAGGTTGAGGAATGAGGCCTTTTCCAATGAACAAATAATAAGACACTTTCGTACCGTGAGAAGGGAAGGGAAGGAAATACAGCGGGCTCACGTGGCAGTGAGGGGGAAGAGCGGCGGATTAGATTGGCTGTTAGTTAGCTTGGCTGCCTTCCCAGAATCCAAATAACAGTGGCTTGATTCCGAAAGAGGGTTCCCTCTCTGCAGCCAGGAGAAAGGGTAGAGAATGTGGAAGGCAGGGCCCAGCAGTTGGACACATCACTTCCCTAGGTTACCCCGCTACCAGCTGCAAGGGAGACGGAGCATTTCATTTCTGGCTGGGCAGCAATGTGCCAGTTAACACTTTGGGGGAAGGGGCATCTATCAGTGAAAGAAGAAAGGAAGAATGGATCTGGAGGACAGTGACAGGCGTCCTACTTGGGATGGGGTAGTCGGGGACCAGTAGAGTGGGGCTGGGAGATCTCAGGGATGATGGTTTGAAGAGAGAGCCTGGGGCATGCAGGGCCTGTGGGCCGCGGACAGGAGCTGGGATTTTATTTTTATTTTCTTTTAATTTTTATTTACTTATTTACTTTTTTTTTTTTAACATAAAGTGAGGAATCTTACTTTGATTCACAATTTCCTAATTTTTTATTTATTGATTGATTTCAGAGAGAGGAAGGGAGAGGGGGAGATAGAAACCTCAGTGATGAGAGTCATTGATCGGCTGCCTCCTGCACTCCCCCTGCTGGGGATTGAGCCCTGTCCTCACTGCCCAGCACAGGGCTTGAGATTCCTTCATTCATTGATCCACTGAACATTTATTGAGCTACTGCTACCTATAAATCTCTGTGCCAGACACCAGGAAAAAAAATACTTAGTCCCTAACACCAAGAAACTCCAGGCTAGAGTGATTCTTGGGAAGCAGGAGACTGGTGTCAGAATCACCTGGGCAGCACCCCCATCCTCTCCCCCCAGGGTGAAAAAGCTCTCCAGGGGATTCTGATGTCCAGGTGAATGCTAGTAGGCTGGATATAGGATAGATAGATACTATTTGATGCATAAATGAAGAATAGATGAATAGATAAGCAGTGAATGAATGGGAGGATGGATATATACTTTATGAATGGATGGTAAGGATAGATGTTTGAAGGACCATTGGATGGTTGAATGGACACTGGATGGTTAGATAGAGGAATTAATGGATGTTGAATGGAAACGGATGGATGGATGGATGGATGGATGGATGGATGGATGGATGGATGGATGGATGGATGGATGGATGGACGGATGGACGGATGGACGGATGGACGGATGGACGGATGGACGGATGGACACTGCATAATGGAAGGATACCATATGGATAGGTATTTGAATGGACACTTAATGAATGGATAGATGGATGAATGAAAGCTGGGTGAATGGAGGCGCAGATGGATAGATAATGGATGGTGGTCGAGTGCTGGGTACTAGATGCTGGGTGAATGAATGCTGATTGGTGAGCTCTTGACAATTTCTGATCATTGATCTCAACTTCCCCGGCAGCATCCAACTCCAAACAGCCAATTCACATGGTCTATGTCCCCTCCCACCTCTACCACATGCTCTTTGAACTCTTCAAGGTGAGGAGGCTGGGGGATGGCACTTTGTGGGATTGGGGGGCGGTTAGGGCTGGGCTTCTCTCACTCATCTCACTCATCTCTTCCCTCTCTCCCTCCACAGAATGCCATGAGAGCGACGGTGGAAAGCCATGAATCTAGCCTTGTTCTCCCACCTATCAAGATCATGGTGGCCTTGGGCGAGGAAGATCTGTCCATCAAAGTATGTGACCCTCGACTTTGGGGGCCAGAGAGCAGTAGGGGGGGCAATTCTCTTCTGCCAGGAGATAGGCTTAGGAAGACCCTGGGGGAGATCAAGGGTATCAAGGGGTAGGGGGTTATAGAAAACAGGTCTGGAGAGCCCCTGACGTCTCATCTCCCCTAGATGAGTGACCGAGGTGGGGGTGTCCCCTTGAGGAAGATTGAACAACTCTTCAGCTACATGTACTCCACAGCACCCACCCCCCAGCCTGGCACCGGGGGAACCCCACTGGTGAGATGGCTTCATTCCAGCTCCCCTCCTGCCTCCCAAAGGATCCTGTCTGTCTCTTCATCTCCTCTTCCCAAATTGTCACTCCTCCCTGTCTCTTGCTTTCTTATCTCCCATGGTCTCTGCAGTCTCACATGGCTATGTGTGATGTCAGTCACCTCTCCCAAGGCTGGGCCTCCCTGCTCCTCCCTTCCTATCGGTGGCTGGCTGCTGTTGCCTTTCCTCAGTTCTCCCTCTCCCTTGCATCTCCCCACAAAGTTACTACCTCTTGGTTCAACTCATTAACACCTTCCTGTCTATTCCCAGTGGAGTAGGCAGAGCTGGGTTTGGAAACTGAGACTCAGAGGAGCCCTGTGACCTGCCCAGACTCCCTTGCTACCAGGGCCTAGCTTCTCTCCTTGCCGTGCCAACTCCCCCCACACCCACTGTGCCTCCTCAGCTTTCTTCCCTCCCCCAGACTGACCCCATCATCCCACAGCTCCTGTCTTGCCTCAGAGCTTCCCTTTTTTGTGTCCCCTCCCATCTAAGTTCTGGGAATCCCTTGCTTGACCCCAGCTCAGCAATCCTTATTTAGCAATCTGTCCTGTCGCGCCAGCCTCCTCATCACACTCCCTTCCTGTCCCCTGGCAGGCTGGCTTCGGGTACGGACTCCCCATTTCCCGCCTCTATGCCAAGTACTTCCAGGGGGACCTGCAGCTCTTCTCCATGGAGGGCTTTGGGACCGACGCTGTCATCTATCTCAAGGTGAGGGTCTCCGCCTGCAGAGTCCTGCCAAGGGTGGGGTCAGGCAGGATCAGCCTGCTGTTAGATTTCTTTTCCAATCCCTCCAGTCCTTTCCCAATTCCAGGCTGAGAATCAGAGTAGAGCTACAGTTTCCCAACCTCCAGACGCTCCCAACTTGGCAGACAATTTCAGGGAGTCCATCGTCCATGACTGAGACCACTGTTCTGGGGATGCTTGACTTGTTAGATCTAGAAGGAAAGGGGGGACCATAGAGAGTTTGTCATTCAGCTCAGGAGGAGATGGAGGCCCAGAGCTGGTGACCTTCAAGATCACACAGCCCAGCCTCCTCTCTCCCCCTCCCTGACCCTTTGAGTGAGCAGTCTCCTTGAATGGGCAGGAACAAGACACAGACAGACAGACCCTTTTGAAGGTCTTCCTGGGCCAAGGTTAGTTGTCTCAGCCAGTGTCTGGCACTTGTCTGGGCTGACATATGGGCCCCAGTCAGTGGCCACCACGGCCCACCTTGGGACCAGGGTGGTCTGCTGAGGAGTGGGCAAGGCACAGGGCAGTTGGAGTGGAGAGGCTGAACCTGATGCTCCGCAGGCCCTGTCCACGGACTCAGTGGAGCGCCTGCCAGTCTACAACAAGTCAGCCTGGCGCCACTACCAGACTATCCAGGAGGCCGGCGACTGGTGTGTGCCCAGCACGGAGCCCAAGAACACGTCCACATACCGTGTCAGTTAGGGGCTACCCCACTGTTCTGTACCTGAGAGGATGGACTGCTTGCTGTCTTTGGGACTGGCCCCCACGGTTACCCTCCTCATCCCCTGCCCTCCAGGTGGGGAGACTCTCCCTGATGACCAGCTTCCGTCTCTATGGAAATCCCTGCGGTGACCAGTTGGTGGTGGCCCCTAAGTGCAAATCTCTGTCTTTATAGAGATTCTGTGGAGGTGGTCTCCCCAGTGTTCAATCTCTGTGGGTGATCCCTGAGGATTGGGGGATGTCTCCACCCTGCTGGGGTATCCCAGAAATACGTTCCCATGGCAGTCCTCTTCTCTGAGACCAGAGCTGCCATTTTTCTGCCAGGAGTCCTGGGTCCCCCTCACTGCCCTCCACAGCCTGGCCTTCCAAACAGATGCCCCTGCTTGCCTTATACCCTTAGTCTGCCAAGGCACCCCAGCCCTAGTCCCGAGTCAGCATTAGGAAAGGACTTGGTGCCCCCAGATCAAGGTGGTAGGTAAGGAAAGGGGTGGACCCCTGGGTGGGTACCTGGTCTGGCAGCCTCTCCCTCCACTCTGAGCTTCAGGTCAACGTTAGGAGGAAGGGAGTTACCAGGACCTCACCCCTAAAGTTTACCTCTAGAGTGGAGGAATCTGGGAGGACCCTGAGGTACTCGCCCAGCCAGGCTGCTCGAAGCCCTGCAGGCGGCCCAGCAGTGTTTCTGCCACCTCCCAAGCCCTTCCCCGCATGTCCTCACATGCACACACCCACCTGCCCACTTCACACCCACACCGTCGCCTGAGCTTCAGCTCCCAGCTCCCACTGTACACGGACATGTGTGCTTGGGGTGGCTTTCTCCCTAGAATGCTGTGTGTACATAGCTAGTTTTATAGCCCTGAATATCCCCATCCTCCCCCCTAGCACACGGGAGGTTAAAGTTGTGTGCTTCTCCCAGTGGCTGTGATGGTGACAGTGACATCCACAGTAAAGAGATCCAATGAGAATTTGGCCTGGCTGCTTTCCTGGGGGAGGGAGATCCACACAGACAAACAAAAGACAAACTATAGACTGCAGCCCCTGTGACCAGTATATGACATGCTTGGGACACCCAGACTGCTTAGGGCTTGACTCAGTGTGTACTACGAGTACAACAGCAGACACAGCCATCCATTCAGAACCTGACAGCGCAGCACCCAGGGACAGTCACCCCACCACACTGGGCACAGCACAGCTGCCTGACCCAGGCCACCCCCCAACTAGGAAGGCAGAAAGATCACTGGCACATCATAAGTGTTTATTGAAATAAATTGAGTACTGCCTCCCCCTTCACATGCAGGTGGGCACCCATACAGCTCCTGATAGTTTCAAGGACCTGGGTGCCTTTCAACCTCCCCACCAGCTCCTCCACCGGGCCCAGGTGGTGCCATTGCCCCCATATCTCAGTTTCCCTCTGAAGCCCCTTTCCCAGCACAGACAGCAAAGAGCAAAGGGCTGGGTCCAAGGGCCAGGGGTGGCCCTCAAACCACGGGCCCTGGGCAGGAATGAGCGGAGTAGGCATGCACTGGGTCCCATCCACCACTCTAGGCAGATGGGAGGAGGTAGAGGGGGCTTCTAATCAGAGGCCCCATGGCCCCATTGTTAACTCTGGCCAGTGCCCCAGAAGCTGGGCTAGTTTTATAGCCCCAAATGCTCCCTCCCTACAAGGACAGATGCCATCTGTGGGCTACTGGAATACACTCCATCCCCATGGGGGTAGGGGCTCGCCCCACCCCTCCTTGTAGTCAGAGTTGGCACTGTCTTCCAGTTCTGGGGCTCACTGAGGCCCATTGGGGACCTGGGCAGATAGGGGAGGGCTGACCCTTCCATTCTAGCAGCTGCCAGGGGACCTAGACTTGCCTCTGCCTGGCTAGGGTAAGGATTCTCCAGTTCAGTCCCACATAGGCATTGGTAGGGGGTGTCCTTTGTTTCTACCAGCTCCTAAGTTTGTTCTGTCCCTAGGGAGGGCTCAGGTGCTCTAGAGGGCAGCAGGAGGAGAAGTGGGCCTGCCTTAGAGAGCAGGCCAAGGTGTCGGCCTTACGGCCCCAGGAGGGGCAGACTTGTGGGGATGTCATCTCATCATTGGGACCACAGGACAGGGAAGGGGAAAAGAAGGAGGGTTTCATCCTTCCTTCTCCTGAAGTCCTGCAAGGACCACATGGGACAACCATGCTGCTTCCTCTGCTCTCCTGTTGAACAGGTAGACTGGGAGTCTACCCTGAGTGCAGCTTGTTGCGGTGCCCACTGGCCCCCCTGGGAACAGAACAGAGCTTCCCCCACACACAGCCACCTTGGAGAGCTAGAGAGGAACAACTCCATCCACCTACACCTGCCGAGATGCTCAGCCACCTCTTTGAGCCCTGAGACCCTGGGCCCATGTCAGGGCCTCTGGAGGCATGCTAGCTCACTGCCAGCCTCAGGCCCACTGTGGCCTGAGGACAAAGGGTCAGACTAACCCAGGTACCTCCAGGCTCCCAGACTGGCTTCAGCCCTGGCCTCTCTGCCCTCTCCCCATAATCTGCCATCTCCCCCAGGAACTCTGTGCCAAATGAGTCCTTGAAATCCATTTATTACTGGGCCCTCTCCCTGGGTTCTCCCTTTCTGGGGGATCTTGATCCAGACAGAGGGACAAGGTGAGGGGGCATGTACCCCCTGAGAGCGTGGGGACAGGCCAGCCCAAGCTTGGCGCCCAGGCTCTGCTTCCCTGGGGAGACCTGTGCCCGCCGTGCCCGGTGGCTGCCCGTGCCTGGGTGCCATGCCTGCCTCACTCTCCTCTAGCTCTTCTTGGCCTCCTGCTCCCTGCGCCGGAGCTTCTCACGCTGCCGGGCAGCCTTCTCCTGGGCCTTGCGCTCCTTCTCCGCAGCCGCTGCCAGCTCCTTCACCTTCCGCTTCACCAGGGCCCGGTCCTGCGAGCTGCTGAGCCCCAGGCTCTGGGGGAGGAATCAGAGGGTGAGGGAAAGGGCCCCCAGAACCGCTCCAAGTTCTTTGTGCTCAGTTGTACCCTCTCTGGAACACAACCTGTCCTCTTTGAAGTGTAGCCTCCACCTCCCAGACCTGCCAGTAGATCAGAATCCCTGGGCAAGAATTCGGAATGGGTGTAGTTGGAAGAGATGAGGGTAGAGAGTACTAGGCCCTTTACCACCACCCTACCTGCTGTCCTCCACTTCCCATAATCCTTGGCTCCCACTCTTCCACTCAGAATTTCAGCGGGGACATCACCCTGATGCCCAGAGATGGGGAGTAACTTGCCCAAGGTCACACAACTGGTCAGTTGGTGAGGTCCCTCTCCGCTGGAGACTTCCTGGGGGACTCTCCACCCTTTCCCCAAGCAACTCAGTGGGGAGGTGGAAACAGACCAGAAATCTCCCAGTACAGAGATCAGAGGCCCCTGCTGATCCACCCCATTACCACTCACTTCCAAGACAGAATCAGACAAGGTGATCAGGGGAGAGGCCTGCTTCCCATGATACCAGGAGACTCATCAGAGTCAAGAGTCAGATGATATGAAGTCCTAGAGGTCAAGGTCTGGAGATTGAAGGTCAAACTGAAGAACTGGGTTTGAGTTTCAAGTCAGACTGAGAACCCATGCTAGAGTACAGAGATTAGGCCAAGGGCCCTACCTAGAGGTAAGAGGTTAGGGCATGGGCCTCAAGGGAGTGACAAGGTCAGGATGAGGGGATCCCAATCCTTGAAGTTTGCCTCAGACTCCGCTGGGTAAGGGCCCTTTTACTCTGACCCACCTTCAGTTTGCTTCCATCCAGCTGCAGTAGCTGCGGGCCGTCCACCTGCCGTGCAGCAAATTCAGCAGCATACTGCTCCAGGTTGAGGCTGTGCAGCCACTGGCCCACCTGCTGACTGGTCCAGTGGTGGATGGTGGGGAGAGGTTCATCCAGGAACTGGGGTGGAGACCAAGGAGAGTGAGGGGGGAAGCTGTGGCCTGTGGCTGCACACCAGGCATAGTCAGAGGCCAGGGCCTGCTCACCTCATCCGAAGACTGGGACAGCGTGTGGTAGGGGTAGGAACACTTGGCCTCCTGCCGGGAACCACTCGGGATCTTGGGGCTGCTGCTGGGGGGTGTGGAGTCGTCACTCAGGGTGGATTCCTAGATGGAGGGAGTGCATGCCACTGAGGAGAAAGCTTGCCCCCAGCCCAAGGGAGTCTCCCCAGCCCACCCACCCCCATCTGGATGGAGATGAAGTCCTAGATTAGGCACCAGGAGCTGCTCAGTGCACCCTATGCATGAGCACGAGCTGGGCAGGCACATATGACATGGTGATTCCTGAGAAGCATCAGAATCTGAGGCCTCTGAGGACATGGGGCTAGAACTGAGCCAGGCAGAATAGTTAGCAGGAATGAAGGAGGTCTCTGACTAAGTCAGCACTTCCTACAGGGATTCCCCTACGCTGTGTCAGGTGTCCCTGCCTGCTGCTTCCCCACCATGGCCTCTGGTGCCTTGGCTGATAAGTGCCTGATTAGTGGTCCTTGTCCTCACTAGCCTGTGAACTCTGTGAGGGCCTGGGCTGTGTCTGTTCACTGTGGTACTCCCAGGGCCCAGCACAAGGGAAGGAAGAAATGGAGGGCATGCTGGGAAGGAAGAAAGAAGGAAGTCTCAGGTGAGAAGAGACCCCTTCCACCCTAAATTCCTAGCTTTCTGATCTTCTCCTCTACCCCAGCTGCAAATAAGGAACAGAACCATAGAACAAACGCTGGGCTGGGGGTAGAGCCTGGCGAGTCAGTCCACGTGTGCCTATGGGCAAGTCCCTTCTCTCCTGGGCCTCATTTGGTCATCTGTACAATGGGGGTGGGCATGCCTGCCTTCCCTACCTCACTGAGCCTTCGTGAGCATAAAGCGCAAACATGCTTTGCAACTTTATAGAGTGCTGTGTGGACATAAGCAGATGCTCACTGTTGCTTCTGTTACTTGGCCTCACTTCTCCCACAGGGTTGTGCGCTTTGTGAGCACAAGCTAGGCTGAGATCCTATCCATCTCCGTATCCCCCAAACCACCCCCCCAATGCAGGTCGCCCAGCTCCTAAGACAGGACATGGGGCTAGAACTGTGTCAGGCAGGAAAGTTAGCAGGAATGGGTATATGCTAGGGGACTCACAGCATTCAGCGATGTGTGTTGAATGGATGAAGCAATGAATGAATGAGCAAATTAACTACTCAGAATATGAATGAGTGAACAAGTGAATGCACAAACTCAAAGATGGATGAATGAATGAATCACTGAATGGCTCTATGAAGGGCAAACGGACGCTAGGATCCCTGCCTGAGCCAGGGTGGAGTATGCCCTCACGTCACCTGAGCTCAAGGGCCAGTACGGGGGCAAGAAGGACATGGATTTACCTGAGAAGCTGACTTCTTAGGGCTGAAGCTCTCATGTTTAGGGGAGCAGGCAGGGGAGGTGGTGCTGCCGGAGGACGCTGAGCCTTTGCCACTGTCCGTGAACCAGGAAAAGGGCAGGAACGGGGAGCCCCCTGACCTGCTGGACCCTTCCACTGACTCCCTGTGGAGAGAGCACCCCGCATGGGTGTGGGCACCGCGGGAAGAGCCGGACCCTCAGGGAATTATGGGCAGAATCTGTGGCTGAGGCGCAGTGGGTACCTCTTACCTGCTGCCCATGGACAGGCGGTTGCTGCCCTTATCTTTCCGGCTCTTGCTAGTAGATGCTCGGCGTAAGGTGACCCTATGGGGAAAGAAGGGGGAGTGGGGAGTGCTGCCCACTATGCTACCCTGTGCCCCATCAGCTCCAAGCCTTTCGTTCTGGCCCCTCCTCCCCTTACCCCAGGTCCAGGAACTTCCGGCGAGTCTTCTTGTCCAGGCCGATGGTGGGGCTGGCGGGCTCAGGTGGGCTGGCATCCCGGCTGTCATCTTTTGGGGAAGGGGGGAGAAAATAGCCTGTGTGGTGGCCTGTCTGTCTCCTTCAGCTGCCAGTGTGAGGTGGTAGAAATTCTCCTGACTTAGGATCATGCAGCCTGGCTCTGGTGCCCTTCACTAGCTGTGTGACCTAGGAAAAGTCACTTTAACTTTCTGAGCTTCCTTCGTCTTGAATATGGGAATAATTACACTTGACTGTTTCATGGAACCTAATGGGATGTTTATGAAAGCCTCATGCAAACCACAAACCACTCTGAAAAGGCAGGGACCACTACTGTTTACTGCTCATTTTATCTTGGCCAACTTCTAACCAGCCTTCCAATCTTGCACCACATGTCACTTCCTCAGAGAAGCCTTCCAGGATGCTCCCAACTAGGTCCTGTCACCTTATATATACTCTCCCACCACCGTGCACGTTTCTCACATAGCACTTGTTACAGCTTGTAAGTATACATTTAATGAAGGGATGATTTGATTGCTTCCCCCTAGACTATAAGGAATTATTTCATTATTTCTCCCTGAAACTACAAGCCCCAGGAAGATGAGAACTGCATCTGATTGCTCGCTTGTGTGCCGAGTGCCCAGCAGTGCCTGGCACATCGTAGGCTCTCAGATGAATGAATGAAGCGTGGTGTTAGTACCCCTCAACTCCCCCCAAGCCACCCTGTCCCTAGGTCCAGCCCTGCGCCTCGGTAGCGCTGCGGTCCCCGCGCGCGCCAGCAGGGGGAGCCGCGCGGGCCGGCTCACCTTCGCTGTGCGGCTCTGCGCGCAGGTGGCGGCGCACGAAGCTGGGCGAGCTGTCGGAGGAGGGCGCGGAGCGCGGCGGCGAGCAGGAGGCGGCGGCCAGGCCCTCGTGCGAAGCGGCGTTGTGCAGGGGCCGGTAGCGGGTGAGCGGCGACGGTGGCGGCTCGTCCTCATCCAGGCTGCGCCGCAACCCCGGAGGCTCCAGGCAGAAAGAGCCCACGGCCGGAGACCCTGGGCCCGAGTGCAAAGGCGAGCGCAGCCGGTGCAGGGGGCTCCCGCAGCCGTCGGTCACCTGCGGGAGAGGGCAGCTGCTCACCGCCATCCCTCCTCCCCGCTCCCCGGAGGGGCTGGGAGCCAGGTTCACCCTGGAAACTGCACCGGAGCCTCTGAGGCATGGAGCCTGGACTCCTGGGTCTCTCGGGGGCCTGGAGGGAGGGTTTCCCCATGCGGGGCGGAGGGGTGGCTGGGCAGTGAGAGAGGTGGGAAACAGGCTTTCAGTCACATAGGCTGGGGTTGGATCCCACCTCCTTCAATTACTGTGTGACTTTGTTAGGGAACCTCTGAGCCTCAGTTTTCTCATCTGTAAGATGGAGATGACAATCTCTTTCTTGAAAGGATGAAATGAGCCAGAAGTGAAGGCAGCTAAAGTGTGTGAACATTATCATGTCAGAAGCCTGGGGGCTGTGGTCTCCTGGGAAGAGGGGTTGGAGGGACCTTCCAGGGGCAAGAAGGGTGGGTGGGGTATGTGTGATTGGGTGGGTTGCCCCAACCTTGCCTCCGGGCCCATCGGAGCCTTCACCATCCTCCGCAGAGCTGGCACTGTCCCGAAGCCTGGAGCGGGAAGGCCGATGTCTACGGCCCTTGGCCAGCAGTTGGGCCCGGGCTTTGTGTAAACTGCTGTCCAGTCTGACCGTCTCTGGCACAGCCAAGTCTAGGTCTGTGAACCGGGTGAAGGGGGCAGAGACCAGACGCATGAGGACAGCAAGCCCAGAGGCCCACCCTCATGTGTCCACCTGCGCTCACACCCCAGACATTCAATGAATGTTTCCAAGTGCCAGGCACTGGGAGTGCAGATGAGATGGGAACCAGGGTCTCTCACACTCTCCAGGGGAACCAGACATGTCAGCACATAGATACAGCAGTGTAGTGGAACCTCTCACAGGCACAGAGGGGGACAGGACTGCCCTGTTTGGATGGGTCAGAGGAGGACACGCCAAAGCTGGGTCTCAAGATCTGGGTTGGCGTTTATGAGAGAGGAGGTTGGCAAGACTGGTATATGCAATGCTGGGAAGCAGGGAAGCAGGGCAAAGGGGGCACCTCCAGGCAACTGGAGGGTATGTTTGTGGAGGGAAGGGCTGGGGGATGAGGCTGGAGAGATCACGGTAACAATGGCAATCGCTGGAGAAGTGCCTACTATGCGCCAGGCTAGGGATAGTTATACACATTTTAGAGCTGAACAAATGAGGCTCAAAGAGGTTAAGTCTCTTGATTGAAGCCACCGTCTAGCAATGGTCTAGGATTTGAGCCTGGCTAGTCTGGCTCCAGAGAATGGCTCCCCTGGGGACACTGGCTTGATGTGCCATGCTCAGGTACAGTACTATTGAGCATCTAGAGGGCTCTCAGTTGAACTGGAGCAGAGGGATCCCTGCACCGCACCCCCCCCCCCCCCCGCCCGACACATACACACAAGCCAGTGGCAGTGACAGTGGCAGGGAGGAAAACCCACAGTCCCCTGAAGCCTGTGTCTCCTGTCCTGGGGTCTGTGGTCCAGGACGAGGTCCAACCTGGGAGAAGAGTTGGCAAACCCAGTGAATCATGCATAAGCCCTGTTGCTTTGAGTTTCATTTTCCATTTGCTCCACCTGAGAATGAAGCCCTCACTCTGCAGTGTCTCCCAGTCCCTGACCTTGGCACTGATGTCTCTAAGAAAAAAAAGTTCTTCTGAGACTTCAGGGTGGATTAAGACCTTTCTTCCCCACTCCAGCCCCAATGATCTCCGGGACCCCTGTCCCATCACCCATGCCCGTCCTGTGTTGCTGCTCCTCTTTCTCGTTTCTGGAGACACCCCAGTGGCTCTCCTGGCTTGACCACCTATGTCTATTTCCAGCCTGGCCCCTCCCCTGAATTCCAAGCCTGGGCACCTCAGCATGTGCCAGGGCACTTGTCATATCAAAACAAACCCACCACCGTGCCTCAGACTGGCCTCTTCTCTGTTCCCTGGCTCAGTGAATGGCCTCATCCTCCACCTGGTCACCCCATCCAGACAGCTCCAAGCTGCCCTGCCCCCTCAGCCCCAGGCCCAGTTGGTCATTCATGTGTCCAGCTGCCTACTTGACATCTCCACGTGGATGCCCAATGGCCATCTTCAGTGTGCATGTCAAAACTGGACTCCCTGCCCCCAAGCTGCTCCTCCCAGTCTGCCCAGCTCAGCAAATGGCAGCTTCCTCCTTCCAACTGCTCAGACCAAACCCTGGAGTCACCCTGTCTCCCTCCCACCCTACAAACCGATCCATCCACACAGTTCCTATTAGCTCTACTTCTGACATATATCTAGACATAATGAAATATTTATGGTGAAATGACAAGATGTTTTGGATTAGGTTCAAAATAATCCAGGGGAAGAGGAGTGGAGAGAGCAAAGGGATATAAATGGAGCAAGACTAATCCATGAGCTGGCGATGGTGGAGGCTGAGTGACCAGTGCGTGCGTCTAATGGGGAGCGCAGTGCTAGTCTCTCCACTTTTGATTTCCCACCATAAAATAGAGTTTGTATGTGTCTGTGTTACACACACTCACATACATGTATGTGTATGGGAAGAAAAGGGGAGTGAAGAGTGTGCAGAAGAGGAGGGGAGAGGAGGGAAGGAGAGGGGAGACGAAAGAGAATCCCCCCCCAGGTCACCATTGCCCCTTGCCTCCCAGCTGGCATTCCCTCCTCCTTTTCCCATTCACAGTCTATTTTCAACACAGTCGCCAGAGTGATCCTGATAAAGCATGTCAGCCAGTGTCAGTCCTCTGCTCAGAACCCTCCAGTGATTTCCACCTCACACAGTAAGAACCAGTCTCCCAGTGGCCCTCCAGACTGAGTCCAGCTGCCCTCTGAGAGGCAGTCTGTGCCACCTCTCTGAGCTTCTGCTTCTCTCGCTCTCCCTCCCTCCACTCCAGCTGTCCAGGCCTCCTGCTCTTCCTCCTGCAAGACTACCCTGCACTTCAGGGCCTTTGCACTTTCTCTTCCTGTCCTGCAGGCTCCAGCCACAGATTTCTGCCTGGTTCTTCCCTCACTTCCTTCAGGTCTTTGCTTAAATACTTTCACCGAGGGCTTCCCCAACTACCCAATTTAAATACTCCCAGACCCTCTGCACTATCTTTTCCTATATCATGTATCATTCCCTAGCACACTATGTTTTACTTATTTAGTTTGCTGTCTGTCTCCACACTCCACGCTGCCTCCACGCCAGCTCCAGGAGGGCAGATGTTACTATTTTGTTTATTGCTCTGGCACAGGCATAGAATGATACCTGGTATATAGTGGTTAGTAAATATTAAAAGAATAGATTTGCCTCCTCACACCCCTGGAACCTGGCCTCTCCTTTCCAACAGGACTGAATTGCCTTGGCTCAGGCCTTCCCCAGCTGCCCTCCTCCCACCTCACCCTCCACCCCCCACCCCCACCCCTATCATCCCAGAACATGGCCTCAGCATTTGTCCATTTTAGTTCCCTGCTCCTAATGTGTGCCAGGCTCTGTTCTGCCTCCCCACCCACTTTCCATTAGCTAGAAGAAATTTCCTAAAGCACATTTCTGACTGTGTCCCATACTCCTCTGCTTTAGAAACCCCAAGCAAAAGGTCAGGGGTGAGGGGTGGGGAGTGTTGTCCCAACATAAAGTCCATGCCCCTCAGCCCTCCATTCAAGTCCCCAGAGGCCCACCCCACACTCTCCCGTGTTGCCCACATTCCCTCCTCTGCACCTGCTCTGATATGAACACCTTGGTTAAGAGCCCCTGGAGCCAGGTGGCCCAGGCTGAATCCTATCCTGCCACTTGCTGGCTGGGTGGCCCTGAACAAGTTACATTTAGCTAACAGCTTCCTCATCTGTAAAATGGGGTCATAACAGAAGTATCTTCCTTAGAGGGCTGCTGTGAGCATTAAATAAGATTATTCACAGAAAGTGCTTCCCCATAACGCCTATAACTTGGTAAGTGCTCACAGGCACCAGCTGGTGGTGGTGGTAGCAGGAACTGTATGAAACCGCTTTCACTGGCACCCGGTGCCCACCTCTGCCTTCGTTTCCCACCTCCCTCCCTGCGCTCCCGCTACTCTCTCCGCTCCATCACCCTCAGCTCCGTTGTCTGGCCCTCAACTCCAACACATTACCTCGTCACCTCCACCCACTCTGGATAGCCATCCCTCTTCAGGCCTGCCACTATGATCTGGTTGGGAATGAGTGTCCCTGCCAGCAGAAGGTGACACCTTTGACTGTCCACCGTGTACCCTGAGAGCCTGGTGCGGGGCCTGGCAGAGGGTAGGTGCCCAGTAGGTGTTTGACATGTTGAGGCAAAGTCACACTTCCATGGACTGGTGCAGAGCTAGGCAGAGATGGACTCCAGTTACACATAGGTGCTGGTGAGGGTCACTGACAAGCAATTGCCCACGATGGCAGTGGCTTTGTCTGGCTTGTTCAGTGCTGTCTCCCCAGGGCCTGGAACAGAGCCTGGCACGGGTTTGAAGCTCTAGTATTTGTCAAATAGATGAAGACAGGCAGTGACTGGGGGGCTGCTGTTTTAGATGAGGTAGCCAGGCTGAGGTGTGGGTCACAATAAAGAGCCAAGGTTGTAGAAAGAAGAAGAGGGGATTGTATGGTCATGGGCTTGGAGTGTCTGGGGCTCAGCAGGCACCAGTGTGGCCTGCAAGGAGAAGACACTGGCCTGGCTGAAGGGGGAGGGTGGACCAGAGAGGCATTTGTCCTGGAGCAACTGGTAGCAGCTTGGAGAAGGGAGAGGTTCTGCCAAGAGACTGCTATCTTGGACTCCAGGTGTGACACCACTGGTCTAGTCCCTGAGCCACCCCTCCTTCACTTCTGGTGTTTGCAGGCCCTGGGCTGAGCTGGGGAGGGAGCTGGCCCCTGACAGGCAATCTCCAGGCATTTCCTGGAAGCAGTGAGGACTGAGGACTGAAGACAGGATAATAAGAGCTAATACTGAGCTTTCACTGTGCTGGGCACCAGTCTAAGTGCTTCACAATTACTAGCTCATTTAAACCTCCCCGCAACCCTATGAGGAAGAGACTCTGGGAATCCCCAGGCAGCCTTAATAGGGCTGAAGAGCTGGCCGAGGTTATAGGCAGCCTGGCTCCAGAAGTTCAGTTTGTAACTACCAAGCCCACTATACCTCCTCTGAGACCTAGATGGGAGTTACCTTTGAGTCCAAACCCTCATTTAACAGGTGGGGAAACTGAGGCTGGCAGAGGAAAAGTTTGACCCAGGATGCAGAGGTCATAGCATCCAGGTCTCCTGGCTCCCAGGCCAGTGCTCTAGCCACTCTGAGGGTGCTGGGACTCAGCTGGTGCCCAGCCACCCTGAATGACATGATGGAGTGCAGTGGTCTTTACTTTGATTCCCCACAATAAAATAGTTTGTACATGTCCGTGTTACACACGCTCACATACATGCATATGCATGGGGAGGAAGAGGAGGGCAAGGAGAAGGGCCTTTTGCTCCTGACTCTCGGCCACATGGGGACCATGGTCATTTTACCTTGGAGGATCGAGGGAGCAAGGTGGGGCCAGTCTCTCCTCCAGTCCCTTAGTTTAACAGGCTCCCCTCACCTACTTCCATCCCTCCCTCCAGATCCTCTCCTCCCAACTCTCCTGCTGGGAGTTACTCTGGCCCAGGGCAGTGGGGAGTCTTGAATATTTAATTGCCTTTCGCACCAAGAAGCTGATGGGCTGGCCGCCACCTCAGCAGGTCCGGGGGAAGGAACAAAGAAAGGATTGGGATGGAGGAGAGGGAGTAGAGAACGAAAAGCCTCAGAAAGGGAGCTCATCTGTCAGGCCAGAGGTGAGCCCAGGCCTGGGTGGAGATGGAGCAGCTCCAAGCCTGAGGCCCAGCGGCAGTTTAAGGCTGGGGGAGTCCCAGAGGCAAACCCTCCAGTGCACAGACCCCAGGGAGGGCGAGTGGAAAGCAGCATTCAGCAGCATTCAGCAGCAGCCCCTGGCATTGCCAGGGCACTGGAGGTGGCAGGGGTGAATGAGGTGAGCAGGGGAGGGGGAGGAGGAAAGGGAAGGAAGGTAGGAATGAGGAGAGGGCAGAGGAGGGGAAGTTGGGAGGCCCTATGCCCTTCCACACTCAGGAGCCTCTCAAGGTCATGCACACCAATGTGAGTTATGAAAACTGCACACATGTTACAGGCTTCAGGCGCTTCTGTCTCCATCTCTCCTCCATGTTCCTCCGTGTTCTTTTGCTCACTGACTCCTGCACCGAATCCAGCTGGGAAACAGCCTTTCCACCCCATTGTATGCTGGGAACTCTGCCCTGCCTGGTCATCTTTCTCCAATCCACACAATAGGAAGGCTGCAGGGTGTAAATGCTGGCACAGGCAGGTGTGTGCATGCACCCTGGTGTGTACTGTGGCTGAGTGTGTGTGTTATACATTTGATTTCCATGCACATCTGTGCAGAGTGAGATCCCTTATTTATGCACCTTAAAAGCATTGTGTGTCACCTGTGCTGGGGGACACAGGTGCACAGTACAGTGACTGAGAGCAGGGAGTTAGGCAGTCTGGAGTCCCAGCTCTGACACTAACTTGCCATCTGATCTTTAAAGCAAGTCAGTCCAGCATTCAGTGTCCTAGGCTCCTTGTCTGTAAAATGGGCACACTTCTTAGCATTATTGTGAGGATTCAGTGAGACAGTATGTGTGAGAGGGGGGTGCTAGCCTAGTACCTGGCATGAGACAGCACTTAATAAGACCACAACATACACACACACACTAAAGTCCCCAAGGAACTCCTGCCTCCTCCCCACCCCAAGTGCCAGGTGGCCTTGGCTAGATAGAGCCAAACAGAACTTACCAAAAACCTCATCAGCAGGTTCTCGTAGCTTTGAAGAAGCCATGACTCAAGAGAGCTGGAGAGAGAGAGAAAAAGACCGTGAGTAAGCGGTTTAGATTGGTGGAGGCCAGGGAGGTGCCAATGGCAACCTGCTCCTGGCTTCTGGCACTGCACT
Source organism: Miniopterus natalensis (assembly GCF_054644295.1). Taxonomy (NCBI): domain Eukaryota; kingdom Metazoa; phylum Chordata; class Mammalia; order Chiroptera; family Miniopteridae; genus Miniopterus; species Miniopterus natalensis. The sequence continues at coordinate 27,666,364 of NC_142097.1, forward strand.
TTCCCTCAGAACTCTTCCTCTGGCCCCTGGAAGAGAAGTTATCTGAACTGTAGCCCAGATTGTGATGGATGGGGCAGGAGGCAGAAGCAGGTCCAGGGTGTATACACAGGCTGAGTCCTGCGGTCATGGTCCCCGCTGATTTGCTGTGTGCCTCCATCCAGGTCACTGAACTTTTCTTGGGCCTTCACTCTCTTGGGCCTTTCCATCATTAGCCTTCCCGAAAAACTTTTAATCATCATAAATTGTCCAACTGAAAATCTGGGAGAAATCTTGGAGATGATTAAATCCAGTCCTCACATTTTACAAATAAAGAAACCAGAGAATAACCTAAGATCACATAACAATTTAATGGCAATATCAGGACCAGAACTCAAGTTCTTCTATCTATCCATCCGTCTACCTCCCTATTTATCCATCCATTTACTTGCACATCCATCCATCCATCCATCCATCCATCCATCCATCCATCCATCCATCCATCCATCTTTGCATCCATCAGTTCATACCATCCACCCATCCATTTTCCCACCCATCACCCAGTCCTGCCTCCTCTACCCCCATCACTGGTGCGCTCACCACCTGCTTTCCTGAACACGAGCTGTTCAGGAAGCTGAATCCATTAGCAGCAGAGCCACTGTTCTGGACAAACTCACAGTTCTAGACAAACTCACAGATGCCATAGGGTATGAGTACTCACAGCACAACAGTGGACAGCCAAACCTATGATGCATCAAGCATGTTCTGGGAAAAAGTGTGGACGGGTGGGGGGTTGTTTTTGTGTTTTGGTGGGAAGCAAGGAGGGAAGTTGGGGAGCAGGGTATATGCAGCTGAAACAATTGAGGCAGGCTTCCTAGCAGATAGAGGATTGCAGCAGCCAAAACCAAGATCTGGGTGTCAGAGTGGCAGAGGAGTACTGGATGAAGGGAGAGTGAGGAAGCTCAGGGGCGGGGGCACACTGCATTGCTGGGACATGATCCCCACTTACTTCCAACACTCAGGTCTGCATGAGAAGGGCAGGTCACTGGGCTAGACCATGTATTTGGTAGGTGTAAGAAAGCTAGGGCACATGCCTGCTGGGGTCTTTTCCAACTGTCCTGTTATTACATAGACATTATCTCACAGATAGCCAGGCTTGGGATTCTTAATATCCCCACTTTACAGATGGGAAAACTGAGATGCAAGAGATAATTGGCAGAACTCAACCTTGACCCTGGTCTCCTGCCCCCCAGCCCTATCCTGGGTGATGATCTGCATTTTTGGAGGGTGTTCATGAGGAAAGGACACTGAGGGGAGGAAGGTAGAGGGAAGGTAGCTGGCCCATACTGGCTAGAACTGGGAGAAGCAGGCTTTATGGATGCTTGAGGCTGAAAACAGGAAATGAGGTAACAGAAGGGACATGGGCCCTCCAAGAACCCTCCTGCCATTCTTGAACTCTGGGTGCCAGTAGCAAAGAAGTTTTAGGACCTCTCTTCCTGCCCTGAAGAACCAGATGGGAAGGGAGTCTGCCCCTAAGAATAAACCAGATTTCCTCATTCACTCACAAAGCTTCATCTGACCAGGACTCAGCTGCCACCTCCTCCAGAAAGCTGTCCTAGATAGCCCTCCCTCCTCCCATTTGTCTACATGATTTCTAAATCCACCCTTCTGCAACCACTGGGAAATGAGGAATTTTTCATACTTCATCGATTCCCTAACTGGGTCATATCTCCCCTGCATCAGAATGGAAGCTCCCTGAGGAGGGGCAGTATTCCCCACCAGACTAGGGGACTCTCTGAAGAGAACGGAGCCCTGGGTGGTGTGGCTCAGTTGGTTGGAGCGTTGTGCTGTGCACCGAAAGGTCATAGGTTCAATTCCTGATCAGGGCACATATCCAGGTTTCAGACTCAATCCCTGGCCCGGTGCCTACCGGAGGCAACCAATTGATGTTTCTTTCTCTCTCTCCCTTCCTCTCTCTCTAAAATCAATAAGCAAACAAACATATCCTTGAGTGTGGATTAAAAAAGAAAGGGAAAAAATTTTGTTTTTAAATATAAGAATGGAGGCTCCCCGAAGGCAGCTGTGGTGCCACCTCTCTTAGACTACCTGACATGGAGATCCCATGTGTTCTTCATTCAAGGTCCCAGGCCAGGGTGGAGATCCTCTGGTGAAAGTTCTCTTTCAAGCACCGTCTGCTTCCAGCTCACACCTGCGCCCCATCCATCCTGATTCAGCACAAACTGCTTTCTTTTCCTTCCTTCAACAACGAACGCCCTGGGGTGTGTATGGGGGACCCTCCTTGCTCTGGGAAGCAGGACATCCAGGAATCAGCAGGCCCCTCCCACCCGACCCCCTCATTCCAAAACTGAGCCATCACACTCCTACACACACACACACACACACACACAGAGGTAACTGCCACAGGGCGGAAATGAACCTGTCCCTCTGCACACAGCCTGGGCTCTCTCCTGGGCCACTCCTTCCAATTCCCCCCAAGAGGAGCACCTATATGACCTTTGACCCTTCTCTGGGAGAAAGTGAGACAGGTGAGCTCCAAGCTTCCTGGGACCCAAGGGAAGGAGAAAAAGAAAGAGAGGGGCACAGCCCTGGAGAGAGAATGGGTAGTAGAAACAGACAGGTTGGGGGATGGGGGGGCAATGTCAATCCAGGGAGCCCAGAGAGAGGGAAGAAAGAGCCCGAAGCGCTACGGCAGAGCGGGCTAGGGGAAGCAGCAGTGGAGAGGGCCCCCAGCAGCCCTGACGAGGCCCAAGGAGGGAGGGAAGAGACGAGAATCTGCTGCCAGGAGAGGGGCAGCCCCCGTGGGGAAGACCAGAGGAGAGGAGCCCTGGAGGAGCCGAAAGGGACCAACAGAGAAGTGCAACTGGGAAAAGCTGGGAAGGAATGGCCGGGAGGGGAGGAAGGGGAAGGCAGCTGTGCAGCTAGAGCGAGCCCAGCCCCTCTCGCACAGGCCCGGGTTTAGGGCGTCGGCAAGCGTCGCCCCCCCCCCCCCCCCAGGTGCCGCTGGAAAGGCGTGGGGTGGAGGGCAGGGCACCCACTGCACTCCCAGGGCCCCTACGCCCCCGTCAGAGCCTCTCGGCTAGTTTCTTTCCAATCCATCGGTCCAACTCCGCGTCGGGCAAGAAAGAGTTAAGCCCTCTCCCCCTCCTTCCACACCAGTTTTTAAAATTAATTTATCCGGACGGCGGGCAGGAGGGAGAGGATTAGGGACACAAATCCCATCTCCGTCCCCTCCCCTGACAGCCCAGCTCCCGAGCTCCGCGCGGCCCCCTTAGGGATAAAGGAAGAAAGGCCCTTGTCGCTCACTCCATCCAACCCCACTCGGGGTCCCACCGCGAGCCCGAGTGACCGACCACCCGACTCCGCTTCCCCGTCCGCCTCGGGGTCCTTGGGGCCCAGGCCCTCACCTCCAGCATCAGTCATCTTCTTCAGCGTCCGGCGCCTGAGGAACCCTCCGGGCCCATGGTGCTCCGGGCGGTGGCCGGGCGGGAGAGGGGCGGGGGCGGTCACCCCGGCCGCGGGGGGCTCCGGGCCGGCTGGACCCGCTCCATCCCAGGAGCGGGGTGGGGGTCGGTGGGGAGGGTCCCGGAGCTGGGGGGGGGGGCGTGCGGGAGAGCTGGAGAAGGTATGCAGCGAGCTGGAGGCGCGGGCGGGGCTGGGCCGGGAGACCTAATGGGAGGATGCTCCGTGCGAGTGCGTGAGTGTGTGTGTGTGTGTGTGTGTGAGTGAGTGTGTGTGTGAGTGTGCGCGCGCGCGCGTGAGAGAGAGAGAGAGAGCGAGAGAGAGAGAGAGAGAGCGAGAGAGCGAGCGCCACCTCCCCGCCCGCTCGCCCGGCCCTCCAGACGCGGGCCCCCAGCCTGGCAGGCCGTTGCGCGTCGCGTCGGGTGGGCTGGGGTTCTCCCGGGTCCCTCGCAAGGGGCGATGCGGGGGGCGCGTGGCGGGGAGGCAGGGCGCCGGGGAGACAAAGAGCGGGAGGAAGGGGTGGGGGAGGGAGGGGCGGAGGCGGCGCGCGGAGGGGCGGAGGCGGCCCGCGTCGCTGCCGGGCGAGGGGGTTCGGAGTTGTCACTACTTCTCAGCCCGCGGGAGCCAGGGGCAGGGGGAGCCGGGGCCCGGGGGAGCGGCCCGGAGAAGCCCCGCCTTAGGACCCACGGGGCGCCCCGAACGCCTCCTCTGCAAGGTCCATAGGGGCTCCTGATTCGTTCACTTAACAGACCTCCCCCGAGTGGTCGTTTACGCCGAGACCTGAGGGGACGGCGGGTCCTGGCCATCGGGGTTCGCGGCACAGTCAGGGGGAAGAATGGTGGGGAGGCCCTCACAAGCCCGGTGCTGTGAGGCCTGGTTCCCTGAGGATGCCTCAGCGCTGGGAGAGCCCAAGGGGGGGCGCTGGGCCCCGCCAGGGGGCGCGGTGAGGACAGGGGTGGAGGTGATCCAGAAGGATTCCTGGAGGTGATACTCCTGCAGGCCAGGACGGGGTACAAGTGCTAGTGGGGCTTGGGCGGGAGGCGGGTGGGGGTGGGGAAGATGAGTGAGACTGCGGAGATGGCGGTGTGGGGGTGGGCAGAGCGCTTGCACTTTGTCCTCAGCGGGGGGGGGGGGGGGGGTAACAGAGGGGAGGGGCTCAGACTTGCATTTTAGGAAGAACCCTTGGCTCCTCCGTGGAGACTGGACAGGAGAGGGCAGCCTGAACGCAGGGACACCCCTCATGAAGCTGTTGAGGGATGATGGCAGTGGGCATGAAGATCGAAGACCAAGTTGAGAACTATTCAGGATGTAGAAGTGAAGAAATTGGCAGCATTTGGGGACTGGCTGGCCACTGAGGGAGGAGGGGTCTAGAGTGACGGCAGGGCTTGGCCCTGGAGGTGGAGCTGGCAGAGACTGGGGGATGAGAGGAATGAGATCAGACTTGGACCTGGTGAGCTGGAAGGTGGAGGCAGGCTAGCCAGGGGAGATAATGTAAAAATCAACAACTAGCTACCCTACTGTGATGGCTTAGGAGGTGGCAGGCATTGTACTAAGCACTTTTCTTAGATTAAAAATGAGGTAGGTGTTCCTATTACCCGCATTTGAAGAGGGGAAAACAAACTTAGAAGAACGAAAGTGGCTTAAGAGCAAATGGTGAGGTTGGATTGGAGTCCAGAGCTCAGGGGAGCAGGGTGTGGCCTGTAGGAACAGAGTTCCCCAATGGCCAGTGTCTCTACAGTCTTAAGTCTCCAAGGGGCTGTGAGATGTGGCATGTTGAGCCCCGGTGGTCTTGGGACTCTGAGGACAGAATTAATACTTCAGGGGCTGAAGGTATCTAAGGAGATCTGTGGGAGTTTGGGGAGTCTCTGGGTGTCTTCAGAATCTGCTGGCAGCCACAAGGTGCTGGCTGGCTAGATTGTAGAGATCTGGGGAGGGGGTGGTGACTCTAGTGACAGCTTACTGTCTGGGGTCTTCACAGAGGACATGGTTCGCAGGCATCTGGTGAGATCTGGGTGGTAGGCTGGAGTGGGGAGATTGATTATATAACCCCTGTAGGGAGTGGGGAGATGATGGGTATGTAATGTCCGTGCTGGGTGTAGGGAACAGGTTCTGTGGGAGTCTGCTAGGTGATGGGATCTGGGAGGCCCCCCACTTCCTAGTGATACATAAGCTTCTGGGAGTTAAGAAAACCCTTATCTGATTTCCCTCAGCTATGGCAAGTGTTGGAGTTTTGGCAAAACTGCCCAATCTCCTAAGAACTGGGGAGGAGACTGGGCAAGCTGAGGAACAAGCCTCATATAGGCCTGCCATAGCCACTTGACACACAGCCTCAAACATGAACCTATCTCATGGGCAAGTCATATCCCAGGCCTGAGAAACTCAGCAAAGCCACACACAGCACCCTCAGCCACACACTACACTGAAGCTTAGCCCACCTTTTGGAACATACAATGTGCAAGCCCCTCCCCTAATACACAGGACAGATGGGGCAGCAGGATGCCACCCTGGTCAGACCAGCAGAAACCCTCACCACAACCCCCGGATCCAGGGAGGTCCAGCCACTTCACTTCTTGGCTAGGTTTCCTGAGCAGGGCCTCAGTGACCTCTAACTCTGGAGCCAGCACCCATGACCTTGTAGTTTGGTGGCCTTCAGTCCTGGGATTCAGCCACCTGGATGTCTTCCCAGAAATGTTCCAAGAATGATCCACTTGGAGAAGATACCTTGAGAGGCATGGTCATCACCCCTGGGTTCCCAGTGACCCTCAGGTGGGTGGCAGGACTGGACAGGTCCTATATGGCCCTGAGGTGTAGAACTAGGATGTTTGAGAGGAAGGTATGGGAAGCCAGAATTTAGCTTGACATGAGTGAGACTTGTGTGACAGAGCCATCCACAAGGTTCTTCAGGAGTTGCCTGCCACTGAGAGTTCTGATAGAGGACACTCATCTCAGGTGTTGTCATAGACCCACCAAGGTGACCTTGAGGGACCCTGATGTTGGAACTTCCATTCCTTAGGGCAAAGGGGAATATGAGAATCTCCTTGGGGGGGTCAGGCCACTGACCACAAGTACCTTGTGCTTAAGTTCTCACACATATACACACCAGCACCCAGAGGAAGAAGAGGCTGCTGTTAGGAATCACAAGTCTTGGCCCACTTCTCCCTGCTCTCACCTCTTTGGGACTTCACCAAAGTTTGTCCCTGGAACCCTGGCATCTGGACTCCCAGACCCATTCATATTAGAGCTGGTGAGTTAGCAACCAGACCTGCTGGCATAGAAGCAGGGGGCTTAGACTGTTTAAGGCCTCTCCAGCGGGCCCCCAGAGGGATTCTTTAGGATCTTGGGGACAAAATGGCTCTGACATGTCACCTCCCATCCCCACTGCCACCTCCTGGAAACCTTAGATTTTTCAGGGTGCCATGTGAGAGTACGGGCTGGGTATCCCCACCAGGCTTGAGAATTTCTCCAGGGAGGGACTTGGGCTTCACCCTGCCATATCTAACCCATCCTGGAATTTCATCAGGGGCCTTGTAAAAAGAATGGGATGCACCCAAGAAACTCTCCAGAAACCCCAGCTTTGCCCAATTGGAATGGATAAAAAAAGCATAGGTGTTAATGGGGGCAACGGTAGCAGAGAGGGAGTGCTCGGGGACCGGGAACAGGGTATTTCCTTAGAAAGATCCTCAGGAACCGAGCAGCACTGGTGGTGCGAGGGGACCACTGGGCACAGACTGGCATCCCTGCCCTTCCCTCCACCCGCCTCCCGCGAGTCAAGAAACCAGGCAGCGAGGCTCTGGGGGCTGCGTTTATGGGGACAACCTGACAGAGGGCATGGTCCGTACAAAACCGGGAACAATACATACATATATATATTATATACAGAGACGCAGTCCTGCAGAGGGCGGGGCAAGGACCGCCAACCGCCAGAGAAACCGGAAGCGCCCGCGGCGCCACCCACCTGGCCCCGCCCCCTCCGTCTGCGGGGGCGAAGGAGGTGAAGTGCGCGGCCCGGCGCTGGGACAGCCAGCTCTTTCGGGGGTAGAGAAACGTCTGGGGGCGGGAAGGGGGTTGGGAAGAAATACTGATCGATGGCATGGTCTATTTATAGGGGACGGGGAGAAGCCAAAAGGGTTGGGACGGAGGTTGTCTGTTAAAAATGAACAAAAATCCAGGCTAGGGTAGGGGCATCAGGAAGGGGCAAAATGAGATGGATTCTGAAAGGGGAGGCGGACCTGTGTGTGGGGGGGTCCTCACCTCCCTTGGTCCAAGCCCCAATTTGGGGTTAAAGTGAGGAAATGAGTCAATTTCACTTAGAAAGCAGGCTGTCAGTAGGGCAGCCTTGGTCTCCAAAAAGTTTAGTAGTAAAATGTTGCCCTCCAGTCAAAACATTGGAAGGGTGTGGGTGTGGGTAGGGTGAGGCTGAATCTCTGGTGTTAGTACAAGGCTTCCATGTGTGGTCCAGGGCAGGGCCTGGCTCTCAGTAAGAAATGTTTCTCTTGCCTAAGACCAGGGTCTCTGCAGCCAGCCCCACTAAGCCGATCTCCTCTCCTTGGCCAGGAAACTGGATCTCAGAGAGGCCACAGAACTGTTCCAGGAAGAGGTTATGGCTATTTGGCACCAGGGAAGGGCAGGTGGGAGGCACAAGGAGAAACTGAGGGCTACTGCCCCCCTTTTCCTACTCTCACTCCCCTTTTCTTGAAGGATACATGAGAAATCAGTGCAGGGCCAGGCCCAGCCTCCAGGCTCTGGGGTGGACTCTCTCCCCCTGGGAGGGGAGACAGGGATGGGAGGAGGTGTGGAGGCATCCCCTTCCAGCAGGAGGATCAGAATGAAACAGAGACAGCACAATGATGGGGTAGGGGGAAGGGCCAAGAAGGTAGAATCTCAAGTCAAGGAGCCTCGTGGGCAGGGAGCAGCCTCCAGGTGGTGAAATGCTGGGAGAGCCCCCAGCCCCATTCCAGTCCAGAGACAAAGGCTGGAGGTTATAAAGTCTGGCAGTTTGTTCTGCAGTTCCTTGTGTCCATCCACCACCCAGGCCAGCTCTCGGCATCCCTTGGCCTCTGTGCCTCAGCCCCATGAAGTAAGAAGGAGGCCATCCTTCCAGCCACCTGTCTGCCCGGGGCCACCATAATGGGGCCTGTGATATGGGCCCTCTGGTCCCTGAAGCTGGGGGAGGTAGGGCAGAGGGGTGGGGGAGTTGGGGCACCTGTCCCCAGGCTGGTAGAGGGAGGGATGAAATATTGAGGACAGGGGAGGGAGGACAATGGGAGGGGATTAATTATTGTCTGGTCAAGGAAAGATTCCTGTTAAGTAGAATTGGAATTCCTCAGTGTTTGCAGGTTTCCTTCCAGTTCTGAGATCTGGAAAACAAAGGGGAGAGGAGGTCAGGCCTGGGTACCAGGCATGGGCCCTGTCCCTTCTGTCCCATTGGTGGGTATATGACCCTGAGCTCTCAGCCAGCAGCATGACTCCCCCTCTCCCCTCCAGGATCCAGAGTGGGTGTCAGATGGGGGCTTACCTGCTGCTCCCTCCATAAGGCCCTGCCCCCAGGGCACCCCTGGGCCTACCTTGTCCAGGAGCTTGTCCATCTCCTCCTTCCTAGCCAGCTCCGACTCCTCCAGAACCCGGCGCTGTGCGGTCTCCTTTTTCAGGAACTCGATCTCCCTGGCAATCAGCAGAGACAGACGGTGGGTAAGGGTGTGTAGCCTGGCTTCCATCCAGGAAGGATCCTCAACCCTATCCTTAGCTCTAACTGGACAACTCTGCCCTCTCCCTGTTCTCAGGTCAGGGAGGCCGAGGTGTTCCCATAATCCCTGGGGTCTGGTCGTGCTGGCTCTGGTGCCTGGTCATTCTGGGCCCAGGTACCCCCAACACAGGCTCTCCAACTTCTGTGCTCCTCGCCTCCCTACTCAGCTGGGAATGGGGAGTGACTGCCACAAAGGCCCCTCTGTCCTCCCTGGGTCCAGGTCCCCCTCCCCCCGCTGGCCCCCTGGCCACATACTTCTGCTGGTAGTCCTTGATGAGGCGCTTGGCCTTGCTGTACTTGCGCTCCAGGGCCTGGTACTGGGCCTGGGTCTCCCGCAGGTGCTCATCCACAGCTTGGCACAGGCTCTGGGCCTCACCCCAGTAGCCCTCCAGCTTCTCCATGCGCTCCTTGTTCTCCTCCACACTCTGCTCCAGCTGGGCCTTCTCCACCCGCCACCGCCCCTTCTCCTGCTCCAGGCTCTGCAGCTGAGAGAGGAAGGAATGTCCCTGGGTTGGTGGGGGCCAGAGGGAGCCCAGGAGCACCCCCATCCTGCACTGGTGTCAAAGCCTCTGGATGATTCTGTGGATGTGGTGCCCACTGCCCCCCAACTACTAACTCTTACTTGGCTGAGCCTGAGACCTGGGAAGAGGTGGGACCTCAGCCTCAGAGCTCCCAGCGAGTCCCTGACACTGTACCACACTCCTAAAAGGCAGGAGGCTGGGTTAGTCACTGATTAGCTCTGTGACTTGGGGCAAGGCAACTTCTGTCTTACGTCTTAGTCCTCTGATCTGTAATATGGGACTGATTCCTGCCCTGCCACGCTCACAAAGGTGTCAGTGAGGTGGTAGATGGGAAAGAGCTGGGCAGGTAAAGGTCACCACTGCCCTCTGTCCCCTCTCTGCACCTATGGCCCTACTGACCAGTTCCTGCTTCTGTGGCTTCTTGAACAATCCTGGCTCCTCTCCCAGCTGCCAGGCTATGCCAGTGCGGACCTCCCAGCCCCAACAGCTCAGTCCTGGAGCCTCTGTTCTCTCTCTCACCTCCCACACCCCATTTGTGCACTCAGAGCTCTGAGTCCTGAGCTCCAGCCCAACATCACTTCCAACTCCTCATAGGCACCATGCCCCAAATCTGACCCCCACCCATGCAAACTTATTCCTCCTTTCCTGTCTAGCCCACTCTGTTCAAAGGTGCCACCATCTCACTGCCACTCCAGCACTCAGCCTGAAGCCCCTACCTGATCCTCCAACCTGTTGGTTGCAAACGCCACACTTGTTCTCTATGCCCCAGCCATGTAGGCCTTCCTGCAGATCCTCAGGTTTGCCAGGTTCCCTCCTGGCACATAGCATTTGCCAGTGCTGTTACCTCTGCCTGGAGTGTTCCCATCTCCCCAGCTCCTTGCATCATCATTTCCCACTAGCTCACTCTTGGGTTCTCTGCTCAGTCGCTTCCCCAGAGAAGTCTCCTGTGAGTACCTCCAACAGCACAGTCCTCCCCACCCCCAACCCATTATCAGGTCCTGCTGCTCTAGGAGCTCAGTAACCCTGTCCTCTCCTACAAAGCCACATGTCAGTCTGTAACGATACAGTCATTGGTGTGCAGACTTTAAGCTGCACGAGGGCAAGAATCAAATCTACTTTTGCCTATTACAGGGACTGGAATAGTGCCGGGCACCTAGAAGGCACCCAATAGATGTTTATTGACTGAAAGCATGAACAGACCTTACTTCCCCTGCCCCTTCATGCTCTGCATCCACCCAGGAACATGGCCTGTCATCTCGACCTCAGAAATGCAGCTCCAACCCAACTTCCCCTTCTATAACCTCTGCCATACTCTGGGCAGCCCTGGCCCACACCTGCCTCTAAGTTCGCTCGCCTCCTGGCTCACCTACCTTGTGTCCTCCCACTTCATAGGCAGTGTGACCTTCCCCCTTATGTGACCACAGGTCCAAGGCTGGAGTCCTTAGAGGGAAATCAGGACACTGCAGCTCCAGCCCACCCTGGCAGTCCAGCTCTGCTCCTGCCTCTCCCCCATAGGAACTGCTGCTACAGCCCACGGCCTCCGCCCAAAGCCAGCCTCCGAGCTCCAACTTGTTTTCTGCCAGTGATGCTTTTCTGCTGCTTCAGTCTTCTAAACCCTGCCCTCCCCCAAGGCTCAGCTCCACTCTCCTCTCTCCATGCACAGTGGGTGTAAACCCACATGTGGGCGTGCACACACGTGTACCTGGGTGTACCATATCCACGTGGCTCTGTACCCCTGCCTCTCCCCACCACACTGGAAGCCCCACAGGAGTTAGGACTCCTAATGTCTGGGTCCAGCAGGGGCCCAATATAAGTTTTTAATATGAAGCCTGTGCATCTCCATGCCTGTGAGCGTTAGCACCCAATAGGCTTGTGTGGGTGTCTGTGCATGGTGCATATGTGTGATTCTGTATGTCATGTGTGTCACCATTTGGAAGCGTCAGCATCAGCACCTCTGTTAGAAGGCACATGTCCTGTGACACTTTCGCGATGGCCATGCCTATGCATCTTACATCAGAGCAAGACAGAGGGGTCTACTACCCAGGGCAATGCGCTTGGGTGTAATACCATGGGAAGCATGGGCCCAGCATCTCTGTGTTCTATCTGTATAGAGAAGGTGTCTGGTGAATGGCCCCGGGTACTAAGTGCCTGGGCTCTAGGTTGGCATGTGCCTTTGTGTATCTCTGGGCAGTTTGCATCTATCACTGGCCCTATATGTAGAGGACACATGTGGGACATGGACATGAAGACATCTAGAGCACATGAAATGTGTGTGCTTCAGTGTAATAGCTAATTGTGCAGCCTTTTATTGAGCACCTATGATGTGTCAGACACTGCACTAAGGACCTTCCATATATCATCTCACTTAATCCTCACAATGATCCTATGGTGTTGGCACTATTATTACCCCATTTTATATTTCCTCACCTATAAAATGAGGCACAGAGCAGCAAGTGAATGGTGGAGCAGACAGGTCCAGAGCTCGAGCTCCTTACACGACCCTCCCCTGCCTAAGAATAGCTTGCTCTATACATGCTTTTGGGTAGTGGGTGGTAGGCAAGTGTCAGTGTGCAGGTGTGAGGGTGGGGGATCATCCTTTCAGCCCTCAGACCCTGTTCCTCCCCCCTCCACACCCCTCCTCTCACCTTTCTTTTCAGCTGCTGGATCTCAGCCTCAGTCACAGCATGCTTGATCTGGAGCTGTAGGGGAGAGGGGCAAGTGCTCAGCTTCGGCCAGGGTAGGCAGTGCTGCAGGGCAGGACCCTGGCTTGCTTTTGCCCTCCACCACCCCAGGGACCCCTTCCTCCCACCTCCTTGAACTTGTGCACCAGCTTCTCGGGCTCCATGTCCACAGGGGACAAGGCATCCTCGTTCTCTGCCAACTCGAACACCTCAATGGCCATCTCGCCACCTGGGAACGTGGGGCTCAGCTCCTCATCCTCGTCAGTGGCATACTCTCCGGTCTGCAAAGGAGACAGGAGGCCGTGCACTCTGCCCATCCCAGCTTCCCTCAGCCTGACAACCGGGGCTTAGATTGGCAATAGTCTGCCCATGTAAAACTGGGGCTACTTATGGGGTTTGGTTCATGTCACCCCCATCAGACTGGGGGCCATACCAGGATCATTGTTTGTGTCTTCCCCTGAAGGCATGGGTAATTCCCCCGTAAGACTGAGACCCCTGAAGCCATAGCCTGTGCTCTCCCCATCACACTATGCACCCCCTGAGGTCTGGAGCTGTCTCCTTCCTCAGATTATGTCCCCTGAGGTTAAGGGCTATGCCATCCTCTCAGAGTGGGGGCTCTTGGAAGAACTATATTTTCCTTGTAGGACCAGGACGGCTCTCTGAAGAAAGGGGGTGTGACTCCTCCTTCGGGGTTCCTGGAGGAAAGGGTCTGCATCACCTCCCTCAGACTGGGGGCTCCCCTAGGAGAGGGAATGGTGCTCTGGGCTTCTTCACAAGGCCTGGGAAAGGGGCAGAGGCAGAGGATGTCTGTAAAGCTCCATCCAGCCACCAGGGGGCGGTGATGCTCGCAGCCAGGGCAGGAATCCCTACCTCCTCATCATCCTCCCCATACTGGGCGTATCTCTGCTCCATCATCTCCCGCTGCCATCGCTCCTGTTCCAGGGTCTGCTGAATTAGCTGAGCCACCTCGCTCTGCTCGCCAGGCCGCTCCCGGCCAATCATAAACCTGCGGGGGCACGGGTGTCATTCCCTTTGCCTCTGCCCTCAGCTGGGTAATGCCACCATCCTCCCCGCTGGTGCTCCTCTCTCCACACCCAGGTCCTCCCAGGGGAGGTGAAATGAGAGGGCTGAGTCCAGAGGCTGCAGAATGTTAATAATGAATAGGGGAGCTGGGGGCCCTTATTGGGTTTCCTTCCCAGGAGAGGCAAAGACCCACTAGCCCTCCTGGCCAGTTTTGGGGGAGGGGTGACGTCAGCCAAACTTCAGGCTGAGTTGTAGGGGACATGAGTTTAGGAGCTGCCAGTGTAGGGCTCTGACCCCACCATGTGGGAGAAAACAAAGCAGGGGATGGCACAGATGAATCACTCCGGCAGGGCAGGGACTGTGTAGGGGTATCTTGTACAAGCTCCAAGGCCCTGAGCTTCAGGAAGGGGCGGGATGATGGTGATTGGAGATTAGGATGGAGAGGAAACAGTGGAACTTCCAGGCACCAGCCCCTCCTCTCCGTGGCCACCCACATCCTGTTTCTCTCTACCACCCTTTCCTGGGGGCAGTGCCCCTCTTGGAGAGGGCAGGGAGTGGTCCCTGAATGTTTTTGCCAAAGAGGGACACAAGAAGCATCTACACAACCCCTTAATTGACAGGCCCAGGGAGGAAAGCACTTCCAGGATTACACAGAGCAGGTGAGGAGGAAGGGACCCCAGTTTGCATGGCATTCCCCCTGTACATCTTGGTTCTTCAATGAATGAGTCAGGACAGGCAGGGGGAAGAATGAGCCCATGAGGCCAGTTTGGAGCTGCAGTGGAGAGTGGGCCTTGAGGCCCAAGTGCTGGTGGTGGTCAAGGGCTCAGGACAGGAAGGGAGGCTTGAGACAAGGGATATGGGCACAACAATTCCTTTGGGCAGGGACACAGTGGGACCTCCTCTATACACTGGGCCACACAGAACCTTAACTGTGTGTGGGCAAATGGGGAGAGTGGCTAGATGAAGCTGAGCCTCCTGCCTGCTCCCACTCCCCACCCACCCCACCCTCATGCCCTCACCGCACTCGGCCCTTGGTGTTCCGGAGCACGGAGGCTGCAAAGCTCTGGGTCACTCCCACCAGACTGGTTCCATCCACCTCCACCAGGAGATCGTTCACCTGGATCCTAGAGGAGGTGACATTGATTAGGGGGGTCATGAGGGGAACTGTGGAACTGAGGTAGAGATGGCCCCCTTCCCATCAGAAGCTTGAGGCTTAGTCCCCACAGGGACGTGGTACTTTGTCTACCTGCATAAAACGCATGAAGCCTGAGGATCAGATATCAGCCATACCCACCAGTGTAGGGGCAGTGAGACCTGGGCAAGCAAACATAGGTGTCCAGAACCAGTAGTGGGGGAAGCTCTCGTCTCATGATAATCACACCCTTGTCCCCTCCTGCATCACACCTGACAGAGCAGTGTGACATCCACAGAGATCATAACCACCATGCGCACTGGCAAGGCCCACAGCTTTCTTACACATACAAGTCTGCACAGACCTAGTCTGAAGATTTCCTTCCAAATGTTTGAGATCTGCTGCACACACTCATATTCACACCCTGTCCCACTGGGTCGCTTCACCCTGACAGTTGCACAGCCCCCAACATGGTCCAGCTGTGGCACCGGAAGCCCTGTTCTCCACACAAGGAGAGAGATGGAGGTGGTCCAGCCTGGCCTGCTGAGCGGCATGGAGTGAGCAGACCCTTGGTCCCCTCCTTCTTCCACTCCCACCACCCTTGGAGCTCCTGGCCTTCGCTCAGGACTCCCATGCAGAAGTGGAGGACATGGCCTATTGTAAACACTTCACCCCGACATACCTCACATGTGGGCATGAGCTTGTGGACACAACTCTCTAACATGCACACACAAGCCCCGACCAGGTGACTCTGGGAAGGGTTCTGTAAAGTCCCAATGAGGGGGTAAGTGAAAAAGCAGGCCCAGCCAGGCATGGCTCAGCGGTTGAGCGTCGACCTAGGATCCAGGCAATCGGGGTTTAATTCCTGGTTAGGGCACATGCCTGGGTTGTGAGCTCGATCAATGACTCATCATTGATATTTCTATCTCTCTCTCTCCCTCTCCTTTCCTCTCTCTGAAATCAATAAAGATATATTTTTTTTTAAAAAAAAAGAAAAAGCAGGGGCTCTCATCTTCCTTTTCTCTGCCCCCCCATGCCACCTGGGCTGCAGCAGGCAGAAGCCCCCTGAATGAGGAAACCCCACCTCTAGTAACATGACCCCAAAGTCATCCTGCCCTCACAGGGATGCCCACTCATCTCTGTCACATGGAAGGGGTCTGCATTTGGAGGTACCACCACAAGGCATCCCTGATGTCAACCTCTAACTTACAGGGGTGCCCCAAAGCCCCTCCTACTTCCCTGCTGCAATACCCATACAGTGGAGTTGTCCACAGAGGGGTCATTGGGCTTCCCAGGACTCCAAGAGGCCTTCCCAGAACCTTCTGACCCACATTTCTCCTCCAGCCTCAGATGCCAAAACACAGGCACACATGTGCACACACATACAAGGAGCAGTTTCCTCTCTAGGCACACCCCCACCAGCCTTTCTAGCCACACCGTACACTTTGTTCTTTAGGCTCCCACCATAACTGCCTGCTTTTGGTGCACTGCCTGGAACCTCCTTCACGTAATACTCCTTTAGCCTAGCTAACTTCTGCACATCCTTCAGGTCTCAGCTCCAATGTCACTTTCTCCAAAAAAACTTCCCTGATGCCCAGAAAGGTCAAGCCCTCCTTTTTATGCCTTCATGGCACCCTGAATTTTCCCTCCCTTTCACCGTTTTGTGTCCACTTAAATGTCTGCCTTACCACACCATGTGTTTCGCAAGGGCAAGGTCCTCATCACTGACTCCCCAGGGCCTGCCACCAGCCCTAGGACAGAGTTAGGGACTAGATATTTACTGAATGGAGAATGCTTAAATATACACCACTCCACCAGGTACATAGCCTCCATGCTCATGCTCTCCCTACCACGGCTCAACACACACCCAAAAACCCAAAACCGGCCCCAGTCTTCAGCCCCCCCTAGAATGCAAGTGCCATGAGAGAGGAGGTCCCACCTATCTTGTTCACTGCTGTAGCCTCAGGCCTAGACCAGCACCTGGCACAGTATTGCTCTAGGAACATCTGAGCCCCACACAGGTAGTAGCCCATCGCACCCTACAGATGATGGCTGGTGGGGAAGGGAGAGGTGGTACCTGCCATCCCGATGGGCTGCGCCGCCCTCAGTCACAGTTTTGACGAAGATGCCCAGCTTCTCCAGGCCCATGTCTGCCCCAGCCCCCATGCCGATAATGCTGATGCCGAGTCCCTCGGAGTCTGTGGAGCAGAGAGAGGTGAGATGGGGGGGCATGGAGAAGGGGAGGACAAGAAGCTCTAGTTCAGGGTTTGCAGGGGACAGAGTGAGATGCCCTCACCCCCACGCTGGGGCATGGCCCTACCTCAGGAACAGTCCCTATGCTTAGGAGTTTTCCATAATTGGGGAAGGGACACGGTTTTGTCTATCCCCCCTTTGGCAAGTCAACTAGGATTCTCTTGGGTGATTCCCTGACCTTTGTCCACCCACAGAACTGATGGGCAGCAGGGCCTGCTAAGGTGACCCACATGGGTGGGCCAAAGACTACTGTGTGTGCAGATGAGGGTATGTGGAGGAATGGGGATGGAGGGGGGTCACAGCAATGGGCTCAATCTTCTTCAAGCTGTCTCATCCACACTCACAGCCTCAATGACCAAAGACTTCCCATTCTTCTCTCCCTTGAAGCCCCCTCCCTGACATCTAAACTCATGGTATTCCCCCACAAACAGGCTCTTCCTGTCTGCCACTCCCTCATGGGACCTGGGAGTCACCTGGACTCCTCCCTCCCTTTCACAGCCTCTGTCCAAGCCAAACAACCGCTCAACCCTGCCGATTCTACCTCCCCAGGATCTCTCAAGTCCACCTACTTCCCGCATGGCCATCATCTTGTCCACACCACTAGTCTTAGGACCATTCTCCACAGATCACAGCCTGGAGTGGTCTTTCTAGAATACCTTTCCCACACCTTGCAAAGACTTCCAGTGCACCTTAGAAAAAAGAGTGTCCTTCACATGGTCTCCGAGGCCTTGCTTGTATACCCTTCTTCCCCTCACTGTACAAACCCAGCCAAGCCTGTATTCTCTCTTTCACGCACACTCCCCCGAACTCCTCTTCAAAGCTCAACTCAAGTATCACTTCCTTGGGGAACCTCCCAGCCCCCGAGTCTGGTCAGGTCTACTGTAAAATGCTGTTATTTTGGCCCCTCCTGTCCCTCCCCAGCACCTATTACAGCCCATAAAGACATAGTTAGATGTGACTATTCCATCAATGTCTGCCACCCCCATAGTTCTAGCCAACACACAGCCCAGGACAGCTCATACAGTGCCCTCAGGAACCTGGCAACTGAAGGAGCACACAGAACTGCTGGTGGGAGCTTGAGGCTAGACTGGAGTCCATGTGGCTGTGGGGTGCTGACAGGGGCCCAGGGCAGAAGCTGGCACCAGAAAGGAGACACACATGGCCTGGCCCTGGCCTCTCACCTTTCTCCAGCTCCACAGGGAACAGCTCCAACCTCTCCACCCGCTTCTCCAGTTCATACTCCGCAGAGGCCGCCATGGGATCCACGTCCTCGTTGCGCCGATCGTAGTCCTCGTTTGAGTAGGTGCTGAACACCTGGGGAGGGGACCACTTGTCAGGGGGAAAGAGCAGAACTGGCTTGGGGAGGCCAAGAGGGCAGGTTGTGCCACCCAATGATGCTCCCCTCCTGCCACAGCCTCCTCCACCCTCCAGTCAGGTCGAGATAAGGCCTCCCCCAGCCCCTCGATAACCCCAGCTTGGACTGAAGGCCCTTCTAGTTCTGGAGCCCATGGGGCAAGATATAAAGGGACGTAGCCTGTCCAACGCACACCATTATTCTCTTCTACAACCCTGATGGCATAAGCATGGCCCTCTGTATAAGGAAAGGAAGGGCCATGCTGGAGAAACTCAGACTCGGGAACCCAGGTCCCCAGGCCAGAGGAAGACAGACAGACGGGCGAATAGCAAGTGAGAGGTGAGGGAGAGTCAGACCTAGGTGAGGGTAGACACAGACATAGACAATCACAGAGGGCAGGATAGCAGAAGGAAAAGGCTAAGCAGGAGAGGGAAAGAGGAGGAGGGGAGAAAGAATGGAGATGCTGGAGGGTGCCAGATGGGGAGAGAGGAGGGAGGGGGTGTGAGACACAGAGAGGGGGAGGGGAGCAGGAGAAACAGGGATGGAGAGGACCCAGCTGACTTGAACCTGAAGTTGAGGCCGGGGTGAGGAAGGGATGCAGGAAGGACAACCTCTGTCCTCATGGAGGAAGGGCAGGCCTCCGCCTGAGTCACCCCTCAGATGGTAGGAGAGGGGGAGAACACCTATGGCCTTGCCTGCATGGCCAGGCCTCAGTCTCCCTCGAGGACCACAGCTCTCTGAGGGTGGACCCTATCACCAGTGCACCGGGCCCTGGTGAGACAAGGATATGGGGGAAGTGGCAGCCTCTCTGACACTGTCTACAGTGAACCCAGCTTTCATGGTGGCCCCAAGGCGAGATCTGCCTTGTTGTCCCCTGTGCCCCTCTGCTGTCTTCCTTTGCCCATGTCTCTCACCAAAAAGAGGGATTCCCCAGCCTGACCCTTCTCCAAGGAACAGAGAAGATAGGGCAGGGACTGTGTGGGAGAGCCTAATTCTGGGCCCAGGCAGGGGAGCCCCCAGTGGGAGGTTAATGAGCACCATTTGGGGTACCATGACTTGTTCGTGCTTGCTTCCACAACGGGTTGACACCACTTGGAGCTAAGTGGGGGTGAGAAAGGATGGGAGTAGCTCTGTCAGATGGCTGGAGTGGGGCACTGTCACCTCCACCAGGGCCCCCTCTCCTCCAGGATAAGGTCCCATGAACACACGGCAGGCAGCAGCACTCTTGTGCCCCAGCTTTAGTTTGGGTTCCTCTGTCCTTTCTCCCCACGCCAGAGGCTCACTCCCAGGATAAGGTTCACAGGATTAGAAGCACAGTTGGGGGAGGGGAGCTATGTAGCCACTTAACTCATTGCCCTCAATTTCACAGCATCCAAGAAACTCAAGCTCAGGCCCTTAAAGCTCATCATCAATTGTGCAGCAGGCAGTTGGACTGCCCTCCTGACAACTGGCCAACAGCCTCCAAGCCCCCTGGAAGGAGGGTGACCCAGTCTGCACATGGTACAAGATGCCAGGTCCGCTACCCTGTGTTAGCCAGAGGTAAAGCAGGATGAGACTGCGCCCAGCTGGGCTCTGGTGGGTGGGTCACCTGTGACTTTGTCCCCATTGCACACATGTCTCAGCCTAGGACAGGAGCTGGTATGAGCCTAGACCTGGCAAACTGGCTTTGGCCCACTTTTGCATCTGAGTCAGGGTCCCTTCATCACTCAGTCTTTGTGGTAGCCTGGGTCACCAAACCCTCCCCCCCCATGCACATGTGCCCGTGTGTGTGCACACACACAGTGACCACCTAAACACCCTCACAGCCTGTCCTGCGTTTTGCCCTTATCGTCTTTTCTCAGTCTGTTAAATCCTGCCCCCTGCAGGAAACTCAGGCCCCAGGCTCAGAGATCCCAGACCACCCCTCACATTGCCCACCATGATGTGACCAGACCATCAGAGAGCCCTGGGCCAAGTCCTCCGCCCCAAGTGACAATCTGGAATTAGGATCTCTGTCCTCAGCAGAAGCCTCCATAAAGGCAATAACTGGGTCATCAGCGGGACACAAGGCCCTGGACTTAGTATCAATGCAGGGTGGAGGCAGGGAAAGGGGAAAAAATGGGGACTGCTGCCGAGGGCAGGGAGGAGGAAGTCCCCAAGGTCAAAAGTCAGACACAATAAGGCAGGACCACATGACACACTGGCTGCCACACTCAAGCCAGCAACAGTCACCAGGGAGTCAGGGAGCACTGCTCCAAATCATGCGCTATTTTTTACCCAAAAATCAGGGTAAGGTGTCAAATATAGACAGTAAGAGGCCCAGGACTGAAAGACAAAATTCCACCTCTGAGGGGATCAGGTGGCTCACAGAGCTGGTGGTGGTGGTGGGGTCCTGACTTCTTCAGTGGTCCCCCCCTTCCTTAGCATCCCAAGAAACACCATAATCCTCAGTTCCCTCTAGGATCTCATTGCTTTGGGAGGAGTGAAGGGTTGGAAAAAGACTTGTAAGGTCGCAGCTGGGGAAGGGAAGGGGCTGGCCTGGTGGGAAGAGCACCTATCAGGCCTCTTGATGAGAGGGACAAAGATTATGATACTCTGGCAAGTGAGAGGAAGTTGGGCCAGCTTCAGTGTCTATGAGTTGTTATGGAAACAGAGCAAACAGATGAGGGTTTGACTAGGGAGGGGTAGAGGCAGGGTCCAGGCTAAGGAAAGTCCAGGGACCTGGCAGCCCCATGCATGGGACCTCATAACTGAACTAGGGGTGGTCAGAAAGGGCCATCTAGGCCAAATGTACCAGTCAAAAGTGGAGGGTAGAAGAAAATGGGGGGAGGTGTAGCCTGAGGTTCTTCAGTCTCCCCAGGGAATGCCACCCCCCCCCACCCCCCAGCACTGTTCTGAGGATCTCAGGGCACTGACACAATCTACAAAGCAATCACCAAGAGTGGTGGTGGGAATGGGAGGGGGCAAGCTGAAACCCTAAAAAAGGAGCAGATCCCATCCCTCTTTCAGGGCTCTCAGAGAATGTGGCAAGAGCATTTGGGGCCTGCCAAGGCCATGGGAGTCTGTTGTATTAAGCAGTCAAGAGCAAAGGCATGCAGGGAGCTGCCAGGTCCCCTGGGGGGGGGGGGGTGTCTCAGCCTCACCACCTCCTCCCTGACTTGCTAAGGCCTAGCCCCCTCAAGGGCCACACAAAGTGCCTACTCCCTGTGGAACCCAACACTTCCCCCTGGCTCACACAGACCCCAAGAAACAGGGCCCTGGCACTGGCCTTCCCCCCATCCCCAGTCACATGACCCCAGTCCAGCTCACCCTCAAAGAACTGCTTCCCTCTTTCACTTCTGCAAAGTTGGTGTGGGGGCTATAGACAGGATGGAGGAAGAGCTAGGGTCCCCTGCACCTTAGTTTTGGGAAGTTCCTGGCTCCTCCCTCCCACATCCTATACTGCTCCTATATAAGGGGAACACAACGGGTGTTCTGAGCTCCCCTGACCCCCTCCTGCCCAGACTGGGGTAAGGACCAATGTGGAGAGGCTCTCCTGTGGACACACACAAACACAGACAGACAGACAGACAGACAGACAGACACACACACACACACACACACACACACACACCCCTTCCCACCACCTAAGCCTTTGCCTCTGGTACCTCTGGAGGAAGAATGTATGGGAATGGAAGGGAAAGCAGGTGCCCTAGGACCCCTGTGGGGGCAGGGCGGGTGTGGCGTGAGCCCTGGGCGGGGCAGCAGACGGAGGATCTGGAGGGCAGGTCGGGACAGGCCACCTCTCTCTAAGGCCTGAAAATTGTCCCCTTCTGACAAACAGCTGGAACTCCCCCCACCCCACACACACCTCAGGGTGGTAACTTCTGGGAAGGGGGCTGAGTGGCGGGGGCTGACTCTGCCTGCCAAACTCCACGGTCGAGGTGGGGGCGACAGCGTGCACGTGGCAGAAACGGCGCGGGGGCGGGGAGGGGGGCTCACTTACTTGGATAGGCGCTGTGCTGAAATGGATCTTTCGGCTTGGGGCCGGGTCTTCTTCCTCCGATAGCCCAGGGATCTCTACGCACCCCGACTCGGGCTCATAGGGGGGCTCCCCATCCTCCTCGTCGTCTTCATCGTCCTCCTCCAGGGCACTGCCCCCAGAGTCCTCCCCCAGCCCACTGTAGGCGCTCACGTCCACCAAGTCTGCCTCGGAGAAGTCCTCCTTCTTGGACTCATCCGCCTCCTCCGGGGCCACATCCGGGGCCCGGCCATTGCCCACCCCTCTCTCAGGCGCCACCGCGGCCGCCGCCTCTTCCTCGGGGATTGCTTGGGCTTTCTGCTCTTCGGGTGCGGGGCTGGCTGTGGTTGCCAAGGTGCTGCCATTCTCCAAGGCCGCGTGGACCGTCACCTCCGCCTGGATCACCTCCCCAGGCGCAGCCTCGGCCTCCGACTCCCCACTCTCCTCCACCTCCACCGGCTTAATCTTGCGCACCTCCCGGGGCTTGGGGGGCGGCCGGGCGGGGGCCACTCGGTGCTGCGGGGGCTGCTGCCCCCCGGGGCCGCGCTCTCTCTCGGCTGGGGCATCCCCCGACGGGGCGGTAGGTGGAGGCGGAGGCTGGAACACCCGGGACCGCTTACTGACCAGCTTCGAGTTGACCTGGGGAGCCCCGGCGGCCGCGGCCCTGGGGAGCCCGGGCCCGCGGTGGAGGCCGGTCCTCGAGTCGGCCTTCTCAAAGACGGCGCTGAGCTGGCTGACCGTCGGCGACACGGCGTCGGCGTCCAGCTTGTCCAGAGCCTCGGTGCTGCCGTTAAAGCGCACCACGACGTCCAGCTTCCGGTCCTGCAGGCCGGCGCGCTCCTGCCTCAGCAGCCGCCGCGCCGCCGCCTCCTTGTCGCCGCCCGCGGCCGCCGAGACGCTCCGTTCAAACAGCTTCCGCGTCTCCTGCAGCCGGGACGGCGGGTGCGGCGGCGGCGCGGGCTGCGCGGAGGGCGCGGGCTTGGAGTCGAAGCGGCTCACGCGCTCGGACACGCTGGTGCCCAGCTTGAGCAGGGCGCTGTGGTCCACGTTCTCGTTCAGGCTGCTGGCCCTTGGTAGCGACAGGCGCACGCCGCGCTCAGGCACCCGCGGGGCCTCGGTGGGGCCCGCGCCGCCGCTCGCCTCGCCCGGCGGCCCCGCCGTTGTGCCCATCTGCAGGAACATACTTTTGATGCGGTGGACGTTGGAGCCATATTTCTTGTGGTGGGCTGCCTTGGGTGCCTCGTCGGGCCCGGGCGCGTCGGGCGGCTTCAGCGCCTGGATGCCCGCCTCATAGGCGCTGCGGTGCGGGGAGGCGCTCCGGAGGGGACCTCCGGGCCCCCGCGGCTCCGTCTTCATCATGATGGGGGGAGCCGGGTTCGCATGCCCCCGCTTCCCGCTCCCCCCCTCCAACAGGCGGCTGGCCAAGTCGAAACCACCGCCCCCTCCCCCCGAGAAAAGAAACCCCGAAAGGCCTTTTATAGGCTCCCCCCAAAACCAAGCTGCCAAAGACAGTTAAGGCCGCTTTAAAAAAAAAAGGGGGGGGGGAGAAAAAAATCTCCGAGCGCCCTGTGTGGGTCGCCTCCCCCAATCAAGCTGCCAAAGACATCCAGCCCCTCTGCCAAAGCCCGAGCGGCCTGGTCCGGTCGCCCCCAACCAAATTAGAAGCGGCGGCGGAGCCGGTGGGACCGCGCGCCCTGCCCGCGAAGCAGCGGCAAAGGCGCCGGTTCACATCGTCCGAGGCGGTGTCAGCGGGGCTGGCAGGCTGGGCGCCCCCCACCCTGGCCAGGGACCTTGGCTCTCGGGGGGCCCGGCACCCCGGCGTCCATGGCTGCTCGGCTGGCCCCGGCCGCTCTGCCGCCGCGCCACCCTCCCTCCCTCCCTCCCCCCCGTGCCCCGAGCCTCGGTCTTTCTCGGGCTCTGCCGGAGCCGCGGCTGCCAGAGACCGAGCGGCTGCCCTTCTCGCCGCCGCCGCTGGGGAACTGGCACCTCTGGGTCCTAGAGGGATGGGATTTCCGGGGCCGGCGTCTGTGAGCCCTCCCCTTCCCCTCCACCCAAATGTATCCCCTCCCGGTCCCTCGCCGACAGCATTCCGCTGACCCCAGACACTGGCCAGTCCTCTTCAACGCTTCCATCTGAACTTCTGACTGCTGCTTATAACAGCCCACATTACCGCACCCCCACTATATATTGCAGGGAGGCAATCCAAACACAGTGGTCTCAGTGCCGCCCCTTTCCAACCCAAAAGTGAAGGGAGATTAGTGGGAAGGAGCAAAGGATTATGTCCTTCATGGTCTTTGATCTCCCTAGCATGGTTCAAGGCCATCAGCATCAAAGTCACTCTGGGATTTTAAAATTTTTTAAATTTCAGATATGGGGGCCCTCCCCAAACTTTGTGAAGCAGAATCTCAGCAGCCTGCCCCTGGAATCTGCATTTTAACAATTTCCCACCGGGAACCTTTTGCACCCACTCTCTAAGATGTGAAACCTTGGCCCCGTGTTGCTGGCCTTGTGCTGAGGAGGAAGGGGGCTAGAGAACGGAAATGGTTCTCACCCAAGCTGGCCTTTTCCCTTGGGAAGTTGAAGAGGTTGTCCTATCACCTGCCTGCTCTGCACCCAGGCTGGAAGGGAGGGAGCAGATCCCTGTCTTCATGCCCCTTCTGGGGCATCTTGCCTTTCAAAGAGGAAGAAGTTTTGGAGGAACAATTCTGGAGGCCTGGGGCCAAAGTTTCACTAGTGAGAACTCTAGGTTGGGTCTCTGCTCTAAGGGATCCTGGCCACTGTGTGCAAGTGTGTGCAGGGAGGAAGGGTGAAGGGTGGCAGTGACCTACACATCCTCTGTCTTGGCACCCCAGAAAGCTGTTTCGATACTCTCCCCACCCCCTGTGTACACAAGGGGCCTAAGGTTGCCCTCGACTCCTCCCCAGCTTCCGGGGCCTGGGAGTGGACGTCCACCCTCTAACCCTGACAGGTCCAGATGCACTGCTTCACTCCACAGATCCCAGAAAATGGCGAATATTGTGGACCCTAGGACCCAGGGAACAACTCAGGCACAAAGCCTCCCCCCACTCCCAGCTGCTTCCTGCATCTCAGGCCTTCCTGCGGCCTCTGCCTCCTCCCCCGCCCTCCTCCCTTCCATCCTCTTCCTCTTCTTCCCAATCTCCCACTCCCTTCCCAGTCCCCCCCCCTTGCCTAGGAAGGGCGGTCAAAGGGAATCCTTCCACCCCTCCACTGTAGGTGTGTGTGTGGGTTTCGTGGGATAGAAACCGGTTAGCACGTGTAAAAGAGCGTGGGGGATGGGGTGTGGGAAGCCGCCTGGGAACCCTGAATATTGGGACAGGGAGGGGCCAGGAACCACAGGACTGGATCCTGAGGCTGGCAAGCCTGAGACTAAGTGAGAGGGAAGACTTGGGTTCTGAGCTGGGACGGGAAATGAACCCAGACCTCAGGCTTTCCAAGGCCACCTGCCTCTGCCTTGCCCAGCTGGTCAGGAAACTTTCCCCTCCCCAGTTTTACACTTTGGCATGGGGCAGAGAGAAGAAGCCAACCTCAGTTTCCTCTCCCTCCTTTCAGGATCAAGCTTTGGGACTTGGGTTTCCAAGCACAAGTCTGGTGCTTGATGGCCCCCTCCTGCCCCCCAACCCCACTATGGAAGTGGGTGAGACAAATCTCACCTAGCTGGTGTTGAGGGTTTGGGCAGAGTGTCCTCAGAAACTCTGTGTGAATTGGAGGTCGAATGCCCCAGGGTGTTCTGCCCAGAATCTCCCACACCCTTTGGTGAGTCATCTTAACTGGTCCCAGCCCAAGGGGTTTGTGCCCACGCTTCTGGCCAGGTGGGAAAGACAGCTCCTAAGGGTGGGAGGAGGAGCTGAGAACCAGCATTCAGGCCCAGGGGCCCTAGGACCCCCAACAACATCTTCAACAGCACCTTGGATTGAACTAGAATTCTTGGGATGCTTGGGTCTCCTTTGCCCTGGGACTTCCAAAAGTGAAACCCCTTTAAGGGCTCTGGGATGCAGGAGGGTGGAGCCAGCCCAGAGCTTGGATGACTGAGGCTAATCAGTGGGATTATTATTTCATGGGCTCCTGGTTAGCTCAGTGACACCCCAGCCAGAATTCCCGAAGAAGTTTTATTGAGCAATAAGTGCTTTACCATCACTCCTTCCCTGGAGTCAGACACCAAGCCAGCAGGCCTGAGAGATTTATCTCCTTCTCCCCTCCCTGCCTGCTTGGGGCAGTACATTTTTGGCCAGGTCTCCCCATGCATGTGAGGATGAGGAGGATATTACTTTAGGGAGGGTTGTCATCCAAATGGGAGGGTTTAAATCTAATTTTTATTCCTAGGCTGTGATCCTCACCTGTGTCCTCCAGTCCAGTACCCCAGGATAATTTGGCCATTCTTTTTTTTTTTCTTTTTCATTGTCCTTTGTGGAGGGGACCTTGATGGTCAAGTTGCCTGGTGATCTTTGAATAAAAGTTCCTTCCTTACCTTTGCCCTGGAATAGAGGGTGGAGTGGTTCCCCAAGTTGACCCAGGAGCTAAGCTGTTAGAGTTCAAATCCTGGCTCTACTACTTACTAGCCATGTGACCTTGGACAAGTCACTTAGCCCCTCTGTGGTCTGAGAGGATAAACAGGTGAAAGTGGCTGGAACACAGAAGATCGGGTGTGTAGGAAGGAGATGTCTTTTACAGTCTTTGCTAAAAAGGCTGGAGGCTTCTATAGGGAGACATAATCCATCCCCAACTCTCCTTGACAGAGCCCCTCCCTGTTTTCCCACCAACCCCCAAATCTGATAAGGACCTTCATACCCCCTGTTCCTTGAGGCTTGCTAGTTTTAAACACTAGATGTAACTGTAAAGATGGGTGATGATGGCAGGGAGAGACTTGATTTGTGATAAGTACCAAACCCTCAGCGCCCCGGGCTCAGGCCCTGGCTGGGTGCCAAGGCTGGCTTCTCTTCCCAGTCCTGGGACCTTGAGACTTAGCCTCTGAAAGGGGTGTTTCCCGGGCCAGATCAGATGAGAGGCTGGCCTTCAGCCCTTTTATGTTGAGCCAGTGGTTCCTACCCCAATCACTCTCCTTTATCCGTTCTCCTCTGCTAAGGACTTGTTCTGCTATAAGAAGGCTGTAAAGGTGTATGTATATGTGTATGTGCTTTATGTACCGAACTCAAATCCAGGATGTCAGTGTTGGATGGCCTTTAATGGCCCTTGGCTGACCCCTTCCCAGGAGGAATGAGGAAGACTGAGATGTGGAAAGTGACTTATCCAGTTTTGGAGGAAAGAAACCAGGCTAGGGTTCAGAGGTCTCACTTGAGTCCTAACTCTACCCATTTGCTGGGTGATCTTGGACTAGTCATTTCTACTCTCGAAGCCCCTATTTTCTCAAAATGCTTAATTTGGGTGTCTGAGTGTGTCTCCTGAGCATGGGCGACCCTGGATCTCCCCCACTCAGTGTGGAGCAGAGCAGAACGTGGGCTTTGAAACCGGATCATGTTCATTACAATCCCCAAGCTGCCACTTCCCAGTTAAGGGACTTCAAATTCCAAACTACCAAATGGAGATAATAAACTGACCTCATAGTGTTATGGGGATTAAGAGAGTTCAAAATGCATATAAAGCATTGCGAACATCTCCTGGCACAAAATAGGAGCTTGGTGTTGGCTGTTATTGATTGCTTGTGTATCTGAACACGCATGAATGCGTCTGCACGTGTGCTCATGTGTGGGGCGGTATGGCTGAAAATTGATCGGTGTTTGCCTCTTTCCATGAGTCTTCATGGGGCAGGCATGGGCCTCTGTTTCCTTGTAAGGTCTATTATAGGCAATTCTGCAATATATGCACCCCCTGCCTACAGAGCCTCCAGATCTTTTGGAATCATCTTTTGAAGTGAAGGTGACCTCTCTTCCCTGTCTTCCAAAGGGTTTTTCATTCCTGCTTCCTGGTTCCTTAGTCCCCCATTGCCCAGCAGGGAGAGGGGTTCCCTGGGGTTGTCCCACAGCTAGAAGATTGCCTTGTGTCCCTCTGTTCTGCCCCATTTTCTTTCACTCACCCTCCACACTTCACTCTAGTGCCACTGGGAAAGTTGGGATGCAACTTGGAGATCTAGGAGGGAGACCAAGAAGGAGGAATGTGTGTGTGTGTGTGTGTGTGTGTGTGTGTGTGTGTGTGTGTGTGTGTTGGGGGGCAGGGAAGGGGTGGGACATAGGAAAGATTTCTCCAAATCATCAGTTGCTTTAAAAGAAAGCCTATATTTAGCTGGGCTCACTGGGCCTGTAAATATGTATTTTGCAACCCAGACAGCCATAGCCGTGGGAGCTCCAGAGATATGCAGGGAGGTCAAAGAAGAAAAAAAAAATAACCGGAAAGATTGGGCAATACATTTTGTCATCAGCAGATTCGAAGAATTCTTTCTGCTGCCTGCTCCAACTGCTAATAATACACATTCCTGAGTTTTAATGGTGGTTTCTATTTTTCATCTGCTCTCTGGATCCCCTGCAGTGGGTGCTGGAGGACACTATCTCTCACA
Organism: Miniopterus natalensis; assembly: GCF_054644295.1. Lineage (NCBI taxonomy): Eukaryota > Metazoa > Chordata > Mammalia > Chiroptera > Miniopteridae > Miniopterus > Miniopterus natalensis. The sequence goes on from NC_142097.1 coordinate 27,695,032, forward strand.
GTCACCTTCCTTCACCAGCCTTTGCCTCACCTGTCCTGGGTCAAGGGGAAGAGCATCTTGCCCCTGCCAGCTCCCCTCCTGACTGGCTCTGCCAGGCTCCGCCAGGTTGGCGTGGCGCCTGGCACAGGTGTAGCCTTGGTAAGGCCAGCTCTCCAGTCTCCCACACTCAACGCCTTGCACTTCACGTGGTCTTGGGGGTGAGCGGTGGAGGCACAAATCCTGCCACCTCAGGGCAGTGCTTCTTCACAGAATTCCTCTTTCCAAAAAAAGTTATTTATACTTATTATTTTTTTTACTCTTAGTTTGAAAAGTTCCTTTAAAAATAAAAGTTCGGCCCTGGCCGGGTTTGCGCAGTGGTTAGAGCATCAGCCTGTGGACTGAAGGGTCCTGGGTTTGATTCCGCCCAAGGGCACGTACTTCAGTTGCAGGCTTGGTCCTTGGTCCTTGTCGGGGCGTGTGCAGGAGACACAATAAATGTGTCTCTCTCACACTGATGTTTCTCTCTCTCTCCCCTCCTGCCCCTTACACTCTGAAAAGCAATGGAAAAATATCCTTGGGTGAAGATTAAAAAAAAAAAAAAGAAATAAGAAAAGTTCAGGAATCATCTAACAAACCGAAGTTACAAATCTAGCATTGTGTCATTTTCCTTCAGGTCCTATCATATAAAAGAACTAGAATATGAGATGTTGAGTGAGCCCCCCCCAGTCCTGCTGCCCACCTACCCACTCTCACAAATTGGGAATGCATCCTTTGGAGCCCATACTTTCAAAATTATTATTATTATTTGTAAAATATACATAACATTTACTATTTTCACCATTTAAAGTGTACAGTTCATTGGCATTAAGTACATTTATGCTGTTGCCCAGCTATTACTACCCTCCATCTCCAGAACTTTCTTCATCTTCCCAAATGAAACTCTGTACCCATTAAATAATAACTCCCCATGTGCCCATCCCCCAGCCCCTGGCAACCTCCATTTTACTTCCTGTCTCTATGAATTTGACTACTTTCAGTACCCCATATAAATGAAATCACACAGTATTTGACCTTTTGTATCTGGCTTATTTCACTTAGCATAATGTCTTCAAGGTTCATTCATATTGTAGCACGTGTCAGAATTTCCTTCCTTCTTAAGTCTAGCCATAATTTCATGTTTCCCCTACACATTTAAATATCCATAAAGCAATATAATGTTTTCTGTATTATTAAAATGTGTATAACAACCATCACACTGTGTATCATTTGTCTATTATTTTTTATTTTTTAGTAATTTATTTCAATAGAAATATTTCAGAAAACTGTACTTAAATTCACTTTAAGTCAGCGTATGCAAACACACTGAACATCTCACACTACATTTGCATATTAAACAGAAACAAATAGTGAGAGAGGAACCGCCCAGGTCACTCAAGGAGGTCATAGTGCAATCGAGTGCTTCAAGTGCTTCGTCATGAGTACCTCAAGTTCACTGGGATAGAGGCCAAAAATGGCTTGTTTTCCTGCATATAATCATCACTGGATACTTATCCCCACAGATGTTTATCTCCTTTAGATTACGTTGTGAATGAGTTCCCCACCCCCTCCCCACACGTCCACACTCCAGTAGGATCCACACTCCAGTAGGTGATATCTTCAGGGGAAACGTAGTATTTCTTACCCAGTATCTAAAGCATGGCTAATATTTATGAAAATTTCTATTAAAAAAGAAAAAGCCTTCAACCCAAAGTACTCTAATTATGTATTCCTTTAATCTCATCGTTACTTTGCAGTCCAAATGGCTAGAATCAGAATTTAAATTCTGCTAATAACTAACCCTCAAGGGCCAGTTAACTTCATGTGGCTTTATAGACTATGTCTACTTGCCCTGTCCAACTTGGCTCAGTGGTTAGAGTGTTGGCCTGTGGACTGAAGGGTCTCGGGCTTGATTCTGGTCAAGGCATGAACCTTGGTTGCAGGCTTGACCCACCACGTGGGAGGCAACCTGTGGATGTGTCTCTCTCATATCTATGTTTCTCTCGCCCTTCCACTTCCTCTGTAAAGCAATGGAAAAAAATATCCTTGGGTGAGGGTAATAATAACAATATAGACTATGCCTTTTTGCCTACTTTTATGTCTTTCCCCCCCCCCCACAGGACATGTTTTTCACAGTGAAGCCACATTGATACAATGTGACTGGTTCCTTCATTTCAACTTCCGTGTATTATTTCATCATGCGAATATACCACAATTTATAATTGTCACTTCCTCTACTGACAAGGATTTGGGTTATTTCTACGTTTCGCTATTATAAGCAGGGCTGCAGTGAACACCCTTGTACTTGCCTGAACCATCTTTAGAGAATATACTAAGATGGCAGTCTTGGTTCTGAGTGTCAAGTGAAGACAACAACGTTTAGAGGCAGAAGAACCTGAATGCCTCCTTAGTGTCTCTTTCCCAGGGGCCCCGCAGGAGGTCTCCCTTCCAGCCTCAGTGGACAGCATTGCATACGTGCCCACACCTAAGCCAATCATTGCTCAGAGGAACGGAATTCTCATGTTATTTTTAAAAATCATGTTATTTAGACCAATCACTGTCTACCTGATGGGGCAGGCCCAGCCCCCCCGCAAAGCCCAGACCCCTGATTCCTGAATCACAATACGGTTTTATTAGCAAGGAAGAGGGGAGAAAGCCAGTGGGGTGGCACTCGAAAAGGTCTGCTTTCTTTATTGATTGGTAGGAGGACTTTATATCCTGGATACTATGTGCTGCTAACATTACCACCTACAGTCGCTGTCTTTTAACTTTGTTTATAATGTCATTTTCATAGCAGAAAGCTTTTCTTCTTTTTTTTTTTGTTTTGTTGGTAATGTAGTAAAATAAATTGATCAGTCTCTTATGAGTTGTGTTTCTTGTCTAAGAAATCTTTTCCTACCCTGAGATCTCCTACATTTTCTTCTAATTATTTTAAAGTTTTATTTTTCACTTTTAGGTCTTTAATCCATCTGGAATTAATCTTTATGGATGGTGTGAAGATTTTTCATATGAAAAGCCAAATGTCACAACACTTTTTTATCGAATAGCTTATTCTCTCTCACTGAATTGCATTGCCACTGCCACCATAAATCAAATTCCCACACACACTTGGAACTGTTTCTGTGACTCTATTCTATTGATCTCTTTGTCTAGCCCTGTGCTGATACCACATTGTTTTAATTACCATCGCTCGGTATCTGCTAGGGACTTACTCTTTTTCAAAATTGTCTAGTCTCTTCCTGATATTTGCTCTTTCATATGAATTTTAGAATCAGTTTGCCTTGCTCTCTGAAAAATCCTCTTGGAATATTTAGTAGACTTGCATTAAATCGATAGGTTAATATGGAGAAATTGTCTTCATGACACCTCTCCATCTCTCAATTTATTCCTTTTATAGCCTATAGTTTTTCTTCACAAATATCTTTAAATGTCTTTTCTACATTTTTTCTGGGTTTTGTACAATTTTAATTTTATTGTGAATGATTTCTTTTTAAAAAGATATAGTTTCAGGTAAATTATTGCTCATTACGGAATCACTGTTGAATTTTGTACTTTATTTGTATTGGAATGTTAATTTTTGTCCAGCAACCTTGCTGATCTCTCTTGCTCAATAACATGCCTGTAGAATCTCTTGGATTTTCTATATAAATAATAACATCTGCAAAAAATGTCAGAGATTTTGTTTCTTTTATTTTCTTAATTCTTCTATTACTGAGTGGTGGCTTCTAAAACTGACTTCTCCAGCTCTCAGGCTGCACCAGTAGACTGGCCCTGGGCAGCTATTGTCTTGCACTGTCAGCTATAAATAAAGACCCCTTACTTTCTCCAGAGCTTTACAGTTTACAAAGCACTTTTGCTTCCATTATCTCACCGCCCTTATTACCCTCCCTTTACAGAGAAGGAGTGTCTTGGCGGAAAGGGCTCTGGGCCTCACGTCCACAGGCCTTGCTGTACAGACTACTGTGCTGTGGGACCTCGGGCACCCCCCCACCCCCCTCTTCTCTGTAAACTAAAAAGTTGGCCAGGGATGGCCTCGGGCATTCTCAGACTCATGACTGATGGCTTTGGCGGGTCACGGGGCCCAAGGAACCCCTTCGAGGGCTGAAGAACACTAATAAGAAGGGAGGATTCTAGGTACATTTAGGTCCTCAGGCTGGTGCCCCCTAATGTCATCGGTGGGGGTGAGCGGAGAAATACAGAAATGTCCTTGGAGTCGGAGGGTTGGCCCAGATGACGGGGAGGCCGGGGGGGGGGGGGGGGGGGGGGAATCGTGTCCAGCACCCGGCCCCCAGGCGGGTTCTCCTCCCCGTTTGGAAGAACATCCTCTGGCCCCGGAGGGGGAGGTCGAGGTCCCGCTAGAGGCGCGGGTCCCCTCCTCCGTCGCTCCCGCTATTCGCCATTCTCAGCACGCCCCTCTGCCGCGCATCCCCAACCCCGGGCGGGGCGCGCCGCCGCCACCCGGATTCTTCACCCCCACCCCCGCACCCCCTCGACCCCAATGTTGCGCAGGCGCAGGTCCGGGCTGGTGCCTCGAACGCGCCCTCTGGCGGCGAGCTGACAGATCTCAGCCTTTGTTGTGGCTCTGGGGGCAGCGTAGAGGCTGGCGGAGAAAGAGGTGGGTGGAGTCTGGGAAGCAGATGCGACAATCAGATCACTGTGACGAGAATCCCTTTCCTTTGTCACTCCTGAAACAGCATATCATGCCTCGTTTTAGATGCAGACGAAGAAAATATGGCCATCAGAGATCAAGAGACAGGTGCATAGAGATGGAAGTGGGATGAGACAGTTGGGGAGACGATACATTCATTCAATTACATTCATTTATTCATTCATTCATTCATTCATTCATTCATTCATTCATTCATTCATTCATTCATTCAGCAAACATTCACTGAGATGGGGAGAGACAGGTACAAAGGACCAGAGGGATTAAACTGAGACACTGAGGGGCCAAGATCTGGCAGAAAGCTGGGAGACAGGTGCAGGTGGCAAAGTAGCAGGGACAGAGGACCAGCTAGCTAAGGGTCGGGCTAGCCTTGTGGGGACAAAGCTGAGAGAGACGGAGAGGCAGAGACCTGACCCTCCAGTCCCCGAGATGGATGTTCCAACTGGTGAGGACCAAATCTGGACTCAAGATGGGACAACTTAGTACCCGGAGGGATTGAAACAGTCGAATACATTTAAAGCCATAAATTCATAATTATACTACTAATTCTAAAAAGCTAATTGGTCACAGTTCAGAGGATGCTGGAGAAGCAACCCATTATTTGAAAATTGGTAAATACAGGAATAGAGTCAAGCATTTTTCCTGTCTTTCCTATATGAGCTGCATATCACTCAATAACCAAATAGTACGTGAAGGGTAGTTTTTCTGTCTAGAATTATTCCAGCTAATAAAGGAAAGTGATTGAATTTGAATATCACAGTTTTGTAAAAATAAATAAAAACGAGCAGATGGAGGAGGTACTGAGAACAATGGCTGCTGTGCCTTTGGGTGGAAGAAACAACATTAGCACCTATGAAGTGGTCTTGCCAAAGAAAATGGAACTACACCTGATCAAGACTCTTGACCCAATTACATTTTATGAGAAATAAAAATGTACAGGAAATGAAACTTACAAGAAGTACAGAGGTCAGAGGAATGTGTGAGAGAACACGGTAGAGATGCAATCAGCAAAACCCAGACTGTGGAAAATTACACAACAAATAACCTGGTTCCCTCAAGGAAAAAGAGAGAGAGAGTTGGAAGGGGAACCTATAGATTTAAAGAGATTTAAAAGAGGCCTGTCAATCAGTTGCATTGTGTGTGCCTTGTTTGAACCGCAATTCAAACAAATATATTGTAAAAACAAAACAAAAACAAACAAAAACAAACAAGAAGACATTTATAAGAAATTGGAAATTGGAACTCTATGGATCGGATATTAAGGAATTATTAACTTTACAGTCTAATCATGTGATTAGGTATAATAATTGTGATTATGTTTAAAAAATTATTCTCTCCCAAAGATACATACTGATCTATTGATACAGGCAATTAAATAGGGGAAACTGGGAGGGGAATAGATGAAATCAGACTGGCCATGAGTTGATGATGATTGAAGCTGGGTGATGGACAGATGGGGCTCATTATATGATCCTGTGTATTTGTTTTATTCAAAAATGCCTAAAATATGTTTAAAGAGGCTGTGACCCTTCTCCCTACCTACAGGCCCCAAGGAATAGAAGGCGCTGAGTGTTATAAAGCAGATTGCAATCCAAACAGCTCTGGGGTGGGGAGGTCCCCTGCTGGGCCAGAGACTTTCGGGGGACTTCCAGCTGGTCCCTGGCACAGTCCCTGGTTTGGGGAGGGGAAGAAGGATCAGTAAGGGAGGCTGGCTTCTTTGGGCCTGATGGCACTGGGTTCCAGCAGTGCCACCTTAAGACAGCTGAGAGTATGAGAGGGTGGCTCCAAAAATAACAGCGGAGGGAGGGGGGCGTCACATGGTGCTGCTGAGGGGTTGAGGCCTGGGCAGCTGGCCAGGCTCTGGCACCTCTTCCTGCTCCCCCAGAGCCCTCTCACTCTCTTTGCCTGCAGAACCTTTTTTCCCTCTTGCCCTCCATCTCTGAGAAGGCAGAGAGGTGCCAAGGTGACTCTGGGACAAATGCCACCCTGCCTGAGAGCCTGAGTGGACGCTGACTCTAGAATTTGCTGGCTCTCTTGGGATAGGTGGGACAGTCAGGAGGGAAGAGAGAGGAAAGGACAAGGGCTAAGCCACCTCCTCACACACACCCTAATCTACAGGCCAACACCTGCCCCTGCAGGCCCTACCCAGTGCAGGTCCCAGATATCCTTGCCTGGGGCATTTTCCAGGGTGAGGCGACAACGCCCTTTGTCTGAGGCCAGGAGGGATGCTCACACAGGCACCAAGAATTCTGAAACCCTGGCACCCTTGAGCCCCTGCCTCCTTCTCAGGGCATTTGGGGAGCATACACCTCTGCCTGCTCTGAGTGGGAAGCCCCCAGGAGGAAGGGTACCCCATTCATACCTGCACTAGGTGCTTTGGCACAGAAGGAAGGGGTAGGGTGCCATGGATTGAGTCAGAATTGGGCTGAGTGCTTTACATGTACTCAGCTGCTCAGTAGTGTGGCCTTGGGGAAGCTATACATGCCTTGTGCCTCAGTTTTCTCATCTGTAAACGGGGACAACAATAATACTCACCTCATGGAACTGCTGTGAGAGGGAATGAGTTACTCTACCTAAATCTGTGTCAAGCCTTCAGCATGTAGCAGGCCGGGTTTAGTTGTCATTACCCACCAGCGGGCAAACCCCACAGGCCAGGAGTCTGCTCACTTCTGCATCCTCAGCGCCTGCTACACGGCAGGTGCTTCTTTAACATGTGCCGAACTCATGATGCTGTGGATGCTTCACAAGGGCACCGAGGGGCGAGCACTGTTCTTGCCAGTTTGCAGTTGTGGAAACAAAGCCCAGAGGGCAGCTGACTCTTCCACGGCGACATCTGCCATAATGGTCAAGGTGGATCCATGTCTAGGCCTATAGGCCTCTAAGTCTGTGTCCCTCTCCCCTGTCTCCTCCTGGTTGGTCCTGTCCAGGCCTCTCTCTCTCTTCAGATCTGGGGTACACGCTGGAGATGCTTAGTCTAAGGATGAGAGCTGGGTGAGCCGGCACCCTCGTGTGCTCTTGAGGAAGCTGTCACCTAGCCTCCGATACCTACTAGCTGCCAGGACCTGGACCAGGCCCAGGGGTCCAAAGATATGATCCTAGTTCACCCCAAAAGCTGTGTGGTTGGGCTGTCACCGAGGCTAAGGGCCCTCCAGCTGGCCTAGGGAAGGACAGAGGTTTAGGGAGAAGAGGAAGCCTGTGCTGAGTCTGGAAAGGTGAGTGGAAGTTGGCCTGATGGCCGAGGGCAGGAAGGGAACTCTGGGCAGAGGGCACAGCTTGGGCAGACTTAGGAGAGCATGTCAGGTTGGAGGGCAGAATGAGGCTGGGCAGAGCCCGGTGTGTGTGTGTGTGTGTGTGCGTGTGTGGGTGTGTGTGTGGTGGAGGCAGAGGAGGGAATTCTAGGCAGGGTGGTCAGGTACGGGAAAGGCCTGCAGGCCGCCCGCAGCTGGGGAACTCAGGGCAGTGGGAGCCAGTATGGTTTTCCAGGGGCACCGTGGTTGTCAGACTGGCGGTGGAAAACATACTCTGGCCACTGGGAGGGGGTGATTGAAGGAAACTCGCCATGTGAGGAGGGTGTCCACCCTGACCCAGTGCCTGCTCTGGGTGGGGAGGGGGAGGGCTCCGCTGGCTGAATCAGGGCCCAGCTGCTGCGAGACACCTCCCTGTCCCTCCCCCCCCCCTCCTGTCTCTGTCACTCACTGGCAGCCAGGCTGGGGCGGCCATGGCAGCAGCGCTGATCTGGATTCCTCTCCTTGCGGGCAAGTTGGGGCCTTCTTCAGGGAGAGGCCCGGGAGGAGGGGCTGGGATTTAGCCGTGATGACACAGAAGCAGAGGAATCTCCTCCGGGAGGGTTCTTGGGGTGAGGCGGGGTCAGGAGGACTTTGGGGTGTCAATGATGTTGCTGGTGGGGGAATCCAGGGAACTGGGGCTGCGAGCGGGGCCCTGGGATGTGGGCCCTGGTAGCTCTGAGGGGTGGTGTCCTAGGCCGGGATGGGCCTGAGAGTTGTGGGCCTTTTAATGGGCTGACTGGCTGGCTTCACTCTAGGCCTGGGCTAAATCTGGCCCTAGGAGAGTGTGGGGCCTGCTGGATCCCTTTTGCTCAGCTCTTGTTAGCCTCTAGCGGGGCCCCGTTCCCCTGTATATTAGGGGAGGTGGGTGAGGGTCCCAGAATGGCTACCTTCCTCCTCCAAAGGTTCCTTCCCTCTCCTCCACCCCTCCAAGCACCTAGACATTCAGCATGGGGTTCTTTTCTAAGTGCCCTCACCACACACACACACACACACACACACACACACACACACACCACCCCTCCCACCAAACATTAGTCTTTGCCCACTGTGAGCCCCACCAGGGGCCCCAACTGAGGAGCGGGGAGCTCCATGAATTCAAACCGACCTAAGCTCTGGGTCTCGTCACTGAATAAAGTGTGTGGCACCACCAGGGCCCTGCTCTATCCTTTCCTGGGAGCTAGCAAAGGAGCCCTCTCCTCTCACACACTTTTCCTGGTCCCTTTGGGGCACCAGGGACATGGTGGGGAAAGGGAGCATATCCTATGTCCTGGACTGAGGCTGAGACCAGTTTGGGGGCTGTGGGGTCCCCACAGGTCTCCTGGCAGGGCTGGGGGGCACTGAGACCCAGCAGACCACCCTACACCCGGCCGTGGGCCGTTTGTTCGTGCATACCCTGGACCGTGAAACCTTCCTGCGCCTTCCTGAGCACGTGGGTGAGAGGGGACTCATGGGCACTAGGGTGGGTTGGGGATGCCTGGCCCAAGGCTGGTGAAGGCTCCTGTCATGTCTCCAATCCCCTCTCTTCCCTTCCACCAGCTGTCCCACCCACTGTCCCTGTCACCTACCACGCCCACCTCCAGGGACACCCAGACCTGCCTCGGTGGCTCCGTTATACCCAGCGCAGCCCCCAACACCCTGGCTTTCTCTATGGTAGCCCCACCCCAGGAGATCGTGGACGCCAGGTCATTGAGGTACCAGCAGGGACCCCAGGGGGCTGTGTGACATGTGGGTGCTTGTTCATGCTCATTTACATTATTTACATGCCTCTAATTTGGTAATAGCTCAGTCCTTCCCCACCAGGCCCCAGCTGCACCGCTTTTCTCCCCTAACCCCAGCTCTAGGCCCTCTTTCCGCCCCCTGCAGGTCATAGCCTACAACCGGGACAGCTTCGACACCACCCGGCAGAGGCTGGTGCTGTTGATTGGGGACCCAGAAGGTACTTCCTACTCTGCCCCACCCCCACCCCACCAACACCAGTCTTGGGGGATCTCCCCTGGAAGGAGGTGTGTGGAAGGAAAGACTTGGGAGTAGTGGGGAGCAGGGCATCCTGAAATGCCTCTGGAGTTTTATCCTTGGCTGCTCTGCTGGCAGTCTGAGGGTGTTGGGGAAGGGCGTTTGGGGCCTGTGGTGTATGGGTTAAGGAGGAAGGAAGGAGTCTGAGGAGATACAGGGAGGAGCCTGGGTTGGGGGAGGCTTGGAAAGGACCTCTGCAGGGCTGAGTGCAGCCTGAGGTGCCAACCTGGTCCTTCCAGGCCCCCTGCTGCCATACCAGGCTGAGTTCCTGGTGCGCAGCCATGACGTGGAGGAGGTGCTGCCCTCGACGCCTGCCAGCCGCTTCCTCACAGCCTTGGGGGGCCTCTGGGAGCCAGTAGAGCTCCAGCTGCTCAACATCACCTCTGCCTTGGACCGTGGGGGACGGGTACCCCTTCCCATTGAGGGCCGCAAGGAAGGGTAGGCATGCACCCCCTGAGGGCTTCCTGGAGGAGGAGGCAGTTTGCCTTCTGTCTGGGTGGTAGACGCAGAACATAGGTCTCCCTAATTTCTGGTTGGGGCTTTACCTACCTTTGTGCCCCCTCACCACCGTTCTACATAGTTTCCCCATAAACATCTTTGCCACAAGCATTTTTGCTGCAAACATTTTTTTCCTGCATAACTAATTGCCCATGAGGCAATTTTGCCATAAAAGATAAAAGAACAAAAAAATAACAGAGGGACATTAAAAGGGACATAATGAAACAAAAAATTAATAACAAAATAAAAGACTTTACTGCCAAAAATGAAAATACATTGTTTTTGGAGTTTTCGTCCATAGTATTATTATTATTATTATTATTATTATTATTATTATTATTATTATTATTATTATTTTGCTTGCTGATTAGTCTCGTTCAGCATCACATTATTTTTCTGTTCCACTAAAATTTCTTCCTTAATTAAGAGAGGTATCAGTTTCTGCCAAAGAATCAATGACTAATGTGCTTGAAGGCTTGTGAGTTGGTGGCCACCTCTTTTGTATTTGCATACCTTGGTACACTTTTGGTTTTGACAGGTGGGGAGGATGACTGTACTCACCAAAAGATTTGCAAAATGAAACGTGATCATTTTCTAGTAGGGCATGAAATCTGGCTTTGCACATACCTTTGCAGCCTGGCTCTACAGGTAGCTGTTACCATCCGCTATTTTCAAACCACCATGTCTCCTTAGCACTGTATAGACCATTATGAGGGTTAAGGGTCATATAAAAATGGGAGTTCTGGGAGAACTTTGTCAATGGAGAAATGAAACCAAACTGACAAAATACATTGTCTGCTAGAGTCAACCAAACAGTCAAGCAGTCAAATTGCCTTACGGTCCATTAGTTATGCAGAGAACATGCATGTGGCAAAGACGTTTACTAGGAGACTTTGGACACCCCTCACCAGGCCCATCTGCACCTCCCAGCTTTACTCCACCGTCCACTTCCCTCTGGTCACCCCCTCATCTCTCCCTTGCCCTTTCTGCACCCAAACCCTTGTTACCCTGAACTCCAGCTTCCTATGCCCACAAGGACATACAAGGTCCATCCTTTAAAGGACATCCATGGAGGGATAAGGCCCCCAGAAGACCTGGTTGCTCTGTGTACTATCACCATAACCCCAGACTTCAGGGTGGCCCTGTAACCCCCAAATCTCCAGTGCTCAGTGACCCTCCCAATTTGCTGACAGTGGCTTCTATCTGGGCCCAGGGTATACATCAAGGTGGGCTCTGCCTCACCCTTCTCCACCTGCCTGAAGATGGTGGCATCTCCCGACAGCCATGCTCGCTGTGCCCGGGGCCAGCCTCCACTTCTATCCTGCTATGACACCTTGGCACCTCACTTCCGAGTTGACTGGTGCAATGTGTCCCTGGTGAGGAGGCACCCTGGCTCCGGGGTGGGGATGGGGCATGGCCCCCATCACAGTTGGCTCCCTCCTCCCTTCCCATCCCAGTCTCTGTGTTCTGTATCTTTCTCTGGTTATCCTGGCCCCCCCTCCCTGCCCCCCAAAGTTCCACCTTCTAACACAAGAGGGCGGCAGAGTCCATAGCCCAGAGATCTCTGGTTCCAAAAGTCCCAGAATAATCACTCTCACAATGAGGGAAACTCTTTCCCCAGGGAGGGCCTCTGTGTGACAGCTCTGCCAGCTTCCTTCTAAGGTGTCACGGAGTAAATCTGCCTGTGGCAAGGAACAGATAGTTCCCACCCACCACTGTTCTTTGGTGGTTGAGTAGAGGTATCTAAGGTCCCTAGCGTGCTCTGTTCTTGTGACTAGACCAACAGCGCAGCCAGAGGTACTCAGCAACATTCAGGAGCACTTGCTATGCGCTGGGCACCATACATTCAACCTTTCTTATTCTTACAGCCACCCCAGGAGACAGGTGCCACTATTAGCATTCCAACTTTACAGGCTGGGAAACGGAGGCACCTAGAAGTAAATCATCGCCGCCAAGCGCTTGTCTGAGTCAGGATTCAAACACAGGCAGTTGGACCCTAGAGCTGTGCTCTAACCATTCTATGGTCCTGCCTCTCTGAGAATTACTCTCCTGGCTCCTAGTCTAGTGCTTGTCCTGCTGGGTCGCTGGAGCTGGGGAAGGCAGATAGGAGGAAACCCTGTGGTTTCATGGGGCAGTAGGTAGTGGTGCCCTGGAATCCCTGCCCTGTTCCCCCTGGGGAGAGGTCTCTGTGTCCAGCCAGCTGCTCCTGGGTCAGCCTTGGGCTCTCTGAGCAGGTGGATAAGTCCGTGCCAGAGCCCGCAGACGAGGTGCCCACTCCAGGCGATGGGATCCTGGAGCGTGATCCCTTCTTCTGCCCACCCACTGAGGCTACAGCCCGAGACTTCCTGACCGATGCACTGGTCACCCTCTTGGTGCCTCTGCTGGTGGCCCTGCTGCTCACCCTGCTGCTGGCCTACGTCATGTGCTGCCGGCGGGAAGGACGGTGAGTCTGGGGGTAGGGAGGGCACTGTGGTTGGTGCTCAATCGTGGCACTCCCTGTGGCACCTGTACTGCGTGGGGACCCAGACCCCCTCAGGGAGTGGGGTACTCAGCCAGGAGAGGAGAGGGGGCCCCTTTCTGGGTGACTCAGAGCCTGGGAGGGGGGTGTGGATAACAGTGAATCCCTTCCCCTGCTTTTCCACAGGCTGAAGAGAGACCTGGCCACCTCTGAGTGAGTAAGGGAAAGCTGGGGGCTGGGTGGGAGCCCCTTACCCTGGCAAGCTGGACCATCCCACCTGCATGAGCAGCATAAATAAACCAGATTATGCTGAGATGATGAGGCCACCCTTGGCCTCTGAAGCCCAGCCTTGGGCGGGTTGGATGCTGGGCCTGACCTATCCTGGCCTGGCTTTCTGATTTTTTGGGTCTCCATGGAAGAGTCTGATGTGGGCTGGGACAGGGGAGGGGACTTGGCCCGGCTTGGGAGATCTGCTGCCACCCTGGGGGAACAGGTTGGAGAAGCAGCTCTAGAGACCTTCAACACACTCGCACCCACACGCACTTCCCTGGGAGTCAGGCACTTGGGCTCCAGGCTGGGTGCTGTCACACAACTACTGTGACCCCTTCTGGCCTTGGTTGCTATGGTGAGGTTGGACTAGCTGCTGCTTGTGAATGCTTTCGATTCCCCCAGCCCTTCCCCAATCCATCTCACCCTTACTTGGCCCAGGTTTCCCCCACCCATGGCCTTACCCCTCCCCATGCCCCAGCCCCCTCCCACTCGCTTGAATCCCAAAGATTCCAGGAGGCAGGTGTTAAATAAGGCTCCTTTTATTCCCATGCTCTGAGCCTCTGGCGGGCCTGGCCCCTCTGCTTGCTTCCTGGGCCAGCCTCGTTAATTGCGGGGGCACTTGGCCACCCTGCGAGCTCCCTTGATTAGCTGCTTGTGTCCCTGTTTGGAGCTCAGTAGAAACCTGCGCTGCCCAGGCCGCTGCTGTCTAGACCGGTGCTGCCCAAGCTGTCGGCGCTGCTTCTGCTGCCCCTGTCTCTTGGTCTCAAACTTGAAATTGGAGGCTTGCTTCTTGCTCATGCGGAAGGCGTCCAAGGTCCCCTTGCTGGCCACCTGCCTGAGCATGCCCTTGTCCACCAGCCCCTTGAGCACTTTCTCGAAACGCCAGTTGTTGCGGGTCATGTTGTAGCCTGTGGTGGTGAGAGCCTTCTTCAGGGTGGCCAGGGACACACGATTGCGTGTCCCCTTGTCCGCCATGACCTCCAGGATCACCTTGGATATGCTGGGCTTCTTGTAGGCAGTGGGGCAGGCGAGGCGCCCAGTCTCGCTCCTGCTGGGGACTCCCGACACACTGGCCTGCGGGCCTGCACCCGTGGCGGTGTTGGAGGCCGAGGCCGAAGATGCGAGTGGCATCGAAGTGTCTTTCTGCATCTCTTCCTGGGGTGGGTTAAGGGAACTGGGTGCGAGGACCTCCAGGATGGCAGCTGGAAATCTCCACTGGGTCGCTCCTTGGTGGGTGAGGTACGTCTTAGTTTCTGTTTCTCTCAGAGGCTCCCTCCTAGGGCTCTGGCCCAAGCCTTCCGCTGGGTGGCCAGGAGGACCAAGGATGATCACCCACGGCTGGTCTCAGCAGACTTGTGCCTCTGGTGCAGGGGGTGGCAAGGTTATCTCTGTGGTGACCTCATAGGGGCATTGTGAGGCCACCAGAATCCTGTGAGGGTCACAGTGGCCCGGCTGTTCCCTCTTGGGAGGGGCAGACAGGGGGTGCCAGACAGTGTGGGCTGGGAAGAAGGGCTGTGGACATGTTTATGTGTGAGCGCCCTCGACTTCAGGGTGTTCTGAGACCCCAGTTTTAAATCCACCAGTTTGACCCCACTGTCTCGACCCACTGGGTTGAGAAATACAAACATTTTAGAATCAGAATTATACCAGTATTTAGGGATTTTTATGGGGAATAAATTTCCAGAGTGGGTAGAAGGATTCCCTGATCTACCTACATTGATTCAATTCCTTGATCAACTTGCTATACAAAGCAATGAAGACCCTGGGTTTTTTTTCTTTCTATTTTCCTTTTATTTGATAGATTTTCCCCCCCATGGAGATCAGTGATTTTCTCCATCAGTCTCACAAGGGAGATGTTATTCCTCAATTTCTTTTGGCCTGAGCCAAGTTTCATCCATGTGTCTTCTGCCATCGTGATCGTGGATATTCTCTTCTGACCAGTTATTTCCACCACGTCCTGCCTTCCATGGTCAGTTTTGTAGCTCTGATGGTGTCAGGACTATCTGCTTCCCCCACCAGTTTTGAATCAATAACTGATTTTACCATTTGCAATATTAGCCCTTGTGGGTTTGGATTTTCTGTTGATTTATTTCTACAAAATCCTTTTTCCCCCCTCTTGTTCAGTGACTACCGCTTTTCAAATTATCCACAAATTGTGACTGTGCTGCCTGCTTTCACCTATGTCAGATTCACTGGGTGGAAAGTCCTGCAGTCTTGGTGACTGTCCCCCGTGGTCCATGTGCCAGAGCAGGGCTCCAGGGGCTGTGTGCTTGGTGGTGGAGTGTGTGCCTGTGTGTGTGCGTGTGCGAGTGTGTGTGTGTAGGAAGCCTGCCTGTTTGTTTCTCCATCTGCCCAAGTGCTGATGTGGAAGGACTGTGGGGAAAAGCACCTCGGCTCTGGCTTCTGCTCCTGCTCTGGAAAAACATCCCCAGAACATTTTTCCACCTGTGTGTGTTGCCAGAGTAATGAGGCCCAGATGTGGCGCTGGGAGTGGGGAGGGGGCCCATTAACTAAGGCCCTTCCCCCTAAGGGGCATTACCTGCCTGGCTGCCTCCAGCCCTCAGCAGCCACACACTTCTTGCTTTCTTGCTCCCTTTCTCCCTCAGCCTCCCCTTTCCTGGGAACGGAAAATTGTGTTTTGGACAACTCTGCTTGCCAAATTCCAGACTCAAGAGCTCATTTTGGCCCTCCCCTAGCCTTAGAGGGTGACTCCACCTCCTCCCGGAGACCAGACAACACTGTGTCCTACTCCCCCGCCCCGCCCCCCCCCAGGCTTGTGGCCCAGTCAGCAGGAAGCTGACCATCCTTCCTGGAGTCTAGTCTGTCAGGCTCTAGCTGGAGTCTGTGCCCTAATCCAGGCTTGGACATGAATGGGGACCACTTGTCCACCCCCAGTTGATCCATAACCTAGTGGCAGGTAGGGTTGCTTCAGGCCTACCTGGGGACCCACTCCTTTAAGAAAACCAATTCTTATTGTTTGTAATGAAAAGTCTGGGCTGTCTGTCTGACCTGGCAACCAGGTAGTCTGGGGAAATGTGTCCAGACTGGGCCCCATAAATATGGGTGGGTTTGTATAGAAGGAATTAGAGTCATCCCTTTTCTGAAGGCCAAGTTCATCAGACCTCCCTACACTGGAGGCCAAGTGGACTTACCATAAGAAACTAACACCAGTGATAATAATAGTAACTGAAGGCTTCCCATAGTAATAGCTACCACTTGCTGCATGCTGACCAGGAGACATTCTAAGTGTTTTTCCTGTATTAACTCATTTAATTCATACAACAATTGCATTGCAGTTGAAGAAATGGTGGCACAGAGAGGTTAAGTAACTTGCACAGGGTCACACAGCCAGTAAGCAGTGGAACTCGCATTCAAACCCAAAGCAAGTCTTCATGCTTAACCATGGTGCTGCCCATCTTCTCAGAATGAACTAAAGCTTGCCCCTGGACAGCAGAAAGCAAGCCCATGGGAACGTCAAACGAGAATGAGGCTGAGCCTTCTGAGGAGAAACTGGAGCCAGGACTCTAGAAGGACTGCCCAAAGGGTGTGGCCATCTGCTCACTCAGGCCTGTTGGGGGTGGAGCGGCACAGACCTCAGAGAGCCTTGGTTTGAAACAAAGACAGGGAGACAAGAAGCAGTGTCTGGAGCTAGTCAGTGATGGCTAGGGTGGGCTGGGGAGGGGTCAAGGTACAAAGGGAGAGGAGGACAGGTCTGAGGAACCGAAAGATGACCCGGTCTTGGCCTGGCAGGACATGGAGAAAGAGCTTGGTCGAAAGCTAGAAGGTGGGAAAAGGTGGAAGGTGTAGGTTTGCCAGACTCAGGCAGGGATAGGGAGGGGAGGAGAATTGAGTGTTCAGTGGTGGGAGAGAGTATTAGGGAAGGGAACTGAGCCCTAGAAGGGTCCTAGAGGGTCATCAGAATATAAAAAGAGAAAATAAAGCCCAGTAAATGCTGGCTCCTGGAAATATATATCCACTGTGGGTATTTATTCATGTCTTAGCATCTTGAGAGCTCTTACCACATGCCAGGCACTTTCTAAACACTCATTTAGTCCCACAACAATCCTAAGAGGTAAGCCCTATCATTAGCCCCATTTTACAGTTGAGGAAACTGAGACACAGAGTGGTTAAGCAAC
This sequence comes from Miniopterus natalensis, assembly GCF_054644295.1. Classification (NCBI taxonomy): domain Eukaryota; kingdom Metazoa; phylum Chordata; class Mammalia; order Chiroptera; family Miniopteridae; genus Miniopterus; species Miniopterus natalensis. The sequence continues at coordinate 27,712,375 of NC_142097.1, forward strand.
TTGTGAAGGACATATAGCTTTGAATTCAGGCTGTCTGCACCCAGAGCCCATGCCTCAGTCACTGGCACTGAGCTGGCCCCGTAGAACGTCCTGTTTGCCCTCCCTCCACCCATCCTGTGTGTGCGTCTCCCCTACACAGCAGGTAGGGAAGACTGTAGGGTGGCTCAGAGGCAATGCCAGGTTGAACTCCAAAGTTGGGAGACTGACTCCCAGAGCCTATGACTCTGCGGTCCTGTGCCCCCAGCATCCAGATGGTCCACCACTGCACCATCCGTGGGAACACAGAGGAGCTGCGCCACATGGCAGCTAGCCGAGAGGTACCCAGGCCACTCTCCACCCTGCCCATGTTCAACGTGCGCACAGGCGAGCGGCTGCCTCCCCAAGTGGACAGCGCCCAGGTGCCCCTCATCCTGGACCAGCACTGATAGCTCGTCCAGGTAGGTCCAGCTGGGCAGCGCCAGCCTTATTTCTGGGAACATGGTGACCTCTGTCTCCAGTCTGGGGCAGGTGATGGGGGATGGGGAGGTCAAAGGGGGGACACACAGACCTGTCCACCCCACTGAGGCAGCAGTGAGGGGTTGCTTAGCAGTGCCAGAGCTATGCCCCTCAATGCCAAGCACTGGGGGTCAGAGTGTCAGGGTGGGGAAGGCAGGAGAACCAGGGCCTGGACCTTACAGCCCCACTCTCTCTTCCCTCCACTGTTCCAGCTCCAGCCTTGGCCCTGTCTTCCCTTCTCCCCCAACTCGCAGAGCAACCACCACCCGGGGCCACGTCCTTCCTCCTGATTCTGGTTCCTGGTCTGATGGACTCCAGGCTTGGAGCAAGCAGAGAGATGGAGGTGGGGCGGGGTGAGGGTGTCTGGGGTCAGGACCCCCAAAATAAACACCTGCAGCCCTGCCAATCTATTGCTGCCAGTGCCTTCTTCTCGGCAGCCTCTCCCTGCCCCTCATTGCCTCGGGGCCAATGGGGTAGGTGACCAAGTGGAAGAGCCCCCGGTCTGATGGTGGTGGTTCCTGGCCAAGGATCCCTGAGGAGGGCTGAGTCTCTGAATACTGTGTCCCGGTGTTCAGAAATGGATAGGCAAGGGGGTCACAAAGGTCCCCAAATTGTCCTTGGACCCCCTTCTCTTTTGTCTCACTCCTCAGAATCCCTACCTTCAAAATATGTCCTGAATCCTTCCCCTTCTCACGGCCTGCACTTTCCAGTCCTGTGTTAGTATCTCGCTCCTGGACCCCAGCAACCGCCTCCCCTTGTCTTCCCTGCCTCTTCCCTGCCTTGCCAGTCTCATCTCCAACAGCAGCTGGACCCATCCTTTAAAAGAAAAAGTCAGGTGCAGGACCTGTCCACTTCTCTGCCCTCAGCACCCCACCCTCCCTTCACTTGCCAGCTCCAGCCACACTGCCTCCTAACACACTCTGCGGTTCCCTCCGCCAGGAACCCAGAGTCCCCCCAGTCCACACAACTCCCTCCTCATTGCAAATGTCAGATCCTCAGACAGGCTGTCCCCCTCTGGAGAGAGCCCTCTCTGGCCCAGCCTCTGGAGCAGAAGAGCTGCTCTATATGGCGCCTTGTTGGGGTCCTAAGCTCCAGGAGGGTTGGAATCTGCGTGCATGCACACAGTAGGCACTCTAGAAAGATGTTCTGAAGGAATGAAGGTCTGAGTTGCTCCTCGCTGGGCAGAGGGTGAGCAAAACCATTGCTAAAGCTTCTATCATTGTGTTCTGGCCCCCTCCCTGCTGGGCATCCCATAGCCATTAGTTAGCTAATCCCGTAAGCATCTGCGGAGGCTGGCTGGGGCTGTGTCTGCACCGTGTGTGCTCAATAGGCATCTGTTGACTGAACAGTTCTTTGGGTGTCCACCCCCAAGCACATGGGCTCTCTGGCAAGCAGGTGCCTCTGACTTCTTATTGGAAATTTCCTCTTTTTCCCGGGGCCCCTCATCTGGCCCAAACCAGGAGCTGCACAGAGTCTGCCCAGATTGAAGCAGCAGGCCAGTGCCCTGGGGCAGCTCTTCCTTGAATCCTGCCCGTTGAGGAGGGGGCTGCCCTCCGTGCTCCCACCTTAGGCCTCTGCCCTCTTTCTGTGCCAGCTGGGATCGGAAGAGTTCGAGGCCAGCCCCTCACTTCCCTGCTCTGCCTTGGGATCTTGGCAGCGCCTCTTCCCTGCTCAAGAAGCACACGGGAGCCTGGCTGCCGGCCTGGGAGGAAGTGGCCCAGACAAGTAGCTGAGAGGATGGCGTGACTGCATAGGACACTGGGCTGTGCCTGGTCAACTCGCACGCAAGCCCAGCCACCCTGGCAGCACAGGGCAGGGCACAGGTACACTCAGCACCCCTCAACTTACTGAGGGGTAAGATTCCATTGGGCAGTCATCCCCTCCCTGCCCTTCCCTCCACAGCCCAAGACAAATAGCCACAGTGTCCCCCCATCTCCACCATGAGACTCAACCTCACACCTTGCTCCACCCTTGGCTCCTGCAATCCCTCAGCTGGCACTGCCCACAGGACCCAGTGAGTGGCCTCCACCTTCATCCTGAACAGAGCCCCCACATGTGGCCTGACTCTAGACGTTTCCTCACCGCCTCTCAACCAGAGAGGAGGAATCCTGCCAGACGTGGCGACGTGGGGCACCGCCCATGGTTGGCCTCAGCCCTCACAGGCACCCTTCTCTTTTATCTTGAAACACACACACTTCATCTCACAGAGAGCGCCTTGGTGTATTTGGTGGGGTTTGGGGTCAAATAGAGCAGGACTCGAATTCCAGCTCTGACACATATTTTACTCCTAGACATTAATCATCGCTGCCTCTGGCCCATGCGAGAATTTGTGAGGGCCTGGCGAGTGCCTGGCATCTGGCAGCTCCCGAACATGGAGACATTATTACATATAAGCCCTCACACGATCACTGTAAAACCAGAGGTCCGTGGGGTCTCCCTACCCCCTAAGGCCCAAGTCAAGTGGGTTCAATTTCTATTCTGCACCCTGTGACAAATTCAAGCTCTTCCTTGAGTTTGGGGTGGAGACTGAAATCCTCCTGCTCCTGCTGCCCCGCGCTGGGCTGTCTGATAGAGCAGCCGCTGGCCACCTGCGGCCACCGAGCATTTGAAATGTGGCCCATCCAAACTGAGATGGCCTGCAAATGTAATGCAAACGATAATATTGGGGGATATATTGGGTTAAATAAAATCTATGATTAAAATTAACTTCACCTGTTTCTTTTTATAGTTTTATTAGGGCTGCTGGGAAATTATAATTACTTACATGGCTCGCATTATATTTTTATTGGGCAGCATGGGTTTCATGGCTCTTCCTTTATCTCCACTTCAAATTGACCCAAACCTACAATTCAGCCCCTCCCCTTGCTTCCTCCAGGACACTTGCTCACACCAGGCCTCTGTGTGTGCACCAGTTTTCCAAAGCCTTGCGGAGCGGGAGGGGGTTCCCCACAGCGGTGAAGTCACCTACAACTTGATTATGTGGCCTCCCTGTTCTAAAATGTGCTTTCCTCACCACTCCATCCCATCTTTCTCTCCCTCCCACTGTCTTACGCAAAGAAAACCCCACTTTTTCCAGCACCCGCGTGCACCAAACTCACCTCCCTCGGGCCTTGCCAGGTGCGTCGCCTGCAGACCATGGAAGTCTCCGAGTGTGCGATGGTCCGATTGCCCTCCTAGACAAAGGCCAGCCTTCTTCCAGGCTCTTGCCCCTTGGTCCCTGGACATCGCTCAGCCTTACTTGGTTCCCTCCGGGGCACACACCAGGGAGGAGACACAGAGACACTAGCGATCCACTGGCCCTAGGGCTTCAGGATGGTGGTCTTCCCCCATGCCCAGCCTCTCCTAATTTCCCCCACACTCCTCCCTGTTCCTCCTCATCAACAGGCAGACCCTCCTATGCCCTGTCACACCTACGCATTCACGTCCCCAATGCTAGACCTATGCGGGCTCCGTGCATACAGGGTCTCTTCTGCGGCCGTGCGTGTGGGAAAGCTGTCCCCACACTCACACCCCCCTCAGCCATTCCCAACACACCCGCACGCACCTAGGGCCCCTGTGGACACAGCCGCATTGCTCAGGGCGGTGGCACCCAAGAGTGAGACTCACTCTCACCCACACGGGGACGGCTGGCTGCATGCTCTCACTCACTCCCGCACGCAGGGCCACCACACAGCCACCTCCTGGGGGGTCTCAGCTGCCCCACGCCCCCCCCCCCGTCCCACACACTCCACGTGCCCCTCACCTGAAGCTCCTACACTCCAGCTGGGAAGCCCCCTCCCAAGCTCCCCTTTTCTAAACCTCACCCGGCTCCGTCCAGGAAAGTCTTGGAGGCACCTGGGAAGCTGAGGGCTGAGCAGCTGGGGCAAAAAGGAGGGAAAATCGCCACATTTCAGCTATAGAAAATCCTGCCAGGAGACGGGCTCACCTCACCGAAGGGACCCAGGATGCTGAGAGAGCAGAAAAAATGAAACATCCAAACAAAGCCTCTTTCTTTTCTAGAATTTTCCATCTGGATCTGACTGAAAAATCATCCACAGGAAGGTGGCCCATCTCCTGGCAGAGAAGCAGAGGTGAGTCCCTGGGAGCAGCATTGGGAAGGAGGGCGCTGTGCCACCACGCGGGGGACAGCAGGGTCTGGGGGAGCGGTCTGCGCGGCTCTATTTAGGGCAGCTGTGATGTCAGCAGGAAGGAGGGCTTGGGCTGGGAATGCGGGACAATGGTCCCTTTGTCCCCCTCCTCTCCGGTGCTGCACACACTGAAACCGCAGCCTGGCCTCACACCACGTGATGCAGGCACGGAGCTGCACGGTGGGGCACTGCCACCACCACGGCCCTGACATTCAGGGTCGCTGCAAGTAGCTACTAAAGTCAATTACAGGTAAATGCAATTTAAAATTGAGTTGCTCAGCTGCTCTGTCCACATGTCGAGTGCTCCACAGCCACGCGTTGCTATGGCCACAGTGTGGACGGTCCGGATGGGGTGCGCGTCCGTCGTTGCAGAAAGCACTAGCCTGGGGCCTTCCATCGCCGCCTGCTCCCACTCGTGGGTGCTTGGCTTGCTCTTCCTCTCACACTTGCCCACTCATGTTCAGGAAGGTGCACACAGCTCCACACCCTCAGCTAGAAGGCCCTCCTTGCTCTCTCCTCTCTCTTTAGTCTTCCAATATCCATGCCCAGCCTCTGTGCCAGCCCCGGGCCTTGGCGCCTGGCCTCTGGCCTCAGTCCGCTGCTCGTGGCCTGGTGAAAACAGCACAGCGTACAACGACAGCACTGTCCGGCATCAAGGCTAAGATGAATTTTGTAGACATGGAGGGCTCTGGAAAGTCAGAGGGGGCAAACTGAGCCTGGGTTGGGCATGAGAACGAGGGGACTTGAGACATTTGAGCATGGCCTGGGGGGAGGGGCGAGCAAAAGCAGAAATAAAGGAAGCCACTTCCAGAAGAGCAAGAGGCCTAAAGAAAGGCCTGGAAGTGGGAAGTGGGGTGCATATGCAGGAATTTTGACCACCCGTTTTGGCTGGTGTACAGGTGTGGGCAGGGAGGGGACAGGGAGAATGCCCAGGTACATAGAGGCCAGGTAGAGCCTTGGATACCAGGCTTGGGGTGATGCTTCTGGATCTCCCAGGAGGCAGGTGGGGAAGGGGTGAGACGGCCAAGGGTCCCAGGGGCCAGAAGTCCAGATAGATGGGGGCTGCCGAGGGAGGTGCCAGCAGGGTTTCCAATTGATCGGTCCTTCACTAGGTCACCAAGTAACTTGCATATGAATAAGCCTTCCTTTTCTTGCCAAGATTTCTCACCCTCTCTAGACTAATTCCCTTTTACACTGTCCTGATTGAGGCAGAAGTGCTAATGATGAATTATTCAAGGCCCTAATGAATCGCCATGACTACTTAATGACAGCAGGGGCCTGAGGATTGCAGAGGATGGCACTGCAGACTTTTTCATGTCTCTGGAGACCTGTGGGAGGAACATGGGCCTTTCCTGCCTTTGAGCTTTAGGCCTTAAGACCTTGGGTGGGAGGTGGGGTGTGGGAAGTGGGGACAACTGTCAACTTCTCCCTGTCTCCAGGTCTCTAGGCACCTGGTCTGCCCCATACTTCTGACTCTCTGGATCCTCTGTGTCCCCACTGACTGCACACTGCTGTCCCCCTTCCCTGAGAGTGGGGAGCTGACCAGTCACCTTCCCCCTGGGGGCCTCAGGGTCTCAGGCAGGCAGGGAGGGGGCCAACAGAGGGGAAGGGAAAAGGGGCGGGGGTGGGGAGAGGCAGTAGAAAGAGGCAAGGATTTTTAAAAGGAGAAGGAGAAGGCAGGGGCAGGAGCTGGGCAAAAAGACCTCTCCAGGCCACCCCACAGCCTGCCCCACACCCAGGGGGTCCCATGTTTCGAGGACTTAGAAGGCCAAGAGGGATCCAGTACATGCTCAACAGGGTCAGTCCTGTCACCTTCCAAGTGGCACCCTGTAAATGCCTTGACTGCATCTCCCGGGCCCCTGGGCAGACTCTTTCCTTCCTTCCTTACCCCGGAGCCCTGGATCTCGAGCAGGAGGCATCCTGCTCCAGGTCTCCTCACAGCCCTCAGCGCAGGCTCAGGGTCCTCCTTCTTGTCTCTACTGCTTGTTTCTCCTTTGGAGGAGCTCAGAGAGGGCAAGGAGGGAGGAGGCCCGATGACCCTCCTTGTTTGTCCAGGGAGAAGCCTTGCTGAGGGCTTCCAGGTGTCCTCACCCACCAGTCCCACCTCCCTCACCCAGGGCCTCCCAGGGCCCCACGGGCAGTGCCTTCCCAGGTCCCCCAACCCTGCAGAGTGCCCACAGCAGTGGGGAGGGCAGCAGAATTGATGGCTTTGATGGGAGAGTGGGCACGAGGTTTGGGCAGCCCAGGATCTGAAGGGAGATGTGTGCGTGTGCGTGTGCGTGTGTATGTGTTGCTGCACGCGTGGATTGCCTGCATGCACTGTAAGGGGGAAGAGGGCTTGGGAGAGACATGTATGGAAAATTGCATGAGAAAGGGAAGAAAGTGGTTTAAGGTGTAAGAAAGGCAAGAGGAAAGGAGAGGGACCATGGAGGGTGCTAGGTGGGGCAGCGGACGACCAAATGGCCAAGAAAAGGAAGGAGATCCTACCTCCCACCGCCCCAAGGCTCCCTCCCCAGGTCTCCCTTCTCCGGACTCCAAGGAAGGAAATTAGGAGGCCACTACAAATATGTTTGGGTCATTTCCACATGCTTTATTCCAGCAATTAAAATAATTAAAAACATCTCAAATTATTATACACATACAAAATAGGTACAGAGTCTCTTGCTTCCTCCCACCCCAGGGGGAAAACTGCTTTGTGCTTTGGGAAATTTGTGCTCTGAAACCCAGGAGAAAAGACGAAGGACAGACCAAGAGGGGTGAGGATGGGAGGCGGCGGAGGAGGAGGGGTTTCAGAGGAGAGAGGTCTGAGAGAGAGGCCTGAGCAGGCGAGGGTGGCGGGGAGAGAGGGCGAGGAGTGAGTGGCACACTCTCTCCCGTGTTAAATAGCACCTTAAGAAAATTCACATGAGTCCCCATCCACAAGAGAAAAAAAAACAAAGAATTCAGAAGACTTTGAACAAAAAGGAACATTTGCTGGCCTGGTGGTAGGGGTGGGGGCGTCTCGACTTCTATAGCACCAGTGATCCCCTCGCCACCCCCCCCATCACAGAGATGTAGCACCTTTGATATAAAATGGGAGCCCCTTCCATCCTGCCCCCATCCCGCCCCCACGCAGTTGCCCTGGTGACACATTTAGAGGTAGTCTTTCAGCAACACAGTTACACAAGGAACAGAGCAGTCTCTCCCGTCAGCCCTGTTGCACGGGGATCGACACGTTTCTGCTCTGTCGTGGCCCCTCCTGACTCTCCTCCAAACCAGGCGATGAAGGGCCAGTGGTCCCCCGGCATGCCCTCCTCAAAAACGAAGAGGGGTGTGTTGCCCGGGCCAGGGGACGCCTGATGGTAGAGCTTCTTTGGCAGTCTGAGAAGCCCAGGTCCCCCCAGGGTTTGGGGGTGCTGGGTGAGGGAAGCGGGCTGGGAGTGGAGGCCACTCGGGTGTTCTAGCATTGCCTTTGGTTGCTGGGCAGACAATGCATGGATTCCTGTGTCTTTTAGGGAGACTGAGACTTGGGGAGCAGTGGCGGGGAGGCCCCACGCAGGCATGGAGAAAGGAGCAGAAAGGGCAGCGTTGGGGTATCATAAGCCCAACGGGCAGAAAAGGACTTATCCCCACGTGGGTCTTCAAGCAAGTGGACCAAGCTTCCTTTTTTAAAAAGTTATTTATTTATTCTGTTTTTGGTTTTGGTAGGGTTGAATGCGTTTTTGGTTTTTGGTCATGTTCAGTTGGTCAGAGATAAAAACTAAGTTTGAGAGATGAATGCAAAGGGAAAAAAATTTTTCCAAAGTCCATGTGAAATTGTTTCCCATTTTTGGCTTTTGAGGGGTTCAGTTTGGGTCGTTTGTCTGTTTCCAGGGTCAGGGGCGATTGGGTTGGGTGGGAGAGAGCCAGGTTGGGGTGGAGGGAGTTTACAGGAAGCAGACAGGGCCAATGTCGATGCCGAATTCCTGGTCTGGGGCGCCAATGTCCAAGGGGGCCACATCGATGATGGGCAGACGGGAGGTCTTGGTGGTTTTGTACTCGATCACTGTCTTGCCCCAGGCTCCAGTGTGACTCTGGGGTGAAGGGGAGACAATGGGAGAGGAGTGTCACCAGGTGGGAAAGGTGAGATGAGGACAACTATGGCCTGCCTGCAAAGTCAAAGCCCGGAGAGGGGGCCCCGCGGGGGTGGGACTCACCGTGCAGCCGTCGTAGGTGACAGTGTAGGTGAAGCGACTGTTGCCCTCGGACCGGAGCTCGATCTCGTTGGAGCCCTGGAGGAGCAGGGACTTCTTGAGGTTGCCTGTCTGCTGGTCCATGTAGGCCACGCTGTTCTTGCAGTGGTAGGTGATGTTCTGGGAGGCCTCGGTGGACATCAGGCGCAGGAAGGTCAGCTGGATGGCCACATCGGCAGGGTCGGAGCCCTGGCCACCATACTCGAACTGCAGGGGACAGGGAGAGCAGAGAGTGAGTGACTGTCCTGGAGCCTCTAGTCCTGGCCTCCCCGCTGGGCTCCTCGGAGAGCATTGTGACCGCCCGTGTGCAGGAGTGGCTGCGCTTGCCCATGGGCACTCTATGTCTGAGCCAGTGTCGCTGGCCCCAGCCCCTGCTTCCCAGCCCGGCTCTGTCTGTCATACTCAGCAGAGGTCTAGAGCTCCTAGGACCTTTCCCCACTCCCCTTCTGAGCCCTCTTGTGAGTGGCTCCGGGGTCCAGCTCACGCACCTGGGACCCGCCGGTCATGCTCTCGCCGAACCAGACGTGCTTCTTCTCCTTGGGGTTCTTGCTGACGTACCAGTTCTTCTGGGCCACGCTGGGCTGAGTGGGGTACACGCACGTCTCACCAGTCTCCATGTTGCAGAAGACCTTGATGGCGTCCAGGTTGCAGCCTTGGTTGGGGTCGATCCAGTATTCTCCTGCGATGGGGCAGGACGAGGTGGTCAGGGGAGGCCTGGGAGGTGGGGCGCGCGGGGCTAAGCCCTGTCCTGGCAGGAGGAGGCGGACGGGCACAGGGCGCGCGTGTCCTCACCGCTCTTCCAGTCAGAGTGGCACATCTTGAGGTCGCGGCAGGTGCGGGCGGGGTTCTTGCGGCTGCCTTCAGGGCTCCGGATGTTCTCGATCTGCTGGCTCAGGCTCTTGAGGGTGGTGTCCACCTCGAGGTCACGGTCACGGACCACGTTGGCGTCATCGGCCCGGTAGTAGCGGCCGCCGTCGTGAGCCTTCTCTTGAGGTGGCTGGGGCAGGAAGCTGAAGTCGAAACCGCCGCTGGGAGGACCGGGGGGACCAGGAGGGCCGGGAGGGCCGGGGGGACCCTGCAAGGAAAGGAAGGACAGTGAGGATCACCAAGGCTTGAGCATCTCGGGGCTGGAGCCACGAGCAGGCAGAGCGAGGAGGTACGTACAACAGGACCAGCATCACCAGTGCGACCACGAGGGCCAGGGGGGCCGATGGGACCTGCGAGACCGTTGAGTCCGTCTTTGCCAGCAGCGCCGGGAGAGCCGGGGGGACCCTGCAGAGGGGAAGATGGTTACAGAGTCTGCCAGAAAGCACAGGACCACCGACTCTGGTGGAGAAGCCCCCCCTCAACCCCCCCACCCCTCTCCCCCAGTGCTCATGGCTGCTCACTCCCACACCCGGGCCAGGAAAACTTGGTGGGACGAATGGAGGGTGCCAAGCGCTGGAGGAGATTGTCTAAGACTCTTCTTCCCTTCCCCCAACCCCTGTCCCGGACCCTTCTCCCGAGAGGGGAGAAACATCTGCGTCCTAGGCAACGGGCCCTGAAGTAAGCCTGGGCTTGGGACCCAAGAGGAGGTAGAAGGTGTGACTTACACGGGGACCAGCAGGACCGGAAGCTCCAGAAGGACCTTGTTCCCCAGGAGAGCCCTGAAGGACAGATGCAGAGGCAATTTCAGCCCAGTGTGGGTCAAATGCAGCCAGCAACCGGCCCCCCCTCCATTATTCAGGGTGTCTCTAGGCTGAGACTCCTCCCACAATGCTCTTTCACCCCTCGCCCTCTCAGAAGCTCCTTGGAAATGCCCATAAATCTTCAGATCCCAGTCATCACCAGGGACGAGTGAGAATGATTACCCAGAGGGGGAGACTGAGTCAGTGTCCCCCCACCCCCCACCCCTGCCATCACACGACAAAGCATCGGGACATGATAAGAGAAGACTCAATGGCAGCAGGGGGTGGGGGAAGTACTTACGGGAGGGCCAGGGGGACCCTGGAGACCGGAGAAACCACGGTGACCCTTTATGCCTCTGTCGCCCTGTTCGCCTGTCTCACCCTTGTCACCACGGGGGCCTTGGGGTCCCTAGAAGAGCAGAGGAGACAGGATGTCAGGAGGAAGGTCCATTGGCACCGAGTGGGGTGCTGTCCACATCTGGACGAGGGTTCTGAGGACACGAGGGCCAGAGTAGGGCACTTACAGCGGGGCCACGGGCACCAGCAGGGCCAATGGGACCAGCAGGACCTGCGGGACCCTGGGGAGAGCAGAGAGAGCGTTAGATTCTGGCCAGGGAGGCCACAGCCAAGGGCTGCCCCAGCATTACCTGCAGGATGAAACCTCCCCTCGGCTAGATCCCTCTTTCCTTACATCCTTCCCCACTATGCCCATCTCTCCTAAGCTCCAGATGAAGCTTCATGGAAATTCAGACTTCATGTGAGCTGGGGCAGTAACCTGGGGACAACCCCATTCCCTGGGGGAGATGGGGTACTGTTGGGAGAGGGGTCTCGAGGCTGAGCTGTGGCTCAGTGTTTTCAGGGGGGCCAAGGGTTTGGCTACCTTGAAGACCTCCTGTCCTCCCCCCACCTGGTTGAAGTCAGGTGTCCACCTGCAGGCCCCTAGGCATGCCAGGATAGTCCCCGCCCTGACCACAAGCAGCAAGCGGGAGCCCAGCTACTTACAGTCTCACCACGGTCACCACTCTTGCCAGCAGGGCCAACTGGGCCAGGGGCACCAGGAGCACCAGGAGCACCAGGGGGTCCAGCAGGGCCTGTCTCACCACGGTCACCCTGGGAGGGGAGAGGAGGAAAGTCCAGGTCAACCCCACATGAAGGGGCCAGGTAGGGCCCAGGGAGCAGCAGACGCTGCTGTGACCTCAGGGTGCAGCCGTCTTACCTTGGGGCCAGGAGAACCATCTCGTCCAGGGGAGCCTTCAGCACCAGGAGATCCCTGCAGAGAGAGGGAGAGGGGTCAGCATCATCCAGGGGGAGGGAGGCTCAGGTGAAGGCCAAAAGGGCCATGTTGAGGGCTGGTGACTGCTTACCTCACGTCCAGACTCGCCAGGGGGTCCAGCCAATCCAGGGGGGCCCATGGGACCAGGGGGGCCACGTTCACCACTTGCTCCAGAAGGACCTTGTTTGCCAGGTTCACCCTGAGGTAGAAGAAAGAGAGTCAGGACAGAGATGGGGTGCGGAGGTCCTGAGAGTCCCCTGGTCATCTAGCATATCAGTCTTCATTGGCTCCACCCCCCCATCCTGCATCCTTTAAGTCCTGTGACAGTTCCTCTCAGGGTCCAGGAGGCACTCACAGAGGGGCCAGGAAGACCAGGGAAGCCTCTTTCTCCTCGCTGACCGGGCAGGCCGACCACACCACGTTGTCCAGTAATACCCTGAGGTCCAGGAGTGCCGGGAGAGCCCTGGGGGAGACAGATGGTGGTGAAGGGCCTGGCACTGGCCAGGAACCAAGGCCCCGCCCTGGACCCCTCCGGAGTTCACACTTACAGCAGGTCCATCAGAACCAGGGGATCCTTTCTCGCCAGCAGGGCCAGGAGGACCAGGGGGACCAACTTCACCAGGACGTCCAGCGGGGCCAGTCTCACCACGGGGGCCTTTGCCGCCTTCTTTGCCAGCAGGGCCAGGAGGGCCAGGGGGTCCAGCGTTTCCCTGGATGAGGAGAGGGACTGTCAGATTCCAGTGGATTCTGGAGCGCCACTGAGGCCTCAGTCAAGCCCATTACACTCCTGGCCCCCACCCCCCACCGCCCCTAGAGCAATGGAGTCTCCACCACAGATACTCACAGAGGGGCCGGGGGGACCAACTCGGCCAGCAGCACCAGGGAAACCAGTAGCACCCTACAGAAGGGGACAATGAGTAGTCAGGAAAATAGCGCCCTCCCCTGACCCAGCTGCCCCACCTCCAAATCAGAGCTGGGGGTCTCTCCGCAGAGACACAGAGGGAGATACTCACAGGGGGACCAGCGCTGCCACGAGCACCTTTGGGTCCAGGAGCACCAACATTACCCTGTAGGAGAGCATAGAGGCGTCAAGGCTGGGCCAGTCCTGGATCCAGGCCTGTTGGCAGCTCGGGGCCCAGCAAGTGAGATACTCACAATGGGGCCAGGGGGGCCAGCGGGGCCAGCAGGGCCAGGGGGACCAGCATCGCCTTTAGCACCAGCATCTCCGGGTTCGCCTTTAGCACCAGGTTGGCCATCAGCACCCTGGAGGAGGAGGGAGTGTGGTGAGCAGAGGAGATGGATACACCAGTGCAATAGTCAGGCTGCTCCACAGGCTGGGCTGTGACAGCAACTCCAGGCAGGAGGATGCTTGAATGGGAGACAGTCCCCTCCCCCTCCCCCTTCCCTCTCTGGTTGATGCTTCTGTCTGTCTTCATCCAGTCACCCAAGGTCCCCAGTCCTGGTTGGTGATAAAAAATGAAGGGAGTCTTGATACTCACAGGGGGGCCAGCGAAGCCAGCAGGGCCGGGGGGACCAGGCTCACCACGGTCTCCCTGGAAGAAAAGGAGGCGAAGTGGAGAGATGCCCTGGCGTGGCAGAGGGACAAGCCAGAAGGAGGGGCCCCAGGAGCATTCTCCAGGGACCAGAGATGATAGCAAAGGTGGAGGAGGGATAGAAAGGGGTGGGGGCGGTGTAGGGGGAGAGAAGGGCCAGGGATGGGGCATTAATCGGGTCTTCTGTACTCACGGGGGCGCCACGAGCTCCAGTGGGACCAGCAGGGCCGCTAGGACCAGTTTCACCCTGAGAGGGAGGGACAAGAGGCTCAGGGTCAGCGCCCACCTTAAATACTTCTGGCAGATGATCCCAGGAGAGCCTCCCCTCCCTCCCGCCTCCCCCTCCGTCGGGTTGTCAGCTCAGAATGGCAGGACCTGCCTTTGCCGCAGAGCCACGCCCAGGCTTGGGGGGAAAACTGCACTAGTGAAGGAGGGAGGGAGGCAGCTACCTCACCTTGTCACCAGGGGCGCCAGCAGGGCCAGGAGGACCAATGGGGCCAGTCAGACCTCGGACACCATCTTTGCCAGGAGCACCATCAGCACCTTTGGGACCAGCATCACCCTAAAGACATAGGAAAGCCTGAGACTTCGAGTGTGGGGCAAGGAGGTAACCTATCGCTTCTTGCTGGGGTCTGGGACCCTCCCCAGCTCTGCCAGACCCCCTCCCGTGCAGAGGACTCAAGACTTCTCGGAGGAAAAGGTGCCTGCTGGAGGAAGTTAAGAGCCCTGCCCTGTGTATAGGGATGCGTAGGGAGTACCCCATCCAGGAGGAAGCCCCACCTCTCGTTGTCAAGGTAACTCATGGCGAGAGAAGGGCCTGGACCACATGTAGAGGATTCATCAGCAAAAAGGCCAGAGGGGAAGTGGGGGGATTCAGGAGAGGAGGGAAAGGCCACAGGGAGGGGAGAGAGGCTGAGGGATGAGAGTACACAAAGAATGGGAGCCACACAGGGTTGAACTTACTCTGTCACCCTTAGGGCCTGGGAGACCGGCTGCACCGCGTTCACCAGGCATTCCCTGAAGGCCAGGGGCACCCTGGCTCCCAGGAGCTCCAGGGGCACCAGCATCACCCTATGTGACAACAAAGAGGACTGGAGTGAGGCCTGGGGTCCCAGGACTAGGCCATAGCCTTGAGCCCCTCTTAATATCTCCCAGGCTTGGTTCCGAGGCTAAAGACAGGCACCAGCTCAGAGGAGAAGCTTCTGGCCCAGCCCTTCAGGCTGCACCTGGGCCCCACCCTAGCCCTGTCTCCCCACCCGTTCCTCACATGTTGGTGGCTGTGGTCACAGCCAGGTGTCCCCTGCCGCAGGAGGGGTGAGACCTGGTCCCTGTGCTGTCCTTACCTTAGCACCATCATTGCCAGGGGCACCGTTGGACCCGCGGGGACCAGCAGGACCGGGGGGACCTTGCACACCACGCTCGCCAGGGAAACCTCTTTCACCCTAGGAGGAAAGGACTCGTGATGGTGGCTCCAGAGACAGGGTGGAGCACGGGGCATCTGGATGGGAGCAGCAGAGGCTCTACTTACTCTTGCTCCAGAGGGGCCGGGGGCACCAAGGTCTCCAGGAACACCCTGAAGGGGAAAGAGGGAGGGACAGACAGTGAGCAAAGGCCACCCGGGCCCTCAGCACTAGAAAGCAGCCCTGCCCTCCTACTGTGGGGGTGGCCCAGGATCTGGGATTAGAGACCAGCACCTTTGCAGCACTGAACTAGGATCATCCCTCTCCTCTCTCCTCCTCAAGATGACACCCCCCCCCCAACTGTGGGTGGAGGGAAAGACACAGAACATCCCAGCATCTCTAAAAAGAAGTCATCCAGACAAGCAACCAAGCAGCTCCTTCCAGATCATATCATGCCTCCCTCTGTGGAGCTCCCTTCATAACGGGAAGTCCTTCCTGGTGCCTAACCACGATCCCTCTAGCTGATGGTGTCTGATCAGCTAGGAGGCTGGCCTCTCCCTCTGCACTCCAGGCACTCCTGCCTCTTACCTGTTCACCGGGTTTGCCTGCTTCACCTGGAGGACCAGCGGGGCCGGGGAGACCCTGGAGGTGGGGAAAGGGGGAGGCAAGAGAAAGGGATTAGAACCCAGAAGAGAACAAAGGGGAACACCCAACCCTCTCCCAACCCCCTGCCAGCTGTGAGGCCTCACCTGGAATCCGGGGGAGCCAGCAGGGCCTTGTTCACCTCTCTCACCAGCAGGGCCCTGTCAGGAGAGAATGCTGTGGTCTTGGGAAGGCCAGGAGAGGAGGGGCAGAGGTGTCTCCCCTTTCCTGCTCCACTGTGCCCCCCCAGGCCTCCCAGACAGGGACACTTACAGCAGGGCCAGGGGGTCCCTGAGCTCCAGCTTCTCCATCTTTGCCAGCAGGACCCTGTGGGGAGAGAGCAAAGAAGAACTCAGGGTGGTGAGGTGGCTGGAGGACGGGGGGGCAGGCAGGGGGCCTGGGACTGGGGGTCCTGGCACCCTAGTGGCAGGCCCTGAGTCTCCTGTGGCCCTCCTGCAGTGAGCAGGTGGTGTAAGATACTCACCACAGCACCGGGGGGTCCAGGAACACCTCGCTCTCCGGCTTTCCCAGGTTCTCCCTGGGGGGAAAGAGTCAGGGTTGAGGGGGCTGAAGTGGGAAACCAGGGCCTCCTGGGCCCCTCCTATTTACTTGGGGTGGAATTTTTAAAGGGACTTTCTTATCTACCAGCTCTGGCCCTGGGGCAATGCCTTTGCTGACTGTCTACTGCTGACCCCTTAGCCTCTCCCCCAGGCACGTGCCCCTTCAGGCTCGTCTCTCCACCCTCTCCCTCCCTTCTCCCCATCATGTGCCTGTGAGAACCTGAGCTGCAAAGGACTTTCATCTCCTCTGATATTTCCTTTTAAACCTCAAAGAACCCCCAAGATTTGGGGGTGACTATTATATAAAGGGCCCCCCCATCTCCGTGTGTGTGTGTGTGTGTGTGTGTGTGTGAGGGATGCCAACAATACTTATTTCCAGGGATAGAGCAGTGGTAGTGGTACCAGGAGAGGTCTCTCATTTTATGAATAAGGAGACTGAGGTCCAGAGAGGGGCAGTGAGTGGCCTGAGGCCACACAGCAAGACAGCAGCAAAGCTGGGTCCAGAAACCAAGACTTTGGCCTCCCAGTGTGTCTGTCCCTGACTCAGTGATGCTCCTCACTGATACTCACAGCAGCACCTTTAGGTCCAGGGAATCCCATCACACCAGCCTGACCACGGGCACCAGGGGGGCCTGGAGGTCCGGGGCGACCATCTTGACCAGCGGGACCCTGAGGATGGAAGTCACAAAAGCAGAGATGAGAACAAAGGGTGGGTGGGAGAAGAGTAGAAGGGGGGGAGCAATACTTACAGGGGGGCCAGTTTTGCCATCAGGACCAGGGCTGCCAGGGCTGCCAGTCAGACCCTAAGAGGGAACAGAGAGGTGTGAGTGGGCTGGGGAGGAAGGGGAATAAGGGAGGGGGCTGAGAAGAATGGAGGCTGGGGTGGATGGCACTCCAGCAGGCAGGTCCTTTGTCCTGCTCCAGAGTACCTCATCCCAGACCCCACATAGGACAGGCAGGGTCCTGGGCCAAGCAGGGCAGGGGGTTGGGGTCTCACTTTGGCACCAGGCAGACCAGCTTCACCGGGGCGACCAGCTTCACCAGGAGAGCCTTTGGGGCCAGCAGGGCCAGGGGAACCACGTTCACCAGCGGGACCCTGGTTTGGGGGAGTCAAGGGAACAATTAGGGTCTCAAGTCCAGGCCTCTACCAAGGGCCAGCATCTTCTTCCTCCCAGGGAGGTGGGGGGCTTTGAGGGGCATTGTTGGAGGTGGGAAGGTTAAGGTGGGGCCAGTGAACAGAGAGAGGTCTGTAGTCACAGCATGGAACACTAAGGACAGGGCCATGGGGCAGGTGGGGCCTGCCTACATCTGAAAGGGGAGAGTAAAGGGCCAGGAGCAGCAGTCTGCCTCCAGCCATGAAGAGAGGTTACCTTGGGACCAGCAACACCATCTGCGCCAGGGAAACCACGGCTACCAGGTCCACCCTGCAGGAGGAGAGGAGGTCAGTGAGCTCAGACATGGGGCACCAAGCTGGCACTGGAGACAGCGAAGGGGGCACTTACACGCTCGCCAGGGGGTCCAGGAAGACCAGCAGGTCCAGGTTCACCTCGGGCTCCTCGCTTTCCTTCCTCCCCAGCAGGGCCAGGGGGTCCTTGAATACCAGTGGGGCCCTGGAGACAGCAGAGAGGAGGGGACAGCCTGTAGTGAGGGGCCCTCCTGGTGCCAGCTCCCACGCTGGCTTGAGGCAGGGCCTCCAGCACGAGGGGTTCTCATTCCTCCCCAGATCCCTCACGGGGCCCCCAGGCACACACTCTGAGCTGCATGCACGTGGACTTACAGGCTCTCCCTTGGCGCCAGTGTCTCCTTTGTTGCCAGGAGCACCAGGTTCACCCTGTGTGGGGGGAGAAAAGGGTGAGCAGAGAGCTGGGCACAGTCGCCACATGAGGACCACACTAGAGCCAGAACAGAATGGGGCAGAAGTAAGAATGGTACTTACGCTGTTACCCTTGGGACCAGGGGCACCACTGGGGCCCTGGGGTCCAGAGGGGCCTCGGGCACCAGGGAAGCCAGGAGCACCAGCAATACCAGGAGCGCCCTGTAGGGGGCAGAACAAGTTGAGCCTACCAGTGAAGGGCACAGGGCAGGTGGGAGGTGGGTATCAGGGGCAGCTCTGAAACCTGCAGGACACTTACGTTGGCACCTTTAGCACCAGGCTGTCCATCAGCACCAGGGTTTCCCTGTGGCACAGAAAGAGTTAGGTGAGCAACAGGCAAGGACTCTGAGTTGGGGAGGGGCACAGGGCACCGAGGAGGCAATACTTACAGCAGGGCCAGCAGCACCAGCGGGACCAGGGGGGCCGGGCTCACCACGCACACCCTGGGGACCTTCAGAGCCTCGGGCTCCTTGGGGACCAGCTTCTCCCTGGATGGGAAGGAAAGAGGTCAGGAGCCACCCTAGGAGCCCAACCTCCCTTTGGAAGGTGGAGGGTGAAGGGTAGGGACAGGAGACCAAGAATCAGGACTCCAAGATCAGAGAAAGGGACCCTGGGACAAAGGTGTTGGGGATGGACTTCTCTCTTGCCACTCTGGGTCCCCTTGGTTTGCGGAGCAAGGAGACACCTTGGCCCATGGGAGCTATGCTCAGAGGAGGGCAGGGGTCTCACCTTAGCACCAACAGCACCAGGGAAGCCAGGAGGACCAGCGGGACCAGTGGGACCCTGTGAATGAAAAGGAGATGTTAGCAAGAAGGAAAGTGGCAGCTGCAAGTCACACTCTGGGACAGAAGAGGCCTTGGGGTTCAGACCAACATGGCCCATCCCCAGTGCTATCCCAATAGCTAACTCCCAGGCACTGAGGTCTAGAGGCCATACTTACAGGGGGTCCAGCAGCACCAGTAGCACCATCATTTCCACGAGCACCCTGAGGGAGAGAGGGGGAGCCTCGGTTATGTCCACTGAGCATTGGCCGGTCCTTGAAGCTCCTAGGGGACTCCTTCCAGAGCCCATGGATCCCCCAAGGGGCCAGTAGTACTTACAGCAGGGCCAGGGGCTCCGGGGCGACCTCTCTCACCAGGCAGACCACGAGGGCCCTGGCAACAAAACCAAGAAAAACCAAGTGAGATGAGAGGCACACCCCTTTCCCTAAAGCCCCCATCTTGCCCCTACACCCTGCTCCCTCTCTTCCTTCTAGAACTAGACACACTCACCATCTGACCAGGAGCTCCATTTTCACCAGGGCTACCAGGTTCACCCTATAGAGCAGAGAACAGAATTAGGCCTTTGTTCATGGTGGGACTGGGCTGGAGGTGGAGATCCACGACATTGAGGCAGCCTCTTACCTTGGGACCAGCAGGACCAGCATCTCCCTTGGCACCATCCAAACCACTGAAACCCTAAGATAGAAAGGAGAGCCAAGGTAAGACTTGTGGAGGAAGCAGACCACCTTGACACCCACCCAGACCTAAGAAGGAGCCTCAGGAGGTCACCACGTTCATTCTCTGACTCTGAGCTAGACTAAATCCCACCTGGCCCAAGATCTCATCAATCCCTTTATCGGGATTTCTTTTCCAATGGATGGAAGTTCTTTTGGATGTCTACTCTCTATCCCTTGGGACTTCTGTAGCTGCCACCCACCATGACACACACCAGGGTCCTTTGGGGAAGGGGCTAGAATGGTGGGATGATGAGAACTTAGAGGACTCAAAGGAGACTCACTCTGTGTCCCTTCATTCCAGGGAGACCAGCAGTTCCGGGCAATCCCCGCGCACCCTGGAAGAAAAAGAAAAGAAAGGCAGGGCCATTAGAAGACATCATTCTGGACACAGCTCCCAAATGAAGCCCAAACACAGCAACATGGGGGGCCGGCCACACTATCTTGCTCACCTGAGGTCCAGGAGGCCCACGCTCACCAGGACGACCAGGCTTTCCAGCTTCACCCTGCAAGGGAAAGAAAAGACCTTCATGCCCAAGCCCATGGGCTGGAAACCTGTGGATGATCCGAATCTTCTTGGGGTTGTTGAAGGTCAGGCTTAGGGGTGCAGAACCTCATCTTTGAATTTAGAGTGCAATTTAAATCTACCATAAAACCTTGTTTGGTGGATTTTAATTCCCTCCAGAGGAATTTCTGTTTATTTCTGTCACCAGCAGTTTCATCTCATCATATGGAAGGCAAATCTGAGGTGCCCAGAGCAACTAAGCTTAAAAAACTCATTTGCCTTGAGGGGCGGGGGTGGGAATTGCCTGAAGGTGGCTGGGGGTGAGGGGGGGAATAGTCGCTCCTGTTGGAGAGAATGGAGAAACATCCCACAAAGGGTGAAGATCATTGTTTAAGGTCAGTCCCGTGCATCAGGGAGAAATTTCCCTCTTTTCTCTGGGTATTACCCCCAAAGGTGGGGCACTGGCTGGAGTATTATAGGCCTTAGCTTATAGAGGCAGTAAGGATCAGATGGTATCTTCTCACGGGGGTTACTTACATCATCTCCGTTCTTGCCAGGGGGGCCAGGGGGACCACGGGGACCCATGGGACCCTAGAGGAGATAGGAGAGAGGAGGTTAGAATTACAAGGGTAAGGAAAAAATGAGGGGAGATTGGGATTGAAAGGAGGAGGTAAGGAAGATTCCAGATGGGAATGGAGAATCCATGTATTTCCAGATGGAGTGTGTATTTGTACACAGTATAAGTTGGGGGCACTTACCGAAGCTCCAGGCTCGCCAGGCTCACCAGGGGGGCCTTGGAAACCTTGGGGACCCTGGAGGACAAGGAAAGAGGGGTCGGGTTAAAAGGACAGATCCCTGCCAACTTTTTCCCATCTCACCAAGAAATCCCTCATCCCAATCCTCCCTCCAGAAGCCCAAAGCTCAAGGTGGTGTATGAAGATATCCTGGATACTTACGGGTGAGCCAGGGGGGCCAGGGAGACCACGAGGACCAGAAGGACCCTACAGAAGAAAAAGAAAAGGGAGCCATAATGACACCTCTGCGGGAAAATGCAACATGGCTGTGGTCTTGCTGTCTCTCATTGGTTCCTGTTGGCACGACCCAGTTGTCTTGCATTCTTGCTGGACTCTGAGATCCCAAGGGGCATCTTGACACCTCCTAGGTTATCTCTGTCACCCTCATATGCGGCCACCGGCCCATCTTGTTTGGGTCCCCATCACTCTTCTTCTATCATCTCTACTCCCCCTGGTGGCTCACCATGGGGCCAGGCACGGAAACTCCAGCTGACTTCTCGTCATAGCCATAAGACAATTGGGGAGCAAAGTTCTAGAAAAAAACACAAGAGAGAGTGCATGAGAAAGTGGGGTCAGGACAGTGAGACGAAAGGCAGAAGACAGCACCAATAATGGGACAAACGGACATGATGTGCCTCCCGATGGGATGCACTGAGTGGGACACCACCACATGTAAGAGAGTCCTGCCAAAAAGGCATCACCAGAATCAGGCCATGAAGACACACTGCCAAACTGAAAAAGAGGGACAGTTTACAAAACAACCAGCCTCTTTAAAAAAAAATCTGTGTCATAAAAGACAAAGTCTGAGGAATGTTCCAGATGAAAGGAAAACTAAACATGACAATTAAACACAATTCATGATCCTGACTTGGATCTTGGATCTGGATGGGGGCGGGGGGTGGTGATGTAGGGGGGGATGCGATAAAGGACGTTATAAGCACACAGGTGAAATTTGAATCTGGACTGTATATTAGACATAGTACTCTCATTGTTAAATGTCCAAAATGTAAACATTGTGCAATGGTCATGTCAGAGAATGTTCTTTTTCTCGGGAAATACCCACTAAAGAATTTAGGAGCAAAGGGACATAATACCAGCAACTTATCTCAAACAAATGATTCAGAAAGAAAAATGACCATAATTATACGTATACATAGGCAGACTGAAAAAACATAAAGAACGCCACCTGCCCCTCCCCCACCCCCACCCCCACCCCCACATACGGGGTGGGGAGGGAGGAGAGGAGCGCTCTCCACTTACTCCTCCGAGGCCAGGGGGTCCGGGAGGTCCGGGGGGCCCGGGGGGGCCGGGGAGTCCAGGCTGCCCAGGGATGCCGTCGCGGCCGGGGGGGCCTGCGGGTCCCTGCGGGGAGAGGGCGGCGGTGAGCGCGCGCCGGGAGCCACGCCCACCCTCAGCCCTGCACAGCCCCACGCGCCTCGCTTACCCTCGGGCCTCGGGGGCCGGTGTCTCCTTTGGGTCCCTTTGGGGTTGGGAGAGAAGAAACAAAAAAAGCCGGGTTAGAGGAGGGAGGACCACGGGGAGTCATGGGAGGGGTGGCAAAAGTCGAGGGCAGAGCTTTACCTCGACTCCTGCGGTTTCTAGATCCGTTGGCGACACTAGGGGGGAAGAGACGCGTGTTACAGGCGGGGTTTGCTCTGGGCACCGGCCGCAGGGGCGTCCCAGGCCTGGGCCGAGGGAGCGGCCCGGGCCCCCCCAGCCCCAGCCCCAGCCCCAGGCCCAGCCCCCAGGCCCCGTACCCTCGCCGTCGGGGCAGACCGGGCAGCACTCGCCCGGGGGCGCTACGGCGCCGGGGCAGTTCTTGGTGTCCTCGCAGATCACGTCATCACACAACACGTTGCCATTGTCGCAGACGCAGATCTGACAGACCTCGGGTTTCCATACTTCTCGGTCGTGGTACCTGATGCCGTTCTGTACGCAGGTGACTGGTGGGACTGGGGCACGAAGGGGAAAAGCGGGGCCGTCAGCGGCGCCCGAGTCCGCATCGCAGCGCTCCGGGGACCCCGACCCTACCCGCCCGCCCCTTCTGACTTGGAGACATATTTAGACTTTCCATTTCCCGCCTCCTCCTCCCCCACCTCCTTTCCCCAAATCCTTAAAAGCTCATAAGCTCATCTGCTCCTCATCAGAGCCAGTGACAGCGCCGAGGCGCCTGGCCAGAGCGGCTATAACTCTTTCCAGTTCTCAGGAATTTAAACAAAGCTTTAGGCGGGGATTGTTTCCAACTCCAACCTCAGTCCATTGGTGCTTAGGCCAAGTGAAATAAAAAGCCATTGGGTTGGGGGGCGGTGTGTGGGGGGAGGAGAGAGAACAGGAGGGGCCCCCATCCAGAGGGCAGGCTTGTGGGGAGTGGTCTGGGTGGCGACAGGAGGAGGGGGTGGGAGGAGAGATGGGAGGCCCAGCCCTCATCCGCCCCACTCCCCAGGCAGGTGGGACGGCGTGGGCGGGGCTACGAGGATGGGGAGGGGCTGGTTTGCTTGGGGTCCCGCCCAAAGACTTGAAATATACCCCCAAAGTTGGATACGCCCTAACCTCCAGCGCCCAGACGTCTCAAAAACCCTCTCTGGGACAACCCTCGTTTCCTAAAGCAGGCCAGTGCCTCTGGGTCACTCCCAGCCAAAGAACCAACCAGTGGGCAAATAGTCAAGTAGTTAACCAGGCCACCGCCGGAGCGCCTACCCAGACGGCCGCTAGGTGGCGGGCAACCCTAAGCAATTTCCCTGGATGGGACATTTTTAGAGAGAGGGGCCACTCCACTTCCAGCTTTATTTTCTAGGTCTAGAGGTGGGGTTCACACTCGGCAATAACCCCCGTCTTCCCGCTCGAGCTCCTGCGCGGGGAAGCCCTGGACAGGGAGGAGCGGTTCTCAATATTGATCAGCAGAGGGCGCAAGGACCCCCGCCCTGCCCAGTCCTCTCCAAAGTTTCTCAGGCTCCAGCCCGCCCACTCTCCGCGCCCCCTCCCCCTCAGCCCAGCACCCCCGCGGCCCCAGCAACACTGTCTAGCCTGCAGAGAGGGCAAACAATCTTTCCTTATGAATCATCCCACAGCCTTCCTGATCGTTTTTACATCTTGGGCTCCAAATTCCCAGGTCGGCGCCCCCATCCCATCTTCGACGTACTTTCGCCCGCCCGGCCCTCAGACCCCCTTTTTCCAGGTTGTACCCCACCGTGCGCGCTCAGGACTCCCTCCTGCACTAACTCAAGTTGCGCTCCAGCCTCCACTCTCGCTTCTGGGGGGGTCCATCTCCACCCAGCCACCCAGGGTGCACTCCCTTCTCTCCCAGGGTGCCAAAGAAGCGCCCCCATCATCCCCCTTCCACCCCCGGGTCTCCGGAGCATCCCGAGTCTCCGTTTAAGTCGCGGACTCCAGAGACCGGGCGCAGGGTGCGACCCAAGTAGCCCTGGACTCTCCAAAGTTTGGGACTTACTGTCTTCTTCTTGGCCCTCCTCTTGGCCGTGCGTCAGGAGGGCGGTGGCCGCTAAGAGGAGCAGGAGCCGGAGGTCCACAAAGCTGAACATGTCTAGACCCTAGACATGTAGACTCTTTGCGGCTGGGGTGGGGGTTAGCGTCCGCTCATGCGTGGCCTCACAGTCCGCGTGCCTCCTGCTCCGACCCCGAGGAGAAACTCCCGTCTGCTCCGACCAGCGGCCCGGGCCCCTTTTATACCATCCCGATGGAGAGTGGGGAGGAACCCGGCCCCTAGGAGAGGGGGAGCCGGCCGCCCGTCCCCCAGCCAATCACAGCTGCCTGGCCCGGCCCCCAATTTGGGAGTTGGAACCGAGAGGAGGAGGAGGGAAGAGAAGGGAAGGGAGTCCACCGCACATCTCCCCCTTCGCAGCTCTGCCTCCCCAGCCCCCCAGCCCAGCCTGGGCCAGAGATGCTGCTGCTGGGGTGCGTCTGGGTCCTCAATATAGTGTGGGCTAAAGAGTGGGCAGGGGCACCCCTTCCACTTTCTTCCTGGGATTCCCCAATCTGGAAGAACTGGAATTGGAGAACAGGGTGGGGAGCCTTCCAAAGGTGGAAAGATTGGGGGTGATTGAGGGAGGGTCCTCCTGGCCATGCCTCGTTCACCCTCCTGACAGCCTTGGCAAGAGCTAAAGGATGGATATGAAGAGGCCAGCTGGGGACCCTCTCAAACAGGAGAACCAGAGAACTAAAAAGATGTGCCTGTTTAGGGGTGTCTTCTGGTGTGGCCTGAGTATGAAGCTTAGGAATATTTGGGGAACGAATTAGAGATGCCTTTAAAGCCATTGAGAATCAGATAGTTGGAGGGATGCTGGCAAGAGGGTTTTTGAGGATGACAATTCTTCTACCATGCCTGAAGCTCCAAGGCTCAAACGCTCTCTCCCAGCCCCTAGGCTTGAGAGAGATGGGGTGGGAGGCTGAGGCTGAGGCACTGGGCGAGAAACTGGACTTCAGGGTCTCTCCAGAAGGAAGCTTCGGTGTTGAGTGATGGGGCAACACGGTTTTGGTGGGGAGTTGCTAGGATCTTTCCACCCCAGGGACAGTGAGTTTACATGGGAAAGTCTGTGACAACTGGTGACTTAGAAAAGGGTCTTGGGTTAGGGTCTGCGGTGGCTGCGGCCAGGATGCAGCACAGAGAAACAGGAGAGCGCTCAGGTGGGGGGCGCTTCAGCAGAGAGAGGGTGCTCCTTCTGGGAGCTGCATGAAGTCCTGTCTCTGGTTGTACCTGGACTCAGGATTGGGGGCATATGGGAAAATTTGGATGTCTGGGGGAGACTTGAATTTGGGGGTTTCGGATGAAATTGCAGGAGAGGGTGAATGACCTTATTTTAGAGGATGTTTCCCATGCCCAACCTCTTTCCCGAGAACCTAGGCCATTGCTCTCTGCCTCTGGCACCAAGAGAGAGTCATCTGTACCCTGATAGGATTTGGGAGCCCCAAGAACAACAGGCTATATTTGGGGAAGATGTCTCTTAGAAGACAGCGTCCTTTCTTTTCCATGTACCAACCTCCCAACAGTGCTCTATCCCAACCCCAGCCTATCCAGGTCCTGGTCCTGCCAAAAATCTGTGGGCCCAAGAGAAGGCAATGGGGGTCCCTTTGCAGTGTCCATCAACTCCAGTCCTTCCCGCACAGCCCCCTCCCCCATCACTCCAGAGCTGCAAACGTGGAAGTGGGGAGTCCCTCCTCCCCCAGACCATCCAAGATTCCATTGCTTCCCCCCTCCCCTCTCCACGCCCTCCCCCAGCTGGTTTTTGTGCAACGAAGGCAAAGGGAAAAAAAAGACCAAGGGAAGAGAAGGGGAGGGAGCCACGTAGGCCGTGGGCAGCCAGGATGAGCGGTGCGGGTGGGGCTGTGGAGGGGACTGCAGGGGCTATAATTAAAGGGAAAATATACAGTTTCCAGAGAGGCAGGCTGGAGACAGCAAAGGAGGGCTGGGCCTTCATCAATTATCCCCACCATGTGGCACCAACTTGTGGCCCAGGATCTGCCCCCGCCTAGTGCCAGCGACTGCAGGGCAGGACCAGGGGACTGAGATGCTGAGATGGCACTTCCTTTAACCTCCAGGATGGGCCATTGACAAGGGGTGCCCCCAACTGAGGATGAGGGTCTCATTCCTCAGAGGTCAGCCATTTAGACTAGTTGTCTGGGGCAGGGTGTCACAGGCTTGGAGTGATGGCTGGTGTTACCTGGCCACCTCCCTGCTTGCTGAGTTTTCATAGCCAGAAGGACTCCTGCTTACAGCCCCCTCCCCAAGTGCTCCCTGTCCAGGCCATCTCTCCCCACCCCACCTCCCTCCTACTCCTCTTTAAGAAAAGATTAAGCCTCAGTGATGTGGGCTGGAAGTTACTACATCATGGGCCTGGGGTTCTGAAGTGTTCAGGGATCCCTGGGGGTGGGGGTGGGCTTTGTGGGTGTAGTATGTGACAGCCACTGCCCCATGTCCAGTGTCAGACTTCCATCCCAGGGGCTCCAGGCAGAGGGTTTCTGAGCATCCTTTACACGTGGCACAGAGCTGAGGCCCAGGGCCTTCTCTGCCACTTTTTGACTTAAAACGCTTGGCGGGTGCCCAACCCGAAGATGTGTCTTTAATTTCTGCAGCATGACAGTGAGAGGAAGAATGTGCTTGGGGTCTCCTCCCAGCCTGGCTGGGCCTCCTTGGCCAGGACTGAGGGCTTGAGACTGGGGGGAGGGAAGAGGGAGGGAACTGGGGCTGGAGAGGGGAGGAGACGCCACCTCATCTTTAGGAAACTCTGAAACTCTGGCTTCTTGTGGAATGTAAGACTTTGTTCGGCATTTGGAGTGGGGGGAGCAAAAGCCAAAGTCTCCTTCCCCCACCTCCAAGAAATGGTAAAGTCATCAGCACTTGGGGAAAAAATTCCTCAAGAAGAAAACCAGAGAGGAAAGTGCTGAGCGCTGAGTTCACTCCTTCGCCAATTTTCCCCAAGTGCCCTCCCTCCATGAAGTGGGGGGCAGGTCTGTGCTCCCCACTCTCCTTCCTTCAGGGGCCCCTCAAGCCCCAGGCCTGGACGCCCTGGTGTGGGGCACCTGGTGGGCAGGTGGGCCAGCCTTTTCCAGCTGCTCTGGTTCCCCAGTTCTGTTGCTCTCCCTCCCCAATTTGACCCTCCAGAAGACTCCTCTCACCCCCCCTGGCCCCAGACTGGTGGCGGAGAAAGGGCCACAGGAGAGGGCGGGGTTGAGGAGAGAGAAGGGGAGGGTCTAAGAGTGAGCTGCGGGGAAGACCACAGTGTTCCAGCGCTTCCTCATCTCCTGCTCAGGTCCTCAGCCTTTCTTTTCTTCTTCTTTTTTTAAAATATATATCTTTATTGATTTCAGAGAGAGGAAGGGAGAGGGAGAGAGAGATAGAAACATCAATGATGAGAGTCATTGATCGGCTGCCTCCTGCACACCCTGACAGGGGATCAAGCCCGCAACCCAAGCTTGTGCCGCAACCAGGAATCAAACTGTGGTCTTCTGGATCCTAGGTCAAGGCTCAACCGCTGAGCCATGCCCAACAGGGCCCCAGCACCTTTCCTGTTGAGAGGCCTGGGGTGCAGCCCGGGGAAGACCAGATACATGGGCTCCTCTCTTCCTCCCCTCCTCAGCATTGCACCACCCAGGGCGCTTGGTCCTTAGCTAAGTTCCTTAGCTTCTAGGCACGTCTCAACTTTTCTAGGCCTCAGCTCAACCCAAGGCCTTTGGCTTTCTGAAATTTCCCTCTGATTCTCATTCTTTCCAGGCTTAGAGGGAAGGTGATGGATTAAGTTTGTCTGTGTTGAGTCCCTATGAGGCATCCAGTCAGAAACAAGGAGAAAACACTTGGGTGTCTGGGTCTGGAGTTCAGAGGAGACAAATGTGGGACCCCCAGCACCATGGTGGATGGCACTGTCTCCAGAGAAAGCATGGAGGGGAGACAAAGGGCTGGGAAGGAGCCCAGAGGACCCTTTGGGTTTTAGGGTTGGGAAGGGGAGGAGGAGCCCGAACAGGAGATGGGACAAGAATGAAAGAAGTGGGATGGCAAGGAGGAGAGGGGTGGTGGGTATCATGTAAGGAGAGGGAAGATTGTTCTAGAAGGAGGGACAGTTATACAGAGAGAACTTGTATAAGGAGGAAAATATTCATTGGATTTAGCAACATGGCAGCTAAAGGTGAACTGTTTTGGTGGAGTGATGGGTGAGGAAGCCAGACTGGAGTGGGCTGAGGAGTGGGTGGGAGACCTGGGAATGGGGTCGGAGTGCAGACGACTCAGGGGAGCTTAGCTGAGAGGGGGAGGAAAGTGGGTGTCTGATTCTCCCTCCCTCCCTCCCTCCCTCCCTCCCTCCCTCCCTCCCTCCCTCCCTCCCTCCCTCCCTCCCTCCCCTTCTTTCTTCCACTCTCCCCACCCCCACTCCTATCTGTCTTTCTGTTCCCTGCCTCCCTTCACTTTCTCTCAGTGGGACTCTGCTTCTTTCATTTATTTACTTTTATTTTTCAAATATGCCTTGATTTCAGAGAGAGGAAGGGAAAGGAAGAGAGAGAGATGGAAACATCAGTGATGAGAGTCATTGATCGGCTGCCTTCTGCACGCCCTCTGTTGGGGATCGAGCCCACAACTGGGGCATGTGCCCTGACCGGGAATCGAACCGTGACCTCCTGGTTCATGGGTCAGTGCTCAATCCCTGAGCCACGCCGGCCAGATGGGACTCTGCTTCTTTTAAACCCTTCCCCTCTCTGGACCTTTTTTGTGGGTTCCATGTGCCTCTTCTGTTCTTCCTCCCCCTTCTCTATTCCTCCCAGGTGACTTGAGCCCTCAGATGCCTGCACCAGGCCCAGCCTCCACCTCACTTTCCAGAGCAAGCCCTCGGCCCAAGACCTTGGCGAGAAGGCTGGATTTCTAGCCCTGGCACATCCTACCCCATTTATGGTACCCTCCTCCAGCTCAAGAGGGGGAAACTTGGGGGCAGAGGAACCAGGGAAAGCGCTGGGAGGAGGTGGGAAGAAAGGGCTGGAGCATGGTCCTTAGATAACACTGGGACTGTCATGCTAATGCTGCTCCCCAGGCCCAACTCCAGCCACCCCTCCAGGTCCCAGCCAGTCTCAGCTGAGAATAATGGGCTGAATGGGGCCATTGTCAGGTTTGGGGCGCCCAAGTCCTCTCTTCTACTCTGTGCTGATCACAAGTGAGGGGGCAACTCCTGTCTTTTCTGCTGGACCAAGAGCTACAGGGCAGGGACCTGTCAGGGTCTTCATCATTGTCCATCACTGTGTCTGGAAGCAGCGCAGGTTCTCAGCACAGGTTTGAGTGAGTGAGTTTATTGAAGGATTATTTACCCCTTTCTGGTTTGGTCCAATACTGTGCTTGTTTTGTCCCAGGCCCCACTTCTCCTTTCAATTCTTTTATCTCCCCCACCCTTAACCATTTCCCTCTTCAGGTATTATTCTGCCTTTTCTTAGTTCTTTCCTTTCCCTCTCCCTTTGTCCCCTGTCTCTGGCTGGTTGTCCCACCCCTCTACCCACACATGCTTCCGGCCTCTCTGGTGCTCCATCTGTCCTGTCTCCCGATGCCTAAGCTCCACCAGGGAGCGCAGCTGGGCGGGGTGGGGGCCCGAGGCCTGCGTCACAACCAGATGTCTGGTTGAAATATTCAGGAGATGGATGCAGAGGTTCCTTTGAAGCTTAGATTTAAAAAAAAAAAAAAAAAATCAGTGAGAGGGGAAGCCTGTGTGAGGCAGAGGCACCTATCCAGATCCTGATCTCCTTCCTTCACCTCCACTCACATTTCCCCCACAGATAAGCCCCAGCCACAGATGTCTGGTGTCTTCCACATTAGCTCCCAATCCTTCCTCCTGGCAAACCTGGTATTCTGGACTTTCTGAGCCGGGGTGGGTTGGGCCAAAGAGGGAGATCCTACTCTGCTCGCTTGCACCATCCCTGGGCAGAGCACCCCTTTGGACATAGTCTGGCTTAGACCCAGAAAGGACCCAGAATTATTCATGAAACAATTATTTGATGGGTGCTGGGATTTCAGTGCCTGCCTTCGTGGAGCTTTTATGTCTGGTAGAGACAGACATGAATGAAATCACATATATGAACATGTAACTGCAAGTATAAAGTTTATACAAGAAAGAAATATAGAGTTCTGAGTGGCAGGCATTCCAGGGAGTCCACCTTAGACCTGGGGACCCAGTAAGGCATCCCCGAATAGGTTGACAGATGAATAGAGATAACTTAGGTAAGGAGTAGGTGGCAAGGTAGGGGATTGAGGTACCACATAGGCAAAGGCTCTGAGGCAGGAGGGAGCATGGCAAGTTCTATATGCCCATGAAATCCAGAGAAGGCCAGTAAGGGTGTTAATCTTTGTCCCTAGAGCTTCTGGAGCAGAGAGGGTCTCAATCATGTCCGCATTTGAAAAGATCATCATGGTCACTAGGTGCAGTGGGTACTGAAGGAAGGCCATGGTGGAAGGTGGCTGCGGCAGGTGCCCAGGTAAAGCTGATGAGAGCCTGGACCAGGTTGGAGGGAATGGAGCAGAGAGGAAAGAATGGATTCAAGAGACCACTGGGAGGCATAATTGACAGGCACCGGGTTGGATTGGACATGGAGTGTGGTGGGGAGCACAGCTGATTCCTGGTCTTCTACCTGAGAGACCACGGGAGTGGTGCTCTGGTAGAGAGGCGGCTGGGCGAGGACCCTGTTTGGGGAAGATCCTGAGTTCGGTGTCTACTGCAGACACTTTAGTTGACTATTCCGTGGATGGTTACACAGACTTCTTGGGGCCAACCTGTGCTGAAGAGTGTTCAGGGGACAACAGGTCCTGCCCTCAGAGTGGAGAGTCAGGAAGGGAAATACACACAAAAATGTCTCTCACCCAAGGCAGCACTGGCTGTGTCATTTTAGGTAAGTTGCTTCATCTCTGAACCTCATTTCTCCAATCTGTGAAATGGGGTAGTAGTAGTAAAACCACCTTGCTGGCCTGTGTCATGTTCAATAAATGGACAGTAAAAGATTGACTGGGGACAACTTCTCAGAGGCTTGGAATTCTAGGAGAGGATTTATAATCAATTTGGTGGCCACAGAGAGCCAGTAACTGTTTTTGAGCAGGATATGGCTGTGAGTTTTTTGCCAAAGACTTGCCCAGAGAACCTATAACTTGGTGACAGCAGAACTCTTTAGAAGGCTGTGGTCCTTAAAGGAAGGGTGAGATACAAGGAAAGTAGGTGGGATTTGTGAGTCTTGAATCAATAAGAAAATGTGGCTTGGGAGCAGGCATGGAGGTAGATCAGATGACCCCTCCATAGCTAGGTTTCAATTTCTACTAGATTTTGCACTTGATCTTAGCCAAAAGGCCGAGAAGCGATCTCTGCTAGATTTTGGAATCTTGTGATCTTAAGGTAGGCATATCATAGACTAATAGATGTTCTGGAAGGGAATGCTGAGCTCATTCTTCCCTGCCCCCCCCCCCCCCCCAACTTGCACAGAGGAGAAAACTAAGACCCAGAGGAGAGCAGAAACCTACTTAAAGTCACACATGTGAGATTGTGGGGTCAGAGGTAAGATCTTTGCCTCATTTCAAGACCCTGAGTGGTGGGGGCTGAGGAACTAGAGAGGACAGGAGAGCAGCTGTGGATGGAAGGGGGTATCAACATGACATGGGGATCCCACAGAATACCAGTCCAGGCTTGTGGGGACAGAGTGAGAGAGCTGCTCCCAACTCTCAGCTGAGCCATGTGGCCAGAGGGGGAAGGGAGCCTGGTGGGCAGGGTAGAACTGCCACATGGTAGAGGCTTGATGTGAACCATCTGGCCTGGGCGGAGTGTGGGCTGCAGGGAGGGAGGGGCAGGAGCCGGGAAAGAGGCCATGGTGGGCGGGTGGATGGCGGGTTGGGGCTGGGAGTGGCAGCCCAGAGGCCCCTACCTTCTAGACTGCTGCAGCCCAGATGCCTTCACAGCCATGGCCTGGCCCATCCAACCCGCTGACCTCATTCCCAGCTCCCCTCCCTTGCAGGCCCCTCTCTGCCTGCCACGTAGACTGGGCTTTAGCTGCATCCACTGCTTGGGAGGAAGAGCAGACCGACACGGGTGCCCTGAGCCCAGAGCCCTGCCAGGTTAGGCAGACCTGGGGCAGCAGTTGTGTTCCCTGAGCCCACTCTGGGCCTGTTTCCCCTCCCAAAGATGAGCCCAATAAACAGAGTAGCCTGGGGTCTTGGGAGGAGCACGCCCATGAAGTAAGTTGGAGTGGGCAAAACCAAGGGTGCTCTTTGGAGGTGATGTCAGCCATCCCCTTGCCTTCTCAGATCCAGAAAGGGGTAGGGAAAGGACATCTTCCTCTTCTCAAACAGTTTTCAAGAGAGGGAGTTCCTTGGAGGTGTGTGTCTGGGGGTGGAGACAGTCTCTGATCTAGGCTTCTGGCTCCTGCTGCATTGGGAGTGTCATTCCTGGCTAGGACATATGGGGGAAGCACATCGTCTCCCCTCCCCCAGGGCATCTCTGTGACCTTCCCTTCATCCTGCCCCCAGGCCAGAGCCTCTCCTCAGCTCAGCCTCTTGACCTTCTGCCTTCCCCTTGCCTCCCTGCCCCTCAGGCCCTAGATCTTCTCTCCAGCTGCCCCAGCTGAACAGGGGGCTGTCCCCTCGCTGCCTCTCCTCTCAAGACGTTCCAGGCCTGTGAGTCATCGGGAATGTCTGCTCTGGCTGCTGCTTCCCTCCTGAGGCTGTGGACCCCTGTCCCCTCCTCCAACAAGCTAAGGGCAAGGGTGCCCCTCCCAGGCAGGGGGTCTGGAGGAGGGGGAGGGAAACCACGCGCAAGACCTGTGAGGCCCTGCCCCTCCAGTGCAGCGAGGAGGGGACTGAGAGGACTCTCCCAGACTCCAGAGATAGAATTTCCAGTCCTTTTCCCCATTTCCTAGGTGGGGAAACTGAGGAGGGGCTGCCGGGGGAGGGCCCGAACTTTGGTGGACTCAGGCTCCTCCTCCCTCTGTTTTAGGACCCAGAGTGGCCAAGCTGGGAACTGGCCCAAACCTCTTTCTGAAGGGCCCTCCCTACATTCAAAGCCAGGTCTGGCAGGAAAGCTGGAGAGAGGCCACTGCTACTGCCGCAGACTCCAAGGATGACAAGTCCTGGCCGGGGTGGGGAGTCCACGTCTGCAGGAAAGGGGGGTGCCGGGTGCCTGGACCTTTCCCACAGGGCTCCTGCACCCTGTGAGGCTGCTTCCCATCCCCTCCTCCTCTCCTGCCTCTCCTCTTGGGCAGCCCTGTTCCAAGTCTTCCTCCTCCAGTCAGAAGAAACAGCTGATAGTGGAGGGGAGACTGAGGGGAAGGACAGGAGTTGGGGAAAGTTCCCAATGCCCTCCACCTCAATGTGTCCCCTTGTCCCCTTCTTCCCCAATTTCCTGCCCCTCAGCCCTGGATTTGTTGTCTAGAGACCAAGAATCTAGTATCTGACTTACCTAGTGACTTTGGGCATTTCATATCCATTACAGAGCCTCAGTTTCCTCACCTGCAAAATAGGGTCTGGGCAGGGAAAGTCCCTACCAGTGGGGTTGGTCTGTATTTCTGTGTCTTCCCAGTGAGACAGACAGACATTCAGGCACTTATACACACACACACTCATACTGTCTCACACACACCCCTCCACACACTCGAGTTCACACCCTTTCGCACATGCCTTTGCGTGTGCACATGGCCCTCGGCTTGCTTTGGGTGCAGCAGCCTCCACATTTCCTCTCTCTCTTCCTGACAGACTGACACTGTCCCCCCATTTCTTTTCTCATTCCTATCACACCTCCTTCCCCTTCACCACCCCTTTGTAATTTCCTCCTCTTGGTTCTCCCCCTCCTGAGGTCACTGGCAGGGTAAAGACAAGAAAGAGTGGGATGTGAGATGTGAACTTCGGAGTGTCAGACATCTGACCCCCCTCCCCCCGCAGCCCACTCCCACCACCCTCTCAGGTCGCTGGGCTCTGCTGGGGTTCTGGCTGGGAGGGATGAGAGGGGGGAGAGGGAACAGAGCAGAGAAAGGCTTGCTCTTCTCCTCTAGCTGGGGACCTGCAGGGACACCCCTCACTTCTCTCTCCTGAACTTCATTAACAATCACTTTCAAAAATCTCTGCACCCTGGACATCCCGGGGCCTCCTTTTCTGTATGATTTTAGCAGCTTGGGCTGGCTGTGTGCCCCAGGCTGTACCCTTCTAGGAACTTCTACCTAAGGGAATCTGGTCAGAGCTCAGAAAAGACCGTTCCAGGGGATGAGCTATCTGTTGGCCAGAAGAGGCGTGGGAACTGGGCAGCGGCCCTCACCCCTCAGACCCGGCCTGACTCAGGGATAACCACGAACATCTGTACCAGGCTGTGCGCAGCGCTTCACGCGGTTGAACTAATGTATCCCCCGCAAAGCCCTCTGAGGTGTGTGCTGCTATTGTCTCCAATTTCTGAAAAGGAAAGAGAGGCACAGAGGGGTTAAGTCAGTTGCCTGCAGTCACAAAGCTAGGAAGCGTCTGAGCTGGGATTCAAACCCAGGCAGCCTGGCTCCAGAGCCCACAGGCTTAAGAGACCCAGGTGGGTTGCCAAGAGGTGCCCCCCTGCCTAGTCTGAATAAGCGTTTGTTACGCTAACATGCCACCCCGTCCTGCGCACACGTGGGAAGGAGCACAGCGTCATGTCACGTAGCTGGAAATTGACCGCAGGCCCCACCATTGCGGCTGGAAGGCTCCTTGGAAGTGCCGTCCCCCTCCCAACTGCGGAGGAACTTTTGTGAGCTGACAGCACCACGCAGGTCATCCCATCTAATCCTCATAACAGCTCTGGGAGGTCAGTCTTAATCCTTCTGTTGTACAGATGGGGAACCTGAGGCTCAGCAGGGTCCAGGCATTATCTAAGAACCCCTCCTAGAGCTGAGAGGGAACCCAGGTGCCAGGCCAAGCTTCTTCTCATTGCCCTGTGTGCTCCCTAATTACAAATCCACGTAACCACTAGACACACATAGCCATGTCCAACAGGCCACGTGTAACTGGAAAGATTCAGCCCTCAGTCCTGTGTCAAGTGGCACTTTGCTCCTCCCCACTGTCCCCCCAGGAAGGTGTTATACTCATTCTGGAGGTGAGGGGAAGCCCTGTGCTTGGGGGCCCCTGGCCAGGAAGTGGTGAGGCTGTGACTAGAACCCGTGCCTGCCTGGCCTGGCCCCAGAGCCAGCATTCTTCTTATCTCACTATACTACCTGCCACCCTCACTGTCATCCATCCCAGAAGCACCCCTGCACACATCCCATCCCCGCCAAGCACACAGGACTGTAACAGATACAAGAAATTATACCCATGATGCACCTGCAGGATGCAGGCTAAGTTTCTTGGTGTTTTCTGTGTGCCAGGCACTGTCCTAAGGGTCGTAGATGCATTAGCTCACTGAATGGATACAACAATTCCAATGATGTAAGTTCTGTAAATATCCTTATCCTCATATTACAGATGAGTAAACCAAGGCTCAGAGAGGTTAAGTAACTTGCTCAAGGTCACACAGCTAGGAAGCTGCCGAGCTGAGATTTGAACCCTGGCTCTCACTACTCTGCTATAGCCCTTTTTCTGATACTGACTGGGTACTACTCAGTCAACCAGTCAGCAACCACTACCGAACACCTTGTTGCCCCCAGGACTGTGCCAGGCCCTAGGCACACAGAAGTGAACAAGGCACAGGTCCTCCCTGCCTCCTCCACCTGCCCTACCCAGCACCACACAATAGATGGGAGCTGTGCCGCCACTCACTCCCCTTCCTTCCCATAGAGCCTCCTCTCCAGCCAGCCAGGATATGTGGATCTTGGCTCTGGTTTGCATTTGACACCTAGTGAGGGAAAATACTGAAGTGGTGCCAAAGCCTGAATGGGGACAGAGGCAGGGAGATGCAAATAGGGTAGGACATCTGGGGGCCAGGGCTGCGCCAGGGGTGGAGCGGAGCCATCTCTCTACTTCTGCCTCCATTCTGGTCCTAGGCTCACTCTATTTTGTGTCTCTTCATCTCAGACCCTCTCCTGGCATCTCTGGCTGATCCTCTCCATTTCTGTCTCCCTGTGTATATCCATCTGTCTCCTGTCTTTCCCTGTCCCTTCACTGCTTATCAGATGCTATCAGCCCCGTGGGGATGATGGCTCCGAGGCTTGGTCACCCACCATCAGAGTGGACATCAGCTCTGTCTCAGGATCCCTCCTACCGGCCTCCTGTCTACAAAGGACCGCAGCTCTCTCCTCTTCAAGCCTTCCTCCCAGGATCTTTCTGTCCCTGAATACTAATATCTGAAAGTCAGCCTAGACTGCAGGTCTGGGATGTGTCCTGCGCCCCCTTCAGGTTGGGGGAAGAAGCTGTATCCCTCCCATAAGACAGGGAGCTCCCGAAGATGAGGATTGCGTCTCCTCATTCAGACCAAGAGCTCCCTGAAGGTGTCTCCTCCACCAGACTGGGGTTCCTTGAAGGTATGACCTGGGCTTCCTCCATCAGACTGGGGGCAGGGCCTGCATATCCTCATTTTTCTGGGTCTCCCGGTCTTTAGCTTGGGCTCTGCCTTGGGAAGTATTGAGCAGGGATGAAGGGACTGAAGTGCTCCCCACCCTCCAGAGCTCCTTCCAAAACCCATTCAAACTTTAATGTTTTGATGTCCACCCCACTCTAGTGAGCCCAACTTTAGTGTCCTCCCTCCCAGATGGGTCCTTCCTGCCCTGGGGGGTCTGGAGATATGGAAGACTGGAATACTATACAACAAACCACAGAAAAATCTGTGGGCAGGGATCCTGCCCAATCACCAGTGTTCCAACATCCAGATCCTACCCCAAATCCAAACTTGGTCTCCTCCTGGAAGCCTTCCTGGCCCAGCAAATTCCTCCTGTCTTTCTCCTCATTTCTGGAAGTATTTAGAGTTCATTTGCCTGATGGTTTCCTAATTTTATTTAGAAAAAAATAACCCTTTGCTTTGGAATGATTTTAGATTTACAGAAAAGTTACCATAGGAGTATAGAAAGCTCCCACATACCCCTCATCCAATTCCCCTAATGTTAACATCCCACATCACTATGGTATGTTTGCCAAAACTAAGAAGCCAATACTGGTCCATTAGTATTAACTGACTCCAGACTTTATTCAGATTTCATTAGATTTTCTACTAATGTTCCTTTTCTGTTCCAGGATCCCACCTGGGATATCACATTGCCTTTGGTCATCGTGTCTCCTTGGTCTCCTCTGTTTGTGACAGTTTCTCGGCATTTCCTTGCTTTCCACAGCTTGAATAGTTTTGAGGCATCCTGGTTACATATTCTGTACAATTCCCCAGTGTTATTTCCCAGCAGGAAAAGCCTTCCTTTAAACGAAACCCTGTGCAGAGTCCTGGGCTATGAGCAGAGATAAAAATGGAGTTCTCTGGTCCTAGCAGCAATGGGAGAGGCCGTGGGGGGAGCTGAATATGGATCTCCCTGCCTCCCCTCCCCCCAAGAACTCTAAGAAATTCCTATGGTGTCACGGAGCCTAGTTTGAAAACCATTACTTGAGGCCAACTCTGCTCATTGCATGTTTTTTTTCTATAATGCCCTGGACAGGTAGAGATAGACTCAGGCTCACATACTTCTGGTGACAGGACCATCTGATGACTGGAAAGAACAGGACCATCATTATTTTTTGAGGAAGTTCTGATGACTGGAAAGAACACTGAAATCTGCCCCCCTTCCCCCGCAGCCTCTGTTGTAGTCACACCTGGGGTGTCCTGTACACCCTACAGGACTGGGACACCCATTTCCCCAGCTGATAGAAAGGTGACAGGCTCCCTATCCCTCTCCAAGTATTTTTGCCAGCCAAAAACAGTTACTTTGCCATGACTGGTTGATGTGAGGGTGCAAAAGTCCTGACCCTTTGTCTCAAGGGGGAACAACTCTGAAGGGCCATCTCAGTTCCAGAGCTATGGTGGATGGGATGAGGCCTTTACAGTTAAAGACCTCCCTCTGCCCCGTCCTACTTCATCCACTCTCCAACCAACTTCCATTTCAGAATCTGTATCCTGGGGGCCTGTCCTAAGACAGTTGGTACCAGGAGTGGTCCAAGGAAGCAGACTCCACAGTAGGATTTTGGACCTGGATCGCCCACTGGCCAGCTTTACACTAAGTAAAGTAGAAATGCTGGAAGTACCATAGGAAATAGTAGAAGCTCAGAGAAGTAGGCACGTGAAACCAAAAACTCACCAGATATCTGCTAGAGGGTGACAGGACTGTTGAAATGCAACCAAGTATTAGCCACAACTGCAGCTGCTGGGCCAGGTGTGGTATCTTTACTAAGCAGATTAACATGCCTTAGGTGCATAGTATGTGGCTATGGTATTGATCCAGCAAATGAACTCTTTTTTATCCCTATAAGGAGGGAGGAACATTCACCTGGGATGGACAGCAATATACATTTAAGGCCTTGTCCTAGGGTGTGTTGTTACTCTCTCACTCTCTGTCATAATATAGTCTGAAGGGACCTAGATGATCTGGACATTCTGCAGAATATCCAATTGATCTATGATTTTGATGATCTACATTTGACATCATGTTAATTGGGCCAGAAGAGCAAGAAGTGGAGGGAACATTGGTAAGAGACATGCATTCCAGGAGGTGGGAAGAAAATTCCCTACAGAGATTTAAGGCTCATAACACTGGTGAAGTCTTTAAGAGTTTAGTGTCTGGGGCATGTCTGGATGTCCTTCCAAAGAAAAGGGAAAATTACTGCATCTCGTATATCTCACAAGAAAGCACATCTGGGAGGCCTCTTCCAATTCTGGAGAAAACATTCTACACTTGGGAAAACTGCTCTGACCCATTTACAGGTGACATAAAAGGCTGCAAATTTGAGTGAGACCCAAAGCAGCAAAGAGCTTTACAAAACTTCCAGGTGTGGCCACTTGCACCATAAGATCCACAGACCCTATGGTATTATAAGTATTTGTGACATCAAAAAAGACTTTGACATTTCAATAAGGGCATCACAATGTAGATTCCTAGGGTGTTAGAGAAAGGCAATCTGCATTGGAGGATTGCACACTGTTTAAAAACAGCTTCTGTCATGCTGCGGGGCCTTGGTAGAGGTAGAGTGCCTAACAACCAGGGACACCAGGTGATCGCGTGGTTGGAGCTGCCTATCATAAGCTGGGTTCTGACACATCTACCATGTTTCAATGAGTCTCCTCTCCTTCTAACTGAACTGCCTGGGTTTCTGGTGATTACATTGCCTAGATCTCTCTTGAGGGACCCCTTATGTGGCTATCAATGTTCCTTCCACTTAACATGTCAGCCAAGAACATGTGCTTCCAGCTGGATGTGGCCGGAGATCTGAGTAACAGGACACATACACACCCCTCCATCCAATGACTCAGATGGAAGACTTAATGGCTATAAAAATTTTCCTAAAGTGTTGTTCGTGGACCATTGGTGGGGGTGGGGGGCGGTTTTCCCAAGGTCTACAAGTTGTCCACAGGTGCTGGAGGTTTCCAAGGAAGAAGGGTGGAATGATTTTACCCATAAATTTGAAATGCAAAATTAAGATTTTCACAGCCATCCCATTATGTTCTTAATAACTGTCACATTCTTCAACATAGTGCATGTACTACAGGTTTGAATTTG
Organism: Miniopterus natalensis; assembly: GCF_054644295.1. NCBI lineage: Eukaryota > Metazoa > Chordata > Mammalia > Chiroptera > Miniopteridae > Miniopterus > Miniopterus natalensis. The sequence goes on from NC_142097.1 coordinate 27,752,050, forward strand.
GTTAATCTATCTTGGAAGTTTGTCTCAGGTGATATATTTTCAAGTCAATTATGGGTTTTTGGTGATTACTTTGTGATGTGTAATATCCTCAACTCAAATAAGAAGTCAATGGTTTCCAAAAAATGGCTCATAAAAGACTGATGAAAATAGTAACCCAAATACTACAACTGAGAACAGTGTTAAAAAAGTAAATAGTGAAGAGTAATCCAGTCTAAAAATGTAAATCTCTAAAAACCAGGACATGCATCATGATTTCGCACAAGCAGCTGTGATAAAAAAGTGTAAATAGTGAGTATGAAGTTGACCAGCCAGCACTGGACTTCATGGCCTGGCTACCCATCCCATCCTAATCCCCAGTGTGCGTTTGTTATGAAACTTTGTCAAATAGTGGCATAAAGCCATCAAGACTTTCACATCATTTTCAAACACAGCACAGTGACCTTTCTGGTAAACCATTAGAGCTCCCCCCGCCCCCCAGAACAAAAGTAAAATAAGCTTTCCAGGACAACATTGATGGATTTCCCCCCCCATCCCTCTCCCACCCCACCCCACCAAAGGGAGGAAGAAAAACAAAGCTACTCAGGCAGCATTTAAAATTGCATTCCTCTTAGTAAAACTCAGATACACGTAACACTATCTGAGAATCTTGTAAAACAGCTTATTGAGGATATACATTTTTATCAGAGAGACTATAAAACCACATTTTGGCAAATTTCCTTTATCAAGTGACAGGGTTGGGCACCACATAGTATCCATGGCACACATTATGAGAAAATAGTTGGGTTTTAATAAATCCTACTATCCTATACTCCTCCTTAAAAATTGTAAAATTTTGCTTTTCTAAGGTTAGCTTTGGATTATCACAGGTATTGAACATACTGCCTTCTGAGCAAACTGCTTAAGATCTAGAACTGGTCTCCAGTGGCATAATCAATGGTTTTTAGCTCATTTCTCTTTTGAAAAATTCATGTGGGCCCATGTGTGTGAGTTAGTTTAAATCAATGATGTGCAGAGGCCAAACACATTAACATATGTGTGGTTCATATATAGAGGAAAGGGTTCAGTAACTTTCAGTTTTATCACTAAGAGTCCATGCTTCAAGAAAAAAGGTTCTTAGGTGTGGAATGGGTCATTGGGGAGAAAAAGGGACATCTATAATATTTTAAACAAAAATAAACACACACCAAAAAAAACCCCAAAAACAAAACAAAACAAAAAAAACAAAGAAAAAAGAAAAAAAGATTCTTTGCTTAAGTGGTTATTTGTGAATCATAGTATGACGTGAAAAGATGGCTTGGCTATTGCTGCTGAGGGAGCACCAGGAAGGGCACCCCTCCGAGGATGAAAGAGGTTGTGCCTAAAAGCCAATTCCTATCTGTTTCCTGCTCTTTCCCCAGCATGTTGGCAACGTCAGTTGTTGTCCCTCAATATTTCTCCTCCCCTTCTCTCTCATAGTAATAATACTCTCAATTCTTAGCTGGACACAGGACCACTTAGAATAAAAAAGACATTTCCCCTCCCCCCTTTCAGCTAGGTGTGGTCAGGTGACAATGTGCTGGCCAGTGGGATGTGAGCTGAAGTCTGATTTTCGGGTCTTTAGAGGGAGTGGGCATGTCTTTCTACCACGTTTTTCTCCAACTACTGTTTGGAACCTCATGTTGTGAAGAGCCACTTTGGAGCATACTGGTGAGGGCAAGGCCTAAGGGTAGCAGAACAGTAAGATAGAAGGATCCTGGGTCTCTGGCCAAAGTAGGGAGCAAGAACCACCTTTCCAGCCCTGGACCACCTGTCTCTGGATTATTTAGATGGAAGAGAAATGAATTGCTGTCTTGTAATGAATGGTCAAACCGAAATCCTACCCAATATGCAGTTGAAGGAAATAGTGAAAAGCGTAACTCTGATCCCATTTCATTCACTGAGTACACGTCTTTTCAGCATCCTATGCAAAGACAACGGCAGCAAGTTCAAGTCCACTTTTCCACCCTGAGATAGTCTAGCTATGGAGGGAAAAGGGTTTCACAAGAAGTTTTGAGAAGAGCAATGAGATAAAACCATTTTTTTATGTCGTTATTGATAATGCCACTCAAGACCACTTCTAAGATCTTCAGTGACCTGCTCAGGTGGCCATAAGTTCCACATCTGTCTTGCCCAAGCATCGCCAGACTATTACGATGTTTACTGTTGAGTATCAACTTAGCAGAATTTCTTCAAACCAAACTGCAGCGTCATTCCTCCATTATGTGAGTTTGATTCTTTCTCAACACTTGGTGATTTTTGTTTCTGAGCAGGACAAAGGAATCAGTGACATGGTATTAAGATTATTTAAAAACCACATCCAAATATTACATCAGAACTTAAAGAATTCTTTCTGACGTCAAATTCAACCAAAGACAGGATTTATGGTTCCTTTGGTCAACTTCTCTCTCCAGGTGAAATACTCAGTCCTGTAACTTTTGGAAGCTCTGTACCTGTTGACCTAGTTAGTGTCTGAGAGAGCGGAAAATAGTCTTCAGGGAGAAACAGTTCTGTGATTTCTGGATGCTTCTTTGGTCTGAATCCGCAACCGTCTGACAGAGCGACCAAACATTTGCTGGCATTTCTAATGACCTATAATTGTGGTTTAGGATTTTCTAATTTAGTACAAATAGGAGTAAGAAAAGAAACTGACAGGATGTGAAAACTCCTATGGCTCCTTATTGTCACACAGGGCATAGATATACTGGTGGGACTTTTCAGACAGTGTCATCTCTCTCACAGATAGGAAACAATTATCCTTCATATTACAAAGCTGCATTTTTATTACTTTAGAAATACAATGTTCTTTTTAAATTAGCTTGGATGTGGTGGTTGGTGTGTGAGCTCAGTGCCCATTAAGGGATTTCTGATGCTAAGAGCGTGGGGAACATTTTTCCATACTGCCTACGATGGCCGCATTCCACAGCAGATAAAGAAATCCCTAAAGGGAATCCAGAGAGGCCCTAAGATCTTGCAGCCCTGCTTGTCTAGTCCAGGCCGCCTGCCAGCTGGACTGGCCCTCCATCACAGCCTCTCCCGGTGAGTCACAAACTCCTGCTCACAATGTCCCATCTGCTCCACTCCAAGTCTACTGTGGGAGGTATTAATGTTCCCATTATACAGATAGGACCCAAAGTCCAGGGAGCTTCTCCCAAGGCTGTGGGGGAAGGGCTCGGACAAAAACCCCAAGCCTTTTTATGTCCGCAGAAAGGCTCTTTCCCTCACATTTAAATGTCTGCAAAATAACTTAAACTACAGAATAGGCTACGGACTGAATGAGCGCCAGACCCTGCCCCCGTCCAGTTTCGCGGCAGCCCTGTGAGTAATATTGATCATTAATTAGCTCCACTTTGCATATGAGGAAACTGAGGTTCAGAGAGGTTAAGTAACTTGCCCTCTGTCGCATCTCTAGGGAGTGGCAACATCAGCCTCAAACTGAGGCCTGACAGGCAAGAGTCAGTTTTTAAACACCCCCCCCCCCCCCCCCCCCCCGCCCAAATGGCCAGAGCTTTGGGCTCCGAGCCTCCCCATCTAAAGATCTAAAGTTCTGGATCCCTGAATCGGGTCTGAGCTGCCCTGTCTTGGCCTTGCCCCGCCAGCTGTGAGAAGCCCTGCATCAGCCCCCCCCCCCCCCCCACCTCGCTCCTGTCCAACCCCTTCTCCCAAAGGCCAGTGGTCTCCAGAACCTGCCCGCTCCTTCCTCCCCCTCGCCTGGGGGGGACCGAGGCCCTGCTTCCCGGCCGCCCTGCCCCGCCCCCCCCCGCGCCCTCCCCCCCCCCCCCCCCCCCCCCGCCGCTCCGTGCTCCAAACTTGCGGGGCGCTGCGCCGGAGCCGGGGCGCACTTGGCCCGCGGGCCCGGGGCGCGCTCCCTTCCAGCGCCCGGTTACAGGGCTGGCCGCTCGCGGTGAGCTTTCCCGCCCCACCGGAGCCAGGATTCGCCGGGGTTTGAATCCTCCGCCTAGACGACTCCCGTCCCTCAATCACACCCCCCGCCCCGCTCCTCGCCTCCCCAGCTCTGCGCCACGTCAACGCCCCAGCGGGTCACCGTCCCCAGGCCCTCATTTTCCTCTGTGTCTCTAAACGCGGGAGCTTTTCCTGCCTGACCCCAGGCCCCCTGTGTCTGGCCTGCGCTGTGCGACCCAGGCGCTCACTTCACCCCCCCCTCCCCCCAGTGCAGGCTCCCAGGAACCCCGCCCTTGCCCCAGGAGCAGGGGTTCCCACGGCCCCCTCTCCGCGCCCACCCTCGCAGGGGGTCCAGGCCCCGGTCCTAACCGGCTTTGAGGTCTCGGTGCTGAGGCTGCCCCTCCTCTGACCCGAACAACCTCCGCTGCACCCGCCGCCCCAGCCTGCTCCCCTGTGCGCCCCAGACGCCCCAGCCTGCTCCCCTGTGCGCCCCAGACGCCCCAGCCTGCTCCCCTGTGCGCCCCAGACGCCCCAGCCTGCTCCCCTGTGCGCTCCAGACGCCCGTCCCTCTGAGGCTCACCTTGGGCACCACTTCTGCAGGGAGCCGCCCCTGACCCACGCCTAGGGCTCTCCCACAGGACCCGCACTCGCCCTCCCGGAGCCCACGCTCCGCTTGGCTGCTTGTCCTCTCCATCCCACCTTCCGACCCCGAGTTCTGGGTGGATTGGGGCTCGCCTGTCGCGCTCATCCTGGCTCCCAGCACAGCGCCTGACCTGCAGCTGATGGTCAATGGACCTGGCAGGAGCAGGAGAATGGAGCTCCTGAGAGCTCGGCAACTTCCCTTATCTGTGCCTCAATTTCCTTATCTCTAAAATGGGGATATAATAGGTTTTCATAGGGTTGTTGTGAGAACTTAAGCACATGGAACAGGGGCTGACATAAGTAAGCAGACACTGTATGTTAGGTAATATATAACTATTATTCATCTTATTTTTGGTGTTAGTTTACTGTTTTCCTCTATATGCCTCTTCCACTGAACAGTGGGATCCTTGAGTATGGAGTCCAACCTCACCTTTTCTCAATTCCTGACTCCCCAGGGCCCCGCCCAATGCATGGCATGGGGCTGTCCCTTGGGTTCTGCTCCAGGAGCTGAGTGTTCCTCTGGGAAGCTCCCCTCACCTGTTCCAGTCAGTATCCTGACCCCTCACAGTGTTCCCATCCCACTCCCTTCTCCTGAGGGCTCATGTGCCATGGAAGCCTGGCCCCCTGCCCCCTCACTCAAGGGCAGTCCCCAAATCCAAAGGGAGAGATTCTGTCTTTCATCACAGCTCCCATACCAAGCCGGGTCTCAGAAATTCTAAAGCACAGGGAGCTCTAGAAAGAACTCTGGACTTGGTAAGAGGAGCGCCCCTTTCCCTAGTCTTGGCTCTGCCACTGAACAGTTGTGTAACTTTGGGCAAATTACTTTACCTCTCAGCCTTACTGTCCACATCTGTAAAATGGGAATAATCGCAGCCCTGCCTCCTCTTAGGGCAGGAGACAGGGTGCTTTGTAAACAGAGGTAGTGCGAAGAAATGCAAGGCACAGTTACCATGAAGTTGGAAGTGAAGATCAGGACCAAGCCTGCAGGCGTCTCTGGTCTGGGCTGTGCCAAGGGCACAGGGCGTGGCCACTGGGCTCTGGGCTGGGCAGCAAGCTGTTGTGGAGTGGAGTTGACTGGGGATAAGCCTAAGCCTAAGCTTTGTCCAGAGTCACTCAGGGACTTCTGTTTGGTCACTGTCTCCCTGCCTCCTGCACTTACCACTTTTCCAAACCCACCTTCAGGTGGCCCTGAGCACCCCAAGACTCCCCCTGAATCCTGATGCTCAGAAGCCGTGCCGTGTCTGGCTGTGAGCCACGACTCTCTTATCCCCCCTCCTCACCCCGCCCTGAACTCCAGCCCAGCTGAATTAGGAATTTCCTAACATTAGTCATGATTCTTTCAGCTGCAAGTTGCCAACAGGCTAACTCAAAGTGGCTTAAGCAGAAAATTAAATATACTTGGCTTATTTAACCAAAAAGTCCAAGTACAGCTGGTCTATGGGCTAAAATGATACCAAGAAGACTCCGTTTCTTTCTTATTTTTGCTTTTCTCTGAAACGCCTTTTTTCCCTTGGGCATTCTGGCTCCATGTGGTGGTCTCAGGCAGTTCCAGGTTTATTTTCTAAAAACTGAACAACCCCAGGGGAGAAACACAGAGCATCTTTCACAATAGTTTTTAAAAAATCCCAATGTTGACCTATATTAAGCTGACTTGAGCCCTTCCCTAAACCAATGACAGTGGCCAGGAGGAAGAAATATGCTGGTTGACCTGGGCTCATGCCCACACTAGTGACACATGGACCAAGCATGGGGGAGGGGCAGTTCCCCAAAATAAAATCTGGATGCTGTTTCAGGAAGAAGGAGGAATGAATGCTAGGGAAAGCAGAAGCAATAAATGTCCAAAACATTCTATCCCTTGGCTGCTAACATAGATACACACCTCTACTTTTACCATACACATAATAGTTATAAGCTTTTTATCACTATTTTTTCTTATTTGGGAATAATTTCAAATTTACAGAAAAGTTCCAAGAATGGTGCAAAAAACTATTTTTTCCTGAAGCATTTGACAGTAAATTGCCAGCATGATGTCCCATCGCCCCTGAACATTTTAGTATGCAAAGCCTACAAGGACATTCTCCTAAATAATCACAAGACAACCATAAAAATTATAAATACAGCCCTGGCTGGGTGGTTCAGTTGGTTGGAGGGTTGTCCCATTCACCAAAAGGAAGCAGGTTCGATTCCTGGTCAAGGCACATGCCTAAGTTGTAGGTTTGATCCCTGGTTGGGGCACATCCAGGAGGCAACTGGTGAATATTTCTCCCACATTGATCTCTCTCTCCCTCTCTCTCTCTCTCTCTCTCCCTCTCTCTCTCTCTGTCTGAATCAATGAAAGCATATCCTCGAGTGAGGATTAAAAAATAAATTATATTACTATAATTTATTCATGTATTGCCATTTGTCCCAATAATATTCTTTGTAGCAAAAAGATCCAGTCCAGTATCATGCATTGCATTTAGTTTCCATACCTCTTTAGTCTCTTTCAGCGTGGAATGGCTCCTCAATCTTTCCTTTGATTTTACAGAAACTATTCTGCAATTATCCTTTCTTGCAATGTCTTGGTTTGGTTTTAACATCAAGGTTATGCTGCCCTCATCCAAAAAGTTAGGAAGTGTTCTCTTTCTTCTCTATAAGAGATTGTGTAAAACTGATGTTTCTTTCTTTGATGTTCAGAAGAATTCACTAGTGAACTATCTGGACTTAAAATTTTCTTTGTGGGAAATGTTTCATTACTGACAAATTTTCCTAATAGATATGATACTGTTCTCTGTATTGTCTTCTGTAAGATTGGTAAGTTATGCTTTTCAAGGAATTTACCAATTTCACCAACATTTTCAAATTTATTGGCATAGAGCAGGGATTTTCAATCTTTTTCATCTCACGGCACACATAGCTAATTATTAAAATTCTGTGGCACATTAAAAAATATATTTTTAAAATTGGTACAATTTTCATTCACACTAGATGGCTATTATTGTGTTGGCTGTTGTCATTTTTTTATTTGACAATCTAAGGGAAAAGAGATCAGTGCCCCTGACTGAAAAGTTAGGTATTGCATGTTTTAAAAATTTTGCAGCACACTAGTGTGCCTCTTTTGGCACACCAGTTGAAAATTGCTGACATAGTGTCATTATAATATTCTCAGAGTATTTTAATTGTCTGTAGGATAGTGATGACCTCTTTGTTGTTCCAGGTGTTGGCAATTCGTGCCCTTTTTTTCTTTCTTCCTCGCTCGATCATTCTTAATCTTTATTCCTCCCTTCTATTTTATTGGGTTTCTTTTGCTATGGGGTTTATTTTGCTATTCTTTGTGATTTTTAGCCTTTCTTCTTTTTTAATGTATGTATATATGGTTCATAAGTTTCTGTCTAAGCACTGCTTTAGTTACATCCCAAAGTTTTAATATATCTCATCATAATTCCTTTAAAAATATTTTTGATATCCAGCATGATTTCTTCTTCAAACCATGAACTATCTAGAAGTGCATTGCTCAATGTTGAAACATTTAAAGATTTTCAAGTTATCCTTTGTTACTGGCTGCTAGCCTAATTACATGGCTGTCAGAGACCATACTCTGTATGATTTTCATTCTTTGACATTTCTCAAGACTTCCTTTATGACCCCGTATAAGGTCAATTTTGCACATGAAAAGAATATATATTCTGAAGTTGCTGGGTTCATTGGTGTGTGTGTGTGATATATCTCAAGTCTCAATTAGGTCACATTGGTTTAAATTCTCTATATGTTTACTGGGTTTTGTCTCCTTTTCTATCAGTTGCTGAAAGAGGAACTTCCCCTCAGTTCCTAGTTTTCTGAGAGTATTGATCATAAATAAGTGTTGGATTTTGTAAAATGCTTTCTCTGTATCTATTGATATGATCATGTGATATTTATTCTTCAGCCTGTTGATGTGATGGATTACATTAATTGACTTTTGAGTAAACCAGCCTTGCATAACTAGGATAAATCTGCTTGGTCATGGTGTATAATTATTGTTTATTTATTTATTTATTTGCATGTGTATAAAGTACAGTTGTTAAAAACAAAGCAGTGAAAACAGAAAAGAGGCCCTTAGCCTCAATGGGACAGTGCAGAAGCAGAGCCCCATACTCTCGGACCTGCAGAGAGAGGGCCCCACACTCCAACAGGTCTAGGGCTGGCAGGCAGGTAGGTAGGGTTTCATGTGGAAGCCCTTATGGCAAAAAATGGAGATCTTGTGGGGCTGGTGATGGGCTGGAGGGATGGGATTGTGGCCTCAGCTCCCTCCTCTGAGTCCCATGCCTATGACTGCAGATAATCAGCAAAGAGAGCCTTGGCCCGGTGCAGGACACGCCCCAGGTGATGTTTTCCTACAAGGCGGTCAAAGTGCATGGCCAGCTCGTGGTAATCCAGCCCATTTCTCATGATCTGATCCCGGTGCTCTAGCAGGATGGCGAGGCAGAGGAAGAGCATGAATGGGTTCCCCTGGCCAAGTTCGTGGGGCGGAGGCAGGGACTTCTCAGGGTCTTGTGGGTAGCTCATCTCTGGCGTCAGGGGGAATCCTGCAGCCACGTCACCAGCAGGAGAGGCCTCCTGGGAGGATTGCGGAGATGAGGAAGGTGGGGAATCAGGGCAGGAAGAGGAGGAGAGCAATGGGTCTGAGGAGTTCAGCAAGGGCTTGGAGAGGGACTTGGAGCTGATGAGGGCAGTTGGATGGGGAGGTGGGACCAGAGGGTCCATCCTGGGGTGGCTGTTATCCCTGAATTGCTGGAGGTCATCCAGGCTGGTTTGTCTCAGGAGACGACCCCCTCCACCGGGCCCCTGGCTTGTCATGGCCAAGTGGTCAACTGCCTCTTCGAAAGCACTGCCTCCCCCACCAGCAAGCCTCAGCATGTGCTTCTGTCTCAAGGGCTGCTCCCTGTGGCTGCTGAAGCCAGTGCCTGCCACTTGGCCGGGGGATCCGACAAGCTCTATCTCGTGTTCAGGAGGACTGGGAGGGAGCGAACTCCAGGTGACCTCAAGCATGCGGAGGGCATCATCAAAGGCGAACTCCCGCTTGAGCTCTAGCAGCAGCCAGCGGTAGCAGAAGAGGAGATTGTGGGCACCAGCTTTTTGCAGATACTGGTAGAAGTCGGGGTCCGCGTGTCGCAACAGCAGCTTGAGGTGGGCAAACTTGGTGGCCATGGCCCAGCCGTCAGGGTGGAAGTTCGCAGCCAGGCGCTTCATGATGCCACAAAAGCAGACGAAGGCATGGCCTTCGTGGTCCATGACGGCAAGGATGGGCGAGGCGAGGTCGCTCATGCCCTGGCGGTAGGACACCTGCGGGTGGGTCACGGCATAGGTGGTGAGCAGGTCCTGCAGTGCCCGCAGGTGTGGGCCGTCCTCGGGCCCCGCGTAGTAGGGGTGCGTCCGGTCAGTGCGCAGCACGTCCCTGAGGATGGTGCCGCGGAGGAATTCCAGGCCCTCGGGGCTCGCTCGCTGAGCCCACTCGCCCTTCAGCTGCTCATACTTCCGACTCTTGCTTCTCAGGTAGTCCAGCTGTTCGCGGCCTGTCAGCCCTTCTGGGTACACGTTCAGCAGGTATTGCCACACCACCTTGCGCAAGGAGGGCTCCACACCGCCGTGATAGACCCGCAGGCGCAGCTCCTCGGGCCGGGAGAGCTGGCCCTCCTGGTTCAGGTACGCGTGGAGCTCAGCGTCGCTCAGGGGCGGCCTGAAGGGCTTGACCTCTTTCCCGTAGGACCAGCTCAGCACCTGCTGGACCCTAGACAAGGTGCGGCCCACCTGCGAGAGAATGGACTGGGGGAAGGGCAGGGCAGCCGTCAGGGGTGACCGTTTCTCAGCCCCCAGCGCCTCCGAGCCAGCCACATCCTTGGGGCTGATTATGTCCCAGTCTTCCAGCGGCGGGCTGTCCTCCGTGGGCCGAATGTCCACCCGCAGCTGCAGGTAAGGTTTGGAGGCGGTGGCGAAGGCCGTGCTGAGGTCCCAGTCGGACAGGAGCGAGAGGTCAGCGTCCTGCCCCAGCCCGTCCCGGCCCAGGTAGCTGACGACAAAGCTCTTCCCGTTCAGGTCAAACGCCCGCCTGAGGATGTGCTGCAGCATGTCGAGGGAGGTGATCTGGGGGTCCACCGCGAAAGAGCGGGACTCGGGCGGCAGGTGGCCCTCCCGCTTCTGGACTCGGACTCGCACCACCTCGAGGTCCTGCTCCGCAGCCTCCGCCGCTCGGACAACCCCGCCGGGTGGGGGCGCTTCGGAGCCCGGCAAGTCCGAGGACCCGCAGGCCGCCGCCATCCCGCCGCCTCCCGCCCTAGTGCGGGGTGACGGTTGCGCCCCTCCGGGGGCGCGCCCTCCCGCGCCCGGGAGCCCGCAGCCCCGCCTCAAGCCCCGGCGCAGGCGCAGAGGGCGCTGCGCCGCCCTAGCACCCCCCTCCCCCCTCCAGCTGTCCCTCCCACGTGGCGGGGGGGGGGGGGGGGGCTCCGCACCTGTAATTCCTCTTATGCATTGTTGGATTTGCTTTGCTAATATTTTGTTGAGAATTTTTGCATGAGAGAGATTGGTCTACAGTTTTCTTGAATGTGGTTGTCTGGCTTTGCTATTGGGGTGATGCTGGCCTCATGGAGGGAGACAGAAAGCATTCCCCCTGCGCCCGTCTTCCGGAAGAGACGGCGGAGAATGGGCCTAATTTCTTCCTGAAATTCTTGGCAGAATTCACCAGTGACTCCATCTAGGCCTGGTGCTTTCTGTGTGGGGATGTTACTAATGATCAGCCCAATTCCTTGAATAGATACTGGCCTCTTCAAATAGTCTATTTTGCCTTGTGGGGGTTTTGGCAGATGGTGCTTTCAGGGAATTGGTCCATTTCAGCTGGATGATCAAATCTGTGGGCAAAGAGTTAGTCATCATACCCCTTTATTATCCTTTTAATGTACATGAGGTTTATAGTGCTGCCCCTCTTTCACTTGTGATATTGGTAATTTGTGTCTCCTCTCTTTTTATTTTTTCTTAGTCAGCCTAGCTAAAAGCTAATTGATTTACTTGATCTTTTCAAGGAACCAGCTTTGGGTTTTATTGAATTTCTCTATTGATTGCATATTTTCAATTGTGTTGATTTTTAAAAATTTCTATTGAACTTATTGAGTTGACATTGGTTAATAAAATTATATAGGTTTCAAGTGTACAATTCTATAATACATTATTTGTATGTTGCATTGTGTGTTTATCACTCAAAGTCAAGTCCCCTTCTGTCACCATTTGTCTCCCCTTTACCATCTTCTACCTGCCCCACCTCCTTTCCCTCGGTAATCACTGTGCTGTTGTCTATGGCTACAAGGTGTGTTTTTTGTTTTGTTTTTTCAATTTTATGGATTTCTGCTCTCACTTTTATTTCTTTTGCTTACTTTGGAATTAATTGGCTCTTCTTTTTTCAGTTTCATAAGGTAGAGGTTAGATTACTAATTTGAGATCTTTCTTCTTTTCTAATATATGCATTCAATGTTACAAATTTCCCTCTAAGATAGCTTTCTCTGGATCCCACAAATTTTGATGTTATGTTTGCATTTTTACTGAGTGCAAAATATGTTTTAATTCTCTTGAGATTTTTTTCTTTGACCCATGTGTTATTTAAAAGTGTGTTGTTTTGTCTGGCATTTTCCAGGTAGCTTTCTGGTACTGATTTTTTCTCTTTTTTTTAATCCTTACCCGAGGATATTTTTTCCATTGCTTTGCAGAGAGAGTGGAAGGGAGAGAAAGAGAGAAACATTGATGTGAGAGAGACACATTGATTGGTTGCCTCACAAATGTGCCCCAACCAGGGCCAGGGATCGAGCCTGCAACTGAGTTACGTACGTGCCCTTGGCCAGAATCAAACCCAGGACCCTTCAGTCCACAGCCTGACGCTCTAGTCACTGAGCCAAACTGGCTAGGGCTCTGGTACTGATTTTTAATTTAATTCCACTGTGATCTGAGAGCAGACATTATATGATTTCTACTTTTAAATTTGTTCAGGTGTATTTTATTACCCAGAATATAGTCAACCTTAATGAATGTTCCATGTGACCTTGAGAAGAATGTGTTTTCTGCTGTTACTGGATGAGCTAGTCTATCAGTGTCATCACTGAGTTTCTGCCTGCCTCAGGCTACCCTCTCCACCTCTTTCCCTACCTGGATGTGCCCCTCATCTCAACATGCTCTGACATCTCACACCTTCTGGATGCCCTCCCCAGCCCTTTAGAGGTGCCCTTCTCATCTCTGGTGGACTCCACTTCCTGGTGCTTGGTCACTGCCCTGGTCAGATGTCCCCTCACCTCTTCAGGGCCCAATCTTCCTTGCTGGGCTGTTCTCCTACTTGGATGCCCTCCTTTCTCTGCTCGAGCTCCAACATTCTGGCCAAGGCCATCTGCCTGCGCAATGGAACGTGCTCTCTATCTCTCTTTCCTCTGACTGCCCCCTATCAGAGACACCCTCCTATTTCACCTGAGCCCCCAAACCACGTGTTAGGAAACTGCATTTCCCCCTCCCCCACTTCTGGACTGAATTGACCTTGAAAGGAACAGAAGGGAAGAGGAGAGGAAAGGAGAGGAGGGGGAGGAGGGAGAGAGCTGCCTGGCAATTTTTTTACTGAAAGGGGGACATGGTGTGTGACAGGTTGTAGAGGCTCTGGTGATGTCGTCTCTTCCACCCAGAATTTCATTTTCTCCCGCAGCCAGATTGCAGGTAAATTGTCTGGATGAGGGAAGCTGGTCTGGTTCCAATGCTCCCTTATCCCTGGGTGTGTCCCTTTCCAGGGTCGCAACTGTGAGCCGGATTGGAGCAGGTTGAGGAGGGAATGGCAGTGGAAGCAGCCCCTATGAGAAGGGCCTCCGGGAAGGGGAGATGAGAGCCAGGAAGGTGATTTGGGGGTTCAGGGGTGTTGGGTGGTGAGAGACACTAGCCCGTGTTTGTGGGCAGGTGGGAAGGAGGCCCTCAAGTGGGAGGTGTGGCTGCACCAGAAGGAGGTGGTGGCCAGGGGCAGGAGAGGGCTCCTGAGCCCAGGGAAGGCACACTTTGGACAGAGCGGGCACCACCTCGCAGGGTGAGGAGAGGAAATGCTGGGGCCACCAGGTGTGCGGACCGTGGTGGGACACTGCCAGCGCTCAATGGGGCTGCCGTTTCCTGGGCTGGCTGGAGATGAGGTCTCTGCAGAAAGGGCAGCCCGTGGGGTGGGGGTGGAGGAGTGGGATGCAGGGGAGGGAGGCTTTATGGAGGGAGGGAGCTTTGTTGGGGGGGAGCTCAGTGAGAGGAAGGAGGCTGGGTAGGGAGAGGGCACTTATTAAGTGGGAAGGGGCTCAGAGGTCCCATTTCCATGTCTAGACTGGGAGCACCTGAGAGCAGTGACTGTCCCCTCCCCTCTGACAATGGGCCCACAGCCTCAGACGGGAAGTGAAGAAAAGAAGCAGCCTCTTTGCTCTGTCCTCTCCAGGCTGGGGGTGGGGAGCAGTGAATGCGAGCCCCTATTTCTGCCTCGTAGTGGGTGTGGGTACCTGAGGGTCCTCCTCTGCCCTCCTCAGCTAAGGCTTTTGCCCCTGGGGCCCTGAAGCAGGCTGAGGGTCCCGGGTGGAGGGCGGGAGTGGCAGCAGGGAAGGAGCTGGGGGCTCACTGTCCCTTCCCTCCGTTCACCGTGGGGCAGGCAGGGAGACGGCAGCCCCAGGCTGAATTTGTTACTCATTTTGCTCTTGGCTCTTCTGGTGGAAAAATCGAAGCGCGCCCCTTGGTACAGCTGAGGCGGAGAGGGTAAGCGTGGCTGGGAGGCTGTCCTGGCAGGGGAGCCGAGGGTCGGGCGGGGCCTGGCCGCGGGGCAGGGACACACTGCCTCCCTTCTCAGCCCCCTCTGCTTCGACGTGGCTCTCCAGGCCCAGGGCAGAGTCCTGAGGCTGAGGTGGGGCCTGGAGCCCGGGAGGAAACAAGCACTGGCTCGGGTTCAGCCTCAGGCCCCTAGCACCCTCTCCCTAGGCATGTCCCCAAAACAGGTCCCAAAAGTCCCCTTGGGCTCCTAGAAGAACCCGCTGGGAAGCTAAAGCAGGAGATCTGAGTCAGACTGGGACAGGGCTTTCTCCTAAGGGAGAGACAGACCCTGGATTCATGCTAGGTTCTTGCCTTGACTCAAGCCCACCCAGGAGCTGCTCAAGGGGCTCAGGACGAGAAGAAAGGCTTTCCAGTGTTTCCAGTGCACTTCCTTAGCACCTGCTGGGCACTTCCTGAACACCTGGGGACACTGGAAGTCTTTCTGTACATTATCCTGACACTCTCATGGCCACCCAAGAAGCATTAGCCATCCCCATTTACAGATGAGGAACCTAAGGCTCCAAGAAGTCAAAGGTCCCGAGCCTGGACGTGGCAGAGCCAGAATTTGAGCCCAGTTGTATCCGGCTCGTTGGACAGTACTCTTTCTCCTGCACTGGAAACACTGGAAAGCCTTTCTCCTTGGGGGCCTGAGCCCCTTGAGCAGCTCCTGGGTGGGCTTCCAGTCAAGGCAAGAGCCTAGAGAGAATCCACGAGGGACTTTGGGACATGCCCCTCCCCAGCACAGACCCCGGTCTCTCCCACCGTTCCCAGCCCCTTATTTGGCCCAGAGGGGCCTGAAGAGACCTCCCCTCCAGCCACCCTCCTCTTGCCGGTCCCTCACTCCATCTTTCCAGCAGCCCCAGTCCCTGGCCCCGGCCCCTCTCCAGCCTGGTGGAAAGAGGAGCCCAGAGAGGAGCCCAACCACTTTCCCTCTGGAATCTGCTGCCTCGGCTTTCGATGGAGAAACCATCTGGAGTGTATTATGGGCAGTGGAGAAAGCTGAGAGCAGGAAAATGTGAGTTGGCCCCGGCAGCTCTGTCTGCAGGAAGAGGGGGCTCAGTGCTCTTCAGGGGAGAGGCCAGCAGCTGCCCCCACCTCCCCAGGCCCTGGATGGGGCAGAGGAAGGATGTGCCCAGGAGAGGGTGGTCTGGGGAAGGCAGGGCCCAGGCCTCCAGACACCTCTGCTGAGCCCAAGTTGAAAATGCTTATCTTAGCTACCCTCCCATTTCATAGATGAGACTGATGTTCAGAGAAGGGTAGTAACTCCTCCAGGGTCACAGAGCAAGTCAGGAGGAACAGGATCAGAGTTAGAACCCTTCTACATGTGTGCACATACCAAAGGACACTGGAAGTCCCCACAGTGGAGGGGGGGCCGTGGCGAGAGCTGGAGCAAGGGGGCAAGCTAGAAGCTGGATGAGTTTTCTCTCCCTCAGCTTCAAAAGAGAGAAGCGAAAGGGCAAAGGCTAATGGGAACAGGAAGGAAGGGCCTTCATTTTGGGGGGTCTCCATTTCTTGCCTCCCAATCCCACTCCTGCCCACATGCCGCCCTTCCCTAGGACCTAGTCCCTGAGGACTGCTGGGTCCTGGGGTGGGGCCTCTAGGCTCTTCCTCTGGGTCCCAGGAGCCCCCTCCCCCGCGCTGGGCCCCAGCTCCAGACGTGGCAGGGGAGCAGGAGTGAGGTTTCTGCGCTCCCTCCCAAGTGCTGTGCTGGCGGCTCCCGAAATAAAAATCAAATGTGGGCTTGGCAGAGGGAGTGGGGTGGGAGACGCAGCCGGCAGCAGCGGGGCGGCAGCCTGGGGCTTCATTCTTTCCATTGTAACTTCACCTCCTAACCTCTGGCATTTTAATTATTCTCCTGCCCGCTTGCTCTCCCCGGGCCAGAGGGTGAGCTCACCCTTTCCTCTAGCCGGGAAGGGGGTGGCTGCTGCCTGGACCCCCAGCCTGCTCCCGGGAAGCTGGATGGGGGCCAGGCTGGGGGCGCCCACCAGCCGGCCTAGCTGCTCCCTCCTGCTCCCGCCGTCCCCCAGGGGCCTGGCTCCCAGGCATCCAGCCTGGCACCTGGGGCTCCATGTGTGAATCATTAAGTCAGCACACCCACTGCTCCATCTTATGGTGGCCACTGTCTTAAGCCAAAGCCCATTTTGTGGACGACGCAGCCTCGCTCAGTGTGGGCAGAGCAGGGCCTGGGACCTGAGCCTGGAGCTCCTGGTCCTACACTCTTTCCAAACCCAGGAAGAGGGCAGGAATAGCTCCACCCGACTATTTGCCTCATCTCCCAGAATGTCTTCCCCTCCCCCAATGGTAAGTGATTTAAAACGTTAGTTTGATGTTAAAACATATAAGGACATAGTACAGAGTAAGAAGAAAAATGCCTATGAATTTTTAAATCCTCACTTGAGGATATGTTTATTGATATTAGAGTATTAGAGGGAGAGGAAGAGGGGGGCGGGGATCCATCTTTGCCTCCCATGCCTGCCCTGACCAGGGATGGAACCCACAACCTCGGTATGTACCCTGACTGGGAATCGAACACGCAGCCTTTTTGGTGCATGGGACAATGGCCCTCCAACCAACTGAGCCATCTGGCTGGGGCTGCCTATGAATTTTTAATGTAGAAAACAAGTTTGCAAAGATGTCCACTTGGGGCTGTCCACAACCGTCACGGAGCAGCATTCTCCTCCTGGGCCTGGCCATGAACTGGGCTGGGATGCTGGTCATCTCTGTCTGTGGCCAGTTTGTCTGGACACCAGGCTGCCACTGAAGATGCTGGTGGGGGCCAGTGGGCAGCCTTGGCCCCTCCTGGGATGCAGAGGCCTTCTCTTACCCCCAGCCTGGGGCTGGAGCTCTCTGCTGATTCCCTGTGTCTCCTGGGGAGGTCAACTTCCATAGGGTGAGCAGTGCAGATGGGGGCAACCTCAACTCTGATCCCAGGCCAACACCCCAGTCAACCCAACCAAGGCCTCCTGCTCCATCCCCAGGCCCTGGAAACTCCCCAACTCCACTGCCCCCCCCCCCCCCAGCTCTGGGGAGGAAGTCATATGTCTTCCTTCTTGCTCTGTAAGTCTCCCCTGAATGAATGTTCCATCCACAGATGATTCCTGAGCACCTACCTTATTGGCACCAGGTCTTATTAAGGGAAGTCATGTTCTCAGTAAAGAGCGGAGCGCTGTTCTACACAGAAAGTGCTGTGGTGGGGGAATTAAGGTGATAACAGCCCCTGGAAGGGAACTCCTGACCCAAGCTCGGAGAGAGCATCAGGAAAGCCTTCTCAGAGTAAGTGACGACTGAGTGGAGCCCTGAGGAAGAGCACTGCAGGCCACGGGAAAAGCATCTGCAAAGTGCAGAACCTAAGGAGGAGTGGGTGCTGGGAAGGAGCCCTCAGGGTAGGCCAGGTGGGAGGGCTTGATCAAACTTGTGTTTTAGGAAGATTTCTGGGGGAAGTGTGGAGGGTAGGTTGGAAAGTGATCAGCATGGAGGTGGGGTGGCACCTAGGAAGCTGCCACAGCAGTCCAGGTAGAAAGTGATGGAGACTAGGCCCAGGCTGCTGGCAGCAGGGTGGAAAGAGGTGGCCAGATTGTCAGAGATGCAAGAGGTAGAAGTCACGGGACTTGGTGACCCATTGGCAGAGGGATAAGGGCTGACTCCGGGCTTCTGGTTTGAACGTCTGGCTGGGTGGTTTACTGTTGAACACGGTGGCTTCGACACACCTGTACGGTATCCAAGTGGGCGTGCTCGCCAGGTGGCCCGATGTATGGAGATCCCTTGGGGAAAGCGTGGAGGAAAGAAGCCAGATCCAAACCTGAGGGAAGGTGAAGAAACAGAGTCTGCAAAACAGCTGGGGAAGGAGAGGCCGGAGAGGGAGAAGGAATGTAAGGGAGTGAGGGGCCACCAGAGCCCCCAAGGCAAGAGGTCTTAAAGGAAGATTGGCCAGCAGCATCAACCGCTATGGAGGTGGAACAGGCTGTGGCGTGAGAAGGGACGTGGGGCTTCGGGACCAAGAGGTCTTTGCCTCCTGTGATCCCCAGCCTGCCCTTCTCTCTGACCCCAGCCTTGCCCCCTCTCTGCCTGCCCCCCAGCCTCCCCACCCCAGTGCACCCTCACTCTTCCCGCTGCCTGCACTCTCCTCTTCTCTCCGACCCGAAGGCTCAGTGTCTTTCTAAGGGAAACTTCACGCCCCCATGCCCCCCACTCAGGTCCTGGTTGCTCTCCTCTTCCTCGCTCCTGCGATCACCTCCCTGCACCACCTCCTGTCATGTAAACCTCTCGCAATGGGATTACCCAGAGTTCCCAGAAACGGGGACCAGCATGCACCACCAGGTGGCCCAGGGGCCCAGCTTCCTCCGACTGAGCACCCATGGGGCGCCAGGCTCCAGGACAGCTCAGGCAAACCTGAACCCCAGCGACTTCCAGTCTAAAGCGAGAGAAACAACAACCCCAGCAGGTCCATGCAGAGTGAGAGGCGAGGCCCAGGGAACAAACTATGGGTGTTCGCATCTGGCAGAGATATCCGAGCAGGCTTCACAGAAGAAGTGACTCTGCCCGGGACCTGGAATGACTAGCAGGATTTGGTCAAGAGGTAATGGGAGCAAAAGGAATTGCAGGTGGAGGGAACATGGTGAGAAAGGCATTGAGGCAGAAAAGGGGCCCAACATTTAGGCAGCGGACAATAACTCAGGGTGGCTGGTGGCTTCAAAGAGCGGGGCCAGAGGGGGCAGAAGGCTGGGTGAAGGGGTTAGATCGTGTAGCCTTGGACGCCAAGGGGGAAGAAGCCAGACTTTGTGCTCAGCTGCCTCTTGACCAGGGGCTTTGGGACCTAGTGCCATTTCTTCATTCATTCATTTGGGAAATGCTGACCGAGCTCCTATTCTGAGCTCTAAAGTGCTGAAGATCCTGTAAGAGACAGAATCAAGTCCCTGCCAGCACAGAGCTTAAGCTCCAGGAAGAGACACAGACTATAAAGTCGCAAACATATAAAGACTAAAAATTAACGTCATAATAGGGGTGGTGAAGAAAATAATGACTGGCCATTTGAACGTAGAGCCTGTGTCCTGTCTTCCTCTCAGACCCAGGCTTCCTGAGGACAGAGCCCGAGTCTCCTCCATCAGACTGGGTGCCCTGCCCCTCTGGGGAGGGACAGAGCATAGAGCATCTGGGAGCAAAAGCTAAGGTGGCTCAGAAAGCTCCTAGGAATGGCTGTTTCCCCAGCCCAAGGACCCTCCAGCAGGGTCCTCTCTGCCCACATGCTGACCATTGCCCCACCCCCACCCCGCCCCCAGCCATGTCACTTCTCTCAACCACCAACTGCTCCCAGTGCAGCTGAGACCCACGACCTGGAGCCCAGACCTTGGAGGAGACTGCCAGCTGCGGTCACCGCTAGAGAGGGCAGGTACAGAGGGGTCCCTGAGGGCCTCTGAGGAGGGCCCCAGGAACAGAGGGTAGCAGGGATCTTGGAAAGGACACACCTTTCTAGCCAGGCCTGAGTGGGAGGGCTTCCCTTTCCCCTTCTCCATCCAATCACCCACCCCATTAAGCCCTTAAATTAACCTCAGCCCCACCCAGAGCTATAGAGAGTGCCCCAAAATAAATCCTAAATTACATGCTGCTTGGGGGTGACCACAGCTCTCCTTCCTCCTTCTCCAGCAAACAGACCCACCCTACCCAATGCTGGGGGGGCCTACCCCAAATGGGCTATTTATACAGCTCCCCTCTTTGCTGTCTGGCCCTGGTGTCCTTAGGCGAGGCCCAGCAGGCTACACAGCTCTCCTGGGAGTTGTAAGGCATTGGGGAGGCTGTGAGACTCTCCAGGAATTTATAGTTCAAATCAGGTTGCTTTGGGGCAATGCTAACAATTACACTCAGGCACAGCATAGGTCTGGACTGTCCTCGGCACCCTGGACATCTAGTCACCCAGGAAAGCAGCCAGACTCCAGCCTTCAGAGAGAAATTGAGAGAAAGGGGAAAGAGAGGAGAGAGGGGGTTTGAAATTAGTTGAGAGAGAGAGAGATTGAGAGAGAGAAGAGAAAGAGAGTGAGAGAAACTGAGAGTGGGATATTGAGAGAGAAATTAAGAGAGAGAGGCTGAGATTGATTGAGAGAGGAATTGAGGAGAGGTTGAGAAAAAGACATTGGGGGGGGGATATTGAGAGAGAGAGACTTCACCCCTGGTTGCTGAGGAGAGCAGTTCTGAATCTGGGGCACCCCCAGCACCCCAGAAGAGTGGATATCTCTGGCTCCAAGGACCCCGGCACAGAGCAGGGAGCTGGACGTGGCTATTTTGAGACCATGGGCTTAAGCCAAGGACCTCCCTGGACAAAGCCAGCGTCCATTCTGGGAACCTGGCTCTGCCAGTGGGGCTGCTCCTCTCGGGGAGTAGAAGAGGAGGGAAGGGGAGAGGCAAGAGAGAGAAGAGAGGGGGAGGCAGAGAGAGTGCACACACACAGAAACACAAATGTGGAGAGACAGACACACTGGGCTGAGTAATGACAGTGGGAGGGAGGGGAAGAGGAGGATGGGGGTGCTTCCAGAGCCCCAGGCCTGGCATCACTCTCTCTATTGTGTGGCACCCAGGGGCCTGGACGCTTGTTTTTGACCCACTGACTCCTGGGCCCCCTCCCTGCCCTCCTGGAGTGTGGGTGAAGGGCTTCCAGCCTCCCCCAGGAGGCGCTCTCCTGCTCTTCTACACCCCAGCCCGCGCAGTGCTCCTCCCCTGCCCTGGGAGCCCACTCCACTCCCCCAGGGGCAAGGCCATTACCTGCCCCTCAGGGGAGCTTCAAGAGTCCAGGGTCCTCCTCCTGCTCCGTTCCGTGGGGGGCAGCAGTGAGTCCAGAGGGAGGGCAGAGAAATAAATGCCCCCTCACACTTGGACTCAGCCCCAGAGGAGGGAAGGGGAGAGGAACTGAGAGGAAGGGGATAGGGGAGGGGAAGGAGTGGAGAGGCTGGGAGAGCCTGAGAAAGAGCCAACCCTCAGGCTTTAGTCCCAGGAGGAGGGATGGAGATGGCCAAGGATTGGGCGGTGTGTGGGTGATAGTATTGCAGCGTCTGGAGGACCCTGACACATCCAAGTTCATATTTCATGCTGGTGATTTAAGGGATAGGGCTTAGCCTCTCTGGGCTCCACTCACGGCTGTAAAAAGAGGGAACAGGGCAGCACAAGATGAGCTGAACTGGTCCCAGCCGCCACCAGCCACTACCGAGGGGGCATATTTGCACTCACAAGTGAAGTGGGTGCAAGAACTGTGCCAGGCACCTGGAGGAGCGGGCTGTTTGTGCGTGTGTGTGGAATCGAGGATTCCAGTGCTTCCAGAGAGGGTCAAGGGCCCCTGCAGCTTGGGGTAGGGGTGCAAGTCACAACAGCCCCCCTTAGAGGTGGTGACACATTGTCTCCTGATTAAACTTGATTATCTGTCTGCTTACTGTGTCCCCACAACCCCCACCTGCCCAGAAAACACTGTTTATGGGGCCTGGGCATCAGACCTGTCATTTAGCTGGAGGAGGCAACCGAAGCCACAGGCGGGAGCTGAGCCTCTGTGGAGGAGCAGTGTCCAGCTCACGGCAGGCACCAGGCCAGACACTTAGTGCCTTGTTTACCCTGGCATGGGTGGCTGGCGCAGGTGGGGCTCTCCAGGGAGCGGCCAGAGGCCCAGCCAGCAGACCCACCTGGAGGCCAAAGAGGACGCCAGGACAGAGGCTCTGTGGAGCTGGGGGAGGGGTGCATGGAGGGGCAACCAGCCCTGCTGTACACTGGGTCCTGGCACTACCCCCCAAAGTTCAGGAGCCACTTAGCTGCCCTGCAGGAGAAAATCACACCAGCCTGAGGCCCAGAGGAGAAACTGTAGCTTCAAGGATTCTGGAAGCATCCCCCAAAGTGCCCCCCACCCCTAGGAAGCAGGGAGGCTGGAGGAGGTGGAGGAAACCCCAAGACTTTGGAGCCCTGGCCTGGCCTGCCTGGATGTCCCCTAGGTCTGAGGGACCTGCTCTCAGCACCCAAAGGTACACATGGCTTCGCTTAAGAGCACCATCAAAGCCCCCCAGCCAATCACTGTACAGACACTGTCTCTGCCTTGGTCCTCTATCGACAGACCATGGAGACCATCGCCTCCCAGCTGCTATACCCCACACGCACCTCATCTTCGATGTGTCAGCCACACAACGTCTTCCAAACTCCCCTTCCCCACATATAACCCACACTCCAGCAATGAGGACACACACACACACACACACACACACACACACACACACACACACACACGTGCACGCACAGGGGCACACACAAGTTCTCTGCACCCCTGCACCCTCTTCCCAGCGTTACACCCCCAAGGGAGCCCAAGAGGGGATCTCACATTTCAGTCCTGAGGTTCTCCCTTCCTCTCCCTGTCTCTGTCCTTCCTCCCACCTCCTCTGCTAGCCCCTCTTTCCACTCGCTGCCCCCTACCTTCTGCCTCTCTCTCCAGTCTCTGGGCAACCTCATAGCTGGGCCCCTTGCCCCAGGCCTCATTCTCTCCTCTCCCCATCTGCACACGGTGGGAACCTTGAAGGCTGCACATCTGGGCAGCTCCCGGCAGCTGGCAGCTACCACTCCACCCCCGCAGGCCTGAGGGAGCTACGGGCTCCAGAGGAAGGGGAGCAGCAGCTGACAGCCGCCTAGGACCTCACTTCCCCCTGCTCTGTCTCCCTCCATGGACCTGGATCCCCCACAACCTCTCCATTCCAGGCTGAGTCATCCCCACATCTGGAGCCTCTGCACATCTGGAAGAGCTGAAGCCTATGCAGAGAGCTCCATGTGGAAACCCCTCCCACATCCCCCACCTCACCCCCACCTCCACTAACAGCTGGTCTGGCCCCTCACCTCCCACCTGGGCCAGGCCCTTGGTCACCTAGCAGGTAGGCAGGCACCCCAGTGACAGCCTCGGCAACAGGACATCCATGGGCCTCAGAACCTCTCCCCAGTAGCAGTAAAGGCAGCCACTCAGTGCCCACCCCCTGGGTGGGCAGGGCAGTGCTGGCCTTGGGGGAGGCCAGGCCGGGGCTGGGGAAGGCAGGGGAGCCAGGCGCTGAGGAGGCAGTGGTTTGGCCCAGCAGGCAGAGTGAGTTTATCCTGGAACCTGGCCCTGAAGCCAAACATCCTCCTCTAACCTCGCAGACACATCAAAGCCCGTAAGGAAGGGGCCCTTCGGTAGAGGAAACCTGCAGTCCTGGCGGCCTGACAGCCTGGCTCAGGGCGCAGGACCACCCTGTCCCATTCGGCAGCCGGGCCTAGGATGGGCTTAGCGGTCCCAGAGGGGATGGGCAGAGGAGGGAGCTTCTACCCTGTCCCTCTCCCCCACCCCTTCAGTGCAGCAGAGGGGGTGGCGCTTTGCCCTCTTGAGGGCACCAGGACTGAGCTGTGGCCCCTAGTCCAGGGCTCCCTCCCAAACTTGCCCTTCCCACCCTCTAGGCAGGAGGGGCTGATGCGGGGCTTGGGGGGCACTCACTTTGCGCCCCACATGGAAGAGGGGTGTGCACTAAATTGTAGGGACACCAACTTAATCCCCCAGGCTTCCCTGTTCAGCAAAGAACCTCTCCACGGGGACGGGCCGAGGGAGGAGTGGAGGGGGTAGGGGGCTTGCGAAGCTTTGGAAAATAGCTAAAGTGGAGTCGGAAGAGGAGAACTGGGCTGCAAGCCACGGGGCCTCTCCAGGGGACAGCAGGGGCTGGAAGAGGAAGAGGGGCTGTGAAGCGCTAACAAGGGAAGGAGGAGGTGCTAACAGGGCCACTGGGGTGAGGGGGATCCTGGAGCCAGACCCCTAAAGGCTGGCCTGGAGATAAGAAAGCTGGGGGATGGGGGAGGGCTGCCACATCAGCACGAGAGGCTGGACTGTGTGCATACACACGTGCCCATGTAGGTACACACATACAGACACGCTGCACACGCCCACACATGCGTGCGTGCACACAGCTGAAGCCAAGTCTGTCCTCGGCTAGGGGCCAGATGATGTGGCTGCTTAGAGGAGCTATGATTTGCGGAAGAATGTGATCCTGCCCCCTCACTCCCCCCCCTGCTGGCACTCATTCTTTGCCTGGCTCCCAGGTCCTTAAGAAGTGATCAGTTTCAGGGATGCCCTAGTCTGAGACCCCAGACCCTTTAGAGGCCCTCCCCTAAGTGTGACTAGCCTACATAGGGGCTACCCTTTCCACTGGCTGCCCTGAACTCCCAGCTGCTTTGGGACTGGGAAGTTCTTCTGAAGTCTAGCCACAATCTCCTGTAACATTGGGATCTGAGACAGAGGAACCCACAGCAGGGTGCAGTGGAGCCCTCTTTCAAGGGGCTAAGAAGAGCAGAGCTAGAAAGTGGGGGTCCTAGGGGATCCTCAGCCCATTTCTTCTTTCTGGCTACAGGGTCCTATCTAAGAGTCAACAGTGAGGATGGGGGTGGGAGTGGGGTTACAGAGAGGGGGAGGGGCTGGGAAGCCTTGGAGAGAAGGAGCCCCAGAGAGAGCAGACCAGGGCTGCCGGACTCTCAAGCCCCTTAACCTGGTACTGGCTCTGGTACTGGCTCAGCCCTCCTGCCTGAGTCTTAGTGGCTCTGTTCCATCTACCACCCCAGACGGCCAAACTCAGTAGCCCAACCTCCCCCCTTACTCTCCCCACCCACCTCTTGGAGGTGTTTCCCTCTCCACTGCTGGCCGAAAGGAGCCGGAAACCTACACTTTGGAAGGATAATGGCTCCGAAAAGC
The DNA here is from genome assembly GCF_054644295.1 of Miniopterus natalensis. Classification (NCBI taxonomy): domain Eukaryota; kingdom Metazoa; phylum Chordata; class Mammalia; order Chiroptera; family Miniopteridae; genus Miniopterus; species Miniopterus natalensis. Next base: position 27,777,122 of record NC_142097.1, read on the forward strand.
CGTTTTTTGTCTCTGCTAAGCCTCTGTAAGGTGAGCATTAGTCCAGCTCCTCCAACCCACTCATTAGGATAATAAGCTCCCTGTACCGCTAATTGGCAGGTGGCACGCCTCCCTCCACCCTCCAGGCCCACAGGTTGGCAGCTCAGACCTCGGGTCAACTCCAGAAGTCATCTCACCACCCTCAGCCCATCACCCCAAGAATGAGTGAGGGGTCCAGTAAAGTTCACTTTCCAGAGGAATAGTGGGAAGGACACTTAGACCCTGCCCAAGAATTCCTATTGGCCACCTAACATGCATTGCCTGCTCCTCCTGGAAGGTGGACAGTGAGCCAAGCATTCCTTGCAGCTCACCCGTAGGAGCTGCTGGATCCCCAGGGAGCCATTTGACACACTAGGAGGGTGTTGTACAGTTGGGAGGGGCAGGAAGCAGAAGGGGTGGATTCCCCAAACAACACAGCCAGTGGAGTTGAGGAGCCAGTCAGTCAGGAGCAACCCCCCGCAACTGACAGCCTCCCCCACCAAGGACTTTAGGAATTCATTCCCTATCCTCCTGGAGAAACCTGGCCCCTGACCTCAGGGAGGTCCCAAACCAGCTTCAATTCAGTGACAACAGCTAGTGTTTACTTGGAACAAAGCACCATGGGGAAATGAAAGCTGAATCAGAACTGGGCCAGCCCCCGCAGCCTGGTGGAAACATTAGGACATGTACACACATCTTCTAGGGAGAGAAGGCCTGGGAAGGGATGAGCAGGGAGGGATCAGTCACTTCTTACAGGAAGATCCAAGTCCTAGAAGGCTTTCTGGAGGAGGCGGCATTTGAGCTGAGCCTTGAAGGATGGGGTGAAAATTTGGTAGGTTTCAGGGAGGAGTCTGGGGACATGTGTGCTAAGTGGAGAGAGCTACCCAAGCTGAGGAAGGGAGGAAACAGAAAGGGTCAGGTGTGTGGCTGGAGAACATGTGGGCAGGGCAGAGAGAGCACACTGCAAAGCCAGGTGGGGCTGGTTCTGAAGGACCCTGAGGTCTCCCTGAGATGGAACTTATTCAGGTAGAAGTGGGGAGCCTCTGGAAATTAAAGAGCAAGAAAGTGACATGCCCCAACATGGGCAATGGGGAGACTAGGCTGGAGGCCTTATGAAGATGGTTGTGATGGCCCTGGGGAGCCACACTGCATGGAAGCAGTGGCAGCGGGGACACCTGTGACAGGCAGAGTCCCCAGTCCCCCTGAATGCTCAGCCTGAGAGAGAGGTGGGCACCCACCATGAGGCCAACCCAGGCAGTGCTCAGCAGGCAGTAGGGCAGCAGAATGGGGGAGGGGGAGCAAACCAGAAACAGAAGGAATTGATCAAATGTCTCTGGTCCAAGCACCACTGTTACATCCAGAGCCCCTGTGGCTCTCTAGGAAGAGTGGTGAATGCCAAGTAACCATTTGAGATAGGTCTCTGGTGGTCTCTGACCTGGCCTTTGGAGCATGCAGAGCTCTGAGTGGACAGCAGAGGGGGCTAGTGAGCCAGCATTCTGGGAAGAGCTGTTCTCAGAGAGAAGCAAATCCTTAATTCCTTGTCACCTCACTCTGCCTGTAAGTGAAATACAGAGAAGGAACTTTTGGGCTTCTTTTCTTTGGCAGGAACAAAACATTTATTGCATATTATCAGTAAACTAACAGTTATTTACCATTACTGTATTCCAGACACTGAGGGGCTTATTTCATCCCCATAATGACCCCATGTGATAAAGTAGGTTATCCCCCACCACCGCCACCCTTCACAGGTGAGTTGAGAGACACAGAGAAGTTAAGTTTCTTGACTAAGGTCCCACATAGTAAGTGGCACACTTATCAACATGACAGAATACTGTCCCTCCAGGCAGAGCTGGGCTAGAGCAGAATGTTCTATGGGCTTTGAAAAGAAAGATCCCAGCCCAGAGCCATAAGCCATTATGGATATGAGTGTCTACCACAGTATGGTGGGGAGCGGGGCTGAGAGGAACAGAACTTGGCCTGGCTCTTTGCCTCATCCAGAGCCTGGGCTGGGCTCAGTCAGGCTGCACAAGGCCCCCAGTGAGGATTCCTCCATCCGGAGCAGCAGCTGCCTCCTGAGGCTGCCTCTGGGCATGGGGTCGGTCTCAAGACCTGTGTGGTTCTGGTCCTGACTCAGCCCCAATGTCCCATGTGACTTGGCCTTCCCACCCCTCTGAGCTCCAGTTGGTTTCTCTGAGAAAGGGCTGGTGGACTAGCTGACCTCCCAGGCCCTTCCAGCTGGGGCCTTGCAGGATGCACAGACAATCAGCTCGTTCTTTAGTGAAGGGGCTGGGAAAGTGGCAAGCGAGTATGAAGACATTTGGACTTTGCTGCTCTTGGGAAATCCCAGACGGAATTTGGTGTGGAATCTAGAGGGACCCACTGACTGCATGAGATCTCTGGGCCTCCCTGCCACCTGGATGCCTGAGCACACACGTGCATGCATGCATCCATGCACACAGTGCCCTCCCCTACCAGATTAAGTGTTGAACAGAAGTTGTTGGCTCTGTCCAGGACACTCCTGCCTCTACACAAGACAGCCCCCTGTCTGCTCAGTCTGGGGCCCCACTCTGCCCCCACCCCCACCAGACCTCACCCACTAAGAATGCTGGGGCCCTGGGAGCCATGATGGATGCTGACAACAGGGCTTAGTGTTCTTGGCCTGGGCTGGGACCACCCACCTCCAGGCCCCTCCCCCCACCCCCATTTGCAGGAAGCAGCATAGAAGGGCAGTTTTGTGTCACAAAAAAAAAAAACTGGGGACCCAGAGGCAGGGTCCAGAGGCCCTCTGGACTCTGCTCCATGAGCCTTACTTTCCCATTGGGGAGAGGTGGGCCAATGAGTGGAGCAGCTCTTCTCAAATATTTGTTCTATGACATTTTAGGGATGTGGGTAACATTGACAGATTTAACAAATAAAAATGCAGAACACCTAGTTAAATTTCAATTTTAGATAAAAGACAAATAAATTTTAGTATAAGTATATCCCAAATTTTGCATGGGACATATTCATGCTAAAAATATTATGTATTCTTTATGTGTAATTCAAATATAACTGGGTGTCCTCTATTTTGTCTGGCAACCCTAAATCTGTGTCAAGTGTATGCCAGAAAGCCAGAGGGGAATGATGCCAACCTCCTGCCCATCCCTGGGCACTGGTGCCTACCTGGTCCCTTCTCTTCAGCTCTCCAATGTCTACCCCACAAATTCCTCCATGTCCTCTTATGCACCCCCATTTTACTCCCCAGGATACCATCCTCCCCTAAACTCACCTATCTTTCTCTCCTCTAAGGGCTACACCTCTGTAGGGCTCTAGGCCTGGGCAGGGTGGCAGGGGGGATGGTAGAGATACTCCCCTCACTGCCTTGAGTGTTGACACAGTGAGGCCAGGGCAGGGATGGAAGGGCCTTAGAAGTCCAAGTTAGCAACAGCTTCACCAAGGAGGCAGCAGAATGGGCAGTGATGGGAGAAGGCTCCAGCATTCTGGACTAGGTCCCCTTTAGCAGAGGGGCAGGCTGGGTCCAGAGGCAATGTCCAGGTGATGAGGGAAGAGGTGCCCCCACCTCATGTACATTCCCTTCTCCAAGCTCAGCATCACCAGGAAATGAGAATAGAGAGGGCCAGACCCCAATTCTAGGGCCAGACCCCAATTTTCTAGGGCCAGACCCCAATTCTACTTGGATCAGGAAATTGTAAGATTCTGTCCTTTGGGGCCAAAAAGGGCCAAGATATGATGAGAAACAGAGACAGGGAAGGAGGGGGAACAGAGAGAGACCAGGGAGAGAGATCCTGGGAGAGAGAGAGACCAAGAAATTGCTGAGAAAAACACATATACAGACAGGGAGACAGGACCAAAGCAGACACAGGGAAATAAATGGAAACAGAGAAAAACAGATTCCCGGGCTGAGACAAACAGATTAACAAACAGAAGAAAGGAGAAACACAGAGAAATGGAGAGGAACTGAGTGGAGACAGAGATAGGGAGAAACTGAAACAGGAAGATGGACTGGGAGAAATGAGAAAAAGGGTAAACAGAACAGAGAGAGCAGGACCGGGAGAGATGAGAAAAAGAGGGAAAGAGAAAGGGGTGAGAGCGAGAAAAAGGGCCAGAGGAGACGGGCTGTCCTTTCCTACCAACGCGGGGATATTTTCCAGGGGCAAGATCAGACTGAGACACCGCAGGGGACGTGTGACAACCTAAGAACTGAGCATCTCCTGGAGCCCTACCCCTCTCCCCAGGCCAAAGAGCAGCGCCCCGCTCAGCTCCACTGCGCCCCGTGCCCAGGCGTCCGGCTCCATCTCTCCAGCTCCCGCACTGTCTCCCCGGGGCTCCTCCGAGCCCGGGCGTCTGGCTCTCCTCCCGCGCCTATCGCCGCCTAGACGGCTTCCCAGCCCGCCCCCCGGCCAGCTCCGGGGGAGGCAGCTCGGGAGCCGCAGCCCCAGGTCCGAGTCCCAGCCGCGCGGCCACTGCTCCGGGAAAATCCCCGGCTGAGTGATGCTGCCACCTCCTGGCCAGGCCCGGGGAGCACAGCACGTCTGGAGGGCCGGGCGCGGCCGGCGGGAGGGAATCCCGCACCCCGCCCCCCGCCCCCCGGCTGCGACCCGGGCGCGGGGCTTTCCGGGAATCCGGACGGACCTGCTCGCCCGCGCGGAACCTCTCCCGCTGCCGCTCAGCCCCGCTGCGGACCCCGTGGCAAACCTCTGAACTCTGGGGCCTTCATTGCCCCCCGTAGTCAAAAGGAGGAAGTACCAACACCTCCTCCCAGGATTTCAAGGGAGGTGGGGGGACGCGGGCGGACCAGGGGTGTCCTGGTCTTCCTTCACGACTCAGCCAGGCCGCCTCTCCAGGGGCGTGACACCTGTCCCATACCGTCCCCTCAGCCCACTCGGGAACATCCTCCTCTCCTCAACCTCTGCCCCCCAGAAGGCCAGGTGGGGAGGGACTTCGAGGGGCCCGGCTCCCCCCGCCCGCATCCTCTCTGCCCGCGGGCGCCGCACTCCCTCCCCTAAGCCTGGGGCCACCTGGGCGTGGAGCAGTAGTTGGGGGTTGGGAAGGGGTCGCTGAGCCGTCTTGAACGGACCCCACCATTTTTTCCAATTAATCTCGTCTGCTCCCCATTCCCAAAACCCAACCCGGACTCCTTCCCCCCTCCTTCCCGCCTCCTCCCCGCCCCAAGGCCGGCCCAGCCGGGCGCAGAAGCTCCACCCCCACCCCGAGGCGGGACCCCATAGGTGGAGGGACGTGGGAGAGGTCGCGGCCCCGCCCCTCCCGCCTCGCCCCGGGTCCCCGCACACGGAAGCTCGCGGCCCCCGCGCCAGGATGTGCGACGCCAGGGTCCCCGGGCTCTCGCCCACCTTGCTGCTCGGCCTGCTGGCCGGCCTCCAACAGGTGAGCGCTCGGGAGGTGAAGCTGCGGCGCTTTCGGGGCCCTACCTTTGTGGGTCTGGGGCCTGCTTCGGGAGCCGGCTCCCTGCCTCCCATTGTTAGGCTTTCCTCGTGACCACACGCAATTAGCCGCTTCCTTTCTCATTTTGCTGGGGAGGTGAAGGGGGGCAGCTGAGGGGGGCCCTGAAAAGGCCCGGGGTTCCTTCACCTTGGGGGAACTGTGTAGTGACACTGACCCACGCTCATCACCATCTGACACCCAGCGCCTCTGTGTGAGTGGGGACTTTGACCCGCATGTTAGCCTTGGATAGTCCTTCCCGCTCCTTCCCCATGCGTCAGAAAGCGAGAACCATCTGGGCCTGAGGTCTGGACGCCTAGCTAGCTTGTCTCCCCAGCTCTGTTCCTCCAGTGCTGGGTGACCTTGGGGAAGTCCTGGCCTTCTCTGGACTGTTTATTTGCTTGTGCCCTAAGGGAGAGGAGGCTCCTAAGTCACTTTCCAGGAGCAGGGGTAGGATTCCAGCCCATGATGGGATTTGATTGGGCTGCCTGACCCGAGGCTGGGGTGACCTCTGGAATCTGTGGTTCTGAGAGGGGCGGGCACGCCCTCATCTCTCACGCCCCCCCGTGATGGGGAAGTTCTATCCAGTTCCGCGGTGGGAGATTATCCTGGAAACTGATGTGAGTCTAGAAGACAGATTTTTAGCTTCTGTTTAAGATCCAAGGGAAGTGCCAGGGTGGCTTCCCAGAACAGGGCACATTCACACAACTGTGCTGACTTTCAGGGCTGCTTTGCTCCTGAAGCCCTGGTACTCCTCAGTCACTAGGCCATCAGTCTGTGCCATCACTAGGCTGAGCATCCTGTTGATTCCTCCCAACATCTCCAGGGGGGCAGGCATTGCTAAGGTCCCCAATTCACCTGTAAGTACAGTGTACAGTCATGCTCTGATTAACAATTAACAACGGGCGTACATTCTCAGAAATGCCTTGTTAGGTGATTTTATTGTGGGAACATCATCGAGCGCACCTACACAGACCTAGATGATATCGCCTACTACACACCTAGGCTGTATGGGATAGCCTGTCACTCGTAGGCTATAAGCCTGTACGGCATGTTACTGTGCTGAATCCTGTAGGCAACTGTAACACAAGGGTAAGCGTTTGTGTTTCTAAACATAGAAAAGGTACGCCTGTATAGGGCACTTACCATGAGTGGAGCTTGCAGGACTGGAAGTTGCTCTGATGGCTGTGGCATCAGTAGGCAATAGAAATTTTCAGTTCCATTATAATCTTATGGGACCATCATTGTATATGCAGTCTGTCATTGACCATAACGTGGTTATGTAGCACATGACCGTAAGCTGAGGTTCCCCAAGATCATCCTGACACTTGATAGAACCTGAGGAAGGTGCTGGAGCCAGCCTTGCAGACACCTGGGGGAAGAATGTTCCAAGCAAGGCTTGCACACATAATTGCTATTAATTGGGTTAAGTCCTGGACAGACATCCTGGATGCCCTGCAGAACTAGTGCAGGAGAGGTGGGGAGAGAGGAGCTTGTTCCAGAGAGGAGGGTCCGGGCAACTTGAAAGAGCAAGGGAGGAAGCTCACCAGGCAGGGATCTGAAGAATGAGCAGAGTTCAGCAGACCATGGAGGCATGGGGAAGAGAGCCTGCCCCTGCATGTAGGTGTAAAACAGCCAGGTGTGTTCAGGGAACTCCCAGTGGGTATGTGTGCAAGAGGGAAGAGGGGGGCTAAGGCTGGTCTCTGGGGGTTAGAGCCCCAGGGAGCCCCTGACAGGGGCTTCCAGCAAGATTGCAGGTGATCAGATATTTGTGGATAGAAACTTGCTTGCAGCGTGGGGGGTGACTGGTGGGCGGCAAGAGAGTTGCTAGTGTCCTGGACTGCAGATGTCAGAAGGCATGAGCTTGCAGCCTGGGGGGAGTGAATGTGGTGTGAGGGTGTGATAAAGAGAGGAAGGAGAACTGGGCGCTTCCGGGGGGCTAGTAGGGCTCCCATCATTGAGCGGGGGAACATGGTAGAGTAAGGTAGAGAGCAGGCTCGGGGGAAGACGCTATTCGCTGGGACCTGCTGGCTGTCAGATACCTGGGCAGCATCTGAGTTTATTACCCCTAACCTCTGCCTCTTTTCTTCCACAGGCTGCAGCCAGATGTGCCCTCTTGTAAGTCTGGGGTTAGGGCTACAACTTCCAAACTGGGGAGGCGACATCCCAAACCTGTCCTGCCTGCCTTCATGGGAGGGAGCGCCTCATCCATCACCCTCACCCACTCCCCTTCCAGGCAGAAACCATCCCCCCATACCCCACCCAGAGAAGGAGACTCTGCCCCCCCTCTCTCCCCACCAGCCACCCAGGGGGAGTTTCACACTGTGGGCCTTCTGTAGCCTAATCCCCCTCCCATTTACTGCGATCTCAGGCCATCTCCCCTCCGAGGGGACCCTGGGAGAGGGGGCAAACAGTATGCTACCTTAATATATAAATGTCAGGAAGCCTGAGCACCATGAGGAGGTGGGTAGTCTATAGGCAGAAGAGTGCTTCCATCAAGTCAGCACTGGACGTGGCAGGAACACTCTCCTGCCCCACTCCTACTGTATGGACACCAAGGGCTCGCTCCTCCTCAGTTAGCTCCTGGACACTCCCCTCTTCCCCTCTCTCCACTACAACACTCAGTCCCCACATTTGCCCAGTGAGGTCCGAATGACATTCATTACACCCATTTTGTAGATGAGGAAAGTGAGGCCCAGTGAGGAGCATAACTTGGCACAAGTACACAAGGCTAGTAGTGAGATGCACCTGAAACCCAGGTTCTGATCCCAGCCCCAGGTTCCTCCCACTGAGCCCAGAGGGAGCTCCTACCCTTACCCCACAAAGGGCATGGCTCGTGCCCTGAGTATATGGGTACATTTTGGGGAGGCTGGGGTTCTTCTGCCTCTCCACCTTGGTAACAGCCTCTCTGCCCCAGCAGCCCCTGCCCTGAAGGATTCACGTGCTGTGGTGACACCTGCTGCGAGGAATTTGAGTTCTTCTCTGGCCCCTTCAGGTGAGCCCAGGGCCAGCTCCTCTGGGCACAGCCCTCCGAGGGACCTGGGCCACACAGGACAGACTGGACTTCCTGCCCTGGGGAGCTGTGTAGGGGAGGGGAGGGAGGGAGATGCAGCGGGGACTGCTGGAGGCTCCAGGTGATGTTGGTGGTTCCTCGCTCCAGGATCTTCATCATCATCTTCCTGACCATCGTGCCCATCATGTGCATCTGTGGCCTGGTTAAGCACTTCTGTCACAACTGCAGAGGGCAGGAACAGGACCCCCCGATGGGTGACACGGGGCCCCCTGAACGGCCCACCGTCTTCCCCACAGAGACGGTCGAGGTGTCCACCTTGGAGCCCCCGCCTCCCTACAGTGAGGTGGGTGTCTATCCTAATCCCTGTTCTGTTCCTTGGCCTTTCGTATCTCCCTGTCGTCCCGGTTTTCAGAGCAGCAGTGACAGTGGAGGGCCTCCTTACCTGGGGGAGGGCTCTGCTGCCAGACCCGGGTCACCCCTTTCCCTGGCACACCACCAGCACATGGGTGGTGACGCCAGTGCCAGGCTGTAATACTCTGTCCCTCCTTTCCCTGCAGATTATTCTGAAGCCAGTCCTGGGCCTGCCCCCCATGGACCCACCCCCTCCCTACAACTTCAGACCTGGAGAACATTCTGGGGTCCCCAGGGGCATTGACAACCCAGCCTTCTGAACCTCCTCCTGCCTGGAATCCTGCCTCAGCCACCTCCTTTCCAACACCTCCTGGATCAAGCCAGAGATGCCTGGGACCCCTGAAACTCACTCCCCCATCCTGCTACAGCTCTGGCCTTTCTTGAACTTAACTTATTGCTTTTCCTGCCCCTGTTCCACTCCAGCTGTCTCTCTTGTCCCAAGGGCTGGGCTGGAGCAACAGTGTCTATCCACCCCAGAGCCCACAACCCACAACCCAAGTTAGAGGCTGCCAAGAGGAAAATGTCAACAGCTGGAGGTGACTGACTGTAGAATGGACTACTCTGAGGAGTGGCAAGAGCCCCGTTTCTTGACTGGACAGCCAGCTCCAATGTGGAGGTCAGGCTGCGTGAGCTCTGAGCCACCTCCAGTTCTACCAGAATAGAGAAGACCCCATTCTACCCTACCCTACCCCCCAACACATGTACTCACTAAATTAACTGATTGCTGCTGCTGCGATTCTGCCTCTGGCTATATGGGGAGGTGAGCCCAGACCCTGCTGGGAAACTGGCAGGGCTGGGGGGGGGGGGGGCGGGGGGGTGTCTCTGCACCCAAAATCCCACCACTGATGAGTCTTCTGGGACTGTGTTGACAATAAGCCTGGGAAGACAGTACATCCATGGGCCCCCCTCTGGGAGAGGATTTTTATAGATGCTTTGACCTCCTGTTCCTTGAGGTCTCTGGGTACTAAAGAGCCTGGACAGGGAGCTGGGGATGGGGTGGGAGTGACCCGTGTGCTTCCGCACCCCATCCTCCTGCTGCTGTCCTGGGGAAACAGAGCTCAGCTCCCTGCCTCTCACCATGGGGGAGGGGAGTAAGGAGGCTGGCCCTCTGTAGGGCTGGGCTTCCCAGACCTGGATCAGCGCCACCCTAGAATCTCCTGGAGGGTAGAGAGGAGAGGGCAGATCCACCCTTTTCTTCCAGCCTGGGTGGTTCTGGGCAGTCCCATCTGTAGGCTTAACCCCTAAGAGGAAAGAAGCATACAACATTGCAACAGTCTGCCAGGGCATAGGTCCCAGGGAGTCTGTAGCAGAGCATGGAGTTGGGAGCCTAGCATGGCACATGCAGAGTGAGAGAGAGCCCATGCCCATGTCTTGGGGCTCAGGCAGGGCTGGGCTCCTTTGCGCACTGACCCTGCCTTTGCACTGCTCCCCTGCAGCCCACAAATGCTGGCCTTCCTCCCCAGGCAGGGGGTACAGCAGCAGCACTGGCCAAAGCTCCTGGGAGGACGACATAGCACTGACCCTGGTGTGCTGGCCTGATGGCTCCTCCAGGCCTCTCCTAGTAATGCCTAGCCTTGGGGCATCAGGATGCAGGCAGGGGGGCAGGGGCAGGGGGAATGGCACAGCCAGCCCCCAAAAGGCTAGAGACAGGGGCTGTCTGGCTGAGAGTTCCTGCTTGAGACAGGGCCTCAGAGGGAGCACAGTGCTCGCCCACAACGTAGAGTTGATAGAAAGAGAATGAGCTCAGTCACAGAAGTTTCCCTTCAATTTCAGGGATTTATCAGGGGCGTCAGAAGGGAGCTATGTGGTGCTTTGTAAATCTGGCTGGGTCCAACGACAGAGGTCTCAGAGCTGATGTTGCCTCCAACCCAAGTGGGAGCATGTTAAGCAATGGGCTTGGCAGACCTGAGGAGGAGGTAACCCTCTCAGCCCGGACGCTGCCATCCTTTCATCGAAGATGACATGGGGCCTTAAAATCCTCCTGGCAGCAGTAGAGAGACCTGAAGGGAAGTGGTCCCAAAGCCCAGTGTTGCTGGGACCTGGTGGCAGAAATGGTCAGTTCTATGGCTCTGTTCACTGATGGTGGGAGTGGATATAGTGTGATCTTCCTGGAGGGCAATCTAGCAGTATTCATTTGTGCCACAGATATTTACAAAGATCCTACTATGTTTCTGGCACCATGCCTGGTATTGGGCATTCCATTAAAATTTTAAATGCACATAACCCAGCAATCCACTTCTAAGAACATCTTTTGGAAATGCTCATACACAAAAGAGCTCTAAGAAATGCCCATCACAGCATTCTAACTGGGGGTAAACGTCCATTGACAGCAACCTGTTAAATATACCAGGTTCATCCAGCTTGTGAATGTTATACAGCCTTTAAAATGAATGAAGTGGGTCTGAAACACCAACCTGGCACCATGTTCATCATTTATTATCACAGAGAAAAGGCCTATGATCTCAATTTGTAAATATATACTACATCATATATTTTATATATATTTCCTTTGCAGGTGTATGGAAAAGATCTAGAAGGATATGAACCAAACCACACTTGCCCCACTTATACAGTGGTTGACGCTGTGGGATGGTTACTTTTTATGCTTTATCATTGTTTGTATTTTTACCATGAGCAAGCGTGGCTTTTGCAGATTTAGAAAAGATTTCTTTATTGGAAAACACAGACAGCTTTAGAAGTTAATAAAGGCTCACCTTGTGAACTTTGATCGACAGCAATTCATGTATAATCAGCTCTGCTATGAGGAAGAGGCTGGAAGAACTCAGTCATGTGGCAGACACATGACCTATATGTGACCCAGAGACTAGATACATGATGGACGTGGGAAAGCCTGGACACCTCCAGACATGAGGACATGTGATGCTTGTATGTGAAACCTATACAGGACTGTGACTGGCTCTCAGTATATATAAGATGTCTGGCTGGTTGGGTGGGTGGATAAGCAATTTCACAATGACTGAGAATTCATTTCTTTTGCTTGGCTTAGCAGCTCAAACCCAATGAATGAATAATAAAAGATGAAATCACTGAATGAATGAATGAATGATTGCCTCAGGGAATGAATGAGCAAATGTGAAGATCTGCCATCAGACATTTGTAAAGATACATACAACTTGGTTAACACCAGAAAGGTGCTCCCTGTGGCTGTGAACTTGAACTTCTTTCTGCAGGGGACCCCCCAGAGGACTGGGGAGTGCAGGAAAAACTGTGAGGCAGGTGGCATGCTGGGGTGCTGGGGGAGGCCCTTGTGCTCCAGGGTCTGAGGGGGGAGGACAGTGGAGCTCTGCTTCGGTGGGGCGCTGGGAGGAGGGCACCACCAAAAACCTCGCCTCACCCCGGGACTGAGTCTCACAACTCCAGCTTCCAGCATTTCAGTCTCTGCACCCAGCATCTCCTGGTCTCAGTTTCCCTGTTTGTACAAGGAAGAGGTCTACTCCTTCTAGCTCTGGTAGAATGTAGCTCTCTGTTTCCCAAGTTGAGAGGGGCAAAGGAGGTAAGAGAGTTCAGAGAACCTCCTTGACTCCCACAGCCTTTCCTCCACTCCTCAGCCACGCTCTCAAACAGGCACACCTGATCCTGTCATCCTGATAACCTCAAACCTCCCACGCCCTGGACATCACCTCCTATTCTTCTAGCTCAGGTACTGTATCAGTCTCATGCCAGCGATTCCCTGAGCCCACTGAGGCCTCCAAGCCGCTGGCCTTAGCTCCTCCGCCCCACCAGCCATGTCCTCCCTGCCTTCCTTATGCAGCTTGGAGTCCTTGATTCAGCCGGGTAATCACCACCCCGCAGCTAACTCCTTTACGCTTCTCTCCATCCATCATATGTACCTGGTAAAACCCCACACTCTGGTTGAAATCAGCTTTTGCTCAAGCACCAGCACACCTGTGTGATTGGACTCACTTCAAAATCAAAACTGTGAATCTCAAGCGGACCCCCAGTTTCTCCATCCCACCTTAGAAGGTTCACTTTCTCTCCCTGCAGAGAGACTAATTCATGCCTTCTACTCTCCTTGAGTCTCCCACAGTCCTGACCTCAACTTCAGCTGGTGATGGCATCACATAAATCATTTAATCACAAGAGAACCACCCAATCTCCCCCACCCCTCCCACCTCTGGTTATGGTGGAAGCCAAATCCCACACCGCCAGCTGCTTTCCACCCCCTTGGGCCTTCTGAAGACCTCACTCCCGCAGGCCCTCCAGCACCAGCCTTTTCCCGTCATTACTGGGCCTTTATCACACCACCTGTACGTAAAGATGCTCACCACACGGCTTGGAGAAGCCCGTCCCTGACACTCCCTTGGCCTGAGTGTGCTGTTCTACTTCCTCCCCCCCTATTCCTGCTCCTTCCCGCTGCAATCAGCTCTTTGTCTCCATCATTACGTGAATTGGCTCTTGTCCACAACACCAATAACCTACATCTCGCCGAAGCCAAAGCTCAGCCCTCTGGCCTCATTTATTATCAGTGGCCTTTGACGCACTTGGCTCCTGCTCCTTCGGGAAAAACTTCCCTTCGTGGACTTCCCTGGTTTTCCCCCTACTCAGGGCTGCTCTTTCTCAGGCTCCTTCCCTTTCCCCTCCACCATCTCTAAACCATAGCTGACCCGAAGGTGTCGTCTTAGGCCCTCTCGGCCCTCTCGTCTTTGTCTTCATTGACTCCCACAGCGGGTCTCATCCAGTTCTGTGGCTTCACAGACCATTTCGGATCTGTATCTCTGGCCAAGACTTCTCCCTTGATCTCCAGACTTATATATTTAACTTATGCTTTACTACCTATCACCTCCACTTGGATGCCTAATGAGCATTTCACAGCCAAAACTAGGCTCTGATTTCCCTCCACCCCACCCCAAATTCAGTCCTTCCCAAGTTGTCACATCATAAATAAATGGCACCTCCAGCCAGCCAGCTGTTCAGGCCAAAAAGCTAAGTTATTCTAATAAGTTTAGCTTTCCCTCACTTCCTCATCCTGCCTCCAAAATAGACTAGTGCCCACTTTTCACCATTTCACAGATACAGCCGGAGACCGAGTCACCCCGAAGTCTAGCCTAGGCTATCCTAAGGACGTCCTGGCTGGCTTCCTGTGTCCACGCTTGTGTCATCCTGCCCCCTGCAGTTCATCCTACATACTGCAGCCAGGGAGGTTTCTCTGAAGCAGAAATAATACTTGTCATTCCTCTGCTTAAAGGCCTCTGAAGGTTGTCCATTGCACTTGAAATAAACTTCAAACCCCTGACTGTGGCCTCCAGGACTTACAAGGCGCGGCCCTTCTCATCTCCTCCCTTCTCATCTCTTCCCTTCTCGCTGCATTCCAGCCACAGGGGCCTGCTCTCTGAGCCTTGACTGTCTGAAATCCGTCTGGCTCCAGGCCCTTAAAGGCTTTTCTTCTTGGAAACCCCCCTCCCCACCCCACCTTCCACTTCTCTACCGGCCTTCACACGGCTATCTTCCCATCATTCCAATTCAGTGGTCACCTCCTCAAAGAAGCCTACCCTGACCACGCTGCACAGAGCAGCCCCTCGAGTCCCACTCTATTACGCGATTCTACTTTCTTTTCTTCACAGCATGTCCCAGCACTGCAAATTGCCTCATTTAGCTACGTGCTGACATACTCAGTCTGTTTTCCCTCTCTGGACCCACACTCCTCAGGGACCGGGATTTTCCATGTTCACTGTCAAGTTCAGAGTCAAGAACAATGTCTGGCGCGTGGGAGGCGTCACTCTTTGTTGACTCACTCTCAGCGCCACAATGGTCATGGCCACCTCGAAAGCCCAAAAGTTCCTGTAAGAGAAACGCCCAGGAAAGGAGTTTTTAAGGCCCTGCAAACATCTCTCGGTGGACATCAGGCCCTTGATCCAAAGGAGTTATTGCGCTTTTTCTTTTCCTCGCTCCCTTCCTTCCTTCCTTCCTTCCTTCCTTCCTTCCTTCCTTCCTTCCTTCCTTCCTTCCTTCCTTCCTTCCTTCCTTCCTTCCTTCCTTCCTTCCTTCCTTCCTTCCTTCCTTCCTTCCTTCTGCCCTTTCTTTCTTTTTTTCACTGAATACTTAGTGAGCACCTCTCAGGCATTACCCCAGGGCCTAGGTAAAGAAGGCCCATGAAAACACTATTCCTGCCCCCATGGAAAACAGATGCCAGTCAAACAATCCCACACATGAGCCTGTGGTTACCCCCGGTCTAAGTGCATGGAGTATTAGAGAACTGTGTGCACATAGTTCTAGATAAAATGTGCATATAGTATTAGAGAACTATGGTGGGGCAGGGGGACTGCTTTAGATTGGGTCTCAGACATGGTCTCTCTAAAGAGGTGACGTTGAACTAGTTCCAGAAGGAATAGAAGTAGACAGACATGAGAGAACGTGGAGAAGCATGCTCATGGCAGAGGGGCCAGCACATGCAAGGGCAAAGGCCCTGAGAATGCAAGGAGCTCAGTGGCTCAGAAGACTTAAAGGAGACCTCTCCCTGTTTCAAAGTCCCCAAGATTCTTAACAAGGGTATACTCATTTCCTAGGGCTGTCATAACAAATAACCACAAACTGGCTGGCTTAAAACAACAGAAATTATTTTCTCAGTTTTGGAGGCCAGAAGTCTGAATCAAGGCGTTGACAAGGTTGATTCCTTCTGGAGGCTCGGAGGGAAATTCCATTTCAGGCCCTCTCGGTAGCTCCTGAGGGCTGCCAAGTGATCCTCAGTGTTCCCTGGTTCATCACTGCCCTCTAATCCCTGCCTCCACTTTCCCATGGCCTTTTTCTCCATATCTACGTGTATTGTTGTGTTTTTTTTTAATTTAAAAAATTTTTAAATTTTTTATTATTATTTTAATCTTCACCCAAGGATATTTTTTCCATTGCTTTTCAGGGCTGGGGGGAACATTAATGTGAGAGAGACACATTGATTGGTTGCCTCCCCCTCAGGCCTGACCTGGGCTGGGGATCAAGCCGGCAACCGAGGTATGGGCGGAATGGAACCTGGGACCCTTCAGTCCAGGGGCCAGCGCTCTAACCACTGAGCAAACCAGCCAGAGTGCCTACGTGTGTTCTAAGGCATAAACATGAACATGGGATGTGTTTCCATTTATTTATGTCTTCCTTAATTTCTCTTAGCACTGTTTTGTAGTTTTTATTGTACAAGTCTTCCACTGCTTTGCTTAATTTAATTTCAAACTACTCTTTTTGATACTATTGTAAATGGAATTGTTGTCATAATTTCTTTTTCAGACTGTTCATTGATGGTCTATAGGAATGCAACTGATTTTCATGTGTTGATTTTGTATCTTGCTATGTTATTGAATTAAATTATTTGTTCTAACAGTTTTTTGTGTGGAATCTTTAGGGTTTTCTGCATATAAGATTATATTACCTGCAAAGAGAGATTCTTTTACTTCTTCCTTTCCAATTTGTGTGCCTTTTATTTCTGTTTTTTGTCTAAATTGCTCTGGCTATAACTTCTAGTATTGCATTGAAGAGAAATGGCAAAAGCGGGCATCCTCCCCTTATTCCTGATCTTAGAGGAAAAGCTTTCAGTTTCACTACTGAACACGGTGTACCCCGTGGATTTTTAGTGTATCGCTTTTATTGTGTTGAGGTAGTTTCCTTCTGTTCCTTTTTTGTTGAGTGTTTTTATCATGAAAAGGTGTTGAATTTTGCCAAATTCTTTTTCTGCATCAATAGAGATGATTGTGTGTTTTTCTCTCTCTCCTTTTAATGTGGTGTATTACATTGGCTGATGTTTGTATGTTGAAGCATCCTAGCTTTCCAGGAATAAGTCCCACTTGGTCATGGTGTATAATCCTTCTGATATGCTGCTCGATTTGGTTGGCTAGTATTTTGTGGAGCGTCTTTGCATCGGTGTTCATAAAGGATACTGGTTTGTAGCTTTGTTGTAACGTCTTTGTCTGGTTTTGGTATTGGGTAATGCTGGCTTCATAGAATGACTTAGGAAGTGTTCCCTCCTCTTCAGTTTTTTGAAAATTTTTGAGGATTGGTATTAGTTCTTGTTTAAATATTTGGTAGAATACATCAGTGAAACCATCAGCTCATGTGCTTTTTTGTTGTTGTTGTTATATTTTTTATTAATGATTCAATTTTCTTATTAGTCATAGGTGTATTCAAATTTTGTATCTCTTCATGGCTTAGTCTTGGTAGGTTTTGTGTATATCAGCCCGCTATTCTCTGGCCTCCAAAGTTTCTGATGAGATTTGCTGAATCTTATTGAGGATCCTTTGTGTGAAGTCACTTCTCTCCTTGCCACTTTAAGTATTTTGTCTTTGTCATTGTCTTTTGAATGTTTGGTTACAAATGTACCTGGGTATAGGACTCTTTGATATCTTACTTGGAGTTCGTTGAGCTTCTCGGATACTTATATTTGTGTATTTCATCACATTGGTGAATTTTCAGCTAGTATTTCTTCAAATATTCTTTCTGCCCCTCTCTTCTTTCCCTTGTAGGACTCCCACACTGCATCTGTTAGTCCACTTGATGTGTTCCATAGGTCTCTTAAGGTCTGTTCACTTTCCTTCAGTCTTTTTCTTTCTGTTTGTCAGACTTGGTAGGTTCTATCTTCCTATTGATTCTTTGTTTACTGATTCTTTCTTCTGTCTGGTCAGATCTGTTTTTGAGTACCTTTAGTAAACTTTTCATTTTAATGATTGTAGTTTTCAGCTCCAGAATTTCTTTTTGGTTTCTTTTTAGGTTTTCTATCTCTTTGTTGATATTTTCATTGTTTTATACTTTTTTTTGTTTTGTTTTGTTTTTACTTTCTCCACATCTTCCTTTAATTCTTTAAGCATCTTTAGGACAATTGTTTTAAAATCTTTGTCTAGTAGATCTGCCATCAGATCTTTCACACAGTTTTTTTGCTCCCCACCCCCAATAGGCCATATTTTCCTGTTCCTTTGTATGCCTTGTGATTTTTTGTTGAAAAATGGACATTTAAATCTAATAATGTGGTAACTCTGGAAATCATATCCTTCCCCTTCCCCCAGGGTTTGCTATTTTTGTTTTGTTTTTATTATTGTAGGCTGTCTCTGTAACAAGGATCAGACTAAGGTGTAAACCTAAGGTCTTTTCAGGTCTTTCCTGAATCTGTGCCTTTCCCTGGGCATGTATGGTCACTTTCTAATTTTCTCTGTATATGCAGTTGCTTTTGAATGTCCTAGTTTTTAATTTATGGCTCTCAAAAGGGGAAAAAAGAGAAAAATGGGGGCAGGGGGGTAAGGTACTGGTCCTTAAAATACCCTGAAAGTCACTTCAATTGGAGGGGGGAGGGGACAACAAAAATGGCTCCTTTCCTCTTGGTCTACACCTCTAAGATTAGAAGCAGCAGTCAGCAATCAGAGCACAGATCCCTAATATTTGGATGTCAGGGTCCTTTTTGCCCACTCTGGTTATAGCAAGCTGTGTGCAAGCTGCTCCTGAACATGTGCACAGCTGCTTGCCACTCGGCTGAGGGTGGGGGATGGGAGGTTGCTATTGTGATAAGAACTGAAATTAACTGCAATTTACTGTCCAAACCTTCCCCTGAAGGTTGCAAGTCTTTAATAGACTCCAGAGTTCCGAAATAGCTATATCAGACAGATCCTGCCAGTTCAATTGTTTTTGGTTGGGGAGACAGATTCATGGTGCTTCTTAATCCATCATCTCCCCAGAATCTTCTCAGCAGGATTGTATTCCTTTGAGAAAATTCAATTGTGTTAGCTGAGATTTGACCAATAATTTATTCAAAACTTGCTTTAGCCTCTTGCCAACATTTTCTCAGGACAAAGGATGTTAAGAACTTTGATCAGAGGCTCAAGGAGACAACTTCATGATTTGACAAAACAATAGCAGAACACACATCAGCAATTAAACTCCAAATTTGTTACACCACACATTTTTTGCATATGCCCAGCCTCCTGGATTTTCTTGGAATTGTCTCTACCTTTCCTAACACCCCACTCACATAAAGACTGTGAGACAGAGCAGTCATTTTTCACAAAGTGGCTCTGTCTCTCTGGCCACAGATGACTAGTTCAGGGGTGGGCACTGATCAAATTGAGCCAATCAGAGCCCTTCCATGAGAATTTTGGATTTTGAACTCAGCAAGTCTCTAGATTGCTCCTGTAGTAAGGCTATTAGATAGAGAGCCTGGAGCCACTGGGGCCCATGCTAGCCACTACATGAAGACACCTGAGTGAATGAGAAAGAAAAACACCAACATTCAGAAGAAAGTGGAGAGAGGAGATAGAGAAAATCCTGATGACTGTCAAATAAATCCATTTTTTCCTGAGTCCCAGCTGCCTTCCCATAGCCTGGCTACTCCACCCTTCTTTGACAAACAAAAGCTAATCCAACATCTTCCATTTTGCTCAAGCTAGTGTGAGTTCATTTATTGTCACTTGCAATCAAAAGAGCCCAGAGTAACCTACTAGACCAACTCTCTCACTTTACAGATGAAGAAACAGATTCTGAGAAAGGCTGTCGACTTCCCTCAGGCTGCCAGGTTAGTGAGTAGCTAGGCTGGAATTAAATCTCAGGTTTCCTCATTGTAGCTCCCTTGTGTGCTCCTGCACAGCTGCTGCTACTACAGGGCCATGTGACATTTCCAAAGCCTGTCAGAGATTTCCGAAGTCCTAGGTTGGAGGAAAAATGCATCTGTACCTCTTCCTATCTACAAAACAAAGAGGAAGGCTAAAAATAGAAGACCATCAAAACATAACTGGAGACCTGGGCTGTGGGAGGTTGGCACAGCGAATGGAGAATGGGAAGAACAAAGTCAGACTTGTTAGAGGTGAGAACTGAAAGGACACCACACACTTTGTGGCTGAGCTCTCACACAAGGAAGAGAAGATCAAAGGAGATCTTCGCCTCTTTGCAAAACTCTCTGCAGGATTCAGATTAAACAGAGCCAATAAATATCTTTCTAACCAAGGCTAAAGGGAGATCAGAAACCCATTCAAGTGTTGGCTGCCCATGGGTCCCCAAGCCTACAGAGGTCACCCTTACCTTTAATATAAAATAAGATGGTTTGAAAGGGAGTCCGGATGCCCTTTCTGCATAGTCCTGCAGTAAAGGGTCCTGTAGCTGACAGTCTCTTCCTGTTCCCTCTCCCTACTCTAGACACAGCCCTCTTCTCTGCTTCCCTCCTCCCAAGCACCGGTGACAAAGCTATGTGTTTCTGGCTTTCCTTGAAGGTTTGGAGTAACAGAGAGGGGTGATGGGCCCTGGCAGGTCTTCAGGAGTTTGGGTTCCTCTGGGGCCACGTGACATATGAGAGTAAAAGAGTGGTCAGGGCTAAATCGATGACTCAACAGCCAAAACTGGAAATGTGTAGCAAGATGGTATCTGTGGCCAAGTGAGAACTTGTCTCTAGAATGACAGTTGGATCCCAGTGACCTGCCTCGCTAAAAGGTTTTACAACTCTGTGAGGCAATTGTGGCAGGCTTTTAGGAAGAAGTGGCTGGGGGTTAATGGTTTGATGAGCTGCAGGACTCGGCCTATCTTTACCTAAGACAGGCAGAACCCCTTGGCCACCACCCAGGAACCTGGGGGGACCCAAAAGAAGCCACAATTGCTGACATCTCCCAGCTTATTCTTCTCCAGTACCCTCAGGGCTTCCCACAGTCAAATGGTACTGGCAACTTCTAAGTAGCCCCAAGTCCCACCCTCTGCAGAACCTGTCCAGAGGGTTAGATCTCAAATACCTTGCAGTCTTTGCAAATATCTTGAAATATCATTTACACTCAGAACTACTTTAAAATTCACTTATGAGAGTTGCTGCTAGATCTGATTATTTAATATTCTTATAAGGAAGGACCTGCATTATTTTATCACATTTTCCCAAATATTTTGATTATTGCATTTTAAAAGTTTCCTTTATGCCAATGTCTTTTATTTTATACATTTAAAGTGCATTTATGCATTATCCTGAGAAGGTGTCTATAGACTTCACCAGATGGCCATAGGGGTTCCGAGCAAAAAAAAGCAATAATAATAAAAATTAAGTATCTCATAACTCTGGGGAGAGGGTGCAGGCATAAGGATATTTCTGAGGGAAAAATTCAGCTTTTTTTTTTTTTTTAAAGAAAAGCAAAAGTGGTTTGTTTGGGAGGGGCTTCTGTTCATACAAAGAGACCTCTGCATTGCCATGAGGAAGGCCCAGGAGGAGGTACATTAGCAGTCCTAGGGGTTGTGACAAGCTTCCCTTTCCATGTGCTTGTCACATGTATCTCAGTGCGCTCAGCCTGTGCTGTCACATTCCGATCTCTTGTCTGTGACACCCTTTCACGGGTTTGCATGTGTCTATACATGCATTGCATGTTTCCTTCAAGGTTCTGTCACGTTTCAGTCCATTGTGTGTCATAGTAGGTCACATGTCCCCCACATTTTAGCTGCATGTCCACATATGAATTTCACTTGTGAGTCTCTTGTCCATTGGGTAATATTTCCCTCATAGGTCCAGTATGTGTTTGACATGTAACCATCATGTCATGATGAAATGTGTTCATGTTCACTCATTCACTTATCATTCATTCATTATTAAATTCCTACTTCATGGCAGTCACTATTTCAGGCTCTGTGGCTATGACATTGAACAAACAAAAAGACACCTTCACAAAGGCAAGACCGTAACACTATGAGTCAGGGTAATAAAAGAGCATAGTAAGCATATAAATAAATCCATAAGCATAATACATAAATCAATGATATTGAAGGTGATGAGTGCTATGGACAGAATAGGGCAAAGTGAGAGGGATCTGGCTGTGGAGCAGATTCAATTGTAAATACGGGATTCAGGGTGGCCCCTTGAAGAGTCACTTGAGCAAAGGCTCGAAGGAGGCAGTTAAATGAGCTTTGATGTCAAGGAAATGTGTTCTAGGCAGAGGGAAGAGCAGGTGCAAAGCCCAGGGGTCGGAGCACGCCTGGCGTGCTGGAGGAACTCCGAGGGGCCAGTGTCTGCAGTGGAGGGAAAGGGCCAGAAAACAACAGGACCTAGCCAGCTTCTCCCAGGCTCGATGAATTCAGTTTCCTGTTTCCTCCACCTTTGATGTGGGTTAGCACATACTAATGTGCGACACAGTCTGGGGCCTGAACAACTGTCCTGGAAACCATCGCCCGTAGTGGTCCAGGTCACTTTAATACATTCTGATGACTTTAATCTCAAGGAAAACAAACAAACAAGCAAATCGCCCTGCAAAGAAGTGTACGGTGGCTGGGCCAAGAAATGAACATCACGTCACCCAGGGGAAGCAGAGGGATATATGTACGGAAAAGGTCCCAGCTCTGCCACTTAAGCTGAGGGACAGTGGTCATCGTGTTGGTCTCACTGAATCTGTTTCCACATATGTAAAATGGGGTGATCGCCCCAGGACGGTGAGGCCAGGACGCAGAAATAAGCCTCCAGCCACAGTGAGGCTGTCGCCCCCTCCTTTCCCGGCCCTGAATCCCAAATCCCTTCTCCTGTGACCTCACTTGCCTTGAAACTCGAGACTAACTTTAAGACTTGCTGTTCAGCTCAGGTACCAGTAAGATCTCTGCATGGTTTCTGTTCCAATTTGAATCCCAAATTCTTCCACTTAGTATAAAATCTTCTTGGGGGAGAAAAAAAAAAAGCTGGAGCCTAAATCCTAAACAAATAAAACCGTGTGAATTTGAACTGGCACAGTTTGTCTTGTAACCATTTGAAAGGACATATAAAAACATTTACAAATGCCCACTTGACACCCTCAGTTGGCAGGAGGCCACCCTCTGGGACTCCTTGTCCTCTACTGCCATCGCCTGGACAGAAGAGGGGTTGCGGGGACACGGAGAGACAGAGACCCATGGATGGGTGAACAACAGCAGGGACTCAGCCCCCTTCCCCTGCTCTAGGGAGGGACCTCCCCCCCCCCCAGACACGCAGTGCACCTCCCCTGGAGAGGCAGGGGAGGTGGTTTCCAGTCCCATTTAACCCCCTGAGAGGGATCAATGTCAAAAGAGGAAGTTCTGACCACGACAGGCCTAGTCTCACCTCCTTCTACAAAAGAGAAAACCAAGACCAAGGCAGCGTGCATTTTCCCAAAGCTGAACTACACCTTATGGACAGCGGCAATATTTGAACCCAGAGCCCTGGGCTCTAAGCCCAGGTTTGCTTTAGAGCCTGGCTACTCAGAGTGCAGTCCTTGGACCTGCAGCCTCCGTGTCACCTGGAGCTTGTTAGAAAAATTCAAGATCTCAGGCCCCACCAGGAAACCTGCTGATTTGGGCCCAGCATTCGAACAGGTCCCCAGGCAATTGGTATGTGTGTCTGAGCTAGTCAAGCACTGATTTTAAACACACTGCCTTCCAGCTTCCAACTTTCCTAGGAAGGTTTATTAACATGCTTCTACAGTACTTTCCCAGATGAAAACCACAGCACTGCTTAGAAAGGTTCTACACGCTCACTGTAAAGAAATTCAGACAACATAGGAAGATTTAAAGCGGAAACCAAGAAACATTGTGGCGTCTAAATATCTTTCTAAACGTTTTCTATATGCACATTTTTTACAAAGATCAGGTTGTATTCTCCATACCTTCTGAGGCTTTTGCTTTTTACTTAAGTTTCTATGGATTTCTTTTTTGAAATAACAGTTGTTCAATGAATATTTGCTAAGGAAAAAAATGAGTGAAACAATAGTCATGGGTGTATTAGTTAGCTATTGCTGCATTACAAACTATCCCCAAACTTAGCAGTTTTACAAAACAAATCTTTATTATTTCACACTGTTTCTGAGGGTCAGCACCTGGGAGTGGCTTAGATGGGTGATTCTAGCTCAGAGTCTCTCACAACATCCCAGTCAGCCTGTGGTCCCCTGAAGGCTGGGTCACCTTCTACTCCAAGCCATCACTGTCTCTCGCCTGACCTCATACAATAGCCGCTTGCCCTATCACGTCTCCTCACATCTATCCTTGCCCTCCTCTCAGCCATTCAGCCGTTTACCAGCCAGCGTGAGCATGGCAAAAGGCAAATTCAACCCTGTTGCCCCTACTTAAAATCCATCCATGGTTTCCCATGGCTCTTAGGTAAAGTATAAAAAAATAAAACAAAGAAAGGTCTACAGTCCCTGGTGCTCTGGCTACTGCTGACATCCCACCCCCACCTCTTGGCTTTGTCCCCTCGCTTGTTCCAAGCTCTGTCCCACCTGAAATTCTCGGTAGACAGGGTTCCTTCTGATGGAACTCCATCCGGACCCACTCACCACGCATTTGCGTGAGTGCACATGTGCACCCACGAGACTACTTGATAAACTGCTAGCCTAGCCTTCAGTTCCCTTCCCCGGTGCCCGGAGAACAGAACTGTGTCTGGGAGAGGCTTCAGACACAGGGAGCCGTGTCTATGAAGAGCCACGGTGGGATGTGTTCAGGTGGTTTTTATCAAGTCCTCTCACAGGCTGCGCTTACCTGCTCTCTCATCGGAAACCCACAATGGGTCGGTGAGAGGGTGCTCCCAACTGAGAGGCGTGGATGTGTCCTTGTGGGTGTCAGTCCAGCCTCAGTTTCCATAGAGGACAGCACCAGCCAGCTCTGGTCCTCCCACGCCTGTCCACATCCCTGCTATGAGAATATGTGCAAAACATGAGTGCAACGCCACAGCTGTCCCAAGAAGCCCAGACACAGGCATCCTGGGCTTGCCAGTGGGCTGTTCCATCTTGGCTGTGAGAGGCAGCAGCCTTTTGGTGTTCAGAAAAACACCTGTAAACTGCAGAAGTTCAAGGGCAGAGTACAGCATTTCAGCTAAGTGTTAGGAATGTCAATAAAGGTGCAGCTCAGGCCTACCCAGCCCTCCGCCCAGCAAGGTGACATTGGAAGAGGCGTCTCTCACCGTCTGCTGGAAACAAGTCAGAATATAACAGCATCACTATGACTCCCGGTTGTTGGCAGGAGCCAGGCCACGTGCTGAGCAAGCACTTTCCTTAACCTTAGGTGGTAGACGTGGCTCTTATCCCCATTGTACAGGTAAGAACCCAGGCTCTAAGAGGTTCTGTGATTCTTCCAAGGTCACTCAGCTATACCTGGGAAGATCCAGCATTAGGACCTAGGTTGCCTGGCCCTGGAGCCCACCAGGGAACCGAGATGCCCTATGGTCTCTCAGACAGTGGTAGAGGGAGGGTGTTCATGGTCAGGGGTCAGGAACACGAGGCAGGACTGGGACCTCAATATCTGGTACCTGGGGGAGGGGCCAGACATCAGGGGTTTTTATTCTAAAAAGGAAGAGCTTCTTGGAGATGTGGGGATGCGGCTGTTCAGATCTTTCTCAGAAGACAAGTAACCTCCTCTGCCCCCTTGCAGAGCTTGAAAAGGGCTATTTTGGTAACAGCAGAATTGTGTGGGCCCCACATGAATGGCAAGGAGCTAGCTAGCTAGGTATGGACAGAGCTCAGGAAACAGTGAAACAGTGATTGCTGAACAAAATGTTACCTGCAAGTCAGGCTGATGGAGTTTGGGCTGTGTGACTGCTGTGAGCAAGAGATGGTCCCCCAGGAGGACCCAGGACAAGGAGCCAATCCAGGCTGTGAGAGGGATGGCACAGTGACAAAGAACAGAGAGGGCTGCCTGCCCTTGTTCCAGAACTCCTGCTGCCTGCCTGGAGGGGGTGCCCTGGAATGTGGACTGGAGACAAATGGGGAAAGGAGTGGGGTGAAGCAGCTCAGGTAGGGAAGTGGGAGCCCTGCAAGCCTTCTGTTCGTTAACTGGTGAACGGTAGGAGTCCAGGAAGCGTCTGTGCGTCTGTGTGGCTCTGGGCCTTTATAAACTTCCCCTCTTCCAAGTCAGAATCAAGACTTATTTGGCAAAGAATGTTGTCTTGGAGGAGGAGCCTGAGATGGGAGCACGGAGGTGAATTTGTTTCTCGGAGCTCTTGATATGGCTTATTTGTTCAAGGCTCTGGTATTTTTCTAAGATAAATAATTGAATTGTTGAAACTGTGAAAACAGGCACTTGTGACAACTTGGGATCATTCTTAGCATGTAAATCCAGGGTCGGGGGTGTCAGTTCAAGATTGTGTATATATAACTGATTTTATGGTCAAATGGGGGCTTACATCATTTTCTCTGTGTTGAGTGGTTTTCTTTGTAAAAAATACAGATGTAGTCAGGTGCTATGATTTTTAACTGGAAGAGGCTAGAAATATGACCTTGTATTAATATACTTAGGGTTTTTTCTTTAATTACTTAATATATTTTGTTTCTTAGAGCAGTTTTATTTATTTTTTTTAATTTATTTTAAAAAAAATATATCTTTATTGATTTCAGAGAGAGGAAGGAAGGGGGGAGAGAGAGATAGAAACATCAATGATAAGAGAGACGGCATTGATCGGCTGCCTCCTGCACACCCCCTGCTGGGGATCGAGCCCGCAACCTGGGCATGTGCCCTGACCAGGAATCGAACCTCAATCTTCTGGATCCTAGGTTGATGCTCAACTGCTGAGCCACGCCCAGCTGGGCTCTTAGAGCAGTTTTAGATGTACAGAAACATTGAATGAAAAGTACAGGAAGTTCCCATACCCCTAGTTTTCCTATTATTCATATTATTTATTACAATTGAGCCAATATTGATGCTTTATTAACTAAAATCCATAGTTTAAGTTAGGGTTCACTTTTTGTGTTGTACATTCTACAGACTTGGACAAATAAATAATGACCTGGCTCCACCATTACAGTTTCAGATAGATACTAAAAATCCTCTATGCTCCCCAGATCAGCTAAACATCTGACCTGGCCCTCTGATCTCTGAGGGCACCTTCCAAAGGCCAAACCCAACTGGAAGCTGAAAGGAAAGGGAAGCTGGTAGGTATAGGCCACAGAGTTCAGCTTCCCAGAGCAGAGTGAGGTGGAAAGTGGGTCTGAGGGGCAAGTGGGGAGCACCCAGCATACACACCACAGATAACTTTGCAGAGTTACAAGCAATGGGTTAGATGCACACAGAACCAGGTAGACTGATCTCAAAAACATAGTGCTGGGTGAGACAAATGAGAATCAGAATGAGAAATACAACCCAACACTATTTGTGAACATTTAAAATGTATGCATATGTAGAATCCAAAACACAAAATGGCAGTACTCTTTTTACAAAAACCACAAACAAAAGATTCACTTACTAGAACGTTTGTCTGTGGTGTGGAGGGGTGGAGAATGGCAAAGGGGGATATAGATAAAGAGATAAATAATTACAAGCAAGAGGACTAGAGATGCTAGAGTGCTGCCTGGCCGGTGTGGCTCAGAGGTTGAGCATTGACCTTTGACCCAGGAGATCTAGGTTTGATTCCTGGTCAGGGCACGAGCCTGGGTTGCAGGCTCGATCCCCAGTGGGGGCGCTCAGGAGGCAGCCGATCAATGAGTCTCATCATTGATGTTTCTCTTTCTCTCTCTCCCTTCCTCTCTCTGAAATCAATAAAGACATATTTTTAAAACAAATAGACAAACAAATAAATAAATAGAGTGCTATGAACTAAGGCATATCATTAACTTCGATTTCTGCACCTGAAGTTAAAAAACAGGGAGAAGCCCTGGCCAGGTGGCTCAGTTGGTTGGAGCTTTGTCCCATATAGCGAAAGATTGGGGGTACAATCCCCAGCCGGGGCACATATGGGAGGCAACCAATCGATGTTTCTCTCTCACATTAATGTTTCTCTCTCTCTCTAAAAAAACATATCCTTGGGTGAAGACTTTTTAAAAAGGTATTAAAAAAACAGGGGGAAAAATAAAAAGAGGGAGGAAGGCGGGAAAGATGGAAGAAAGCTTGTCCAGGAAGGGGACAGTGAGTCTGGGCAGGAGCTACCCAGGGGAGCCCAGGAGCCCAGTCTCTGGTCCAGAGGGGTCCCAGCCTACTTGGGGAAAGAGTCATCTCAGAGGCTTCTCAGAACCTTCTTCACATTTTTATAATTACAGAAAACACATGAGGAGACTTGGACAAGGTTCTCATTTCCCAAAAGGATTCCAGAATTTTAAGGCCACTAAACTTGACACCTTTGATTTTGGAATGAATTCAAGTCCAAAGATCCGAATGGAGCCCCAGCGTTGCACCCAGCTGGGTGTGAATCATCCAGCAGATGGTGGGTGCACATTTAGAAGCGAGCCCAGTGAGCCCTCCGCCAGAGAGGCTCCCAAGGTGAGCGCTGCCAAGCTAGGCCGCCTGCTGCCCTCTCCGAAAGGGGCCGAGGCCAGGGACTGTGTTCTGCTGAGTTCTGCTCTTTCTTGCTGCAGGGCCCAGCTGTGACTCCACAAATATGAGAAATATGGTGAGGGGTCGGGGGCCTGGGAAAGCAGCAATGATCAGAATAGGAAAGCAGAGGCTGGGGTCCAGGTCAGCTTCTCTTCCCCTTCCCAGGTCCCTCACAGCCTTCCCAAGCGCCCTCCTCTAGTCTCTCTGCCTCTCACCTTCCACCTTCCCCAGGAGAGAGGGTTTCACTGGGTGGCTCCATCACCATCCGTTATGGAGGCTCCGCCTGGGCAGTTTGTGGCTCAGCCATTAATAGCTCGTCCAGGGCCAACTGGCTGCTCTCTTACGCATGACTGGCTGCCTCTGGGCTTCATGCCCTCACAGGAGACATGCACTAGATATAGCGGATCTTAATTTACCAGGTGTCACCCTGCAGGAGTCTTGTGCCACATGCGAGGACACCACACAGGTGATGGTGCCCACGCAACTCCTCTGGGGACCTAGTTAGTGCAAGTTGCTTCAGGGGTCAGCATTGCCCTCCGCAGTGGGTTTGTATCACTCGCAACCAAAAGAATCTTGACTGTTATAGAAGCATTGCGGGAGAAGGGGGCAGGAAATTATTTTTGCCTTTATTTTTAGTATCCATGTGTTTCGCTAAAAAAGTTTTTATTTCACTTAGAACTTATATGCATATATGCATAACCCATGGATACAGACAATGGTGTGGTGAAGGCCTGGGGAGGGGCAGGAGTGGGGAGGAGGGGTCAATGGGGAAAAAAAGGGGACAGCTGTAATACTTTCAACAATAAAGATAAATAAAATTTAAAAGGTTTTAAGAATTTTAAACTATTTTAAGATTTATTTATTTTGCAAGTTAAATCTCAGTTTGACATGCATTTAAAGATATGCCTTCAGTGGGTTATTGCATTTCCTCTCTTCCACGTAAAACTTTTGAATTACTTATAAGTAAGTATGTCTTGTTTAAAGAGTTAATTTTGTGGTTTTTCAGGAGGTGGATGGGGCAGGAAAGCCCGACAACAAAAATATTGGCCACCTGGAGAACTTAGGTCCTTGCCTCTCTGACAAACTTGTCCTGACCCAGTTCCCACAAGGAAACCTTAGCTTGGTCTGATGACCTTGCTTCTGTTGTTTCATTTTGGCTCCGAGGACATGTCTGAGCAAGCCTGTTTCTTTCACGGATGGCTGAAAACACTTGATGAAGAGGTATACTTAACCGGAGAAAACACCATGTCAAAATCAAGACATGAATATCATTAAAATCACATTGTGCTTCCTGTTGGTCGCTGAAGCAGACATTGAGCAAGTCTTATCTTCGATAGTACATTTAGAATGCCCTGTCATAGAGAATTATCTTTAAATGATAGCACAGAAAATAAATAGAAAAAGCTCCTGTGCCATATATTATTAATGTGATGTAAGTTAAGTCTCTCGGTAGAATGCTGAAAATGTGCCAATAAATTAGTTCAAGAAATGATGCAAAATTAAATATTAATAAAGTGCTCAAACAAGTACCAATTATACTGCAGTATAAGCTTGTAAATATTTCCATAAGTAATTCTCACTCCATATTTAGGTAATACTGCCGTCCAACAAACAAACAAAAGTGATCATCATTAACTTATACAGAAACCTTTTTTTACTAAAAATTTTCCAATTCACGCATTTAATATTAGCTTCTGGTTTTTAAAAAGACAATAAACCACTCATGTTTGCACTTGGAGTCACAGATCACTGGGAGTCCTTATGCTGCAGGCGATAGAAAACCCAACTCACCTGGCTTGAGAATTTGCTTGCATGCTTAAATGAAAAGAACAAGGGAAATGGGGCTTCAGGCAAGGTTGCACCCAGCAGCTCAGAGGAAGCCACCAAGAACCTGGTGTCTTTCTGCTGGTGTCTCCTCTCTGCCTTCTGCTGGGTCATCCTCTCCCTCAGGGTAGTGGATACTGAAAGCATGACCTCTCTATCCCCTTTCGGACCAGAGCTCTCATTCCCCCAGCTGTTGGGAGGATGGTTGTTGATGGCTCACAGCTGAAGCCTCCAGGAATTTTCATGTTAGTAAATACTCAGGCTTTATTTATTCCCATACAGTTCTATCCTCCGTTTTGCCCAAGGTTACGTGGCCTCCCAGAGACTGGTCAGTGCAGGGTACAAAGGCTGGGTCCTCTTGCCTAAACTTGAGACAAGTCTAAAGAGCCATCTCAGCTCCAAAGCTCCCTGTAGGACCAGCTGAGGCCTCTGGTACAACTCTTTCTCTCTCTGCTCCATCCTGCTTCACTTACCCTCTTACTGTTCTCCAAAACCACTGTCATTTCCAAGACCACTTCCCCATCAATTTCTGCCATGTAAATGTCCACCACAGGTCTGTCTCTAGGGACCAACTGTGACCGTTGGGACTCGAAGTGATTTTAGGAAGCAGACTCCAACAGTAGGAGTTTGGAGCTGGAAGGCGGAGCACTGACACCCCCTGGCGTTCTGACGTGGGTCAAGTGTTAAAACTTGCACCGGCCCAGCCGGTGTGGCTCAGCAGTTGAACACTGACCTATGATCCAGGAGATCACGGTTTGATTCCTGCTCAGGGCATGTGCCCAGGTTGTGGGCTTGATCCCCAGTCAGGGGCATGCAAGAGGCAGCCGATCAATGACTCTTTCATCACTGATGTTTTGATCTCACTCTCTCCCTTCCTCTCTCTGAAATCAATAAAGATATAGTTAAAAAAAGATAAAAAAAAGATCAGCCTTGGTACAAAGGTGAATTCAAGCATCCACTGCAACTGCTTCCACTTTTCAAAAGGCAATTTTTCAGGTTCAGCCATCAGGGTTTCAGAAGCCCTCCAGGCAGCCCGAAACACCCCCCGCAGCCCTGCCTTGGCCCCCCATCTGCGAAGTGCTTTCACCTGCATTAGCTCCTCTGGCGCACAGACACCCAGGGAGGCTTGATTGATTAACTGGGAATGGCTTTCGCTGGTTTAGCCTCTCTATGATAATTTTTAAAATGTTAAAAGCACGGAAGATGACTCTTTAAGTGTTTTCACAATCAGGAATCAGAATGGAGGAGGAAATCTTTTAAAATCTCAATAGAACAGAGTGGAACATGTGCCCAACAAATGCATAAATGCACACTGGTGGGAGGCAGGTAAGTGCAGGGGCTGGGGGGGGGGCGCTCACGTGGTTACTGCTGCCTGGAGAGAGGGGAGGTCCCAGGAGAAGGGTGACTGAGCCAGGACTTGAAGCTGCATTTAAAGGTGAGGTAGTGCTCACCAGACAACAGCTGTCGAGTGGTTTAGGGGTTATCCAGGCCTGTGTCTCTTCCACCTGACACTGTTTTCATGCAGAAGCTTCTGTCTTCAGTGCCTTTAATCATCAGAAAACCATATCATGGTAACTGGGGGAGGAGGGGTCCAAAAAGCCTAGAATGTAGAATGTTAAGAGTAGGAAATGGCTTTTTTTTGTTTTCAAGTGTTCAAGTAGACATAAGAATTGTGAATGAGCAAAACTTAGTTGGGAATTCCTGGCAAGACAGTGGCATAGACGCTGCTCTCTGGATCTCACGCTCGACCTCCCCTCCCTCCTGTCCCGACAGAACCCCTCCCCCCCCAAATGACCGTCAGAAAAAGGCCAAGACTCACATCAGCGCTGGAAAGTAGCGGTTCACACCAAGGAAATGACTTTCTGCCGGACTGGGCCCTGCGGGACCAAGCAGGAAGCCTCACTGAGAGGAGGCAGGCTGCCACATCAGACGGGGGCCACGTGTTCAGGACAAAGGAGGAGATGCTGGCTATCCAGGCCCGGGGGTCATCAAGGAGATGTGGGGAGTAGAAAGAAGACACAGCCGTCGGAGGCTCCCCCCCCTCGTCTTTGGAATGTGTGCTCTGTTTGCCTTCCCCACTCCCAGAAGCTGCCAAAGACACACCCTTTAGATTATAATGTGGTGATGAGACTTTGGGCTGGATATGTGACCAGACCCGGTTAAGGCCCCTGTGTACATGACTTAACCCAGTTAAAATCTCTATAAACTTTTAAGATTTGGCCAGTGGGTGTGAGAAAACCTCTTGTCTTGCAGACAGCCGTCCAAGACTTACTTATGAGGTGCATTGCTTTTCCAACCCGCCACCCACCAATCTGGGGTGGGCTGCCTTTTTCTGCCTTTTTCTTCGAAGGCTGCCTGCCCTCCGCCTACCTTGGCCAGTTCTAGATTTCACCCAGGAAGCTCCTGGCCAGGGTTTGGGCCCACACCAGGGGAGACCCCTCACTCAGCAGGCAAGGCCTGGAGGCCAGGGTGGCGCGAGGGGTGATGGGATGAGGGTGAACCCCGAACCTCCCCTCCCACCTCTGCCCTGCCTGTAGCTTTCAGGCCCCCCCAAGTGCACTTGGGTGCTTGACTGGTAGCACCTGGGCACAGCCACAGAGAAGCCCTGAGAAGTAGCTGGTGGCTCTGTGAAGCAGAAAAGCAAGCCACCATCCTGCCAGGAATTCCCCCAAACCTTTTAGTAACTTATTTGCAATGATTATGTCTTCTTGAGAATTTAAAAATAACAAACTCCATTTCTTTTCTTTTCTAAAAATTCATTCATGGAGGTGGCACTAAATCTCCCGGCAGGGGCTGCTCAGCTCCTGCTTTCTCCCACTCCTCCTGGGCTGCGGGGTGGCTGAAGCCATGGTTCCCCGCTGTGTTCTCTGTCACTTTTCCTCCAGTCCTTCGGTCTGAACCTGAATGACTGAGAAAGACTCAGGCAGGAGCCCTTGCCACCTCCCAGTGGACGTGGCACCGGTTCTTCTCGACATGAGTTGCTGAATGGGCAAAACATGGTATCCCTTTCTCCTCACACTACGTGTGGGGTCACTTGAGACAAAAGTCACAGGAATTAGGCAACTGGAGATGAAAACGTCAGGTTTATTCCTGACAAAGGGGACTGGAGAATATGGCTTTCGTTTCTCAGACAGATGGGCTCCCCTGTGGCCTGCACTTGAACTAGACTAGACAGATTTTGCCGTCAGCCCCCGATACACTGCCCCCTGCTGGACCAAGCCTATTATTGCCAGGCAAAGAGATGCCCAGAAAACACTTTCTGGGGAGGAGTTGAACCGCAATCACGGATCGGGTAAGACATCCCTCAGAGGAGCGGGCGACACACAGGGAGGCCTCCGGAGCTTCTGTGGCCTAAGTCAGTGCCACCCCCAATCCTACCCTGACATGGAAAAGGGCACCAAGGAAATAAAGATTCCACCCCAGCAGCCATACCAGGCTGACTTAGACTTTCCTCTGGGAGGGTGGGGCAAAGGGAAGCTCAGAGGACCTGGGACGACACTGCTGCTCAGAAGCTAAATGTCCCCTGAAGCTTCTGAGGAAGCTGCTTCTCTGGGATGGGGGGGGGGATTTACTGCAGCACAAGTTTTTTGTGTGATTTTTTTTTTTTTAATCTGAATATCTGATTCAAATTCTCAGTAAGATTCCAGGGGGCTCTGGAAAAGATCTAGAAACTAGAGAAGACCATAGTAAAGAGGCAGAAATCTGAGAGCAGGAAGTGTAGCAGGGAGACAAAACCACAACAGCTGGCTTAGGAGCCCCGAGGTCGGCTGTAAATAGCAGACAGGACACTGGAGGAAATAAAATGAACATGGTCCTGGGTGAAAACCATCAAGGGATGAAAAGGAAAGAGGCAGGCGGTCAGGCACAGGGGAGAGAACCTGGGAACAATAGGGGCTCCGGAGAGAAAGGATACAGAGAAAGGCTTCAAAGACCCGGGGGAGGCAACTTTCCTGGCACTGAAAGGACTGGCTGGAAACTGAGAGTATGTTCTGCATCCCAAGCCAAACTAATGAAAAGAGAGCCACATGCAGACACACTAGGGTGGAATTCTCGAAGTCAAAGGAGTTCCCATTTCTGAAACACACACACACCCTTGCAACAGGGAACTGAAGGGGGAGAAAGATTTTACTTTTCTTTTTATATCCCTTGTTCTGTTGTATTTAAAAAATACACATGCATTTATTTCTTTTATAATCTTCCAAACTAGCTTAAGTTGGAGGGAAGGGTGATAAATAAGGACCTTACCGACATAAAAGAACATAGAACCTAAAATTAAAATGATTTTAGACTTCTCACAACATCCAGAGAAACAAATGTCAATTTGCTTGACCTCAACTCATGGTTAAAAATACATTTTACTTTGTAAATATATATTTAAACAGGATAAAGGATAAAAAAAGAAAAATTAAATCTCCCTCTCACTTAGATCGTTGGATATTCATGATGCAATAATTATCTTTACCGCATTCGATGCACTTTAATATTTTATATGCTTGACTATATTGTTCTATGTTGTAAAAAAAAATGCACTCACAGTCTATCAAGTTAAGTGGGTTGTGACCTGCAGTTTGAAACACACTGGTTTACAAAAACCTAAAGGGAAAGCCACGTTGTCATCATGGATGAAGGCAATAGGAAGATCTTCTCAGGTGCGGATGTTGTTGAAAAAAATAATCCCTCTCAAGGACTCCTCTCAGATATATCATGTAAAAATGTCAGCTTGGATATAGGAAAAAACAGATGCAAAAAACCTCAAAAATAAGGAAAAAATCCAGCTTGAATCACCCACTTATTGAATTAGGGAAAGAAGAACCAGCATCTTTTTTTATTTTAATCCTCTGGCAGTATCTTTTAAAAATTGCAATGTACATGTTCATCTTACTCTTAGGGATCTATCATACGAAAACAAAGACACCAGTGTCTAGGGATATGTGAACTAAGGCGCTGCCTGCGGCATTTTGGAGAGTGTTTATATTTCATATCTATGCCTTCATTTCATCATCATCTGCAGTGTGTCATCATTTCTTGCTTGTCTAACAATGTTCTCCATTCATCTCTTTGAGTTTTCTTATTTTCAAGCGTTTGCCAGATTAACCCAAACAATTTCTTCTGTGAGTTCATACTCGGTTGGTGAGTCGGCTGGCTGTCTTTTCACCATTTGATTTCATGTGCTTTAGAATTTTGGTTTAGAGCCTCATTGTGACTGGGAGTTGTTGCTTTTGCTCTGTGTTCTGTTTTTCTCCTTTCTTTTCTGGTGGGTTTAACTTTGTGGTGGCATCCACTGTGACCTAGTCCAACTGGACTTGTGATGACAGCAGGGAACTTGTGCTCTTCACTGACTTGAGGGTCTCGCAGACCCAGCCAGAACATTAGAAGATAGCTTAACCGAATTCTTGATCGCAAGGCTATCTTTCTTCCGCTGCCTCCTTAAGTCCACAGTTTTGGCCATTGCTCCTGAGGGCTGGTCAGTTGCCATTATTTTCCCAGCCTTCTTTCTCAAGTGAAGTGGCCTCACTCCAGCCCCTGGACTCAGCCAGAGCCTCTGGCTCCATCCTCTATCCCATGTGCAACATTTTCGTTCCCACTACCCCACAGGCCCTTGGCTTTGGCCCTACCCACCAATCTGCTTTTCAGTTAGTTCTTTCTTGTCCACTGAGATGTTTATCCTGTTTTTATTTTAAGCCTGTTTATGTCTTACGAATGTCTTTTAAAACTTGTTCTCTCATTGTTATGTATTTGGAGCAATGAGGGCTTGTCGAAGCGTGAACTTCCAACCTTCCTCTCCTTAGTGTTTAAGTCACTTTCTATTTCTCTCTGTGGAAGCATATTAGCAGATAAGAGTTGGAGGGGGGTGGAGTGAAAAAGCTGAGCACTGAGACAGAAACACTGAGGGTTCAAGTATTGGGCATTTTGTCTGGGCTTAGTGGGCTGGACAGGGGTGTACACCAGACCAGTGAAAGTCCATCTGGGCAACTTCTAATGATGACGTCTTCCTACAGCGACCCCATGTGGCAGTGAGGTGATTTGCAGGCGCAGAATGTTCCACTCCCAGGGCTCTCCTGCAGTCCTATCCGAAGCCCAGCTGACAATCCGCCTTGTGCCCACCACAGGCTTTTTAGACAACTCGGAGGACCAAAGATAAAGCTAATACTGCATAGGGGCTCTCATCTGGCTAAATAGAAAAATAAACAAGATGTCACGCTTTGTTTTGGGAACAATTCATACTGTGGACATACAATATAAACAATATAACTGAGAAAGAAACATAAGAGAGATGCAGTTAGTCGAGGTTTAAGTTCTTCTCCAGAAAAAGATTCATAAGTTTCAGTATTGACTCCCAAAAAAGAAGCAACAATTCTAAATAAACCAACAACCAAGAGGGGGAAAAATAGAAGTTACCAAAAAATTAGCTCCTTAAAGGACTTCAGGGTTAGATGCTTTTGCTGGTAGGCTTTTCTAATGTTTAAGGAACAGCAGTGTTTATTGTCGTATAAATTATTTCGAAACACAATAAAAACAAGAATGCTCCTCAATTTGGGTTGTCAACTGCTATAACTCTAATTCTCAAATCTACCAAAAATAAACAAACAAACAAATAGCAAAGGAAACCATAGGCCAGGGCTTGCCATCACAAGTACTAGCAAGTCCAAGTCAGCCTATACATACTACAATCCTTAAAAAAATCTACTATGACGAAGTTACATGTTACTTTAAGGGTTGCAAAATGTTTTAATATATAAGAATTATTTTTAAAATAACCCATCATCTCAATAGGTCACATTAGAAAAACCCATCTGATCATTTGAATAGATGTTGGAACTTGACTTCCTGAGCGGCAGAGGCCCGGGTATCCAGAGCTGGGTTGGGTGTGAGCTAGCAGAGGGTGTCCCAGAGGGAGCTTCTAGGGATAAAGGCACCACCAGACCCAGCAGACAGCCCAGTGAAGTGTCGCCGCTCCAAGGAGCTGGACAGAGAAGCAGAAACCAGATAAAGGTGAGAAGACAGAGCTGGGGGATGCTTGGAGGCACAGGCTTGGGCTTTACATCCTCTGGTCCTGAGCCAAGTGTGAACTCTAACTGGTGAAAATGCATTTGCAAATATTCAGCATCCATGCCTCATAAAATAGCTCTGAAAACTAAGATGCTAAAGACAATGCCTTCACATGAGAAAGGATGTATCAAAGCAGCCCACTTAAAACTAAAAATATGCTTTCCTGTTCTGGTTTTCTGAGGAGCCATTTTGCACTTTCAAGACTTTCTACACTAAAAAGGGAGGGGGAGCACACTGAAAATTACAGGGGAGGCTGGAGAGAAGAGGAGACAGTGGGGAGCAATGAACTTTGTATTTTCTATGGTCAAATCTAAATCAGTCTGTTCATGCTATACCTCAATAACAAATTTGTTTTTAAAAAATAGTCGAATCTAAATGGATACTGATAGAGTGGCTGGGAATACATGCTCAATAAAGACTCCCGAGCCTCTACTTCACACCACATAAAAAACAAATTCCAGATGGATTAAAGACTTAAGTGTAAAACTGTAAAATAAAAATTGCGGGAGAAAATATATGAGACTATATACTCCATCCAGGATCGGGAGATCTACTAAACCAGAACAGAAAATGAGAAGGCATAAAACAAGAAAAACATATTTGATTCCCCCTAGAATTAAAAATTTTAGAAAGGTCTTATATTCAAGTGCAGTGATAAATTGAGGGAAATTTTAAAAGGATTTAGAAAAGCTCTTAAAATCTATAAGAAAAAGACAAATAATGCAACAGCAGTAGATAAATTCATGAAGATGGTGAAGAGGTAATTCTGGCAAGAGTAAATCCAGTCAAGAAACCAATTAGCAGACACTCTCCAGCAGAGAACCGCAAATTAAAAAACCGAGGAGGTCACTTCTCACCTATCAGATGAGCAAAAATTAAAAACAGCGATAACACCTGCTGATGAAAGGGATGCTCTCATACATTGCTGTTGGAAATGTGAATTTGTCACAGCATTTTGGGAAAGTATCCCGGCAATACCATTAAAATTAAAAATTCCCTTTTCCCCTATAATCCATTCCTGGGAAGCTGCCATAGAAATAAAGGCAACAGGGCATGGGGATCCGGGTAGAACCTTGTTTACTATAGCCTTGTAGTGGTGGCAAACTGGAAACCAAGCGAACGCAGGGTCGGGAAGGGAGTGGAACCTTACGCAGCCATTAAAAAGCATGAGTTAGACCTGCACTGTCCAGCTGGGGGGATTTCTGCCATGTGCTCACAGTTCAAGGAGAAAAGCACCTTGGAGCGAGCTATATGTAAACACGGTTCAACTTTTTCATTAATCAAAGCGCTGGATTAGAGCACTTGGTTAGGTTAGAGCAGTTGGTTAGATTAAAGCGCTTCGTTAATAAAGCGCTCCATTAATTAAAGTGCTTCATTAGATTAAAGCGCTTTATTAGACCTCGCTGACCAGTCACGAGTATACACGTTTCCGTGTCCGAATGGTGCTAACCGGTCACGAGATAACTGGTGTCTGCACTTAATTTAATTTTAAACACTTGGCTGACTGGTCACAATGGAAAAGTAGCCGCCGCACTGGCAAGTTCTGGGTCTAAATAGCAGGACAACAGGTGCTTAGATTAAAGCGCCCGATTGGATTAGAGCACTTCATTATTAAATTGCTTCATTAATTAAAGCGCTTTATTATTAAAGTGCTTTATTAAGAAAGCGTTTCATTGGATTGAAGCACTTTATTAAAGTGCTTGATTGGATCAAAGCACTTCATTAATCAAGCACTTCATTAGATTAAAGCGATTGATTAGACTGCTTGGGTAGATTATAGGGCTTGGGTAGATTACAGTGCTTACATATAATGACACCCATCCTCTCAAAATATAAAACGTGTGTGTGTGTGTGTGAATTGTTTGAGAAAGTGGTGGAAAGAAGTTAGTAAGGAAGCAAGCAAGCTAGACAGGCTGTTAACATGGAGAGGGAAGGGAAAAAAATACTACTTAAAAGTAAGTCTCTATATTTAAAACCATGTGTGTAATGTGACCCCATCCAAGTAAAACTATGCATACACATAGAGATGGGGGAAAGGGTGGTCACCAGAATGCTAATGATGATTATCTCAGGGGGTGGGATTGCAGGTGAGTTACTTTTTTCCTTATATATTTTTTCCTATGTTTTAAATGTTCTATAATGACTATATTATTTATATAATCAGTGGAAAACAAAACTATTTTCATGGGTGGGGGGCAGTATTGGCATGTAGAGGTCCCTAGGGGACCTGACTTAATGAGCACAGAAGATGGAAGGTCGATATTTAATTAACATATCAACTGCTGTCCTGTCAACTGAAGTTTACCAAAACTCTTGCAGTGTCGGTTCTCTTAAGTAGCCAAACTGTTATCTGAAACATTGTTTCTAATCCTCCTATACTCATCACAGCTTAGAATTCCCTCATCAAGCTAATGTCCTGGCAACTTCCAAACCACTTCATCAATGCTTTCAAATTTTTTTTTTTTTAAACAAACATTTATCTTTCCAGACCTTTAATGGTTCTTAAAGTCTTCATTTTAAATCTTCAATCTTGATTTTGCTCTTCTTACTCTTCCTTCTCACGCTGCTTGGCTACTCACAGTTGGGCGGGCACCTTGCCTTTGGTGGACGCTGCTTTCCCTGCCTCCCAGCCTTCTCTCCACTCACCCGCAGCCCTCCTCTGGCAGGTGCGTGGAGGGCTGCAGGTGCTCAGGCCTTGTATATGCAGAACTTGAACATGCCAGGTTCTCAAAAAACAATAGGCTCATCTGGTTAAACGGGAAGTTAGGCTTCACCTGCTCTTTCTTTCACATTTATTGAGCATCGCTGGGTGTCCAATGCCCAGCTAAGGATTCAACGGTGAATAAAGCATGATCCCAGAGAGATCACAACCGGATATGTGGTCAGTGCTCGACTAGGGACAGTGCTGGGGAAGCACTTGGGGAGGATGCTATCGGTAGGGGGTGGGGGGTGGGGAAAACAGCTGCTAGAATCTGGCAGAGATGAGCAGCAGCAGCCTCACCTGGGAACTTGCTGAAAATTCGAATTCTCGGGCCCCACTCCCGACCTACCCAAGAGGACAGACACTCTGGGGGTGCGACCCAGCAATGCTTTAGCAAGTCCTCCAGGTGATTCTGACGCACCCTAGAGTTGAGAACCACGGCTCTAGTAGAGGCCTGAGTGAGGATCTTTAGATGAGAGGGCGAGCAGAAAGGAAAGGAGGCTTTGTGAGGGCCTCTGATGCCAGTCAAGGCGGTTGGACTTTGCCCCGTAGGGGCTGCTTCCAGAGTCGCGACTAAAGCAGGGGCCTGTGTGTCACTTACACAATCTCTCTCAGCTCAGCGTTTCTGGGAGCGCTGGCATTCTCTACGCACCCGGGGGCCGGGTATTGAGTTCCCCCACCCCCGAAACATCAGGCGGCCGGCAGAAGATACCGGACTGCATGCAGACCTCTCGGCCCCGCGGAGCCACGGGCTCGCGATCCAAGAGGAGGTGAGCACACCGTGAGCTGGGGAACCTGCGCTTACGGGGAGGGAGTTGCGGGGGACAGAGTCCCAGAGCAAGAGGCCCACCGCGCCCCGCCCCGCGCCCACCGCGGCGCAGCGTGCGGTCCCGCGCCCCCAGGCCCCTCCCCCGGCCGGCCCGGCGCGGCGATTCGGGCCCGCGGGCCCCGCCCTCGGCCCCGGCCCGGCCCAGTGCGCGCCGGGCCCGCCTCCCCGTGGGAGGAGCCTTCTCCGTCCTGCGCGCGCCCGCGGCCGGGTTGCAGGGCTGGGCGCGCGCCCCGCGTCTGGGGCAGGAAGATGGTGGCGAGCGCGCGGGTGCAGAAGCTGGTGCGGCGCTACAAGCTGGCGATCGCCACGGCGCTCGCCATCCTGCTGCTGCAGGGCCTGGTGGTGTGGAGCTTCAGCGGCCTGGAGGAGGAGGAGCCGGGCGAGGTGCTCCGACGGCGCTCGGGCGGGCTGGGCGCTCGGGCGCGCGGGGTCCTGGCGGGGCGGAGGGCGGCCGGGGCTGGGGAAGTGGGGCACGGGCCGCACGCGTGCTGGGCGCGGGCGGCGGCCTAAAGCTGGGGCATCCGAGCCCTGGTGCCCCTTACCAGGCGGGCTTGGGGGGCTGCACGAGGGGCGGTGCGTGACCCGGAGGCCCGGGCCGCAGGCGGACAGGGGGCTGGAGCGGGAGGAGCGCGTCTTGGTGGGGTGGTCTCTGGCCCCGAGAGCGTGGAAGGTCAGGCGCTGGGAGCGGGATCGGGAGGCGGGGCTAGGCCTGAGCCAAGTCCGGGGTGGGGAGCCCCGGGCCAAACTTTCTGAAGTTGGGAGGGGGCGGGGGTGTGCGCGCCGTGGGCGGAGGCGCGAGGCCGAGGGACCCCCGGCGTCAGCGTCCAGAAGCGCCTGACTGGCAGCGGCCGGTGAAGTGGAGGTGGGGGGGTGGAACTCAGGGAGTGACCCCGAGGGAAAGACCTCGAGTGTCCCGAGGCGTGGCTTCCTTAGCCAGGCGATACCAGGGGTCTGAAGAACCTGCATGGGTCTTCAGGAGGAGATGCCAGGGGAAGTGAGCTGGTGAGTCGACCTCAGGGAATTTGGGAGGGAGCCTCCTCTGGCTCCAAGGGAATGGGGACAGCAGTAGCTGGTTTAGCAGAACCCCAGGCCCTGGAGCAGGGGGTAGACCCGCCCTGCTAACTCCCAGGTCCCTGCGCCTCAGAGTCTGAGGTTCTGTCACTCTTGGCTGACCATGGTTTCAGCTAGAGGCCCAGATATGTCCCTCCCAATGTGGTCAGGAAGAGTCCAATGGGGTTGGGGCTGTCCTGGAAGGTCAGGAAGGATGGGCCAAATCCTGGCCCTAAGCTGTGGGCCAAAGGGCAGAGCTTCCCTGCGCCCACCCCACCCCCTGGGTTCTGGGGCTCTGGGGCAGGTTCTCTGCTTGCCATATCCTCTTGGGCCTCTCTACCTGTCAGGGTGAAGGCCAAAGGAACCCTGATGTCCACTTTCCCTTTGTGCATCTGGACAGTCTGGAAGGCCTGGTGTGGAGACTGGGAGAAAAGCTGTCCTTGCCTTTTTTGGGAAAACCAAAAGGTTAGGATGGTGAGGGGAGATGGGACATAGTTTCGTGGGACCATAACTCCCACAGGAGCTGAGTGGGGGTGTGGAGGTGTCTCTGGGACATCTGAAGGGAGTGAGCTTGTTCTGTGTGGACCAGTGCGTAGGAGGAAGAGAATGTTTTGGTCCCAGTGTAAGAAGATTCTTTGGGCAGATGAGACATTCTAAATGGAAAGGGCTGCCAACGCAGTTAGGGACACCTTTGACCCTGGAGTATGTGAGTAGAGGCCAGTGACCTCTAGGGAGGGACATAGCAGGACACCTGAGGCTTCTTGGGAACAAATGTCCATGAGCTGCTGCATAACTCTGTGCGTCTCTGGATAGGCTGAGAGGTTGTCCAGGCTTGAAGGTCCCTGCTGCCCTGGGGTGGATAACTGGGGCAGAACAGTGGTTGGGATCCCCCACCTTCCCACTTCCTCCTGGCAGAAGCTGATAGGGAAATACCGGACTGGAATGGCAAACAATCCTTGGTGACTGAACGACGGTATAGTCCAAGCAGCCCCCCTCAATAGCTACCTCACCAGACCTCAGGGTTGCCAGGCAGCATAACCTAGTGCTTAAGAAGGTGGGCACTGAAGTTGGACCGCCCCACATCGCTGCGCTATGTCCTATTCCAGCGCTGCTGCTAAGTACTGGTGTGACCACCGGCAAGTCACCTAACCTCTCCGTGTCTTTATCAGTATCTCCCCTCACGATGGGGGTAATAATAGCACCTCTCTCCTTGGGTGATTGTAAAGATTAAATGAAAACGATGCCTGTGAAGTATTTGCAGGAATTCCTGGCATATGCTGAGCCTCAATAAATAACTCATTGTTATCTCAGCCCTGCACGTTGGCAGTAGGGATTCACTCATTCATTCATTCATTCATTCATTCAACAAATATTTATTAAGTCCTACTTGGTACCAGGCACTATGCTAATACTGGACATACAGAAATAAAATAGACAGGGTCTCAGCCCTCATGGGCAGACAGTCCACAGGGAGAGGCTGACAGTGAAAAGGAAACTCATTCTAATAACAGGAGGGCTGGTTTAGATCAGGTGGTCGGGGAAGGCCTCTGCAGAAAGTAGCATGTGAACTGAAGGAGCCAGTCAGCCTGGGAAAGAGGACAGAGTTTGGGCAGAAGGCCCTGAGTTGAGTGGGCTCAGCTGCCTTCGAGGAATGGAAGGAGGGTGTGGTATGTTCCCTGGAGGAAGATTCAGGAGTTAGTCCAGGGCACATCCCAGAGACCACAGTGAGGGGTGAGGGTTTTATTGTAAGTGCAGTGGGAAAGCCCAGACCGGGGTTACTCAGCCATGGGATCAGATGTGCATTTACGATGCACACTCTGCCCATCTATGGAGAGGGGCGAGAGTGGAGACCCGGGATGATCATTAACATCCGGAGAGCCACTTTATCGTTTTCAAAGCTTTCACAAACAGTGCCTTACCGCTTATTTTAAACTCAGTCTGAGAAGTCCAAAGGAGGTGGGGCTTGGGGTAGGCGGTCCTGTGTTCTCTTTCTCCCCGGCTCAGGATTCTGTGGAGCTGCAGAGCTGGGAAGTGGCAGAGGACTTCAAATGCCTCCTCAGTGGGGAAGAGGGGGCCTCAAAGGCCAGAAGGCATCCAGGTCAAAGGGCCAGTCCTCACCCTCAGTAATCAGAGGGGACCTGACCTCAGGGACTCTGACCTCAAGGACTACTGGGGTCAGCTCCTCTGTTAGCCCTGCTGCTGCCCATATGAACATGCCTGGGAGGGGGCAGGGCTGGGGGCTGGCCATCCACCAAAGATCATCTCCCCCCATTCCTCACTGCAGCCTCCTGGTCCCCCAGCCTCCTCTGGGATTGTCCTTCTCAGGGTCAGCCAGCTCCCTGCTGCAGTGCAGGGCACCAACATGCCCATCTCCTCCCGCATCCTGTCTCCCACCACAGCCAGCCTGGCCCTGTGCCCTGGACCTTGTCCTCCTGACCAGCTTCCTGACTCCCTGATACTGGCTTCCACCCTGAGAGCCCACAGCTCCTCTGCCATCTCTACCCACCTAAGCTGTCTGTTGTGTGGCTAAGTCAGACATTGCCAGATTGACATACACTCAGCTTAGTGGAGCTGCATTTACCTTTCCTGGGGGCTGCCCAGTTCAGGGTGCCCTCTTCAACGTGGGTACAGAATGGGGTCTGCTGCCTCCTCCCCAGCCTGCCTTTCCTCTTGCAGATGACTCTTCTCAGTTGGGAATAAACACTCCCAGCTCTCATTGGGTGCCTCTCAAGAGATCAGAGGGCTAGCTGGGTGCCGGCTGTAAAGGGCATGGGTGCTAGCTTGGCGGGATGGGGCTCTGGCCCTAAGATGGCTGTCAGCCTGACATGTAAGGTGCCGTGCTCCGACAGGGAAGAGGAAGGAAGTCCTGGGAAGGTGAGGGGCAGAGAAAAACCAACACAACAGAGTCTAAAGTGTCTGAGGGCCTTGAGCCCTCTCCTGACATCACATTTGACTAGGTCCAACTTCCCTTCCAGTCATAAGAGTAATCCAGTGCTAGCCTATGAGGAGAGCTTTACATTCATTTATTCATTTATTCATCCAACAAATATTTACTGAGTGTGTGCCATTGCCAGACATTCTGGGCTCTCAGGATATATCAGTGAACAAAACAAGCCCTGTCCTGAAGCTTATATTCTTGGAAGGGGAGGGACACAGAATAACAATATAAATACATTGTAGGGTGAGAGAAGGCATAAGTGCTGTGGGGAAAGTAAAGCCGAGGATGAGGGAGGGCTGGAGTTTTAGATACAATGTTACAGTGGGCCATACGGAGAAGGTACCACCTGAGCAAGAATGAGCTGAGGAGACACCTGGGGGCGGGGAACATTCC
The DNA here is from genome assembly GCF_054644295.1 of Miniopterus natalensis. Lineage (NCBI taxonomy): Eukaryota > Metazoa > Chordata > Mammalia > Chiroptera > Miniopteridae > Miniopterus > Miniopterus natalensis. Next base: position 27,821,955 of record NC_142097.1, read on the forward strand.
AGGCACTGGGCTGGCAGGCGTGGCGGTGATGGAGGCAGTGAGAAGTGATCTGATTCCAGAGTTAGCTACCTTCTTTTAAGTTTTTTTTTAATCCTCACCGGAGGATATGCTTTTACTGATTTTAGAGAGAGAGAGGAAGGGAGAGGAAGAAAGAAAGAGAAACATTGATTGGTCGCCTCCCATACACGCCGTGACCAGGGATTGAACCCGTGATCCTTCAGTGAATGGGACAACGCTCCAGCCAACTGAGCCACACCGGCCAGGCCTGTAGTTACCTTGAAGGTAACCCCAACAGGAATTACTGATGATCAGTTGGATGTGTGATATGATGGAAGCAAGAGTCAAAGATGACTCCTGAAAGGTTTTGGCCTGAGCAACGTGAAGGATGGAGTCGCCGTTTGCTGAGCTGGTGACTAGGGAGGAAGATGAGGAGTTGACTTTTGGACTTGTGGGGTTGGCAGGGCTGTCAAGCTCCCAAGGGAGATGTCAAGAGGGTGGGCAGTTAAAAACCTGAAGGTTCAAGGGAGCAATCCAGGCCAGATGGAGAAACCTGGGAGTGGATGGAGTTCAGAGACTAACAGAGATCCCCTGTGGAGCTGGGACAAGGAAAGGCCCCGGGAGCCTTGAGAGAGAGGAAGGCTCAGCCAAGAAAGCTGACGAGTGGCCATGAGAGGGCATCCTGGAAGCCAGGTGAGGAGGGTGCTTCCAGAAGAGGCTGGGCTCCAGTAAGCCGTGCTACTGAAAGGCCAGGCCATAAAGGACTCGTTGAGCATGTGGAGTGGGGGGCAGGGGAGTGGGGGGCAGGGGAGGGGAGGGGAGGGGGAGACCCATGGAATGGGTTGAGAGAATGGCGAGAGCAAAAGGGGGACCGCTAGTGGAGCCAGCTCTTTCTAGCTGCGTTATCTCATGTCCTTTCTCATTTGCCACACTTCCCTTCGGTATTTTACAGCTGAGGGAGCATGCTCAGGGAAGGTAGGTGAGTGGCCGAGCTAGGTGTGGAGCCCTGGGGACTCCAGAGTAGTCACACAGTGCCTCTTGCTTTTCCTCTTCTGTGTCGCATCCACCAGGCATCACCCAGATGCCCCCTGTGTGCCCGCTACTCCACCAGGCACTGGGGTTGACACAACGGTTTCCCCCAGCAGCTCCACCTGTGAGAGGAACGTCCCGCTCTGGGGCAAACGGGATGGCTTCATACAAGGAGATCTGGAGGGGTGGATGGGATCTGGTCAGGCAGGGGAGGGGGGCAGAGAGCTGGGGAAGAGGGTGGGTACATGTGCCTTTCAGGTGTGACCGGGCCACCTTTGAGAAGAGGCAGCAGGTTCCAGAAAGCGGGGTGTGGCAGCCATGAAGGCCCACCACTCAGATTTCCTTCCAGAAAGTCTGCTGGGAGAAGCATTTAGCTGCCAGCCTCCAGCTGCGGGTGTCCTCATGCTCGGTCTTGGCCTTCCAGCCCGGGCAGCCCCAGCTGTGCAGAGCATGGCAGTGGTGCCAGGGTTCACATCTACGGGCTGTCTTGGCACTGGTTTCGCATGAGCCAGCCCAGGCTCCCTCCCTGTAGCCCTGAAGCTCTTCCTCCCTCCCGGTCTATAGGCTGGGCCTTCCCTCCATCGTCCACAGCAGGTGTTACTCCCACTGAGAACCTTGCATTCTGACTGTCTTGGTCTCTGTTTCCGAGAACCCAACCAGTGTGGGGTCTCAGGTTTCCCCTCTACCCTCTCCACCGAGCAAGGCCCCCTCTCTCGGTCATGGCCTTGGTGGCGCAGCCGCATGGAAATGCTACAGGCAGAAGAATGCTTTCCTTCTGTCCCTTCCCAGCTAAGCCGGGGTGGGAGTGGACACTCTTATGTCCTCTGCAGGGTCTCCGCACCCTTCTCTTGTGACATATGTGGACATGTATCACATCTGCTGAGAAAGAAAGTGGTACTGAGTCCAAAGCACAAGGGAGACACAGAGCCCCGTGATCTGTGCCATGGTGGGGCTGTGGGTGCGGTGGTGCGGCGGAGGGAGGACTGCGCTTCTCAGCCAGCTGGTCCGGGAGGACTCCCGGTGGAAGTGCTATTCGAGCCGAGTCCTCAGGTGAACAGAACTTCTCTGGGTAAAGGGAAGCAGGGGCTTCTAGGCCTGAGGCCAGAGGGGAGCTACAGGAGCAGGAGGAGAGCAACTGTCCCGGTGACCTGTGCCTGCCTGTCTCTTACAGAAAGGAAGACAGAGGAAGCCTCGGCCACTGGACCCCGGCGAGGGCTCCAAGGACACAGACAGTTCAGCTGGGCGGCGGGGCAGCGCCAGCAGAAGGCATGGGCGCTGGCGGGGCCGTGCCGAGAGCCCGGGTGTGCCCGTGGCCAAAGTGGTGCGGGCAGTTACCAGCCGGCACAGAGCTAGCCGGAGGGTCCCTCCCGCCCCACCCCCAGAGGCCCCTGGCCGCCAGAACCTGAGTGGGGCGGCAGCCGGGGAGGCCCTGGTTGGGGCAGCTGGCTTCCCACCACAGGGAGACACAGGAAGTGTGGAGGGCGCCCCGCAGCCCACAGACAATGTCTTCACCCCCAAGTGCGAGATTTTGGGCAAGGACGCGCTGTCTGCGCTCGCCCGGGCCAGCTCCAAGCAGTGCCAGCAAGAGATCGCCAATGTGGTGTGCCTGCACCAGGCCGGAAGCCTCATGCCCAAGGCTGTGCCCCGGCACTGCCAACTGGCTGGTAAGAGACAGGCATGGGTGGAGAGGTGGCAGCCCCAGGAAGTGACATGGCAAGGATCCCACCCCCATTCCTCAGAGGAAGAAAGCTCAGAGGGACCCACCTCCCTTGCCTAGCTGGTGATAAGTACTCTAAGTGGCAGAGGCATACCTGGGACCCAGGAGCGTTGGACTCCAAGCCAAGGATTCTTCCTTTGGAAGGCAGGCAGCTCCCTCTTCCCATCTGACCTCCAGCCTGAGACCTGGAGAGGGACCTCACTGATGCCCCTACTCTCTACTCAGGGAAGATGAACCCCGGCATCCAGTGGGATGAGGCCCGGGCCCAGCAGCCCATGGAGGGCCCCCCAGTACGAATTGCCTACATGCTGGTGGTTCATGGCCGGGCCATCCGCCAGCTGAAACGTCTCCTCAAGGCTGTCTACCATGAGCAGCACTTCTTTTATATCCACGTGGACAAGGTACAGTGGGGGGACCAAGGGTTCTGAGTAAGCAAAGCGGAGACCCAGAAGGTCACGAACAGACAGGGGTTCTGACCTGCTTGGGTAGCCTAGACTTAGGGAAACAGGCCTAGAATAGGGGAGCGGCCAGCACAGGTGATGTGTGTGCTCTCCATTCCATGTCACTTGTACTCTGTCCCGGGGTCGGGGTGGGGTAGGTGAGGAGGTTGTAATGCTGGGGGCCACCTGCAGCTGCTGAGAATATCTACTCCCCCATCCCTCTAGCGCTCCAACTACCTGCACCGGGAGGTGGTGGAGCTGGCCCAGCACTATGATAATATTCGGGTGACGCCCTGGCGCATGGTCACCATCTGGGGCGGGGCCAGCCTGCTGAGGATGTATCTGCGGAGCATGCAGGACCTGCTGGAGGTGCCTGGCTGGGCCTGGGACTTCTTCATCAACCTCAGTGCCACCGACTACCCAACCAGGTGTGGGGTGGTGCTCTGAACCCTCCAGATGGGAGGGGGCCATCTGGGCACTCGGGTTGGGGGGTCCTTGGCCCCAGCCATGTTTTCGGGGAGGGGTTGGTGAATGATAATGTGAGGATTGAGAGTGATGAGATGGGGAGGAGGAGGCAGAGGTGTGTACTGTGGGTGCTGGGTCAGACAGCAAGGGGTGCAGGAAGGATGGGTGGTCTTTCTCAGGGGTCTTAGGTTCCCACCACCCCATAGCATTGACCTGGGGTAGGGCACATGGCCAGGAGGCCAAGAGATGAAGGTAATGAGGGCTGGAGGGAGTCTGCTCTAGGCCAGTGACTGAGCAACCCCTCACACACACTGTCCACACTGCATTCCCTCTCCAGGACCAACGAAGAGCTGGTGGCTTTCCTGTCCAAGAACCGGGACAAGAATTTCCTCAAGTCACATGGCAGGGACAACTCCAGGTGAGGGGGTGGGGAAGGAGGCCCTGGCCCTGGGGTCTCAACGCAGTCCCTCCAGCAAAGCAATCACAGATGGGTGCCCAGCAAACCAATCACAGATGGAGGAGAGGAGTGCTGGTTCTTAGGTGGATAGGAGAGTCTGGACCCCACCCTACGCAACCCCCAGCCTTGGCTGGTCTGCTACCCACAGGTTCATCAAGAAACAGGGCCTGGACCGGCTCTTCCATGAATGTGACTCGCACATGTGGCGCCTGGGAGAACGGCAGATCCCGGCCGGCATCGTGGTGGACGGCGGCTCTGACTGGTTCGTGCTCACGCGTAGCTTTGTGGAGTACGTGGTGTACACAGATGACCCACTGGTGGCCCAGCTGCGCCAGTTCTACACCTACACACTGCTCCCAGCCGAGGTAGGTGACCTGGGCCCTCACCCAGGCCAGGGAGGGAGCATCGTGGGTGCCCACAGCTCACCTTCCACCCTGCCCTGCCACCCACAGTCCTTCTTCCACACGGTGCTGGAGAATAGCCCGGCCTGCGAGAGCCTTGTGGACAACAACCTGCGGGTCACCAACTGGAACCGCAAGCTGGGCTGCAAGTGCCAGTACAAGCACATTGTGGACTGGTGCGGCTGCTCCCCCAATGACTTCAAGCCGCAGGACTTCCTACGGCTGCAGGTGCTTCCCCAGGGCCCCCAGACGCTCCCCTTGCTAGGGCCTTACCCCGGTCTTTCACCAGGGTGAGAAAGGATCCAGAGTGGGCCAATCAGAGGAGCTGGGGCCTTCACCTCAAGCAGCCCTCGGGGCTCTGGGGTTTCTGTGGCGGCAGGAAAAGCCCCAGAGGCCGATCTCTGGGCAGTGCTGGGAGGGACCCCTCCCCTGCTGTGCTCTCTGGGACCTCCAGACCCTTTACCCTGCTTGCCTCTCCCACTCTAGCAAGTCTCCAGACCCACCTTCTTTGCCCGGAAGTTTGAGTCCACTGTGAACCAGGAGGTACTGGAAATCCTGGACTTCCACCTGTATGGCAGCTACCCCCCCGGCACGCCAGCCCTCAAGGCCTACTGGGAGAACATCTACGATGTGGCCGATGGCCCCAGTGGGCTCAGTGATGTCATGCTCACCGCTTACACCGCCTTTGCCCGCCTCAGCCTGCACCATGCCGCCACCACTGCGCCTGCACCGGCCACCTCACTGTGCAGGTGAGACCTTCTTCTGTCATATTACAGGCCCTCAAGATGCGGTGACTTAGGGGGAAGCCAATCAGAAAGATCCAGCCCCTGGCCCCATGGAGTTCCCAGTCTAAGGCAGGGGAAAGTGTAACTAAAACACAGATGCCAAGAGCCAGGCACATAGGTGCCGTGGGTGTGAGATTTGGGGCAAAGGAAATGCCTGTGAATGGGACTCCCCAGAGCCCCCTCCCTGGGACTCCAGACCAAGTTGGATATGCTGATGGCATCTCCCTTTTTCCCTGCTGGAACCTTCTTAGGTTTGAGCCCAGGGGCTTGCCGTCCAGTGTGCACCTGTATTTCTATGACGACCATTTCCAGGGCTACCTGGTGACGCAGGAGGTGCAGCCCTCAGTCCAAGGGCCAGCAGAGACGCTTGAGATGTGGCTGATGCCCCGGGGGTCGCTGAAGCTGTTGGGGCGCAGTGACCAGGCCAGCCGGCTCCAGAGTTTGGAGGTGGGACACCTGACCCCCAGCAAGACTCAGAGTAGTGGGAAGACACTAAGGGAGGGGCCTTTCAGGACTGGGTTCATGGGCTCTTCTTTCCTAGTGATGGCAGCCTTGGCAATGCCTCATGCACGTGCCTGGGTCACCCCTGCATGCAGCTCCCCCCTGGGGTGCACAGTGGACACGCAGGGATCAGAGAGGGGACTGTAGTTCCACTATAATGTAGCCTCATCTAAACTACAAGGATTTTCTTCTAGAGGGACTTGGACATTCCATTCAGGCCATAGGTTAGGCTTTTGAATGTCTCTAGGTCTCTTTCTCAGAGGCCTTGGCTTCATGTGGGGATGGTCTCTGGGCTGGACTTTGAACCTTGTCTCTGCCTTCCTGCCCCACCATTGCAGAGCAGGTCAGAATGGGAGCCTAGAACAAATTCTAGTCCAATATCTTCATTTTGCTGGTTGAGAAAATGAGACCCAGAAGGAAAGAATGACTAGCTCAAGGTCACACAGTGCGTTAGAGGCAGCATCAGAGTAGAGAGGACTTTTCCCCAGGCTCTTGCCCAGCTGCTTCTCTCCCTACAGGTTGGCACCGAGTGGGACCCCAAAGAGCGTCTTTTCCGGAACTTTGGGGGGTTGCTGGGACCACTGGATGAGCCTGTGGCCATGCAGCGCTGGGCCCGGGGCCCCAACCTCACAGCCACCGTGGTGTGGATAGACCCCACCTATGTGGTCGCCACGTCTTACGACATTGTGGTAGACGCAGAGACAGAGGTTACCCAGTACAAGCCCCCACTGAGCCGGCCCCTGCGGCCAGGGGCCTGGACTGTTCGACTGCTTCAATTTTGGGAACCCCTGGGTGAGACCCGCTTCCTCGTGCTGCCCTTGACCTTCAACCGCAAACTACCTCTCAGGAAAGGTAAGGACCTAGTTCCCAAATGATGCCCAGAAGCCAGGGAGGTGACCCCAAGAAGCTGACCATCAGAGCTGACCCCCATCTACAGAAGGGGAAGGGGGAAGGTTGGGATCTTGGTCATCTGCCCCTGAGTATCCTAGGGCTCTGCTGTGGTATGAAAGGGGAGCTTTGGAGTCAGGTAGACTTGGCTTTGGGACATAGCTCTGACACTTTAATTGGGCTTTTATCCTTGGCAATCTATTTCCTGAGCCTCAGTCTTAATATGTGTAAAGTAGGAGAAATAGAACTGTTGGAGACCTCCTGGGTGCACTGAACACAAATCCACTCAAACTAGCTCAAATAAAAAGGGGGGAATTATTGGAAGAATGCAGGGCTGTGTCCCTCAGGCCCCAGGAGATGTCTCAGGTCTCACTGGAACCAAGGGTGCTTTCTCAGTCTCTCAGGCCCTCCTGTCCCTTGTCCTGTCCTCTCTGTGTGTCAGCCTCAGGCTCTGGCTTCCTGATACATGATACATGGCCTCTCAGGGCAACAGAGACTGACCAGGGCCTCTTGGTCCCCAAGTTCTACATCTGATTGTGTGGCTCAGTGGGCAGGGTCACATGGCCTTCCACCCACTTGGCTGAGGCTAAGGGAGTAGACTCTGAACACAGGTGTAGGCTGCAGGTTCCCTCAAGGGGTCCTACGTCTCCCAAGTAACTACCCCTGGGAGACATTCAGGTTGAGTATGTGGGTAAAAGTGGCAGGTATGCAGTAGGTAGGTAGACGTTTCCTTCCTCTGGCCACATCCTATCACAGAGAAGGTGGGTCAGACTGTGGGTAACCCAGAGGAGGGTAGAGTAGTGGGGGGGCTGTGGCAGGTCCAGAGCAGGCAGCTGCACCCCTGCTTTCCCAGGACTAACAGCCTGGTGGAGGGCATGAAGGAGGAATGGAAGCCAGCTTTACAGCAGAACGGTGTTGGAGCTGATCCTTGAACAAGCTGTATTTTTTATTTTTTATTTTTATTTTTATTATTATTATTATTATTTAAATATATCTTTATTGATTTCAGAGAGAGGAAAGGAGAGGGAGAGAGATAGAAACATCAATGATGAGAGAGTCATTGATCAGCTGCAGCCCGCAACCCGGGCATGTGCCTTGACCGGGAATTGAACCCTGATCGCCTGGATCCTAGGTCGACGCTTAACCACTGAGCCACGCCCGGCTGGGCAACAAGCTGTATTTTTTAGACAGAGCGGTATTCTAAGCTGAGGGAACGAAGTTGGCAGGTGTCTTGTGCATGAGGGAAACAGAGTGGAGCGGAGTAGGATGCAGGGGGTCGCAGGAAAGAAGGCTGGCGAAGCAAGCAGGGCCCCACAGCTGGAGGGCCTACGTCTGAGGCTTCCGATGGCTCTGGGGACCACTGGAGATGGTTGAGAAGGGGCAGGGGTCACACAAACCAGACCATTACGGGAAAGTTACCTTATTTTCTAAAGTGCCTCGAACCCACTATTTTACTTAATCCTCAAGTTGGGAATTCAGAGATGACTGTCTCAATTTTATATAAAACTAATGGTTTTACAGGCACAGAAAGTTCTAGAGAATAGCTTGAGATCACAGGTCACTAAGCAAGATGTGACTCAGTAGTAGAATTGGGACAGAAAATGGGGTGCCCAGACCTGACTCCCAGGGTCTGGCCTTCCTGGAATCCGTTGGGCCAGGTGTGCTGACTGCACTGTGCTCTTGTACCCCCAGATGATGCGAGCTGGCTGCATGCCGGGCCCCCCCACAATGAGTACATGGAGCAGAGTTTCCAGGGCCTCAGTGGCATCCTGAACCTGCCTCAGCCAGAGCCCGCGGAGGAGGCTGCCCGGCGGCACGCCTTGCTCACAGGCCCGGAGCTTGAGGCCTGGACAGATGGGGAACTGAGCGAACTCTGGTCTGTGGCTGGACTATGTGCCACGGGCCCCTCTGCCTGCCCCTCCCTGGAGCTCTGCAGACTGACAAGCTGGAGCTCTCTGTTCCCCGACCCCAAATCTGAGCTGGGGCCTGTCAAAGCAGACGGGCGACTCAGGTAGCAGAGCCCCAGCCAGCACCTCCAGAAGACCTGGGGAATTGCACCTTACGGACGACAGAGGGATGTCCCCCAACAGGCAAGGACCAGAGGCCCAGGCAATACGCCCATGTCAGCTATCAAGAACCCGCACAGACGCAAGGAAGGGGGGCGTAGTATTTACTACTGCTGACGGCTCTGCTGGGGACCAGACGGTGGCATGAATGTGGGGAGAAGGGCTCCAGTTTCCACACCCCACTCTTCCAAACCTTCTCTATTTTTTTTTTTAAAGGAAAATGGGTGGTGGTAGAGGAACTGGAAACAAAAGATGTGCAATAGGGCTCAGAGCAGCCCCAGGAAGTGGGCCATGGCTCTGGGGAGCAGGGGCCTGATGAGCCCATCTGCTGTTGCTCTGGAGGTGGGGCCTGCCTCACTCTCCAGGGCCTTGTCCCCCAGCCTGGGCCTGTGGTGCTCATGGCTGAGGCTCTGTAAGTGCCATGCCAGGCTCTGAGGCCCAGAGAACAGGTGATTGGGGGAGCACTGCAGAGCTGGACTCTAGTGGGACAGCCTCTCCTTTTGTAGCCAGGGGAACACAGAAGAGGGGGTGGGGCTGGTTCTAGGGCTTTCCAGCATGCCCTGCTTCCCGATGGGAAAGGCAGGGCACCAGGGCCTACTGAGACCAATGCAGAGTCTCCCAGGTACCCAGAACTGCAAGCAGGGCCTGGGCTCCTGCCCTGAAGGGGCGAGCCCTCATGAGCAGCATGGGAAGACTCTGTCAGGGCTCTCAGAAGAACCTGGAGCAGCATTGTGCCTGAAGCTCAGTGTGAAGTCTGAAATATGCAACAGAAGAAATATATCTCTATGTCTCTAAGCCGAGCCTCTGTGTTTTTCCTCCTGGGTGTCAGGGAGCCATCACTCTTAGGCCTGCTCCTAAAAGTCTTGGCTGGTACTTCGGCAGTGACAAGGTAGAGGTATCATCCCAAAGAGTGGCAACAGCTTAGAATCTATCTGAGAACCAGAAGGGATGCAAGAACCCGTCTAATTCAGCTCCATCTTTTTCAGAGGGGTAAAGAGGCCCAGAGAGGCTCAGAAATGTCCTCACTGCCACCTAGTAATGTCAGCAGGAGAGCCAGTTCAGTTCCTGAGAGTCCTGACCCAGCCGCCAGGCCAAGGCAGATGTTGGCTGCTGTGGTGTCCCCAGGGCCCATTCCAGAATCCCTCCTCACTCTGCTTTCCGCCCAGCCCTGAGTATGGAGCACCCCCAGGAACAGAGGCGATCCCAGCCACAGTCTACGGGTTACCTTTGGAACTTGTCCTCTTAGGGGCAGGAGCAGCAGTGGCTTGGGTCCCTGGCCACTGCCCTGAGGCCTGGGACGGCTGTGCTGGAAAGGGTCATCCAGCTTCCCCCCTTTTCTCAAGGCCTTTTCCCCTCCTACCAGTAAGGGCTTTCAGTATCTCCTTCACCTTCACGTGGGAGTGAGGGTGAAGAGTTCTCAGACCTTTATCAGCCAGCTCAGCCTGGGGAACAAAGGGCTCAGTTCCTGCCCTGGCTGCCACATGTGAAGTTTTCCCAGTTGCCAGGAGAGGGCACCCCTGACCACCAGTAACGACACTGAGGTTTTCCATTAGTTTAGCCACTGTGCTGACCCTTTGTGCAGTATCTCATTTAATCCTCAGAATCCTTTGAGGCAGACACTTTTATTATCTTCATTTAGGACATCATGAAACTGAAGTGAGCTCAAAGTCATAGCTATTAGGTGGTGGCAGCAGGTTTTATTTTTTATTTTTTTAAAAAATATATCTTTATTGATTTCAGAGAGAGGAAAGGAGAGGGGGAGAGAGAGAAACATCAATGATGAGAGAGTCATTGATCGAGCCCTCAACCCGGGCATGTGCCCTGACCGGAATCAAACCCTGATCACCTGGATCCTAGGTCGATGCTCAACCGCTTAGCCACGCCCGGCCAGGCCGGTGGCAGCAGGTTTTAGATGGAGCAGGCCTCCCTGTCACTCTTCACTACATCCTGCTTCAAGAGCAGGGACCTAACAGCAAGGACTCCAAAATAGTGTTTGGGTTCAGGGGCTAAGAGAACTGTTTTCTTCTGGCCCCTACTTTAGTGAACATTGGGAAGCTCTACTCTGGTTCTCTAGGGTATTTTTAACATCAAATCTGAGGTAAATAAAAAGAAATTAACAACTGGGTTCAGCATATTAGACCCAAGTAGTAAATATCAGAACATTTAGACCCCTAGCTAAGGACTCACAGACCAGCCTGCAAGTTTAACCCGGCTGTGGCTATGCTACCGTCAGGCTAGTATCAGTTTTCAGTCTTATTTTCTGAACTTGGGCGCTATAAGCACTCTCTGGTTCAGTCCCTGCCACTCCCACCCTGTCACACCAGGTTCTAGTTACTCATTGTCACCTGCACTTTTAGCCCAGTAAATTCTGATCCTAACTGAAGGTTCTGAGTTAATTGGCCTGAGGTGGAAACCCAACAATGATGGTCTGGGTTCAAAGCTCCCCCAGGCCATTCTAATTTGCAGGCCAGCCCCACCCCCATTGCTCTGGCGGCTTGCCTTGGTCCGGTGAGTTAGAATCACTGCAGACCAGGAACCAGGCTCCACTGACTCCTGACAGGTTCAGAGGGCACGCTTGGTGGTAGAGGCCCTCCTCTCCTGTCCAGGTCATTGAAGCAACTGTTGAGTGCAGCTTCTCTGCCAGTAGTGTTTCCCATCCCCATCTTTCTGTAGGGTTAGCTCAGCCTAGGGTCTTGGGCTTATTAAGGCTTCTTTGAAATCCTCCCTTGGGGTCAAGATCAGGATTCCAGGCAGGTTGGACGTGGGGTAGTGGTAGGGGTGGGGGGGCCAGTTGGGGAAGGCTGGGACCCCAGAGCTGCACAATTCCTTTGGAGGGAGAGCCAGGGCTTTTGTATTTTGTGGTCCGAGTGCCCTGTTTCCAGGGCAACCATGGACACCTGGGTTCCATTAGTGGTGGAAGCCAAGACCAGAGGACAGCCAATTGGCATCCAGAGCCCAGGCCAATGGGAAATAGAATGGGGCAGAGTCAAGCTGGGAGGGAATCTGGGAATGAGAAGTGCAGAGATCTGGGCGAGTTGGAGCTCCCCTGGCTGGCTGTTGAGTTTAACAGAAGCCAAGCCTGTTCCCAGCCAACCCCTTCTCCTGAAGGAACCCTCGTGGCTGCCAGGCCTACAGGGGGAAGTACCATCTATGGGACACTATGTCATGGCATGCTATTGACCAGGACAAGCCAGGGCAGAAGCCACAAAGCTAGAGAGCTGCTCACAGATACCCCAGCTCTGAATGAAGCTGCTCCTCTGGGCCAGGGTTCCTGGGTTGGGAGGTGGCCCTGGGCAGGGGCCTGGGGGTTGGGGTGGGAAGGAGAGCCAGTCTTGTGGCCCTGCTGGCTGTTTGTTTGTTTAATATATCTTTATTGATTTCAGAGAGAGGAAGGGAGAGAGAGAGAGAAACATCAATGATGAGTCACTGATCGGCTACCTCCTGCACTCCCCCAACTGGGGATCAAGCCTGCAACCTGGGCATGTGCCCTGACTGGGAATCGAACCTTGATCTCCTGGATCCTAGGTTGATGTTCAACTGCTGAGCCATGCCCAGCCAGGCTGGCTACTAAGGTCACTCAAGGACAATGCCCTTTCTTGGCACCCCTCTGCTACTGCTGCTCCACATGCAGAGATCATGGACAACAGCCTCCTAGCCATAGTTGTGGCTACTGGTACCTACTGCTGTCCCGTCCCATCCCACGGTGGGGGCAGGGACACTATAGGCCAGAAGCCCAGCCTCTTCATCTACAGGGTCCCCTGGAGCCAGACACCTGGGGAGAATGCTGTGTATGGTCTGTGATCCCTAAGGTCCCTGCCATGGGGGTGTCAATTTCTGATGCCACAGTCTATGATGGAGGAAGAGGGGCTGGCACCAGGAGTCTGAGTTCAGATTGTTGAGTCCTCCCTGCCTCCTCAGATCACTGTTTCTAAGGATGTCCACCCTTCCACAAGGTCCTTCCCTTAGTCTGGCCCTCTGTAAAACTCCCTGCACAGATCACCCCTTCCCTGGGCTAAAGGAAGAGACGGGGTGCAGCTACTCTGATCTCCCTCAAAAATCTCTGCCTCAGGGAGTTCATGCAGTAGCAATGGGGAGCTGCCTGCACTGCAGTTTCCCCTCCATGTCAAGCTGATACTAGACCCAGCCAGGCCATTCATTCCTACCCCACTTCTGGAGCCGAATTCCAATTTGAGGAGGGGAGATAGGTCTGTGCAGGCTGGGTCCAGGCTGAAGCCCTGCCTCTGGGAAGGTAGTTTCCTCCTGGAGTTCATCCTGTCTGTCCTGCTGCTGTTCCTGTACCAGCATCTGCCCCAATGCTGCCCGGTCGTCTGCTCCTGCCACTTCTTCCAGAGCCCCAGCCAATACATAAGCACTCCGACCCAACAATCCCCTTCCCTCCGTGCCCCATACCTCAGTCCCAATAAAAGGGCACCTGCTTTCTGTTCAGTATGGAGAGGCCTTTGGAATACACTCTCTGGACTCTGCATCTTCCAGTCTGGGTTCCCTCCAGGCAAGGGCAGCAGTGTGGAAAGGGTTAGTAATATCCTGGCCAGCTTCCTCCCTGGCAAATGTTAAACAGAACTCAGTCCTAGGAGCTGCTGATGAAGACAATGGTCTTTTCCCAGCTCTCCAAGCAACTGGAGGCCCACACTCTCTCACTTAGCTCCCAGGGGACAGCCCAGAGCCTTGGCTTCTGTGAGAGGGGGGAGGTGGTGACTACAGTACTGTCAGTCCCCTCCCCAGGGACAAGGCACCATACGGGATCCTGGCTACAGAAAGCAAAATAAACCTTCTGACCTGCAGCCTCCCCAGGCTCTGAACCCTGTCTGGGCACCAAAAAAGAGGATGGAGATGTGGGGACAGAAGGAGGAGGTTTTCTCTAACTCTCCCACCCAAGGTCATCAGAGTTGGCTGCCAGATCGTGGAGAGGGAGTTAGTGGCCAGAAAAGAGTGGAATCTTACACCCCAGTGCATTTCAGAAATGCTGGGGGTCTGAGCTTTGAGCCTTGTACTCAGTGGGGAGAGCTAAAGGTGTGGGGAGAGGTGCAAGGGGACAGGAAGTTTGGGCTCTACTCTCTGGCTCACTGACCCTAAATCCTGAGCTTCACTGAGTCATCCTTTATCATCCCCAGGACTGCCCCGCTCCCTGCTTCAGCACCATGCGACACCCCTCCTCAAAGAAAGTTCCCTCTTGTCACTTGCTCACTCTGACAGGCCTCTTTTCTGCTTGGAGGTTCCCCCTTGGTGTACACTAGAGAACATACAGAAAGACCAACAAATCAATAAGCAGCTCGATCCAGGTTGTCCCCAAATAGCACAGACTTGTGACTCCAGCTAACTTTATTTTTGGCCCTGGGTCAGGTTTCCAACGGGTTTCCCAGCCAGTCCCTTCACAGTCTTTTTCCTTGGGAGGCCTTGTTGTCACCCCAGCTCTTGACTTCTGGCACACCTGCTCCTGTCACCTGGGCTCCAGTCTCTGTCCAAAGGCCTCAACTGGGAGCTCAAAGCATAGCTACCAGTTTGAAGGTGCCCTCGGGCTTGGCAGGAACCACGTGGACAAAAGTCTTATAGAGCACAGCACCCTTGGGCAGCCTGGTGACCAGATCCACAGCCTCAGAATTGTTTGGATGGGGCACGTAGACCTCCTTAGTGTAGCGGACGATCCCCTCCTCCAGGGCATACAGGTACTTCTTCTTCCCTAGCCCCACCTGCAACACACACAGCTGCTCAGATACAGGGAAAGCAGGGTAGGTGGTCCATCATGGGGCTGCAGGACACACTTCCATAAGGAGTAAGGCCCTGGGGCCAAAGGGAAGGGTTCAGAAAGCTCCATGTTGGGTTCCTTTCCCACTGCTTGACACTGCCTTGCCTTCTACTTCTTTACTGACTATGACAGAGGAGGAAAAGAAAACAGCCAATCCAGGTGGCTGCTCAGTCCCCAAGGGCTGTTAATCTAGACCCACGTCTATGTAGCTGACCAGAGCCATACTGGAAAGATCCCCAAAACAGGCCTAGGAAAATGGCCCTACTCACTGCCCCTGGGAGCTTGTCTCACTTAGACTTCAAAAATACTGGAGTTGTCATATTAAACACTGGTCTGACATACATTTTCAGTTAAATAGTGATATATCAAGTTAGGCTTTAACAAAAGAATAGACCAAAGCTATCTGGGCAGTGCATTTGCTAATAAAACAATGATATTAGGTAATATTTACATATAGTGCTTTACCAAGTGTAAGTACTATTCCAAGCCCTTTTATAATACTAATATATGATACTAAAGCCTTTTTATATGCATCAACTCATTTAATTCTCAATTTGTTTAGTAGGTACTATTTCTAACTTTTTCAGACAAGAAACACGAGCAAAGTGATTAAATAAACTGTGTGTTATATGTAGTTCTTTAACAATATATATTTCAGCTTTTTTCTTTTAGAACTTGAGATTAGATGTGTGACTATTCCACCCAGGCAGTCCACCATTATTTATTACTTCTCTGATTAAGAGAACAGACTCCGGAGCCAGGATGCTTGGTTCAAATCCCAGCACTACTACTTTTTATGTTTGATCTGGGCAAGTTACTTTACTTCACTGAGTCTCAGTTTTCTCATCTGTAAAACAGGGAAAATATTAACTACTTTATAGGATCACCCGAGGATTAAACAAGTTAACAATCACAAAGAGCTTAGACTACTTTGAATGCCTTAGCTCAAAACATGCTGGCTTTTATTATTGTTGTCATTATTTTAGCAAGTCCCAAGAGTTAACAGAGCTACATAGCCAAAGCCTCAAGTTCTAAAAGATAAAGCGGACAATAGTGTGGGGAAGGCCTGGGGAGGGGGTGGCAGTGGGATGGAGGGAGTCGTTGGGGGGGCATCTGTAATACTTTCAACAATGACAAATTATAAAAAAAATATAGAAAGCTACACAAATACAATCAATTCACATATGGATTAGTATTTTTGCAATAACTATAGTTTACTATCAGTCCTTCTGTTCCTACTAAAATTGCTCAAAAAGGGGTGGGGTGTGGGGGCATCGATTACAAAAAAAACTAATTTAAAAAAAATTGATTTTAGAGAGAGGAAGGGAGAGAGAGACAGAGAAATATCAATATGAGAGAGAAACATCGATTGGTTACCTCTCACATGTGCTCCAATCAGGGATCAAACCCGAAACCTGGGTATGTGCCCTGACCAAAAATCAAACCTACCACTTT
The DNA here is from genome assembly GCF_054644295.1 of Miniopterus natalensis. Lineage (NCBI taxonomy): Eukaryota > Metazoa > Chordata > Mammalia > Chiroptera > Miniopteridae > Miniopterus > Miniopterus natalensis. The sequence goes on from NC_142097.1 coordinate 27,837,920, forward strand.
TTGGTGTACGGGACAATGCTCCAACCAACTGAGCCACACTGGCCAGGGCTAAACTAATTTTAAAATAATGTGAAGAGTACAGCATAGACCTGTGTTACCAGAGAACTTTCCTACCTCAGAAAGTAATCCCGACTTGCTGAACTGAAATCCCTGTCTGGTATAGACCTAATTTCTGATACATTCAATTCTATTGTATTAAATTCAAGCAATCTTTTAGCCATCTAGTAACAACTTTATATAAAGGAGGAATTCTTAGAAATAAAGAAAAATGAATAAATTAAAATTAGTTACCCAAGATTCAGAAAGTATTTTAAATCACTAGGCATCTTTTTCTCCAAGAACTGGGGGTTAGAAAGGAAACCCAATGCTACACCAAGGCAAAACACAGTGATTTGGGAGTCAGGCAGACCGGGTTCAAATCCCAGCTCTGTTACTTTGGCGCCGCCCCTCTCTAAGTCTCTGGCACCTTCCATGTAAACTGGAGACGATACCTACCTACCTTGCAGGAATGGGGTAAGCAGTAAATGAGATAATGGAGGCCCAGGAATCAGCATAATGTTTGGCATTTGGTAAGTACCCAATAAATCCAACTGTTTTATTATTATTACTGTGCTTAGGAGCATGGAGAGGTGGTCCCAGGAAAGAAATGGGGGGGCAGTACAGAACAACTCACATGGGCACCTGGGTGCCAGCGAAAGTGGCGCTGAGTCCCAAGGATATTGCCGACATGAACATAGTGACCTAGAAGAGAAGTCCACAAGTGCACTGACTATGGGACAGCACAGCAAACTGCTAAGAAAACATGATGGCCCATGCTTTCCTGGCCCAAATGCTGCACACCAACCTCTAAGCCTGCCCCTGGATAAAGCCAACTCCCAGCTGGTCCAACACAAGCAGCTCCCTGTTCCCCACCCAGCAGTCTCCTCTCTCCAGTCGCATGTTCAAGGTTCACACTATCTGCTCTTCCTCAGACCTCCCACCCTGCCTCAGGTTTTATCTGCCTTTTTAATCTGGAGCCAAATGCTCTGGTAAGCTAAGCAGAGAGCACCACTGGGCCGGGCTTTGCGTGGTTTTCCTGCTCTGCAAAGGAACTCCAGGGGCACAAGGTATGGTACAGCTGGGAAATGGAAGCAAAGGCACACCCTCACCCTCCATTTTCTTGATGCCAAAGCGTTTGCCTGGTGACTTTCCACCGAGGTTTTTGGAGCTGCCACCTGTCTTCTTGGATGCATATCTGACGGCAAGAGCTGCAGCCTGAGGGGGCCTCAGGAGGGCTGTAGCTGCAGAGAGAAAATAAATGTTGTTCAGACAGACTCTCTTTCTCTGCCCCAGTGGGCCATTTGCTAGTTTGAGGGGTGACAGGAGGCAGTGGCAGGGAAGCTGAGGGAATATGTGAGCAGAAACGCCACTTGACTGTGTTGGTTTTTAGGGAGTGTCTGAAGTCCTTGGCCTTCTCCCATGGGGGAGACAAGTCATTCCTTGTATTGTCCAGAATGTAAGCACTGCATGGGATGTGTGTGTGTGTGGCCAGGGGATGAGGGGTGGGACAGCAAAATATAAATGGGAAAAAACCCAAAACTCTATGTACCCTGGGTCTTGACACATTCAGTCCTGTTGAGGAGAAACAAACACCACAGAAATAGAAGCCAGCAAGAGGACACCACAGAGCTGCCTATTTCAGCCTCACTCACCGTCATGCCCTCAAGGCTCCTTGCACTGTGGAGGGGCCAGACCACAGAGCCCAGCAACAGGACACCCAGAGAGAGACTCCTTCTTTAGCCTCACCCACCACTTCCTTAGCCACTCACCCATCCACTGCACACCAGATGCTTGTAAACTAAAAGGGTAACTTCTCTAAGGATGGCTCCCACAGGACCCTGGCATTTCAGAAGGCTGGACCCTTTCTTCAGCAAGCCCACCAAGGGCAGGTCGAACCAAGAAGACGCACTGCCCTGTTAATCTGACCTCTTATTCCAAAGTGCTCAATGGCACTTGTTTTAGAAAGGAAAGTGAACTGATATTCATACTAACCAAGATGGAAGCCACTTGCTCTACGACAAGCCCTGGGCTGGCAGTCCTTGCCTTCAGGTCTCCAGACACGGCCATGGTTAATCAGGGACATGCCAGGCCTAAGAGAAATCTGGTGGGTCTCTGGAGTCTATAAGTTCAGAGTTCCTAAAGCCTAAGTTTCTGAAGTTTTAATGAGAACAGAGGCTAACTGAGGCAAAGGACCAGAGATAAGGACTGGACAGACAGCACATTAAGTGCCCAGCACCACAGTCTACCTACATTTAAAAAACTACTCATAATCACTAAAGACTTTTTTTTTTTTAAATTGCCAGGCCAGCATGGCTCAGCAGCTGAACGTCGACCTATGAACCAGGCGGTCGTGGTTCAACTCCCACATGCTCCCGTTTCAGGTTGGATCCCCATTAGGGGGCGGGCAGAAGGCAGCCGATCAATGACTCTCTCATCATTGATGTTTTTCTCTCTCTCCCCCTTCTTCTCTGAAATCAATAAAAACATGTTTTAAAGAAAAACACCTATTCATTGTTCACTCAATCACTTAAGCTCAGGAACTGGGCTTTTGCTTTACCTACAGTATCTCATTCACAAATCTTTGCCCTTCACCCTACTCCCCAGCCTTCTCTTCAAAGTAAATGATGCTACCACCTGTGCAGTTGCTCAGGCAGAATCAAGGAGTCATTGCAAATTCTTTCCCTTTTCTCACCTCAAATGTCCAGTTCACCAGCAAGCTCAGTGGGTTCTACCTCCGAAACAGATCTCAAATCCATCCATCCGCCTCCAAATTCACTGACACTAACATCTCGGCTAAATCATCCCTCACCAGGGCTGCTATTACAGCTTCCCATCTGGTTTCCTAATTTCCATCCCTACCCTCTTTAGATTCACATAACAAGAGTTTGCTTTTCAAAATTTAAAATTGAGTCAGGTCACTCTTTTGCCCTTCACTCTCTTACAGAGCTAAGCTTCCTGTCATCCTTCAGGTCTTAACTTAGATGTTACCTCCTCAGAGGGCTCTCCTGACCACTCAACCTAAACAGAGAGGCACAGACACACCGACACACACACACACACACACACTTGCTTTCTTTCACAGGACTTGTCACTATTTACAACATTTTATTTATGTGTTCATTTATTGGGTTATCCACTAGAAAGAACCGTCCAGGGGATAGAGACTATGTCTTCTCTTGTCCTGAGATCCCCAGTGTGGCACAAAATAAGTCCTCAATCTGTTGGGAGAGCAGATTAACTTTTTGAGCTCCAGTGTGCCAAGGTTAGTAACCCATTTTTATAGATGAAAGTGTCCAAACAAAACCAGAAGGGGGAAGCGGCGAGCCCCTGTCAATCGCTAGGGAAGCTGTATCCGCGAGCTGGGTGGGGAAGTACACGTGTTCCTCCAACAACCACGCACAGCTCCGCGCCCTACACGCCACGTGATCAGCGACAGCCGCCCCTCAAAGCTTGTGGGCCCACCCTCTCCTGCCCACGCCCCGCATCCAGGGTCCCCCGCAGGGAGTGGCCTCCACCTCCGCCCCCGAGGCTCCCGGCGAGGTCTCCATCCCACCTCCACCCCTCATTCGGGAACGGCCACGCGACCCTTTACCAGCTGTCCGCGTCCCCAACACCAGCGCCGCCAACGCCATGTTTGCCGCACACACGCTTCCGGTCTCAGTTTCTGCTTCCGCTCCCGGCTGATGTACTTCCGGGTCCTGCGTGTTACTTGAAAGAGTAGCGGGAGAAGTTGCAGGTGAGGCAACTGCGCCGGTGCGGGTGCGGGTGCGGGTGCGGGTGCGGGTGCGGGTGCGGGTGCGGGTGCGGGTGCGGAGCGGCGGGCAGGCTGGGTTTCCCTCCTGAGCGCTGCTCCACAGGGGCTTGGTGGCCCGGGCGGCCTGGGCCTCTGCCGCGGGGTGCGGATGAATTGAGGAGAGTGCCCTGCAGGGCCCGCCGGCCTCGCTCCCTCATTTTGCAGGAGTCTTTGGAGGCTCTGCCAGAGGACAGGGATGAGGTGCGTCCTTAGTCATTGGGCTTTCTTTACGGAGCTCTTACTGTGTGCCAGATACTGTACTGAGCTCTGTAGAAGATGCTTGGTTTCTTTTACTCCTCACAGCCTTATAAAGTACGTATTGTCATTACTCCTGTATTACTAAAGAAGAAAGCGACGCCCAGGAAGGTTACCTGGCTCATCCTGGCTCACATCTCCAGTTAGTATATAATTGTTCAAAGAATGACTCTTGCACATGACACAGCAGTTGCACACCTAGGTATGTATGCAGGGTAATTGAAAACATACCCACGTGAAGACTTATACGTGAATGTTCAATGGCAGCATTTTTCATAATAGCCAAAAAGTGGAAACAAACCAAATGCCCATCAAGTGATGAAAGGATAAACAAAATGTGGCATATCTATACAGTGGAATATTATTCAGCCACAAAAAGCAATGAAGTACTGAAACATGTTACAACATAAATAAGCCTTGAATGCTAAGCAAAAGAAGCCGGTCACAAAAGACCACATAATGTATTATTTCATTTATATGAAATATCCGGAACTGGCAAAAGTAGATTTGTGGGTGCCAAGGGCTGGGGGAAGGGGAAATGAACAGTGACTGCTTAATGGCTATGGGATTTCTTTTGGGGGTGATGAAAACACTCTGAAATTAGATACCTAGTGATGGTTGCACAACCTTGCAAATATACAAAGAACCAGTGAACTGTACACCTTAAAAGAATGGATTTTATGACGTGAATATCAATTTTTTTTTAAAAAAAAGGATGACTTTTTGTCATCTCCATTTCAAATGCAAAGATCAGTGTGGGAACGGGGGGTGAATCTGGTTATTCCCCAATTACCATTTTGTATTAATAATCTCTACTTCATTTATATCTCACCTTGACCTAGAAGGGATTTGAGGAGAGTCCTATTAGACTATAGGTGTAGTTGTCCTGAGTTCCAGGTTGAATGTGTTGACATGCCTTATTTCTCTTTATATATCTCATTTATCTCCATAAAGCTTGGCCATAGAACACATCTAGTGGACTGAATTGAATGCTATAGTCTGTGTCTCATCTTTCTTTGTTTCTTTAGAGAATTTGATAGCACATTATTGATGGCTCTAAAGAAGTCATCACTGTCACTGGAATCCAGTGAGAGTGATGCTGAGGAGTTGCCAGTATTTACCTTTTTGAAGAAGGAACCATCTTCAACAAAGAGGAGGCAGCCTCAGAGGGAGGAGAAGATCGTAGTGGTTGACACCTCAGATTCTGAGGCCTCCTGTCCTCCATCACCAAGATTGAAAGATCCGCCACCTGTCCCAGACACGGCTGAAACTGCCACACGAACACAGCCAGTCAAGGTGCTAAGTAGTGGAAGTGAGGATGAGGAGGAACTTCTTCCCCTGGCTGAGAGACTTACATGTAAGTTTCTGACCCACAAGCAGCTGAGCCCTGAGGACTCTAGCTCCCCAGTTAAAAGCATTTTGGATCACAAAAATGATGGAGCATCATGTGACTGGAAAAAACAGCCCTTTCCGATGACCCCTGATGTTCCCCTGCATGACACCTCAGAGAGGTGTACATCGAATAATAAGGACCGTATGGTAGACAATCCATGCCATCAGCTTCCAGCGTACCAAGCTATCTGCCCTCTCCAGAGCTTAAGCTTGACAGTAACCCAAACAAATGCTGAGGTCCCCCCACCTCAGAAGAGAACCAAGCACAGCCAGAAGGTCCAGAGGAGAGGCTCGCAAGGATGCCAGCCGCGGGGACAAGCAAGCCGGAAGGAAAACACCGTGAGACAACCACAAAGGGAAAAAAAGGCAGCACTGGTTAACAGACCAAAAGCCCAGAGGCCAGAGGAGTGCTTAAAACACATCGTTGTGGTGCTGGATCCAGGTCCTGGTAGCATTTGCCTTCACCATGTGCTAAGTTTTCTGCTTCCTGGGCCACCCACTGACAGCCCTTTCCTGTCTGTTGCAGTGCTTTTACAGATGGAAGGCGGGGGCCAGCTCCTCGGAGCACTGCAATCCATGGAGTGCTGCTGTGTGATTGAGGCACAGGCCGTGCCGTGCAGTATCACCTGGAGGAGAAGGGCCGGGCCAGCTGCGGTACAAGTTTTCTGCTATGTCTCCTCTTCCTTCTCTCCTTTGTACATATTAGTCAAGGCCCCAGCAAGAAAACAGATGGTACACACAACTTAGGATAACTGAGGAAGACTTAATAAAGGGACTGTTTTCCAAGGGGTGGGCAGGGTACAAGGAAACTACAAAGGACAATGCAGTACTTCAGGGTTATAACAGCATTAACTGAGTTTCTTCACCTCAGGTACTGTTGTCATTTCAGATCATTTTGTTGTGCTGGGCTGTCCTGTGCATTGTAGAATGTTTAGCAGCATCTCTGCCATCTATTCGCTAGATGCCAGTAACACTTTCCCCACTCATGACAATGGAACATGTCTCCAGATATTGCAAATGTTTCTTTTGGGGAAAAATCGCCCTGGTTGGGTACCACCAGGTTACCATAGTTTTTACCCTGCCTAGGCCTGAAGGGATGAGAGGAGGAAGTGGTTACTGGAATCCAGAAGGAAAGAAATCTAGAGAAGACCACCTGACACAAGCTTGACCTCCAGTAGAGGAGTGTAGCAAACCCGAGGTCACCCTTTTGGAAAGGAGCCAGGGAAAGAAATACCCTCACCTCACTTTCCTCCCTCCCTCCAATCTTCTGCTGGATTTTCCACCGGCCACCAGCCAGAGGGCATGCAGACTTTGTGATGTGGTCTGTAGAGATCACCCTCCGTGGGCAGAGAGCAGAGTGGGAAAGGGTGGAGAGTGAATCTGTGGGGCAGAGGGAAGGTAATCTGCGTAGGATTCCAAATTCTAACTGGGCTTTGGGACTAGGTGGGCTTGTGTTTGAATCGCAGCCTTGTGGCTTTATTTCTGTGACCATGGGCAAATTATTTCATCACTTTGTGCCTCATGTATAAAATGAGGACACTGTTACATCTGTTTCAGTACGCCCATGTTGTGGGGACTAAATCAGATCACCAATCAGATAGACACATGTTCCTTCCTGGCCCAGGCACCCCAGGTGACTGACTATAGCTCCTGTACCTTCCACTTCACTCCACATTTTCAAGAGTCTATTTAGATGAAACATTATTTTTTTGGTCTTTTATTTGAGCTCATAGTTTTCTCAGCCCATTTCAGCTCACTAATGTTCCTTTCTTATCCTTTGAGATGCAATATACCAAGGCTGAATAGTTGAGGACTGGGGAGGGACAGGATCATCAGTCGGTGGTTCTTGCCACCATGACTTCATTCCAGAAGAAAAAGAATAAAGCAGAATGGGCTAGGCCAATGGGGGTGAGCTCCTCCCCCAGAAGGCCTGGGTCTCTCACAGGTGCTGCGCACCTGCTGACTTGCTCCCCATTCTGGGTTCCGGGTACTTTGGCAGGATGGAGAGGAGGGCTGTGTGGAGGAGCCAATGGTCCTGGTGCTGCTCCTGGCAAAGGCGTTTGTGTTCATGATCCACAACTTCAAGCAGGTGGGTGGAGCCGGATGGGTGGGCACTGAGACATGGGACAGAGGACTGACTCTAGGAAGCAAGCATGAATGCAGTTTCTGCCCCTTTATGCAGGGAAGTCTAGGCTGCACTGAGAAAGGGAAGGAAACACTTCGGAGCTTTGTAACAGACATCACGGCCAGGACAGCGGGGAAAGCTCTGTCACTGGTGATTGTGGATCAGGAGAAATACTTCAGGTTTGAATTTGTCCTCAAGACTTGGCATCCAAAGGGGCAGCTCTTGGGCCAATGGGAGAATTTATTCATTCCAGATCTGGGTACCTCTGCCAGATAGTGTCCCTGCCAAGCCCTGTGGGATGCTCTGGTCCAGTCTTTTCACATCTCTTCTGCCTCAGCTCAGCCTAAAGGTGCCGCCCTTTTTTGATTCCCTTCCCTGCTCCAGTGCTCCAAATCCTCCAAGGAAAAGGAAACAGGGAGTGGCAAACAGAGAACAGGCCAAGGAGAAGCAGCAGCGTAGGCCACCAGAGGCCAACACAGGGCCTGTGGTGTCCAGGGTAGACATGGAGGAGGTAAGAACGTCCTGTTACCTGAGTCAGGCTGGGCACCCACTCTTATCTAACCCAATTTGCTATTGAGAAAGAGTGAAACGCCTGCTGGCAAGTACTCTGTACCTTGGCACTAAGTGGGAGAGAAGGGGCCAAACAGGAGCCAAGGGGCTGGGGTGCAGCCTCAGTGAACAGGGAGGGAAGAACTATTCAGACCAGTCTCGCTGCCCTTCCAGTCTATCTTCCTTTGGGTTTTAGGCATTGGTGGATCTGCAGCTACACACACATGCCCAGGCTCGAGTTGTGCAGAGCTGGAAAGAGCTGGCCGACTTCACGTGCACGTTCACAAAGGCTGTGGCTGAGGCGCCCTTCAAGTAAATGCCCCGGCAAATCCCAGCCCCACTGCTCGATCTTGTCCTTTACAGTGCTTCTGCTACCCAAAGATGTCCCTTTCCTCTGAACTCTGCTCTCTCAAGCATGAAGCAGGAGCTGACCTCACTCGGGGGTATTCTGGGGAAGAGCCCTTAAGCCCAGTCCCTTTAAAATGTTCTGCTTTAGCTTATGTATTTGTGTCCTGCAGGTTGGTACTGGTTCACCAGTAGGCCAGGTTACCAGGATTCATTTACAGGTCAGGTCACATATGCTAGGCTCTCGTAAAGTAAAATTTTTAGCTAACTTAGTTCAAGGAGTGTTCATAGTCAGAATTTAAAATAATGAGACCTCAGAGACAATCTAATCTGAGTACCTCGTTTTCTACCTGATGGAACTGAGGCCTGAAGAGACTGACTTACCCAAGCTCCTAGCAAGTAAGAAGAACCAGAACTAGACTGCATATTGCTTGATACCTAGTCCCTTGTGTTTGACTCTGTGCACTGCCACTCTGGTCAGTGCAACCGAATCTCAACATAAACTAAAGATCTGGTACCTTCTCTTTCAATGAAATGTTTTTAAAGGAATCAGCAACTAGCACTGCTTGAGATCAAAGTGAGCAAGATAAAACATTGTGCCCTCCTCTTCCAAGGTCACTAGAGGGAGGGGTTTAAGTTCCCAATTAAGGGGATAGGTGCAGGAAAGTAACCAGTCACTCACAGCTCTTCATCTGTGCCGTTTTCAGGAAACTCCGAGATCAAACTGGTTTCTCCTTCTGCCTGGAGAGTGACTGGGCTGGAGGAGCAAAAGTGGACCGTGCTGGCAGGGGACTTGCTCACGTCTGGAGGAGGCAGATTCAGCAGCTGAACCGAGTCAGCCTGGAAATGGCCAGTGCTATTGTGGCCTCCTATCCCTCCCCACAGCTCCTGGTCCAGGTATGCTGCTCCAGGGGCCACTGCCCACTGCCCTGTGGCCTCAGTGGGACTCCCAGATGGTTTTCATGGATAGCATTGGTGAGGGCCCAAGATTATCCTGTAGGTCAACAGTGTAGGTCTGCTGAGATCCAAGTTAACACTGATCTGGGTGGGGGGACAGGTTCTCATCCCTCAACCGAAGCTCCCCACACCCTTGTTCCTAGATGAGGGATGACTGAATGGTGTGGTATTAAGAGATCAATTTCCACTTTCAGGCTTATAGGCAGTGTTTTTCGGAGCAAGAACGCCAGAATTTGCTTGCAGACATCCTGGTGCGCCGTGGGGAAGGCGTGACATCCACCTCCCGCCGTATTGGACCAGAGCTTTCCAGGCGTATCTACCTTCAGATGACCACATTGCAGCCTCATCTCTCTTTAGACAGTGCAGACTGAAGCTAGCCCCTGGGGACAGGATGAAAAGCTGGAGATTTCCTCCTCACCCACCTCAGGACATGACTACAATGAAGAGACTGGAAGTGCCTTCTGGAGCACGAGCTTGGGCCAGGCCCACAACAGGCTCTTTCCCAGGTGTCATTACCTGTCAACTGGCTGAGATATTTGCATTTACCTTCACCAGCATTGTGTTTGTCTCCTGGCAAAAATCAACTGCCATGCAGAAGCCACCCCTGCCCCTGCCCGAAACAGCCCTCAAAACAAAGGAACACAGAGCACTCAGACATATATTTAATAATTGTAAAAATCCAAAAGAACCTCAGCATCAAATCTTGAGATCATGAGCGAAGTGCCCTCGGTGGGTTGGCTTTACTAGGCTGGGTGTCCAGCCTTCCTCTGACCCACTGAGGCTGCCTCAACCAGCCAGGGAACGGGTCTGATCACTGTGCCGACTTCTGTATTCTCTTAATCCTATTTTACGTACTATGTGTTTAGTCTCAATAAAGCATTTGTAGCAATGGCTCTGGAGCTTGGAGGAAGACTAAAGGAATGTGTAGTGATTCCGAGTAAGGTGTGGGCCTACGCAGCAGAGCTATCCTTGGGGGAGGAAAGTCATTCTTCAGTATCAGGACAGTCACAAGTGGCAGTCCTATCCAATTGGGCCACTATGGCTAAAAACCTGGACCCTATTGCCATAACAGGTTCTTGCTCTCCTGGGCAAGAGGCAAGGAGCTTGCAATTGGGAAATTTCAGTGAATGAGCACCATGACATGGCCATCTCTGATCCCTTCATCCAGCTGTTGTCAAAGATGAAGCAAAGGAGGCCACTGAGCAAGCAAGCAAGCACTTACTCTAGCAGACGAGAGAATGGCAGTCCTGCACTTTATTGCACTAGTTACTATAGTGCCTGACAACTGTTAAATGCCATGATGCTCCTTGACTCCCTTCACCGCATAGGTATAGTTCTAGGTCTAGAATCAAACAATTCTAAACCTCAGTCTCTATGATGCAGGAGTGTTCAGGTTGCCTTTGAGGTATTTAGTCACACTACTACCAGCTGTCACAGTGTGGCTTTGCAAGGCTCTGCCTTCTTGTTTATTGGCAATTGGGGGGTGGTTAATGCTCTAAAATGGAGAAATTTCATAGAAGCCACATAAGTAGGGGCAGGACTCCACAGGGAGCTGCCCAAGAACCTCATGCCTATGAGATTTCTATCTGTGGGTCATGAATCCGTCTACATGAAAAATTCCATACTCTGGCTGAGAGACTCAATTCTGGTGTGAGTTCTGTTCTCTCAGGACATTATAAGGAAGGCAAAATGATAGGAAAGGAAGAATACCAGAATGGGAGTCCAGCTCTCTCAAACTAGCTGGGAGACCATAAACAAGTCATGGAAGGCCTCAAGTTCCTTATCTGCAAGTGTTCTATTGGACTGGATAGTCTTGAAGTCCCTGTCTGAGCCTGAGATTTTGTGTGGTCATTAAAATGTCTGAATGCCTGAGATCCTTAAGAAAATAGGTATGCTCCTTACCTCTGATTTAGGCTAGATTTGCTGAGTATGGTATTCCTAGTCCCCAAAAACAACCCACTGCCTCCTGATCTGCCCTGGCTACCCGGGGAGGAATGAAAGGGTTTGTGACACACAAACATATAAATGTAGTGACAGCTGACCATTTAGTAGAAATGAGCCTTGCCTTTACAGTTTCGTATAACAACTAGAAAAGGCTGTTTTTCCTCTCCCCACCCCAAGCATATTCCTTTAGGCCTGCAGGTTTTTTCCTTTCCCTAACTCCCACTTCTTATTCCATCAGGGAACCCTGACTAAGGAACAAAGAAGTCCTACAAAAGAGGAGGCCTCAAGTACCAATCAGCAGCCATTTAATGACGGCAGGTAGGTCTGACGCTAAAAAGAGGTTGTGTCCAGCAGAACCCAATTCCATAGGAATCCAAGTTCCAAGGCTGGGAGGCAGCAGGTGTTGAGGACAAGCTCACTGCTGAGAATTGGTCTGCAGGACCCACTGGAGGATGTGGTGGCTGCGCAGACCCCGGAGCGCATTGTCGTAGATGGTGTTCACACTGGTGCAGACGGGCTGCTGCTGCAGCTCTGTCACCCGGCAAACCACCAGCCCGCCAGCCACGCACAATAGCAGCAGCAGCAGCAGCTTCAGCACAGCCCAGGACCGGTTGTGTTTCCGGGGTGGCTGCTTACGGGACCGAGAGCCAGACTTGGATTCTGGAGTGACAAAGTCACAGTAGACAAAAAAGTTCAGTCAGTTTGAGGAGACCCACACTCTCTACCAATTGATGCTAGTCTCTTCCATGCAGATCCACACACACTCCCTTCTCTAAGGAAAGCTCCCAGGCCTGAATGTTATTTTAAGAACATCTGAGCTCTTAAAAACTTTGCTACGTGGAGACTGAAATACAAATGCCTTCTCCTTGGATCTTAAGGGAAGACATTCAAAACTGGAACTCAGTCTGGATGTCTTGCATGGTGTACACAGTCCCCAGGGTCCTAAGTTCTTGAAATCGTAGCAATGATCCAGGCCCCTTGGGATCAGGGGAGGGTCTTATTAGGAGGCATGGATAGAGTGCTGCCCACATGGGGAAACACTTTTGAGATTTTTATTTTTTTAATTTTTATTTATTGATTTTTAGAGAGGAAGGGAGAGGGAGAAACATCGATTTGTTGTTCCACTTATTATGTATTCATTGGTTGACTTCTGTACATACTCTGATCTGGGATCGAACCCGCAACCTTGGCATATCGGGGACAATGCTCTAACCAACTGAACTACCCGGCCGAGGCCTTGAGATAATTAATATTGTTAACCTTACACAGGGTGAGGGAAAAGTAGGTTTATAGTTGTGAGTATGTGAAACACAGTTTATTTTTGTATTATCTATTAATTATTGTATTATTTTCCATATGAACAACTATAAGCCCACTTTTACCCCACTCTGTAAAAGATGTATATAAAAAACAGTGATTATTGCTGGCAATGGGGGATTAAAGGTGATTGCCATTTTCTGATAGAGACAACTTTTCTAAATTCTCTACAATGAACACGTATATATTACATTTATAATTAGAAAAAAATGGTTTTGAGATTTTTAGGCAAAATTTTTAAAACCCTGACTGAGCACCCACATGCCAAGAACTCAAGATCCTGTCACATAGGTTTTCTCACTCCAGCCTATCACTACCCTGTAAGGAGGTATGATCCTCATTTAACACAAGGAAACAAAACGGTGGTAAGGTTAGGCGACTTGCTCAAGGTCAGCAAGGGTGAGCAGGGACAGGCCACAGGCCTTCACCTCCCTCCAGAGCTCCTCCCTCTCAGGTGCCTCTCCCTTGGAGGCCGCTGTTGGCCCAGAGGGTATATGATCCTCCCTGTACGTGGAGACACATCCCTACACAAATTCAGCTGGACACAACATGGCTCCCTGAACACAGGCCAGATGATTCCTGTGGTGTTCAAGCAAAAAGAGAGTGATCTATTCCAACTTGGAAAGAAAACTACGGGCAGTGCTGGCTTTACATGCTCATAAAACACACCCAGTGTACTTCACGGATGTGAGGGACTTTACATGTGCCTCTGGGGAAACAAGCCCGTCAGACAAGACACCTGCTCCCCAGGAGAGTCCCCCATTCCTTGTAAGCAAACCTTCCGAAGTGCTCCCAGGCTGTGGGGGTCACTGCATCTGATTGAGGTTCATAAGCCCGCTCACTCATCCATGCCTGCACACATCCGTGCGTCCCCCCGTGCACCCTGCCGGAGCATTACAACTGAGGGAAAACTTACTCGATGCCTGATTTCCTTCCTTCTTAGGTTTCTTCTCCGGCTCCCGTTTGGACGCTTTGAGGGCATCGTACTCCTTTCTCCGGCGCTCCTTCTCTTCCGCCTTCTCTCGCTTCCGCACTTCCCGTTCCTGAGCCTCCTTGGCTCGCTGCTTGGCCTCCCGCTTCTTCTCGGCCTCTACAAGAGAGTACACCCCAAATGGCTTCTCTCCCCACCTTCCAGTGTTTCCCGAGTGGTTAACAGATTGGGTTCAGCCTCCTTTTCCCTGTGTCACCAACGACACATAAAGGAACCAGCTGTCTTTCTGCCCTCCCTACAATATAATAAACTGCTCTCAGGCTTTGCTGAATGGACCCATGAGGGGGTTTCTAGCCACAAGCTGCAGAGAGATTAGGGTGAGGTTACGAGAGGGGCATAAGGCCTGGGTGATGAGCCTGGTGCTCCCCTAGAACTAGGCACCGGTTCAGATAGCACAGCGATCAGCAGCCTCCTACAACTCAGCTCTAGGAGAAGAAACAATGGAGGTGCTGAATCTGTGGGATTCCTGACTCCCCACGCTTCGTAAAGGAATGTGGCTTGAGAAGGGCAAGTAAGAAGAGAAAGTGAGCACTTAGGTTCGAGGTTAGAGACAATGGAAATGTTTTCCTGAAAGAGCAAGACAAACAGTTTGTAATGTCTAGACTTAATTCATTCTGATTTACTTCTCAGCTCAAGGATGTTTACATACAGTCCCCAACTTACAAATTATTGGGTTCTAAAAATGTATTGCCAAATTCGTTACTTGGAAATCTGAAGTACATTTTTCCAAAGCCAGAATGCCACAAGTGGTGGCTAAATGTCCTTTTAGGGCTTAAAAGCCTACTTGAACCACCATGTAGCTGAATAGTGGTACTCTGAGTACTGTAGCTTTCCACTGCTTCCCTGTGAACAAACAGGCTCCAGGTCCCAGCTGGGTACTGGGAATGCCAAGAACACACTAACAGCCTCCGAGAACATGTGCCGTCAAGCAGTGAAAGCAGCAGCGGTTGGAGTAAACGTGGCATCATAGTAAGGGACGGTTGTAACTCAGGAGTTCTGACCTCAGGGACTGCCTGCAATCAGTCCCACATATGTCCCTCTAACCACAGGAGTCCTACAGTAAGGGGCTCGGGTAAGCCAGGCAACAGAGCACCGGGTTGCCAGGCCTTGTACTAAGTGCTCAAGGTACAGCAGTGAAGACAAGCCAGGCTCTAGTGCCCAAGTCATCTACTCTGTACAGAAGGAGACGAACAAGAAACCAGTGAAGAAACAGTAAAAAAGACAGTGCTGTGTACCACAGAGGAAATCATGGAGGATGTGATGGAGAACGACAAGTGGGGTGGCTTTTCTAGTTGGGCTGGTTCAGAAAGGGTTAAGGTTAACCTAAGGCAACATTTGAGCAGAGGCAGAGATTACATGAAACCAACTGTGGAAAGATCTGAGGGAAAGGAAAACAAGTGAAGCCCTGAAGGTGAGACTATGCTTGGTGTGTTTGAGCAACAGCAGGGGCTTGTGTGGTTAATGTTAACTGTAGTGGGGGGGGGGAGAGGGAGAGGGAGAGGGAGAGGGAGAGAGGGGGAGAGGGGGAAAGGGGGAGAGGGGGAGAGGGGTGTGTGTGTGTGTGTGTCTGTGTGTGTCTGTGTGTGTCTGTGTGTGTGTGTCTGTGTGTGTGTGTGTAACGAGGCTGGAGAAGCAAGCAGGCGTGGGCCCTGGCGGGCCTTGATGGCCATGTTACTGAGTTTGAGTCTCATTCTAAGTTCAGTTGGAAGCAGTTCAATTGGAAGTCATTAGAGGGTTTTAAGCAAATAGCAGCATACTTGATTTGTTTTAAAAAGATCTCTCTGGCTGCTGTGTGGATAATGACTTTGCAGAGAGGGTACAAGTATGGAGACAGGACACCATGTTGGGAGGTACTGTGGCAGTCCATGGGATGGAGGTCTAATTATGGAGGTGGCGGTGGGGGTAGAGCAATAGTCACATACAGGCGTGCTGACCAACTGGATATAGGAGTAATAGAAAGGAATCATGGACAGCTTTCCAGTTTCCATCTTGAATGGACTGCAGGGATGCTGATTTCCTGTTCTGGAGGAACACTGCAAGGGGCTAAAGGGGATCCATTTTAGCCATGCTTAATTTGAGATGCCTACTAATCCTCCAAGCAGACAGACAGACAAACAGTTGGATGTGACTCTGGAGCTCAGTGGAGAAAGCAGGACTGGAGAGAGATTCGTCAGACAATGATACTGTCTTCCACCACACTTCCCCATTGCTCCACATGACTCTACTGGATTCCAGCTCTTAAAGCAGATCCAGCTGCTGGGATCGGGGCCCAGAAGATGACTAGAGGAGGAATGGCCACATACCTCGTTCTACTTCCTGCCGTCGCTGCCTCTCTCGCTCCTGATCCGCCTGCACGACCTTCATGTGCTGTAACACCTGCAACGGCAGCAGAGGGCGCTCAATTACTCCACACTGTAGTCTACCTCTCTACTTTGCTGGGGGAGAGGAGTCAAAAGACTGCTCTTCTCAGGATCCCAGATCACAGCAGGCCCCAAAGCAGTGCAGAGCTAATGGAGTTAATCTTCTCTGTATCCTAACTTAGTGCTGATCCCTAGAGAAGAGTCTATGAGCCCAAAGTTTGTGAACACAATGAGAACTGGAAACTGTAAAAACCCTGCCATTTATAGTCTCTGATGTACATGATTTCATAATTCTCCCAGCAACTCTGTGACAGCAGGGACTACTCTGTGATGAGCAGGGACAGCAGTTCCCCCAAGGCACTTTCCGGACCTCCCTCCTCTGGCTACCTCAGGCTCCCCTCCCCCAGTCCTGGGGATTTCTCTTATCAAGCTCAGTTATAAAACTTTGAGTTCCCAAGTGTAGGGACTATTGTCCTGTCTGTAGGCGAGCACAGAGCTTAACTAATTACAGGTGCTCAATAGATGTTTGATGAACAACTGACTGGATTCCCATTTCAAAAGGCAAAAAACCGAGACTCTGATAGGGTGATGTATCCATGTCCCATGGATAGAAGCAGCACAGCTGGGAGTGCAGGTCTTCTGAGTTCCCAGACCAGAGCCTGTTCCACTCATTCATGCAGAGGCAGGAGAGCTGGAGGCAAAAGGGATGAGCCATTCTGCCCAAACACCAAACCATGCACTGGTGGCTGAGCCCCTTGAATTCTCCTCAACTCGGTCATTGTTGACCTCTGACTAAAACCACCTCAGAGATTCTCACAATGCTCATGGTTAGGGGAGGAGGCCAACGACCTTTTTTTTTTTTTTAGAACCTGGTATTCCTTGGATGTAGGGGACACAGTCCAAGCTTGGAGCCCAACAATCCAGACTCTACCACTTCCTTACTACCACTGTGACCTTAGCAAGTGACTTAACCTTTCTTTTCTTTTTTGACTTAATCTTGCTGAGGTGATTTTCTCTTCTGGGAAACAGAGATAACACTTTTCTGGCCTGTTGCAAAGATTAAATTACATAGCTTGTACTAGCTGCCTAACATAACCCCTGGCATTATATGTGCTCGATAAATGCTTTTTTATTTCATCTTCCTAACGGCATTAATAAGAAAAGAGAGGAAAACCTAAACTATTCTAAATTACAACAGCAAATTGTTTGTTTCACTACCACACTAGACACCCTTCAGGACAGACATGTATTCAAATGTAATTACTTCCTTTCCTTCGTGGAAACTTCAGACATGCACACATCCATCATGAGAGGGCTCAGGAGCAGGCCTGCAAAAGCAGATCCCTCCAAGAGCCTGGTTTGAAGCCACAAGGAACCCAGTCCTTGTGAGCCTGTCTAGACTGCGAGCCCCTGGATTTTGTCTACCAATCCCAATCCACAGCATATAGTAAGCACTTGACACATGTGAGTACTACTGAAGACCTTTGCACTCAATAAAAAGTTTTTATAGGTCACAAACTGTAGAGTATCAGCAATTTCATATGGTTCAATATATTATTTGTTGACTGAATAAATGGACAAATGAAAGGCATGTGCACAATGAGGATGTCTCATGTCAGAGATATGAATACCTCCTTCCCAGGGTTATGAGGATTATGAGATGAAACACACAAAGCATGTAGGACACAGGGAGAGTAGTCAACAGTAGCTACTACTGGTCTTTGAAACAAACATCACTCCTAAAGCACCATGTTTTGAAAACAGGATTTTACTGATCACCTGGTACTGTTCTCCGCTAAGGGCAAACTGTCCCCTTGGCCACTTGGTTGCCTTAACTTTGTTGTTGGTTTCTTGTAACAATGGGTGGTACAAATGATGGGAGTATCTAAGAAGCCCTGAGCTAATGATAAGAAAAGGCCACTACTCTTGAGATTCTATAGAGACCCATCATTCACACATTTTACTTCCATTAATTCTAGCACTTAAAGCCTTCTGACCAGCTGGCATGGCTCAGTGGCTAAGCGTTGACCTATGATTCAGGAGATCGTGGTTCGATTCCTAGTCAGGGCACATGCCCGGGTTGTAGGTTCGATCCCCAGCAGGGGGCATGCAGGAGGCAGCTGACCAATGACTCTCTCTTATCATTGATGTTTCTATCTGTCTCTCCCTCTCCCTTCCTCTCTGAAATCAATAAAAAAATATTTAAAAAAATAAATAAATAAAGTTAAGGCCTTTTTGTTCACCATACCCCCTAAGCATAGCCAAAGTCATCTGATGCTCAGCTTAAGCAGCAGCAATTCATTCTAAAGCTGAAGGGAAAAAATGACTACAGTTGGGAGTTTTTGAGAGATGGGTATAGTGCTATTCTTAAGAGCCATGTGAGGCACCTTCAAGGTTACTGGCAATGTTTGCCTTCCGTGCTGCCTTTGTTTCTTCACTATGTCAGATGACTCAATTGAAATCAAATGCGAGGTTTGCAAAGGATATGTCTGTTTATAGCTATAAACTCACAAATATTAATAATACCTTTATTATCAAAATTCCTATAATAACTGAGACTCAGAAAGGTGACCGTCCCTAACCCTCCTGTCCCATTCAAACAACAGTTGACAATGAAATATTGGATCATGGAAGGTCCTGATTTCTTAAGAATGGAAGTCCGGCAGTAGAGCAGACACAGGCTTGTTCTACTACTGGTAAAGTAAACATAGAAACAAAGGTCCCTTTGCTTAACAGGTTCATGGTATACACAGGCCACTGAGACCTTAGAACTTTAATCATCACACACTACAGGTATCCTGGGAGAGAAAACAAGAGGAGGCAGAGGCAAGTCCCAGGAGAGTATGTGAAGGAGACACCGGGGAGCTCCGTGCTTACCTTGTTGGCACACTGCTTACACTGCTTCTCGTCCAGGCAATCCCCTGCCACTTTGGCCAGGACAGGATCCAGGGGGTTATCCTTCAGGTCCAGCCACTTCAGGCTCTAAAGAGACGGGGTAGAGGGGCTGGCTAAGCCTGAGTTCACACACACAGTCCCCCAAAATGGGTAGGAAAAGAGCCCCCCTATGTCCCAGCTGTAGGGAAAGCCATGAGGCAGCACCTATTTCGATCAACCTTTTTCCAAGTCATGCTTCAGGAGTCCCTGAGCCCTTTGCCATACCTGGCCATGAAACACTGGTTCATGAATTGTTACCTTGAGCTGAGCAAAGCTGACAGGCAGGGTGACCAGCCTGTTGTTAAGGAGATCCAGGTGCTGGAGGTTGACCAGACGGCCAAAGTCGGCCGGCAGTTGCTGCAGTTTGTTCTTACTCAGGTCCAACTTCACCAAGTGCGT